>NW_027361810.1:43137500-43737500 GCF_039654945.1 Dendrobates tinctorius | reverse complement strand
GATGCAGATAAATATAGAAACATTTTAGTTTGCAGTTTTTTTTTTTCTTTTCACGCTTCTAATTTAATATATCCTTTTTTTTTTACAAAATTTGGAGGCATACTTTTCTATTTCGTTACATGCAGCATCACATTATCTATTCTGTATGTACAAATGCATCTTATAGCTTTCCCATAAGAGCTCATCCGGACGGCCGTGTTTTCGGTCCGAGTGCGATCTAACAATGCATCGGATTGTACTTGGACCGATGTTATTCTACAGGGCGAGTACATATCCGAAATTGCAGAATGCCCGAGTTTTGTGCAATATTCGAATCCCACTCGGCCATTGAAGCTGGGTTACCAACCATCCAGAAATTCCGGGATAGTCCCTAAAAATAAGGCACTTTTTTGCCCTGTCTGTGGAAAAAAAAAAAAAAAAGTTGTAGGCGTCTGTAATCTGTTTTTCAAGTAGAATAAACTTTTATATAATTAGTTCTGACTGTAATTCTCATCATTTTACAGTTTCCAGTGAATGCAGCCGATGTCTCATATCAGAATTATGGGCTGCAGACATGTATTTATTTATTACCACTTATAATCATAATGATTTATTATGGTTTTCCAATGTGTCCATAAAAAAATACTGCCTGTCTGGGATTTTTTTATACAAGCTGTCCATAAAAAATATAAAAATCATGTTGTCAACACTGCATGCAACTTAATGAGTGTGCTAAAGCCATCAAACTGCACTCACATGACATCTGAATGCAGCTTTATTCCTGCAGACTGACAGAATGGAGAAGATGGAGCAATTTTTTTTATATCTAACCAACATCTGAGAGAGTCAGAGTCAGAGTCAGATCAGAGTCAGATCCCCGGTTCTCTCAGATAAGAGGTTACATGGCTGTCTGAAGCTGCCCTAATAGTGACCATCCCAAAATGTTTACAATATTTTGGATCTGCAAGTAATTACTATGGCAAGTTTGTTTCTTATGATGGCCATACACATTATTGTTGGGCAAACCCACTGATTTAAGTACCTCAGGTGCTAACAAGCTGGGAAGTGAGTGGAAGAGTGATCCGGTACTTAAAGGGCTGGCAGACTGCTGATGAAGATTTGATGGCCAATTACAGAGAATTAAGACCGTTCCTGTACATAGTAGACAGTTTTAACTTGTATGATACAAGGGGTATGATACCAGCAAACCGTGATTTTACTGTGGTCTTGTGCGCAGACTCTTTAATTTAATGTAAACATTTACTGTAGTGATAACACATTTTATTATTTGTCCTATTGAAACATCGTTGTTGTTTAATGTTTTATTTGTTTGTCTGGTTCAGACCATCCAGACTGCACTGCCCAGGCTCTCACACGGCGACCTCTCCACTAACACATTGACCTATGTGTGGTATGAAAACCAGCCGAGCAGAAATATCATCCTATTATTTTTATTAAATGTAACTTTAATTAACACTTAATTTTCAATGGGAATGAGAATAGTACATGTTGCAGATTAATGTTGTAATTCTTCGTTTGTGAATCATGTGCAGAATAACAGTAACAATAGTTATCAATTATATGGTGCAAAATACTAATCTTTCTTGGTTCTTAAAGGGCAAATGTTATATGTCGATTTAAAATTAAAAACCTGGAATCAAAATCTTAAGAGTCCTGCAGTCCCTTTCATTTCTGCATCGGCTGTTGGGAGACGGAGCTGCACTTCAGGCAGGACTGTTGCTGAGGCAGTGATCAGAAACCAGAAATGTATCATATTTCCTATCTTGATTAATACGATAGTTGGATGAATATTTTGCCTCAGAAAATATCTCACTCAAGAGTCTCTCAACGCTCAGTGCAAAAATGACAAGCCCTGCACAATCCCTTTAAAGAGGACCTTTCACTGAATTTTAAAAAATTTAAACTTAACCCCCCCCCCCCCCTCTGATCGCTGCTTCCTCGCTGATTCTGGAACAGTTTTTCTTATTTTTCTGCGCCCCTCCGTCCCTAAGTTACGCCCCTTCTTAATAATGGGGAAAATTTTCCCTTCAACCCACTGGGCGTGTACATGGAACTTCTCTGTCTTTTTATTGGCCATCAAAAAGAGGAGAAAAAGGAGACGCCCACAGATAAGTTTAAGGGAAAATTTGTACCATTATTACTGGGGGGTGTAACTTTAGAACGGAGGGACACAGAGGAAAAATAAAAACTGTTCCAGAATCGGTAAAACAGCGCTAATTGGGGGAGTCACTCAGATTATATAAAAAAAAGCGATGAAAAATCCTCTTTAATTAAGCAACGGCATTTAGTTAACACTGTATGATTCTGTTGTCTTGCCATCTATCATCAACGTATGGAAGAGATTACAAAATGTTAAATCAGTGGATGATCGTTAGAATACCCAATAATTGTGTCCATGTCTCCCATTGACTCATATGAGCAGCAACGATGGTGCTCGGCCACCGCTGCATACAATGATCTTTCCCAAAATACAAACTATGTTATATCAAGGATCGCATTAAATGGTTCTAGAAGGACCTACTGAACTTCTGGACTAATAAAGGCGGCAATCTAATTTGCTCATTACAGTCATGGCAATACTTTGTCATTGGACTAATCTGAACATTGGTTTATTATGAGGATTAGCAATGTGATTGTCTAAAAATAAAATTGCAAGACACGAATCCTGCAGTGTTGCCATTAATCCCTGTAAATGGTGAGTTGCAGAATTACCGGAGATCAGGTGTAATTCTATCTCAGCATCGTACAGTTCAGTATCTTAACTGACCTTTCTCGCTGCGAAGACAAAATCTAATTTCGTCACTTATTTTTCTAAAGAAAATGTTAAGGAAATCTTTGGACAAACCATCATTCATCACCATATCCCATTTAACTGGGACTGCGAGTTCATCAGACTTCACTTCGGGCACAACCGGAAAAAACATCTTTCCTACTTGGAATTCACAGAATTTTTACAGGTAAGATATTTTTTACTTTTAATTATTAGGAAAGAAAGGAAAAAAAAGAATGCAATCTTAAACGTTTACATAATTTCTTGGTGCCTTTACCTGGCACTTGGGCTTTTCCTATAACCGTAAAGTTACAGGGACGTGCCGGAACTTGAAACATAAGCAATCTCAAGAAGAGATGACTAGTACCACAACCGATAGACTGTAGCTGGATTTAGTTTTCTAATTTCTGATTGTCTAATGAATCCATTTATGAATTATGTAAAATATAATTGGAAACTGCAAAACTAACAACAACGGATTTGATTCTTATTTAGTTCCCATATGGCTTGCCTGTTTATTACTTAAAGGGAATCTGTCACCCCTTTTTTGAGATATCATATAATGATATCATTCAATTGTGTGTCACACAATTCTCTTAGTACTTTTGCTTCCCCCTGACCCCGCACCTTTCATGCATAAATACCATTTTTTTATATCGGTTCAGATGTATGTAAACTGCCACGGTCCGATGGGCGGGGCTTATTCACCTGCTTCCCCTCTCCCTGTCTTGCTCTACGCATTTCTTCTTGTGTAGAGCAAGACAGGGAGGGGGGAGCAGGTGAATAAGCCCCGCCCATCGGACCGGACCGTGGCATCTGAACCGATATAAACAAGGTATTTATGCATGAAAGGTGCGGGGTCAGGGGGAAGCAAAAGTACTAAGAGAATCCTGTATCACATGAGAATCACATGACCGTTCACATGACCTTAGGTCCTGTGCCTGCTTTCTAAACTTCTACATTCAGGTCCCGTGTATCTTTATTTTCTGGCTGTTCTTGTCCCCAGGAGTCCCTACGGTGCGGGTGAGTCCCTGCTTAGCGGAGGCTGTACGCTGGCGCTGTCAGGACATGTGACACAGAATTGTATGATATCTCAAAAAAGGGGTGACAGATTCCCTTTAAAGAGTAGCTGTCATTTTTATTTCAGAAATTAATAGTATACATGAAAATAAGCAACTTTGTTATATATATATCTTATCAGAGAAATCTGCTTCTTTCTTCTGGTTTGATCTTCCTGTCACTCCTATAGTTGATGACAGTTGGTGCTTCTAAGATTCTATGCAGGGAGGAGCTTGAGGCAGGCAGACATTCTGCTACAAGTTGTCTTGAAATGACGGCTACAGTTCTCCATAGAACTTTGAGCACCAGCTGTCATCTCCTATCTCAGTAATGGAAAAATCTGCATACACTGAAGACAGTTTTTACCTGTGAATTGAAAATTTTGAGATTGGAAAATATTAGTGTTTCTTATTTTCACCTGTACTGGTGATTTATGAAAAAATAGATTAAAATGACAGTTACTCTTTAAATCATAATGGCTGATCCTAATTCACTTGAAAAACATAAACTACATGTAAATGTTAAAAAAAAAAACAACAAAAAAACAACAAAAGGTAATTGGTTTTCTGAATAAATAAAGTAGATTTTTTTTTCCCTTCAGTATTTTTAGAGTTTGACAGAATGTTGTCATTTTAAACTACAGAATCATTCTGGCTCTGTTAGTTTTACTATTATTTAATCTACAGATCCTCTTGCTGATTAACATATAAGAATAAGTCTTTACTTTTATTCAGCCAAGTTTATTGAGTTGTTACATTTGTATTCCTTTTTTTAAAATAATTTTGACCACCATAGACGTTAGGAAATTTTGTAAATCACTTTATTAAGGAATTTGTCTTTACATGCACATTTTTACAAGAATTAAGGGAATCCGTCAGCAGATCTTGCTCTGGAATCTGAGAGCAGCATATTGTAGGGGAAGATACCCTGATTCCAGGGATGTGTCGCTTACTCGGCTACTTGGTACAGTTTTGATAAAAACCCTGTTTTCTCTACAATTGATGTAGCAATGGTCTGAAAGCTGAACTGTATATAACCCCGCCCACTTCACTGATTGGCAGCTTCGTATGTACATTCTAAGCAAGCTGCCAATCAGTGGTCCGGGGAGGAATTACACAGATTAGCCTGACTGTCTTGCATGTGAAACTTAGTCCTGCAGTGATAATCTCCTGGTGATGAAACAGTGATTGTATTAAAACTACAGCAAGCTGCTGAGCAAATGACATGTCCCTGTAATCAGGGTCTTTGCCCCTACATCATGCTGCTCTCAGAGTTAATAAGAAAAACGTGCTGACAGATTCCCTTTAAATTGCTTCCCTGCTTTTCCCCAGTCTGTTTGCCTGCCTTTGGTTGCATGGATATCAGAACGAGTATTTGGAGTACTGATGATGGCAGTGAAAAATTATATGAAAGAACAAAAAATAATTTCACCCTCTGAATTTCAGGAGTTGCAGCTGGAGCACGCTCGACAGGCATTTGCTCAAAAGGACAAAAATAAATCTGGATTGATAACGGCTTTGGACTTCAGCGACATTATGGTTACAATACGGTCACACATGCTCACATCGTTTGTAGAGGAAAACCTCGTCTCTGTAAGTAACAGGCGCAGTCACTACTGGTTAATTAAAAAGTGAAACTCCCTAATTTTAGCAATTTTGGAAATATTGCATGTTCATACGTGGCAGAAGTGCAGCATATTTGGTGTGTCAGATGCGCAGCTTTCTACATCACCAGTAAATCGATGAGTTGGCTGAAATCACATGCACACGCTGTTTTTTGCGCATATTTGGAGCCCTGCTGCCTTTTTACCAAAGCGTAAAACGTCAAATGTTTTTGTGTTTTTGCAGAATTTTTTACCCATTCAAATGAATGATTGAAAAAAACCAAAGGAAACTCAACAGAAAAAGCATAAAAACACTTGTAACATAAGCCGCGGGTTTTTTTTCCTGCCAACAGCTGCGGGAAAAAAAAAAACGTAGCAAAAACTCGCTGTGTGAACATACCCTTATATTATAGCCAAACACTAATACAGAATAACAATAGTAATTGTTTTATCTCCCTTTTAGAACAAATGGTCTAAATCAGACCTGGGCAAGGGCCGCATCCGGCCCGCCCACTACCTGTGACCGGCCCGCGGAGGGGTCTGGACTTCACCGGTTCCTGCTTTCCTCATGAATCATTCATGAGGAAAGCAGGAAGCAGAGGAGTCCCTGCAGACACGGCGGTGAGCGGAGCGGACCCCGACCTCCTGACAGCGGCACGGAAACATTGCCTCCAGCGCACCGCCCACACACCAGACCTGCGGCGCTGACTGGTCGAGGCTGCAGGGGGCGTGGTCTGAGAGAGGGCTGCGTAGATGCCGATGGTGGCGTCTGCTTGCAGCAGTATACATCACACCACGCCTCCAACTCTGTGCTAAAATGTGCGGGCGTGGTGTGATCTATACTGCTGCAAGCAGACCAGTGACACTGTGGTGCAACATAAGACTAGCATCAATTACTTTAGACTGGGTCTGGACTAGACTCCTGATGAAACTGCAGAGGCGGTGAAACGCGCGCCGGCGTGCGTCACGGGTCTACAACCAGGCAGCAGCATGACTACAGGTATATGGATTATTTAATCTTTGCCTTATTATTTGTTCATCTTATATCCTATGGGGGTGATAAGGTCTTTCCTGTTGATCTATTGGGAGGTCTTTAACATTGGGTGAACGACATTATTCTGTTCACCAGTGTAAATTATGTTATCCCTACGTTTCCCTGGGATATAATATAAGGATTTGTATGAATATATGCTGGTTCAGCCTATGGTTTTGACCCTGTGCAATTCTACTTGTCTATCACATAGCTTTTCTATATATTCAGGTGAGGTATTTACCGCTTTATATGTGCTTTGTTATATATACATATTTTATTATGGTGTGATTTTGTACCATTGAAATAAATTTTGTATTTTTGGATTTTTGTCCCTTTGTGTTCTCTTTTGGTATCATGGGTCTGGACTGGGTGTTTACGTCAGGCCAGGGTCTGGGACTCTGGGTAGAGTGGTCAGCGCCTAATAAAGCCCCTGTGAGCAGTACAGGAGTGGTACACAGATACCTTGACCTAAAATAGCAAGTTTTTCCAAACACTGATAAAGTTAACAATTAAAGTGAACAATCACAAGCTGGCTGCAGTTCATCATCTCATCATTAAATAAAGATGTAATTAGGTCCTCCATATTTCCATTGTATTGTAAATCTTTGCCTTGTTTAACATACGGTTTGTTTATGAAAAGATAGCATATGTATGCTATATATTATATACATATATAGTATTGGGTACAACTGAGTTAATTCTATTAGTCCGGCCCTCTGACACCATCCCAATTTCTAATGCGGCCCCATGGCAAAATTAATTGCCCACCCCTGGTCTAAATGATGTTGCTTTATTATTTTTTCACCACTTCCCACTGCAGCTGCTTTTTGTTTTTTTTTTTTTGGCTTTTGTCTACTAAGCATTTGGGACTCATCATGTTTGGTGCAGATTTAGCTTCTTCTGTGCCTATTCCAAGCAAGTGCCCCCCATCATTTATCTTTCTAATAAAATAAAAGCTTGCTCATTTGCTATCCAGTTATCGTCCAGTTTCTGCTCCAGTTCTTGCACCTGATTTCTTTACAGCATAAACCGTGCCGGTCTCACCTTAGGGACAGTTCTCTGTTACTATGGGAGGATCCTGGCAAGTTTTAAGATGGCTTTCAAAGTCTTTATGCTAGTCACTCCACTTAGCAGGATCCAGGGAGGGATCTCAGTTTCCTTACATAAACCCTTGGGTTGCGTCCATGTAGTAGCTTCTGGCCGGTTGAGTGAGTTGGCAGTAGCCTGTTGAAAACTATCAGGACAGTACTAAATACTGTACAAAATCAGCAGGCAGGGATGAGGTCAAGAGCAAGAAACTGGTGAAAACCAGAGTGACATAATCATAGACTAAGGCCGGTTTCACATTTGCGCTTCAGGGCGCAGCGACGGCCTGCGCACGGCCGCCGCTAAGCCCCGCCCCCTGTCGCGCCTCCGCCGGTAGCTCCGCCTCCCGGCGCATGACGCTGCATGCGTCATGCGTCCCCTATCTTTATCACTGAGGACGCAGGCCGTGCGCAGTATGTGTTTGGCGGCGCCTGCGTCCTTTTGACGGTGCGCCGAGCGCAACCAAATTGCAACAGTTTGCGTTTGTCGCTGGTCGGCGCACCGTCAAAAGGACGCAGGCGCCGCCAATCGCATACTGTGCACGGCCTGCGTCCTCAGTGATAAAGATAGGGGATGCATGACGCATGCAGCGTCATGCGCCGGGAGGCGGAGCTACCGGCGGAGGCGGGGCTTAGCAGCGGCCGTGCGTAGGCCGTCGCTGCGCCCTGAAGCGCAAATGTGAAACCGGCCTAATCACCAGTCGAGTCAGGCTTCTGGGGAGCCCAAGGTCAAGTCCAAGTATCAATCCAGCTATGGCAGCAAAGTAGTTTTTCACAAGCCAGGTAAGATATCGGGAATCTAGCAGCAGGAGTAGAAGAAACAATTACAGCAGAATGTTTAAAGAGAATTTGTCACCATTATTTTTTTGATGCCCCATCTTTGAGAAGCAAAAAGTATGGGCAGAAACCCTTATTTCAGCAGTGGCACCTTCCTGTAGTTTTGATAAAACACTTTATCTGCTGCAGCTCTGCTAGTCCTCTCAATGATGAGATCCAGCTATGTAGTCCTTCATAGTCATGAGATTCATCCACCATTGCTTTTAGCTTTCTGCCTATGTACAGTGTACACAGAAAGCTGTCAATCAGTGGTGTAGGCGGGGGATGTACAGAGCTCATCACTGAGAGTACTAGCAGAACAGTAGCAGATATGATAGTTATCCCATAAACAAAAATGATCACCTATCCACAGATGACGATTTTATGTTTGACAGGGTTCCTACTGCTGGCACACGCACCGATTTTGAGAATGGGGGGGTCCCATGTGAGTGGAGTATAAGTGTGTGTGATGGCCACTGTTCCATCATTTCTGTAGGTCTCTGGGAACCATAGTGTACTTGTCTAACCACCCACATGCCACTACTGCCTCCTTTACACCAGACCCCCATTTTTCTGAACAGTGCAGACACCCCAAATGGGGTAATTTTTTTTTTTTTTTTCAGAAATGCTTAATATCTCCAAATAGGTTTATAAAATGAAAAATTGGAAAGTTTGACGCTGTGTAACCCAACCTAATATGGTAAATCGGTAAATTCTATGGGCATAAGCTGGAAAGTCTGGTCCCATCAATCCAAGATTATCTAAAGTACCCGCAGCAGCACTTCTAATTATACTTTTTTTATTCTTATTTTTTAGGCTGCAGGAGGAAGCATCTCCCACCAAGTGAGCTTCTCCTACTTCAACGCTTTTAACTCTTTACTCAATAACATGGAGCTTGTAAGAAAGATATACAGCACTTTAGCTGGATCCAGAAGAGACCTGGAGGTCACCAAAGGTAGCGTCTTTTTCCTTTAGTCTTTCTCTTGGGGCACAAGGTTTGTCTAGGGCTATCCACTGCGAAGTTTGCAACCCGATTTTTTTCCTTCAAAAGCCAAAGAACTTGGAGTGTTGTTCATACTGCTACCTTTATTAAAAGTAAAGGGAATCTGTCAGCACAAAATGACTGTTCCAACGAAGCACAAGAGCTTGGTGCACCATGGCATGGCCAATCAGTTCCCACCTACTGGTTTTGCATTAACTTCCGCCATTCTCTTTCTTGATTGACAGCTTTGACTTTACGGGATCCAGTGAAGAACAGAGATGGATTGAAAATAAGAAGGTGCACTGAATTACTCGGCCACATGACGTGAGCACCTGTGCTTGGTTTGAACAGTCATTTTGTAATGATAGATTCCCTTTAAACATTATAGAGCATGTCAACAGTATAAAAAAAGAAGTCTTCCTTCTAGGGTCATGTCTAGGTGGAGAAAGGCCGCTTTCTCCTTTGAAGTCTATGGGAGTTAGAGAGGTGGAACGCGCGTATATCAGGCATTCATGACATATGACATATTTTATAGAATATGGCATTAAGTACATTAACAGGGCTGTCTACTACTAGGACAGCTCCTTCTCATATCCTACACTTGGCCCCAATAAAATAATAAAGCTTATCCTCACCCCCCATGCTGATGCCGTTTCCGCAGAGTCAGCACTCGCTCTCCCCGGGAAGTCAGTGATCACCTGCAGCCCGGACTGCCTTTTCATGTTCAATTTGTATGAAGGCGGGGACAGTGATGCCTTCACTGATTGGGCGCCGGGGTTACGTGTCACAACTAGGGATGAGTGAGCGTGCTGGGATAAGGTTTTATCTGAGCATGCTCGTCTGCTGATAGAGTATCTTCGGCTTGCTCGAAAAATATGTTCGAGACCCTGCGGCTGCATGTCTCTCGGCTGTTCAACAGTCGCAACACATGCAGGAATTGTCTAACAAACAGGCAATCTCTGCATGTTTTGCGGCTGTGGAACATCTGCGAGACATGCAGCAGCAGGGACTCGAACATACTCGAACACACCGAAGATACTCTATCAGCAGACGAGCATGCTCAGATAACACCTTATCCCAGCACGCTCTCTCATCACTAGTCACAACAACTGCACCGGAGCCCCAGAGAAAGCGAGTGCTGACACCATGGGAACGGCATCGGCATAGGAGGTGAGTATAACCTTTTTTTTATTCTATCAGGACCAAATAGTGGACATCTTCTTTAAGGGCCACAAAAAGCTACATTTTAAAAATTCTTTTCCTGTTGAATTTTGCAGAGGAATTTGCAAATTCTGCAAACAAATTTGGGCAGATCACTCCACTGGAAATTGACATTCTCTATCAACTATCAGATTTATTCAATGCTACTGGGTAAGTTGTTGTGTCTCTGTTTTTTCTTTTCCTTCAAAACAAAAATCGAATTTACGCTTTCTTTAAAGTTACAGACCACCTTTACAACCAGTTTTTACATTTTTGCTGCCCATTAAAAAATGAAGATTTGCAAATCCTCTTAATTAAAAAGTTTTGTATCTACTTTGTTTTTGCTGTCATTTGGTAACAAAATGTAAAAAAAACAAAACTAAGTCTAATACTGTTGTCTCCGGCCTTCCATGTGTTCCCTGAGGCTGTGTGCACACGCTGCGGATTCATCCGCGCGGATTTTGAAAAATCCGCAGATCAAAAGACCTGCGGTTTATCTGCGGATTGCTCTGCGGTTTTGCCCTGCGGTTTATCATCTCCACAATGGAGGAGATGGTAAACCGCTGCGGAATCCGCAGAAAGAATTGACATGCAATGCTTTCTGCGGATTTGAAACCGCAGCAAAATCCGCGCGGAAAATTCCGCAGCATCTGCACAGCGGTTTTTAATTCCCATAGGGAATAATGGTACTGTACACCACAGCAGAAACTGCTGCGGATCCGCAGGGCCAAATCCGCTGCGGATCCGCAGCATGTGCACACAGCCTCATTCTTGCAAATATACAAAGAATAGATCAGCAGAAAAGGGAGGAGCACATGCATGGCAAAAGGATTTTGGTCAGACTACATATTTTTTCTTTTGTAGTCTGTTACCATGGAGATACATAAGTCTCCAAAGGAGCTGAAGGCATAAAATTCTATTAGAGTTTTAATTTCCCCATTGTAGGAGTAATACATGGCAAAATGAATGGTCATCCATGTGATAAAAGTAAGGCTCAAGCCAGAATGGAATCCACTTGCACACAAATGATCTCCATTCTGGGTCATAAAAAGGGCTCTTAAATGGAGGAAACCCCCTCTATGATGTCCTTATTCCCTGACTTGACATAAAAACATGGGTTTTCTTTGTAAGGCAGCCCCTTCAATTTTTTAGTATGCTTTTACAGTGGGGGGATGAATTAGTATAATCTGGAGAAAACCCACATAAACATGTAAATCCTTTGTCTCGTTTCTTTTTTGTTTTGTTATTTTATCAGTGCTTTTTTTTTGTGCTGCATGTTATATATGTTTTTGCTGTTTTCTTGCAGACGTCTTACTCTTACAGATATTGAAAGAATAGCACCATTAGAGGAAGGGGCATTACCTTACAACCTCGCTGAACTCCAGAGACAGGTAGGCGAAGGCTTAACAACATCGGACACTAAAAAATGCATAAAATATAGCCATAAAACATCACGGTGTCAAGAATGTATAAAAAAAATATGCACAAGTCATTCTTTATTACTTCAGCTTATGAAAAATGGTCACATTTCACAATATGTAACAAACGATATTGGAAATAACTGACATTTAGACAATAGAAAAAGTTAGGGAAAATTGATTTCATAATTAAAGGGAAAGTGTTGTGTAAAAAAAAAAAGTGCTTTTAACCTGCAGATATGGGGTTTATCTGCAGGTCAACAGCTTTAAAAACCACACAGCAGCCGCACTGGAAGTGCGGCTAACGGGAGGAAATGAACTTTACTTCCTCTCGGCAGCCTCCGACTTTCAGTCATAGAGGCGCGGTCAGAGAGATTTCAGTCGCCATTCAGTACATAGTGAGCGGTGCTGTAACCACACCCCCTGTCACTGACTGACAGCTCACTGTGTAGTGTATCCATGCTGAGTCCGCTCTCAATATTTGAACAAGAGGCCCATCGTGAACTTTATGCTATCCAGTTCTTATATCTATGGTCTTTTGAACATAATTAATTTAAATAATTTTGTTGAGAATGAAAATGCAGATTGTTATGCTATGCTGTTCACAACAGATCCACGTTTGCATGATTTTGTGTCTCTAATACGTCCTTAGGCAAAATAAATATTGTACAAACTAATATACTTGTCGTTCCAACTGTTTGTGTGGTGCAAAAAAACATTCAACTATTGGACCGATTTTAATGATGTGTATATAGTAATATGAATCATAATTTATAATTCATTGGCGCATTGAATACACTGGTAATTAAAGGGGTATTCACATCTCCAAGATCCTATCCAAATATATATTAGGTGTAATAATAATTATATCAGCAAATACCTCTAAAGAGAAATGTAGTATAGTTCTTCTGATTCGCTTTGTTGCTTACCCCATGTGTAGGACATTGCAGTAGCTTACGTATCCTCCCATATTATCGTTAGGGTTCCCAAAAGATATGGTGATCACAGGAACACCAGTGATCCGCTATGATCCACGAGGACTGTGGAAGTAGGTATTTAGCTTTCCTGCAGCGCCACTGCAGGACACATAAAGCATTACATGATTTGTATTAAAATATACAAGTTGCCTCATTTTAAGTAAAGATTCTAAATGGAAGAAACTCTTTGTGTAGCTGATTTTTTACCTTATCTAAAAGAGCAGATTACTCAGTTTCCTAAGGGAGCAGCACCAAATAGCAACCATGGGACACAAGTGTTTCTGACGAAAATCTTGTGTCCTTATGATTCACTTCAGTTTTCAAATTTTGTAAAAATTGTTTGATTGTTGATTGGCTATTTCTGATTAACAATCAGTTGTGGGTAAACCTGCAGAACCGCTGCAATCCAGAAGAACATATGTTTTTTTCCTTTTTTTTTGGTGTCTTGGCCCTCGCGCCTCTAATGTAATAGAGAATATAAAAACATTTTTGCTTGATAAGAGCTATGAAATTGCTTATAACTATAGTTAGGCTGACTTATAGCGCTGATTAATGGGGTTTATTTTTCAAAAACATCTGGGAAGGGGGGGGCATCACGTAATGACTGAAAGAATGTCAGGGCTGCAGCCGATCAGCTCTTGTTGATTGGCTGCAGCTGTCACGTGAATCCCTCCCCCTTTTCCCCGTAATCAAAAGAGGAATCCAGTGGAGGACTCTAGTAGTGGAACGAAAGGTTCAGGGTGTTTTAGTTTGTTTGTTTGTTTTATTATTTAGCACCACTGATAAAACTAGTGGACCACCTCCTAGATGTCAGAAGTGGGAAGTCTTTGTTTTTCATTTATTTCTATTACTCCCCTGAGTTTCCCATTTTTTTTTTAACATTTGTTCTTATTATTTAGTTTTAATTTCTGTCATCTTTGCCAAGAGGGAGGTGCCTACAGGATTCTCTGGGGGAGATGGGGGAACTTTTTTATGCTATTCCCTTCTGCTTATACCCTGTGAGCAACAGCCCCTTAGTAAAGTCCATAGACGAAAAAGACCCGATTATCTGAAACTTAAAAAAAACAAAAAAAAACAAAACCACGAATACACTGGGGGATCAGTAGGAATAACATAAGCGAAGACTGTCTGCTTTTGACCCGGGGCCAGGTTCTCTTGAAACTTTTAGCATTTACTATATATTATGTTGCTATTCTGAAGTTTTTATTAGAAGCGTAAATGTTAATTATGGGCCAAAATGGAAACGATCGCATGTTCCTGGCTCTTGCTTCTCCCATGTACCTGCTCGGGTTGCTCACTACTGCAGAAGTGTTAAGAACAGATGTTCAGGAAGTCGGGTTCTAGCTTATTTTTAAAATTGCTCACAACCTGTCGCTCCAGGCTGGCGAATGTCACAACACAGAGCTTGGCTGGCCCACCAACAGAGACGAATGACACCGAAACGTAATCTTATTCTTTCCCGCTCCTTTCTTTCTTTACATTTTACAAACAGACTTTATTGGAGAAGGCAAAAGTTATTCCAGTAAGCCGCTGCAGAACATCAAACAAAATCTAGGGTTTGCGCTAAACAGAATGGTTCGATCATCTGGGCGCAGGGAGATCGGCAGTGACATAATAGTAAATACTCACAAATTATAGCGTGGCTCTTAGCTTGCACCTGTTCACATTTGCCTTTCTGTTTGGAAGTGACGGTCAGTCTTTTGATATTTATAATGGTAAATATATCATTTTTCCAAGGAGATTTTGCAAAGTTTCCCAAGTTCTCCCAGAATTAATGGAAGTTGTCAAACTTGTTTTTTTTGTTTTTTTTTTAAAGAACTTAATATTTTCATCTTCGGGACCACACTGTCTCACTGGCTCATGGCTTCCTTTTTGCCAGAGGTACTTCACTCGTAAAGATTAAAGGCCCCGTCACACTAAGCGATATCGCTAGCAATATCGCTATAACGTCACTGGTTTTGTGACGCAGCAGCAATATCACTATGTGTGATACTTACCTCCGACCGGCTCCCCCGCTGATCGCGCGAGAACGTCCTGGGCTGTTTCTCATCGTCAGCTTCCTGCTGGGCTTTCTGCTGTGGAGACGAGCGACGTGTGGACGCGGGCGGGAGGAAGTCAGGATCGCCTCGTCTGACAGGTAAGTAGCGACCCCCGACCGCTGCTACGTCGCTGGTGAGATCTGCCTGTGTGGCAGCTCACTAGCGACCACTTAGCGATGCACCAGCGATCCTGACCAGATCATATCATTGTCAGGATCGCTGGTGCATTGCTAAGTGTGACGGTACCTTAAGAGTTTGTACCAGCAGCAGGGGAGTAATGACTGAGGTCATGACTGGGTCCATGCAGGTGAGGGGCCGACGCTAACGAAACTTCAACTGGATGCACATCTTTGGACTTACATTCAGTTGACGAGTATTGTGATGTGGGGGGTCCGTGCGTGGCAATACATGCTGCCAGCCAACCAGAGGGTAGCAGCTGATGATGGCGTGCACGTGACTGGGGCCGCATGGCAGTGACTTCATGCGCTCCCGACACTTGCACGCTGAAATCAGCTGCCGGCTTCAGAAGAGGAAACCATGCGGCGGGGAAGCAGAGGGGAGGTGAGTGTAATCAGTTATTTTTTTCTATGAAAAAACAGAACAGCGTTAGAACGGGAAACATATCAGGATGGGGGATATATATACCAGGATTGGGGATATATACACTGGAAAGTGACCCAGGATAAGAGACAAATATACCAGGATGGGGCCCAGAATAAGGGACATATACCAGGATGTTGCCCAGGGTAATGGACATGTATACTAGGATGGGGGATATACAGTGGGAAAAATAAATATTTGATACACTGTCGATTTTGCAAGTTTTCTCACCTACAAGAATGGAGAGGTCTGTAATTTTTATCATAGGTACACTTCAACTGTGAGAGACAGAAAAAAATCCAGAAAATCAAATTGTTTGATTTTTACATACTTATTTTGCATTTTATTGCATAATATAAGTACTGGATACAATAGAAAATCAGAACTTAATATTTTGTATAGAAACTTTTCTTTGCAATTACAGAGGTTAAACATTTCCTGTAGTTCTCGACCAAGTTTGCACACACTGCAGCAGGGATTGTGGCCCACTCCTCCATACAGATCTTCTCCCAATCTTTCAAATTTCGGGGCTGTCGCTGAGCAACATTGAGTTTCAGCTCCCTCCAAAAATTTTCTATCGGGCTCAGGCCTGGAGACTGGCTAGGCCACTCCAAGACCTTGAAATGCTTCTTACGGAGCCACTCCTTAGTTGCCCTGGCTGTGTGTTTCAGGTCATTGTGATGCTGGAAGACCCAGCCACGACCCATCTTCAATGCTGTTACTGAGGAAAGGAGGTGGTTGGCCAAAATTTTACGATACATGACCCCATCCATCCTCGCTTTAATACGGTGCACTTATCCCATCCCCTTTGCAGAAAAGCACCCCCAAAGTATGATGTTTCCCCACCATGCTTCAAGGTTGGGACAGTGTTTTTGGGGTTGTCCTCATCCTTCTTCCTCCAAACACGCTGAGTGGAGTTGAGACCAAAAAGTTTTATTTTGTTCTCATCTGACCACAAGACCTTCTGCTATGTCTCCTCTGGATCATCCAGATGGTCATTGGCGAACTTCAAACAGGCCTGTACATGTGCTGGTGTGATCATGGGGACCTTGTGTGCCCTACAGGATTTTATTCCATGACGGCGTAGTTTGTTACTAAGGATATTGTTTGCGATTGTGGTCCCAGCACTCTTCAGGTCATTGACCAGGTCCTCCTGTGTAGCTCTTGGCTAATATCCCACCAGGTGAGATCTTGCATGGAGTCCAAGACTGAGGAAGATTGACAGTAAGGCCGGGGTCACACTAACCGACGCAAAATACGGTCAGTATTTTACATGCGTAATACGGATGAATGGCCCCTAAACAGTGCTCCGTAAGTCATCCGTAATCAAGGTGTGGTCACGTATTTTGCGCATCTCTGCATCCGTATGGTGAGATTTTCTCGCAGGCCTGCAAAATGGACATATAATGGTGCCCTATGACAGGGTTTCTAACAGAAACCAAAGAATAGATATAGACACACAGAATGCATATATATATATATATATATATATATATATCTATTCTTTCGTTTCTTTATTAAACCTGTCAGTGTGAGTTTACTGTATAGCGCACTGAATTGCCGGCTTTGCTAAAAGACACCGGGTGCGTATTTCTCGCAAGTCACATGTGTGGTCCGTGTGTAATCCGTATTTTTTGCGCACCCATAGACTTGCATTGGCGTATTACGGCCGTACGCTGACAATCGCAGCATGCTGCGAGTGGCACGGACCGTAGAATACGGATGAGAAATATACGGCTGATGGGAGCTGCCCCATAGAGAATCATTGGTCCGTGTCTAATGCGTGCTTTTAGCGCCTCTCACTCGGCCATATTCCTCGCCAGTGTGACCCCGGCCTAACCCTGTGTTTCTTCTATTTTCTAATAATTGTGCCCACAGTTGTTGCCTTCTCACCAAGCTGCTTGCCAATTGTCCTGTAGGCCATCCCAGCCTTGTGCAGGGCTACAATTTTGTCAGTGGTATCCTTTTTTTTTTTTTTTAAATCAGATAAATTTTTATTTAACCAAATTCAAGGTACAAAACAATAGAACAAAAATCGCAATGAAAACATTAACAATGGTCATTAGTTTCAGAAATTCCCTCCCTCCCTTCCCCTCCCCCCATTACATACAAGAGCAGCAAGTAATGCATGGTGTAACCTACGTTCAGGGTCATCTTCTTTCCACCCAAGGTGTCCGCAGTGTCTCAAATGTTCTTATGCCTTTTCTCTTAACGTAAATGTCTTTTTCCATATTCACAATATAATCAGACTGTCTGAAAAATTCCCTCAACGTTGGCGGATCTTCATTTATCCAGTATCTGGCCATCAGTTTTCGGGCAATATATAATAATCTAGCTATAACCACCTTATATTTATTATGTACCTGGACCTCCTCCACATATCCCAGTATACACACCACAGGATCACTCTCAATCCTACAACCATACGCTCCTCCTATGGCATTAAGCACCGCCGTCCAATATGGGTTCAGATTTGGACACTGCCATAACATATGGAGAATTCCAGCCCCCTCCATTTGGCACCGAGGACACGCAGAAGTCTGTCTCAGACCCGCTCTATACAGCCGTTCAGGAGTCCTATATACTCTATGGAGTACATATATCTGCGAGAGTCTGCCCGGTTCACTCAGCGAGAATTGGGGTATATATTCCATAATCCCTTCCCATTTATCTTCCTCTATCCTACCCAACTCCCCCTCCCATTTCCACAGTGCTCTAATTGGATAATTATTTTAAAAACTATGCATTAGATCCTTATAAATGCCCGACACTACCCCTTTTGTTCCCCCCTCTGCACAGACATAATCAATCAATATATCCTTGTGAATCTCCATATTCATTGTCCTACTCTGCATAACATAAGCATGCCTAAACTGCCCATATTGAAATCTGCAGACCTCCGATAGCCCATAATCTTCCTGCAACTTTCTAAAGGGCACCAGTCCCTGCGCGTTCTGCACCTGCACCTGAACCGTGTACTGTATTCCCAGTCTCATCCAATTTTTAAATTCTCCCATTTTAACAAATTCCGGGAGAGTCTCATTTTGCCATATCAGGGAAAAATTTGTCAAGTGTTCCAAACCCCTGATCTTTTTAATTGCCTCCCAGGCTTTATGTATCAGCGCTAAAGTAGAATACATCAAACCCAACTTCCTAAAACTTCCTGCCTCCAACCCCTGAACCAAGGGATCCCTCCCCATCACCTGAACCAAGACCCTTTGTATTGACCCAGCCCCAGACACATCCCTCCACCCTCTCATCTGTTGGCCCTGAGCAGCTAAGTAGTAAATCCAAGGGTTCGGAAGCGCCAGTCCTCCTCCATCCTTGGGCCTCTGCAATATCTCAAGTCTGATCCTTGGCTGCTTTTTTCCCCCCCACACAAGATCCCTAAATATAGAGTCAATAGTAGGAAACCACTGCCTAGGGAGCCAGGTAGGGGAATTGTGCAAGAGGTATAGCAGTTGGAGCATCAAAATCATCTTAATCAGATTAATTCTTCCCACTACTGAAAGATACAGTTTACACCACGCCCCTACTTTACTCCTAAACTTACTCAGCAGTGGAATCAGATTCAAATCTGCATAGCTCGAAATCAGAAGTGTCACCTGAATGCCCAGGTATTTAAACTGTCGCACCACTGCCAACCTACTACCCTCCCCTGACACTGGCAAATCAGCAACACAATCATCTACAGCCATGACAGTGGATTTTTCCCAGTTAATTTCTAATCCTGATATAGACCCAAATGTTTTAATAATTTCCATTGCTCTCAACAACGACTCTCTGGAATCCTCCAAAAAAAGCAACACATCATCTGTATACAATGAGACTTTTTCCTCTACCAAGCCATATCTGAACCCTTTATCTAAAGCCGTCCTCCTATTTGTCTGCACCAGGGGCTCCACTGCCAAAGCAAAAAGTAGCGGGGACAGCGGAAACCCCTGCCTAGTCCCGCTATGAAGCGCAAAACTCCCAGACATTTGCCCATTAACTCTGACCCTAGCGGTCAGGGAAGTATATAGCAACCGTATCCATGAAATAAAGGTAGGTCCAAAACCAAAGCGTTCCAATACCCTCCCAATCCCTGGTATCCTTAGACAGATCTTTGGTCTTGGCCATGGTGGAGAGGTTGGAGTGTGATTGATTGTGTGGACAGGTGTCTTTTCTACATGTAACGAGTTCAGACAGGTGCAATTAATACAAGTAATGAGTGCATATGAGTGCATATTCTGTTTCTCACAGTTGAAGGGTATCTACGATAAAGATTACAGACCTCTCCATTCTTTGTAGATGGGAAAACTTGCAAAATTGGCAGTGTATAGAATACCGTATTTTTCGCTTTATAAGACGCTCCGGATTATAAGACGCACCCCAAATTTTGAGGAGAAAAATAGGAAAAAAAACTTTATTTTTAATAAAATGGTGGTGCATCTTATAATCCATGCGTCTTATTGCTTTCCAGGGGTGGTGATGGAGGAGGCCGGAGTGGAACATTGCTGCTAGGATGAGGGGGTGTTTTGATGTGCAGCGTGCCGCTGCCGGTGTCTGTTACTGCCGCCGCCCTCTGTCCCCTGATGCTTGCCACCACCGCCACGCTCTGTCCCCCGGTGCCTGCTTGCCACCACCGCCGCACTCTGTCCCCCAGTGCTGTCTCCCGAGATTTCAGTGCCGAGATGTCCGTCTGCGCATGCGCGGCGGCCATTTTCCAGGAAGAAAGCAGGCATGGAGCGACAGAGACCCCCCCACGCTGAACGGGACAGAGCGCGGCGGCGGCGGCGGTGGGGCGGAAGAAACCACCGGGGGACAGGAGCGCGGCGGTGGCGGACAGCGCAGCGGCAGCATCAGGGCACAGAGTGCCGCGGCAAGTACCCTCAGTGGCAGCGCAAATGTATATCCTCTTTGTAAGACGCACCCCCTTTTTCCCCTCAATTTTGGGGGAAAAAAAGTGCGTCTTACAAAGCGGAAAATACGGTACTTATTTTTCCCACTGTATATACCAGGGTGTGCCCAGGATGGGGGACTGAGTAATACAATAGAGATCATTAATAAAAACCACAGTACTAATAACACTAACATCATCACGGGTGACATTATACACAGGAACTCTATATATAGTGGACAGTGTACAGATAATACAGTGATCATCGGTGACATGCACAAGAGCTAGGTTCCAAATATAGTGGACAGGTAATACAGTGACTCCTCAGTCAAAAAGTGACATTGTGCTGCCCTACACAGTAACAAGACCTTCCTTTTGTTTCTCTCATGGAAACAGTATCCTCAAAAGTAAAATATACTACAGCAGTAATAATGTCCCCTAATTGGCTATTACAGTAATTACAGTGGGGAAAAAAATATTTTGTCAGCCACCAATTGTGCAAATTCTCCCACTTTAAAAGATGAGAGAGGCCTGTAATTGACATAATAGGTAGACCACACCTATGAGAGTCAAAATGAGAGAACAAATCCAGAAAATCACCTTGTCTGATTGACTAAATACTTTTTTTCCCCACTGCATATCCCCCGTTTGCGTCCATACACCATAATCTTTATTCCTCATTCTGGTCCCCATACAGTAGTTCTGTCACCTATCCTGGCCCCTTAATGTAATAATGTCCGACACCCTGTAATAATTTCCTCAATCATGGGCCCCTTCTTGTAATAATGCCCTCCATCTTGGCCCCTTTCTGTAATAATGTCCCCCATCCTGGGCCTCTATATTTAATAATGTCCCCCATCTTGGGCCCCTTTGTCTCCCATCATGATCATCCATATTGACGCTCTGCTGTAATACAAACAATAAATATATTCTTATTTCCTTCCCATGCTTCCTCGGTGAGCCGCGTCCTCTTCCTGCCCCATATGCGGCACGTACAGGGTGGCATATAGCAGTGAGGTCTTACGCCGCCTGCGACGTGTACGCCGTCGTCAGCTGCCGGCATCTGATAGGCCTGTGGCTACTTTAACTTTTGTACTGTAGGGAGCCGGGGGTTTTGGGCACCTTGATACATTTCAACTGAATGTGTGTGAGGACGCGCATTTAGTTGAAGCTGTCAGTCTTCAGTATCGGATCAGGACACAGTTTCTTTCCAGTTCGGCTAACTGGTCTTAATTTTAACAACCTGTTTCCCGGAACCGGACTGGTGGAATCCCAACCCTTGGCCTGTGTGCTGTCCGTGTTAAAGGAGGACAGCACTTGGACGTGTACAACAGATGTGTGAAAGTAGCCTTAAATGCAGCACAATTTCTGCAAAAAAATAACAAAAAAATGAAATGCAAAGTTTCCGCTATGTAGGAACATGACCTTACACTGCAGATATTTTACCATTGTGTACGTGAGATTTCTTGAAATGCCATGCACACTATATTTTCTCCATGGAAAATACACTGAATTTATGCTAAATTCTATTACGACATTTTTAAGTCTAAATAAACAGCTTTTTTTTTTGTGTGTGTGTGTTATTATAATATTTTGGGGGGGTCAGTGGTATGCTCAAGGTATGGTGTGTTGTGTTTTTTTTTTTTTTTTCCCCCCTAACATTTTCTTAATCGGTATAACAACTGGTAAAATGCCAGGAAAAAAAAAAAATAAAAAAAATTCACATGTACAAAATGTCACAAAATGAAAAGCGCCACCAAAGATACATTTACAAGATGGCAGCAAAGTAGCTTGAAATTTGTGGCATTTTTTTTTTCCCGGCATTTTAAAACACCGAAGAAATGTGGAGTTCTAAATGAAGAACACAGAAAATGGTTTCAGAACGCTGCCCGGCCATTAATTCCTTGTTCTCTCGTGCAGTGTGAGGTCCAGGCAGCGAGGAGCAGGCCTTTCCCATCATATACAGTATAAGTAATAAATGCCCACAGCGACATTGTACCACGGCTTCTCTCGCTTTGTTTTTCTGTTTTGCAGCTTCCATGTATAGATGCCGTTTGCTCGTCCTTGGCCGTGCGCTTTCCCTCGATGTGCTGTTTTGACATGTGGGGAGACTGACAGAATCACATCGCTGATGACTGTCGGCTGCTTTCTATATATTGCAGCACTGAATGCCGTTTATCAGACACCTGTTGGGGCAGAAAAATTAGTTGTCTGAGCAAAAGCCTGAGAGAGAATCCAGACTGATTAATGTCACAGCGGTGATTAATCAAACCTAATTACTGTATTCATGCGGCAGAATCCTAACCGTACCCCCTTCCTTCCCCGTACGGTGGAGATGCGCTGCACTGAGGGTCTAGTAAGCTGCTGGATAATGGGCAAGGAAATGGTTAGACATTTTGTAAGATTTGTTGTATTAAAGGGAAACTGTCACATCCAGAAATGCTGTTTCTGATATAGTGTTAATCTGCAGGTATAGCCGACTTACTGGACCAGCGGCTGCAGGAAGACAATGTAGTAATATTCTCCCTGCAGCCGCTTGTTTCCAGCCTTTGGGACGGTGCAGGGAGCAGTTAGTCACCGCTCATCACATAGTAAGTTGCTGCTAACTCTGCACACATTTTCTGCAGAGCATGCTGTCAATCAATGTGCATGGGAGTTTTTGCAGAGCACTACCGAGGAACGATTAAAGTATCTGGGAATGTTTAGCTTGCGAAAAAGAAGGCTAAGAGGAGACGTAATGGCTGTCTACGAATATCTGAAGGGCTGTCACAGTGTAGAGGGATCATCATTATTGTCATTAGCACATGGAAACATGAGAAGCAATGGAATGGGAGAAGATACAGATTAGATATTAGAAAAAACTTTTTGACAGTGAGGGAGATCAGTGAGTGGAACAGGCTGCCATGAGAGGTGGTGAGTTCTCCTTCAATGGAAGTCTTCAGAGGCTGGACAGACATCTGTCTGAGATGGTTTAGTGAATCCTGCATTGAGCAGGGGGTTGGACATGATGACCCTGGAGGTCCCTTTCAACTCTAACCTTCTATGATTCTATGATATGGCGTGCATTGTGTGATGGATACAACAATGCATTTTAGTTTGGATTGGAATTAGGCTCACAATGCAAGTGAGACCATAGCTTATGTAGGGGAGTCAAGAATGATCGACTGCGCAACCTTAGTCCTAAATCAGACATCCATTTTTCATGTACGTTCTTTATTTTCACTGATGGGATATGTTCCCATTATACTCTATGGGGCTGTTCACATGTTCGCGTTTGTTTTTGTTTTTTTATTGCAGACCATGTGTAAATGCAAAAATCACGGAGACGTGTCCGTTTTTTCATTCCGGCATCATAGTTGGATCGTATCAATACAAGTCTATGGGTGTTTGAAAATCATGCACAGCACATAGACGGCATCGGTGCAGCCCATGTTCTGTGTGTGATTAACATTGCAAATGATAGAAGAAACTTTTTCATTTATTTATCCACATGTGAAAATCACTCATGGTAAAAACGGGCACACAAACCGAACACCAATGACAACATTTTTTGCGTATGTGAACAAACATAGATGTCTGAATGAGGACTTATGGGTATGGCCAGTATTAGGATACCGTTACACTTAGCGATGCACCAGCGATCCCGACAACGATATGGATCGCTGGTGCATCGCTAAGTGGTCGCTAGTGAGCTGCCACACAGGCAGATCTCACCAGCGACATAGCGGGGGTCGCTACTTGCCTGTCAGATGCGGAGATCCTGACGTCCTCCCGCCCACGTCCACGCGCCGCACGTCGGCGCCACAGGAAGCGCCCGACGAGAAATGGTCCAGGGCCTTCTCGGGCGATCAGTGATAACCAGCAGGGGAGCCGGTCGGAGGAAAGTATCACACATAGCGATATCGCTGCTACGTCACAAAATCTGTGACGTTACAGTGATATTGCCAGCGATATCGCTATGTGTAACGGGCGCTTTAGCCTAGACGGTGACCAGGTGTCCTAATTATCTGGAAATCTACTGTATGGACACAGCACAACAGCTGATGGTATCCAAGTTCTGCTTTATTGTACAGGAGGATAGCAGGGGGCAGCCTGGACCGGTAGGTGCAGGGTGCAGTGGCGAACATTTTGATCATAGGAAAAATTTTCTTGCAAGTGAATGAGACTGAAAGAATGTGTTTCTGAAATTAAAAAAAAACAACTTTTGTTTAAATCCCAAATAAACCCCATTAAATGACAATTTCATCTCTGCCACATATGTACAACACAGTGACAGATCGGTTTGATCAGCTGTCAGACTTCGACCACATGTGGCCGGCCGTGTACCAAAGTCAACCGGTTTGCAATCGAGAAAGATAAATTTGAGCAATTTTGTCGTCATTGATGTAGGTCACCTGCCATATTTATTTATTCCCTTATGTGACCTCCTTACAGATGCTTTCCATTATGTTGTGGTTTTTTTTTTTTTTTGTTTTTTTTTCGGTTTTAGAAGTAACCCAGGCTCCACCGATCTGCAGCAAAACTCCGCTAACTAAATATTGTGTCTTATCTACTACTATTACATTGGACAAGAGACATTTCCTTCAAAGAAAATTACAGTACTATTAAACAACATAGAAGTTTGAGCCAAGAAAGTGATTTCAGACAATGCAGAATATAATCCTCCGGGTTCTGTGTGGCTGGAGGAAGCTTCCGAGGAGAGGAATTGTCTTTGATGGGGATAAAGATAAACAGGTGTGTCTAAGATGGGGAATCCTCCTCGGAGATGAAGAGAGCGGCATGTCTGATCTTTCAGATCACCTCCGGTAACTGCCAGGCAGCCATAGCTCAATCTTCAGAGACAGTTCTGCATATTGTGGGATATTTGGCTGCAGTTAGTCTGCACTTTGTAATCCTTTAAAAATACTTTAATAACAGCAACAAAAAAAATGAAGGCTCGATTTTTTATCGCATTTGCACATTTTATGTGATTTATTTATTTTTTTTTTTTCTGGTCTTTTTATTATTTGCGCCTAATTCTTTTAATTTGCAACTTTTTAAAAGTCTATTGTATATATGCTCGCGTATTTGTTTTATTTTATGTTCGCAGATTAATTGCGACCTTTTAGAACGTTGCAACATTTTTCCTCCCTGGTATGATTTTATGTTCGCTAATTATTTTGGCATAATTTTGCATTTTTTTTTTATTTTTTGCAATAAAGAGTCGCAAAACAGGTCAAACATGAGGGAAAAAAGAGCATTTTTGATTTGTTGTAAAATTCAGGAACCGCATGCACCATTTTGAAGAATACAGCGCAAAAGACATCAGCGAATAAGACAAGCTAAAAAAATAAATAAATGACTTAAAAAAAAAAACCCACAATGGCAGTAAATAGGCACTTGGTGCATAATATTCGTAGATTACTACTCGTTTATTATTTCTTCATTTTCTCATTTCTTTCATTTTAACCCCTTCACGACCAATGACGCCACATAGGCGTCATGAAAACTGGTACCAATCTGACCAGTGACGCCTGTGTGGCGTCATGACTTTAAAGCCCCCCTGCGGGTCGGGTGACCTAGGTCACTGAAAGGTCACCCGACCTACAGATACAGGGGGCTTTGTACTTCACCATGGGGGCGTGGCCTCGCCTCCACGTGACTACGATCGCTCTGATTGGCTGTTAAAAGTGAAACAGCCAATCAGAGCGATAGTAATATTTCATCAATGAAAATTGATGAAATATTACTATCCAGCCATGTCCGACGCTGCTGTAGCATCGGACATGGCTGGTGACACCGATCCGACCCCCCCCCCCACCGGCTAACGGGGGCGATCTGCCCCCCGCCACTGAATGACAGCGGCGATGTGCCGCCGCTGTCATCATCTGCCCCCCCACCTTCCCTCCGCTCCTTCCACCTTCCGATCGCAACCCCTCCCACCCCCGGTACTCACCGAGTGCCGCTATGGCTCCCGATGTCCCGCGGTCCCGGACCATGGGCGCCGCCATATTGGAAAATGGCGTGCGCATGCGCAGTGCGCCCACCGGCTACAATTTCCTTTCATTCATTTTGATCACTGTGATAAACTCTCACAGTCATCAAAATAGAATGAAAAGTAAATAAACCCCCCGTTTATCACCCCCCATAGGTTGGAATAACTAATAAAATAAAGAAATTATTTTTATTTTTATTTTTCCATTAGGGTTAGGGTTGGAACTAGGGTTAGGGTTGGAAAGAGGGTTAGGGTTAGGATTGGAAATAGGGTTAGGATTGGAAATAGGGTTAGGGTTGGAATTAGGGTTAGGCTTGTGGTTAGGGTTATGTTAGGGTTGGGATTAGGGGTGTGTTGGGGTTAGGGTTATGGTTAGGGTTGGGATTAGGGTTAGGGATGTGTTGGGGTTAGGGCTGTGGTTAGGGGTGTGTTGGGGTTAGGGTTGAAGTTAGAATTGAGGGGTTTCCACTGTTTAGGCACATCAGCGGGTCTCCAAACGCGGCATGGTGCAACCATTGATTCCAACCAATTTTGCGTTCAAAAAGTCAAATGGTGCTCCCTCCATTCCAAGCCCCGACGTGTGCCCAAACAGTGGTTTACCCCAACATATGGGGTATCAGCGTATTCAGGAAAAATTGCACAACAACTTTGGGTTCTAATTTCTCCTGGTACCCTTGAGAAAATAAAAAATTGGGGGCTAAAAAATTATTTTTGTGGAAAAAATTTTTTTATTTTTATTTTCACGTCTCTGCATTATAAACTTCTGTGAAGCACTTGGGGGTTCAAAGTGCTCACCAGACATCTAGATAAGTTCCTTGGGGGGTCTAGTTTCCAAAATGGGGTCTCTTGTGGGGGTTTCTATTGTGTAGGCACATCAGGGGCTCTGCAAACGTAACGACGACCGCAGACCATTCCATCAAAGTCTGCATTTCAAAACTTTACTACTTCCATTTCGAGCCCTTACGTGTGCCCAAACAATGGTTCCCCCCCATATATGGGGTACCAGCATACTCAGGACAAACTTGACAACAACTTTTGGGGTCCAATTTATCCTGGTACCCTTGTGAAAAAAAAATTGCTGGCTAAAAATAATTTTTTTGAGGAAAAAAAAAAAATATAATTTTATTTTCGCGGCTCTGCGTTATAAACTTCTGTGAAGCGCTTGGGGGTTCAAGGTGCTCACCACACATCTAGATAAGTTCCTTGGGGGGTCTAGTTTCCAAAATGGGGTCACTTGTGGGGGGTTTCCACAGTTTAGGTACATCAGGGGCTCTGCAAATGTAATATGATGCCCGCAGACCATTCCATCAAAGTCAGCATTTCATAATGTCACTGCTTCCCTTCCGAGCCCCGACGTGTACTCAAACAGTGGTCCCCCCCCACATATGGGATACCAGCGTACTCAGGACAAACTGGACAACAACTTTTGGGGTCAAATTTATCCTGGTACCCTTGTGAAAAAAAATTGCTGGCTAAAAATAATTTTTTTGAGGGGAAAAAAAAATATTTTTTATTTTCAAGGCTCTGCGTTACAAACTTCTGTGAAGAGCTTGGGGGTTCAAGGTGCTCACCACACATCTAGATAAATTCCATAAGGGGTCTAGTTTACAAAATGGGGTCAATTGTGGGGGAGCCCCAATGTTTAGGTGCACAGGGGCTCTCCAAACGCGACATGGTGTCCGATAACGATTGGAGCTAATTTTCCATTCAAAAAGTGAAATGGCGCTCCTTCCCTTCCGGACCCTGCCGTGTGCTCAAACAGTGGTTTATGACCACAT
Organism: Dendrobates tinctorius; assembly: GCF_039654945.1. Lineage (NCBI taxonomy): Eukaryota > Metazoa > Chordata > Amphibia > Anura > Dendrobatidae > Dendrobates > Dendrobates tinctorius. Next base: position 43,709,287 of record NW_027361810.1, on the reverse strand, counting down.
ATGAGGTATCGTTGTACTCAGGAGAAATTGCGCAACAAATTTTAGGATCCATTTTATCCTGTTGCCCATGTGAAAATGAAAAAACTGAGGCTAAAAGAAAATTTTTGTGAAAAAAAAAGTACTTTTTTTTTTTTTTTTTTTTACAGATCAATTTGTGAAGCACCTGGGGGTTCAAAGTGATCATTATGCATCTAGATAAGTTCCTTGGGGGGGTCTAGTTTCCAAAATGGGGTCACTTGTGGGGGAGCGCCAATGTTTAGGCACACAGGGGCTCTCCAAACGTGACATGGCAACCACTAAGTATTCCAGCACATTTTTCATTCAAACAGTCAAATGGCGCTCCTTCCCTTCTGACCCCTGCCGTGCGCCCAAACAGTGGTTTATGACCACATATGAGGTATATGTGTACTCAGGAGAAATTGCCCAACAAATTTTAGGATCCACTTTATCCTGTTGCCCATGTGAAAATTAAAAAATTGATGCTAAAAGAAAATTTTTGTTGGAAAAATTAAAATGTCCATTTTTTCTTTCCACGTTGCTTTAGTTCCTGTGAAACACCTGAAGGGTTAATAATCTTCTTGAATGTAGTTTTGAGTAGCTTGAGGGGTGCAGTTTTTAGAATGGTGTCATTTTTGGGTATTTTCTGCCATATAGACCCTTCAAAGTGACTTCAAATGTGAGGTGGTCCCTAAAAAAAAATGGTTTTGTAAATTTTGTTGTAAAAATAAGAAATTGCTGGTCAACTTTTAACCCTTATAACTTCCTAGCAAAAAAAATTTTGTTTCCAAAATTGTGCTGATGTAAAGTAGACATGTGGGAAATGTTATTTAGTTACTATTTTGTGTCACATAACTCTCTGGTTTAACAGAACAAAAATTCAAAATTTGAAAATTGCAAAATTTTCAAAATTTTCGCCAAATTTCTGATTTTTTCACAAATAAACGCAAAAATTATCGACCTGAATTTACCATTAACATGAAGCCCAATATGTCACGAAAAAACAGTCTCAGAATCGCTAGGATCCGTTGAAGCGTTCCTGAGTTATTACCTCATAAAGGGACACTGGTCAGAATTGCAAAAAATGTCTTGGTCATTAAGGTCAAAATAGGCTGGGTCATGAAGGGGTTAATATTTCTTACAATCACATTCAATCCACGTACATCACCAGATCACTTGAAGGAAGGAGCGCTCCTGTGTTTTAGCGCCAATATCTCTACGCCACCCACCCAATTAAGAAAATAAAAATAAATAAGTAAATATAAGAAAATATATAAATAAAATAAAAATACCTGAAAAACACTTATGTGAAAAACAAGGTCACATTTTTTTAAGAGGAGAACCCAGTGTTTATATTAAAGGGAAGCGATCACCTCGGAAAAGCTATTTGCCTGTAGGTATAGAGTTATTCTGCAGGTAAGTGGTGTCACAATGCTGTCCGGCCACCTTACGGAAAATGTGGCTTTCGGGAGAAAATTAACCTACAATATTTCCTCCTGGAAGCCACCAGCTTTGTCATTGGGGTTATGCATGAAGTGGCTACAGTCATTGCTCGCTGCACTATGAGCGTCACTTTGACAGCCGACTCTGCAGTGCATCTGTTAAGAGGGATCTGTCAATCAAAGTTCCAGGGTGTGCTTACATTATAGTGAGCAGTGACTGTAGTCGCTCCGTGCATACAAAATTGATTTAAAAGCGCAATAATTAGAGATTTCTAGTGCACAGTTTGGAGCAGACAACTGCAGAAGAAACAAAGCGTAAAAAAACACAGAATTTTTGCACATAGGAACATGGCCGAAGGCACCTGATTATTCTGTGCATGTAGAACCGCTATCCTCCTGTAGCTTTTAGGCCGAGGTCACACCGCCATTGATTCTCTGATGCAAGACAATCGGGCCGATTATGCTAATATTGCTCTGATCAAACTCTGTCACAGATAAATCTGAGTGTAATCCAATTCTATCGTATGAGAATCGCAGCACAGATGTGGAGAAGACGGAGAACTTAATTTCTCCATCTTTTCCATTGTCTCTGTGTCTGCAGTAATTGGACTGCACTTGTACAACATTCGAGTGCTGTCTGATGTTTCACCCTCAACCATAGACGTGTATGAGTGTACATGATGCGATTCTTAGGTGCACTCGCACAAATTGGCATGAGAAAAATGCACTGGCACTGCCCCATATTATATCATTGGGCCAAGTGCTATCTGATAAAACATGGATAGCACTCGGCCATGTTATAGGCTCGTGTGAGCGAGCCCTCTTAGAAAAGAAGGCAGATCTTCAATGAAGTCCAAACATGCATGGGCTGACTCAATAAGACTGGCACTGTGCACACCAGTCTTAATTAAGGGGGTCTGTTGGAGTACAATAACTTATCATGAATTTTCCAGGCGGATGTAGTCATGTACCAGCCATGTCCCACCAATTAAGCGCCCATATTGGTGTAGCTGGCCAGGACAGGGGTGTAAACACCTAGTATTGCAATACTTTTGCATACAGATGTGCTCAAAAGTTTACATACCACTGCAGAATTTTTGCTTTCTTGGCCTTTTTTCAGAGACTATGAATGGGTGGTTGGGTGAAGCCATTTATTGTGAAACTACTGTGTTTTCTCTTTTTAAATAATAATGACAACCCAAAACATCCAAATGACCCTGATCAAAAGTTCACATACCCCATTTCTTAACACCGTGTATTTGCCCTTCTAACATAAATGACAGCTTGAAGTCTTTTGTGGTAGTTGTGGATGAGGTTCTTTATTTTCTCATATGGTAAAGTTGCCCACTTTTCTTGGCAAAAAGCCTCCAGTTCCTGTAAATTTCTGGTCTGCCTAACATGAACTGCGTGCTTGAGATCTCCCCAGAGTGGCTCAATGATTTTGAGGTCAGGAGACTGAGATGGCCACTTCCAAACCTTCACTTTGTTCTGCTGTAGCCAATGATAGGTTGACTCGGCCTTTTGTTTTGGATTGCTGTCATGTTGGAACATCCAAGTACGTCCCATGCGCAGCTTTTGGGCTGATGATTGCAAATTTGCCTCCAGTATTTGCTGATAACTTTATGCATTCATCTTTCCTTCAACTTTGACCAAGTTTCCTGTGCTTTTTGTAGCTCACACATCGCCAAAACATCAGCGATCCACCTCCATGCTTTACAGTAGGAATGGTGTTCCTTTCATCATAGGCCTTGTTGAACTCTCTCTAAATGTAACGTGTATGGTTGTGGCCAAAAAGTTCAATTTTGGTCTCATCACTCCAAATTACCTTGTTCCAGAAGTTTTGAAGCTTGTCTCTGTGCTGTTTTGCATATTGTAGGCGAGATACATGGTGGCATTTGCACAGTAATGGCTTTCTTCTGGTGACTCGACCATGCAGCCCATTTTTCTTCAAGTGCCTCCTTATTGTGCATCTTGAAACAACCACACCTCTAGTTTTCAGAGAGTCCAGTATTTCAGCTGATGTTATGTGTGGGTTTTTCTTTGCATCCTGAACAATTTTCCTGGTAGTTGTGGGCGACATTTTTGTTGGTCCACCTGACGGTGGTTTTGTTTTTACATTTGTTAATCAGTTTGAATGCTGACGACATCAATTCCTTGGATATCTTTTTGTATCTGTCACGGTCGCCATGCCTCCCATCGCACACCTTGCCAGGCCCACCGTCGCGTGCTCTCGTACTTACCCAGCGCCACATCCTCACTCCCCCTTGCTTCGGCGGCGCCATCCTCCTCTGACCGGCCCGCGGCCTGTGATGTCATTGCGAGCCCTGCGCATGCGCCATAGGCCACGGCCGGCTCACCCTCTCTGATCTTATCCTCCAGCGGTGCCCTGACCCAGGAGCACCGCCGGACCAATGGGGGCATCTCTGCGGGTATATCAGGCCACCCTCCCATAATGGAGGCGCCTGATCGTTGTTGTTGTTGCAGCATTCTAGGCCCCATGGTTTGCCTTGCATTTCGGCTTCCACTTTCATATTGCCTTGTACTTCTTTAAAGTCCTGCCTACCCGTGTCTGTACCTGCTGTCCTGCTCCAGTCCTGCCTATCCGTGTCCGTACCTGCTGTCCTGCTCCAGTCCTGCCTATCCGTGTCTGTACCTGCTGTCCTGCTCCAGTCCTGCCTATCCGTGTCCGTACCTGCTGTCCTGCTCCAGTCCTGCCTACCCGTGTCCGTACCTACAGTCCTACTCCGGTCCTGCCTGTCCGTGTCTGTACCTGCAGTCCTGCTCCAGTCCTGCCTACCCGTGTCCATACCTGCAGTCCTGCTCCAGTCCTGCCTACCCGTGACTGTACCAGCTGTACTACGCCAGTCCTGCCTACTCGTGCCTGTGCCGGCAGTCCTACCCCAGTCCTGCTTTCCCGTGTTAGTCCCTGTACTCCATTCTGAGCCGCCACTCTTGGTTCCGGCTGCCGTGGCATTCAAACCCCTGGACCTGCTCCTAACGATCCCTGTATAGGGTTCGGTTCCACCTGGTTGCTCGTCCAGGGCCCCTCGGTGCCACGGTCCAGAGGGTCCACTCCGGAAAGCCCGCCTTGTCTGGCGTTGAACTAACAGTATCCCTTTCCTATTTTATACAGGTCAACTACCTTTTCCCGTAGATCCGTTGACAATTCTTTTGCTTTCCCCATGACTCACAATACAGAAAAGTCAGTGGCTGGATAAAAGATGCAAGAGTCCTTCTAGATCCCAGAAACTCACTCAGCTTTTATGCACAAACACTGATTACAAGCAAACAGGTCACAGGTGAGGGTGTTACCTTTAGTAGCCATTCAAACTCGTTTGTGTCAACTTCTGTGCATGTTATATGTTATCAGGCCAAAATCACCAGGTTATGTAAAATTTGATCAGGGTCATTTGGATGTTTTGGGTTGTGATTATGATTTAAAAAGAGAAAACACAGTAGTTTGACAATAAATGGCTTCACCCAACCACTAACCATGAGTGGAGAAAAAGTTTTGGTGTTATCATTCATATTCTCTGAAAAAAGGCCAAGAAAGCAAAAATTCTGCTGGGGTATGTAAACTTTTGAGCACAACTGTAACTTCCCAGTGTGACTTATTAAGATGTTTTATCCCAAAAATTTTGGTCTAAATGAATTGCCCTTGTGGTAGTCATTCACCCAGATTTGTGCAACGTCTACTTCTCCAAAGGGTCTTTATTGAGCCTTGAAGGTTGACACATTGCACATGCTTTGATGACTGAACACCACGTTTGGAGATGGAGTCCGGCAATCTTCTCTACCGTTGGCTTCCTTTCCCACGATGAGTTTCTTACGCTGCTTATTTAAAAAAAAAAAAAGTAATCTAATCTATTTTATTCAATGGGTGCCGAAAATCTGCAATATCAAATGCTCACTAGGTATACTTCGATCTTTAATGATCTCTTAATTAATCTTTTCCGTCAGACATGTGTTTTCGACTCTGATAGCAGACTCCGATATTACATGCACAAACCGTAGATGAATATCATGGTGGCTTTTCTAGCGGTTGCGTATAGTGAGAGGTTAAACATATTACGAAAACCGTGCAACAAAGGGCTAGTGACACTGCAACTCTACAGTTATCATCAGGAGAGCGGGTTTTAATCCCTCTCTGAAAACATAATTATACGTGGCCTTTTGAACTTTTGCAATTATCTTTGTTAGTTAGCAAGTGCTGGAGCAAGCTTTGCCAGGGTAGAGCTCCGCCGGTGGCAGCGCCTCCGTATTGAGTGAACTCCCTTACAGCTGAACTTTTCAAGCTTGACTTGGCCTGATAAAACTAGTGGGGCACATGTAAAGGAGCTGTCATCACTCAGATCACATTGGCGTAGCCATGTAACCCTACGTTTCCTATACTTCATGTTTGATGTGAGTATTAATAGCAACATATAAATAGTTTTTCTGAAATTCCATCCTCCTCACATCAGGCTTCCTCCTCTTATTATGCATTCCTCTGCATGTATAAAATTGAGAAAGTCTAAGGGGACCTGGAATAAAATGTTTTATTTTGTTTTGAAGTATTAGGGAAAAACTGGGTCACGCGTACCTCCTCCTATTGCCGCTGTTCCACTGATTCTGGAACAAATTTTAATTTTTTTTTTCTGTGTCCTTCCACTCCAAAGCTATACCCCACCGGTAGTAATGGTGCAAATTCTACCTTTAACTAATTGGGTGAATACCGCAGAATTTTTGGTTCTGTTTTGATTGGAGAAGAAAAAGAGAACTTCTGTTGTATACACCCAATTTTTTTTTTCCCAGTGAAAATTAGCACCATTGTTACTGGAGGAGGGGAGAGAGCTTTGGAATAGAGGACCCGGAAAAAAAAAACTTCCATTATCGGTGCATCAATTGGAAAAAGTGCTCGGTTTACGTAAAAGAAAAATCAAGTGAAAGGTCCTCCTTTAAAACAAAAAATAATTTAAAAAAATCACTTTTTTGTAAATTTGTGCAGAATGCGACTTTGCTTTTATATTATCCTTTTGGGGTTTTTCTAATGCAGAAAATTCCTCTTACAAATACAAAATGTAATCACTTTATTCTGAATCATTAGAAAGAGATTCCTCCACTAATCAAAGACAAAAAAGAGCATCTAATGTCTCTTTGGAGGACCCTGAATATCTGCGCATTAGGTGCACAACTCATGGTCTTCAAAGGAAACCATTGAGTTTTTGCAGTGTTTACCACCCCCATTTTTTTTTTTTATTGCAAATTAAAAGCTGCTTTTTGTAGTACCAGTAAAAGCTATGAAATGTCAGAAATCTCATGCGCGTGCCTGCTTTCTGTTTCCGGACTGAATTGCTTTATTAAACATGTACTGTAGACAAACGACACAAATTCTCCACACTAAAAAAAAGCATAAAACACCACAAAAATGCACACAAAAAAACTAGCAAAACACGCAGCAAAAACTGCCTGCTGAAAAAAACGCTGCAAAAACGCAACACGTGAACATAACCCAATGCTTCCTTTTACACTTGGGGGTACTACAGGAAATTTTAGCAGATGCCGGAATCCCCTATAGATTGCAGATGATTGCTGAGGATTCTCTATGATTCACATATTTTTAGGGACTCTAAACAAAAAAGGGAACAACCCCTGTCATTTTCCTACACATACTCATTAATAAATAAAGTTTTGCCTTTTCATATCTCTCTTACCATAGAAGCATAGAATGTTATAGTTGGAAGTGACCTCCAGGGTCATCGTGTCCAACCCCCTGCTCAATGCAGGATTCACTAAACCATCTCAGACAGATGTCTGTCCAGCCTCTGTTTGGAGACTTCCATTGAAGGAGAACTCCCCATAAAATCCATAGAATCTTTCAGTTGCACTGACTTTATAAATGATATTGATGCATGTGATCTAATAAAATAGAAACCAATTTAAAGTTACGTCTGATATATGGAAGAAGGTTATTGCATGCACAGTACGTTATTTTCTTTTTTTTTTTTTTTGCCATATGGATATAAAAATCCCAAAGCCTGGAGGTAGCCATACTGTAGCACCCAAAAAGGAAAGTAATACGGTAAATCTTACACAACTCTTCCAATAAAGAATATTTTATTTCCTTAGAGACTTTGTTCGTTTCCTTAAAAAGACAAAAACATAAGAAAAGGATTATCCTGTCTCTTAATGGCATGTTTCTAATAGCGCATCAATTGTATCTCTGAGAAAAAACCTCGAATCTGACACGTAGCTAAACCCTAAGTTGAAATGCTGCAATTACTTCATATACACGTATAATTTCTGCTTATGATATTCTAAGTCTGTCCGTTGCTGCAATTTCGTAGCGGCCACTTTGTAGACTCCTGATTCACGGCAATTTTGTAGCATTGAGTAACACCTACAATGTGGATGGCATCACGTAGTAACTACATGTTAAAACTTGCATTGCTGTACACTCCCCATGTGAAAGAGTTTGAAAGAGTTTTCTGGGAATGTAATAGACCATCGAAATCTGATGGAGTGCTGGATAGTGACCCCTGTTAGCAGTGCACCTATGTGCTGGTTCCTGTAAAATCCCAAAACTGCTGCAAATAAATAGTTTGGTATAGCGCTAAATGATTAGCCATTAATAGCCAGGAATATGGTGACATCCCTGTGGTCTTGGGCAGAGAAGGTGTTAAAAGGGTTGTCCATCTTTGAGAACATTGGAATTGTGGTGTTGTTTTTTTTTTTATTTCTCTTAGGCTATAAATATATATATATTTTTTGCATTTCGGCTTCACTAAAAATCTTGCACCATTTGGCCTGTGCATGCTTTTGTTTCTCCACTCATTCAACTATCATGTGGCCTGTGGTCATAAATCTGTCTGAGAAAGCAGAAAAGAGTTGAAAATTCCTTGTCAGACTGTCATGGCGGGCATACTGAAGAATTCTCAGTTGAAGGGGTATTGTCAAGCTTGAAGCTCTGCAGTTTCTTTGTACTCTCTTTACTTTTTGGTTTCTGACAAGGCAAGCTCTCCTGGAGATACAGTTCTGATCAGTAGCAGAGCTGTAGTATTAGGCTGGGGTCACACTTGCGTGTGTAATGCGAGAAACAGTCATCAATACCCGGCACTGCCACCGGTACTCAGACCAGAGTGTGCGGCTGCATAGAAATACATGCAGCCGCACGCTCCGGTCCCAAGTGCCGGCGGCAGTACTGGGTTTTGATGCAAGAGACTCACTGGTTTATTCTGGACTATGCACTGTTATCACTGTATTTGCATATAACGTAGAGATAACAGGACATTTGAACAAGCACACTGCTCTGGACAGTGAGAGCCATGATTAGGAAAACGACTCTGGGAGAAGTGATTTTACAAGACTTAAGCCCCCGTTACACATAACGATGTCCCAGCAATCCCACCAAAGAGCCGACATGATGGGATCGCTGGGACATCGTTAGGCTGATCGCTGGGGCTGTCACAAGACAGCCCCAGCGATCAGGACCAGCGACGCTGGACGCTGGTTTCTAATGTAAACATCGGGTATCCAGGAGCCATGCGACTCCTGGATACCCGCTGTTTACATTAGAAACCAGCGTCCAGCGTCACTGATCGCTGGTGTCTCGCTGCCACACGCAGCGATGCATGCTGGGCAGCGGGAGACAAGCGATCGAAAAACGGCCCAGGCCGATGCTGCACAATCAGCGATATCCGGCAGGGGGGCCGGTCGCTGATCCCCGTCACACACAGCGATCTCGCTGGCGAGATCGCTGTGGCGTCACAAAATCAGCGATCTGTGTGTAACGGGGCCTTTATAACAGCAGGTTGTCAGGAGCTGAGTGGGAGGGAACTGTATAGAAATCAATGGATTGGAGAAGTGAGACCAGTATGGTAGCATGAGTTAGCCCTTCTTATGGAAAGTAACTACTGTGTACTCTCGGTCAGAGTCTGGGAAGGCTCTGGTGGACGAACTCAATTGAAATCAGCTGTACACTATGAAAGATAAAAGCTCTCATCGTTTGAGAATGACAGCAGATAGAAAAAGCAAATCAGTTGCGAACATGTTTACTTTTATTCTGTCAAATTAATAATTAAAACAATTTTATAACTTGAGAATAGCCCTTTAACTCATTCACTGTCTATTGCTAGCTGCAGAAACACAGAAGGCAAAATGTGCAACACTTTTAATGATTTTTACCTTTTTTTTACTGTAATAAGCTCTTGCGTAGAGAAGAAAAAGGGGGTTAATCATAGCGTCACTTGTGGCGTGTAGCAGAGATAGAGTTAATTTTGAAATCCCTAGTGGTCTAGAGCAAAGTAGGGGACATTCTTTTTTAATAACCAGGGGTCAATGGGAGTGTATAGGTTAATTCTTTTTATCTTGGGTCATCTTAGTGACTGGGTTCTGACAATCTCAAAAGGGAAAACTTTAGTAAATTTGTGCCGGAGCAGGCTTTCCTTGAGTGGTCTGCTGTTGCTGCGTTGAGCGGTCTGCTGTTGCTGCACCGCTTATTTGGAGGAGTGGTCAAGGGGGGCCGCGCCACAGTGCTGCTGTTGGTTCCTTCATTTAGCTAAGACCCCCACAATCAAATATAAATAGTTCGTCGGTATCACATTTTTTTTTTTTTACAATATTTTTTCCCTTCTTCTCGCTATGCACCACATATGAATCTATTAGCTATCAGACATTGCTTTCAGTACAAGTCGTTCTTTATGTATTTTGATAAATTGGTAACAGAATTCATTGTTCCCGTGAATTTCTTCTCTCTGAAATGTTGAGTTTTCTGCATTTTTTCCCATAAACTTTTCCCATATTCTTTCCTATAGCAATCCTACAGTGACATGGGTAGGCCCATCTGGCTCCAGGTTGCTGAGTCTGCCTACAGATTCACATTGGGCTCAATTGCTGGAGGTGAGTGATATGTCTGCATGCTTGGGTTAATGTAATATAATCTCCGACCGGCACAGATCAGCGAAGGTGCATTGCATTGTTCAATAGAGCACAAACTGGAGGCCTTTATTTATTTATTTTTTTGCCCATGATCACAAGGCCCCGCCAGTACGGCCGTGCCACCTCTGGCTCCAGACTGTCTTGAGAGTAGGACTTCTATAATAACACAGTACTTCCGGATATAGTACTCTCCGCTCATGCTAATTATGTGTGATGGCAGTAGTACAAGCGAACCAGAGCTTAAGATGAAAAAATACAGGAGCGCCGAGAATTTAGGAAATTAAAAGGAAGGTAAAAGTTAATGAAATTCAATTAAATGCGTATTAAAAATTACATTTTATGTCATTATAGTCTCATAAAAATGAATGTTAGAATCAGGGTTTCCTATCAAATAAAACAACTAAATTGTACAGAAATATTGTTTTCATAAACCTTTACAATAATGTAAAAAATCTATTAACATTGAAAAGTTTTGAAAGTTTATGGGCAAATGAAATGTTATTGTAGGATATTTTTTCGGTCCTGTGGGGCGCTGCTTTCTCACTGGAGATTATGAATGCTCCTATATTATAGCAGGTAATAGCAGAACACTCGGTGTGGACGTCAAACCATCCGTAGTTGTTTTTATTCATTGTAAATCAGATCTCTATAGGGAACCTGTCACATTTTGTTCTGCCATTATTGCTTTTTATAGGTTTATTGGAAGAGATTTTGTATGACTTCTGCTTTTATTTATTAAAATCCATGCTCTTTCTATGCTTAGTGAACCAATGGTGTTCCAAAACAGTGACTGACAGCATTCCATGTATAGGTCTACATAGAGATAATTCTCAATTACTGGTTAGGACCACCCACTGGACTTGTTACTGATTAGGACCACCCACTGGACTTGTCACTGATTAGGACCACCCACTGGACTTGTTACTGATTAGGACCGCCCACTGGACTTGTTACTTAATAGGACCACCCACTGGACTTTAATCCACAATCTGTAGGGATTTCCATAAATTGTTAATTGGAACTGTCAGGCAATTCTCAGGCAATTTATGCTGCCGAAGTCGTGTCCGACATGGATCGCGTAGCCTGGCTGCAAAATTGCAATTGCAGTCAGGTGTATTATTCTATGAAACACTCTAGGGTTTCAGAGGAAGTATACTTTAAAGGGGTTGTCCACTATTTGGGCAACCCCTTCTCATTCCCCATGTTTGTGAAACGCACATGGTAGTGGAATCACTGTGCCGTGGACAGAGGAGAACCTGTAGGGGCGTGACTAGGTGAACACCTGACCCTTTGCTAGAGCTACTGATGTTATTATTAGTCTTGGCTCCAGGTAGATGCCAGGTGCTACTCCAGGACAGACCTTGAACAAATGGCAGCCGACCCTCAAAAGAGTAGGAAGCTGAAACGGGTACATTTGATATACAGAAAGGCACAGCAGGTGCTGGCGGGCACAACTGGTATACAGGAAAACATGGCAGCTACAGCTGATATACAGAAAGGCCCGGCAGGGTCCGGTGGACATGGCGGATATACAGGAACCACAGCAGGTATGACTGGTATACAGGAAGGCACGGCAGGTACTCGCGGGTCTGGCTGGCTTACTGGAAATCATGGCAGGTACGACCTGTATACAAGAAGGCACGGCAGGTGCCAGTGGGCACGCTGGTATACAGGAAAGCCATGCTGGTGCTTATAGGAATGGCTGGTATACAGGAAGGCACGGCAAATATACAGGAAGGCACGGCAGTTGCTGACGGCAATGGCTGGTATACAGGAAAGCAAAGCAGGTGCAGGCAGGTACGGCTGGTATACAGGAAGGCACAACAAGTGAAGGCAGGATCGGCTTTTATACAGGAAGGCACGGCAGGTGCTGGTGGGCACGGTTGGTATACAGGAAAGCCCAGTAGGTGCAGGCAATTACAAGCGGGAACAGGAAGGTACTGGCAGATACGGGCAGGTATGCAAGAACAGGGAACCTGACAGCTAGCAAGCGTGCAGAAAACTGACAGAACACATTGCTCAGGCACTTCCTAACACGTGGATGTTACGATGTGACAGGTCCTGCGTGACGACCCGCCGATCGGTCAGTCACAAGACCAACAAAGACAAACAAGGGGACACCGGGGAAAATAAGACCGGGAAAAATCAACAAACTTAGCTTGCTCTGCAGTCATGCACTGGACCGCAGAGAAAGGCACCCGAAGACCACTTCTCCAGATAAGCTGCAAATACCACTGCTCAAGGTAGCTTCTCTCCTGAACGGTTGGCTTTCAAATGACCAGTATTACCAACAAGGAGTTAAGCACCTGATGACCTTTTATAGGAAGGAGGGGTTGGTCACCACCTGCTAGCTAATTAAACAGGTAGTAACCAGCGGCCACCGGGGGGAAAACCAGCAGCAAGGCAAACACAGTTGTAGTAATACCAACAGCCACCGGGGGCAAAAGGAAAAAGGTTTCTATAAGAATCCAGACTCTGCCACAGATCCAAAAATAGATTGTGACAGTGGAGGTGCCTTAAATAATAAGTGTTTCCCAGCCATTGGCTGCGGACACTTTAGGATAGTGCTCAATGTCTCTTTAAGAGACTGAGAGAGTGCCTAAGCACAGTGTTTGGGGATCTGCTAGATGTGTGTAGACCCAGACAGAACGCAAGAGCAAAAGGAACCGAGAACCAGGGCGATGAGTGAGTCGGCATCCATGCTAGAGGAGAGGAAGAGACACCGGTGCTTCAGTATGGCCCTGTTAAAATAAACACTCTTATACTCACCTCCCTTGTCGGCGCCATTTGAGCAGTGTCGACACTCACCTTCCTGGGACGCACGTGAAGTTATGGACGTGAGCCCTATGCTCAATTAGCACCAATGTCTCTGTCCCCACCTTCAGATGTTTAAGTAATCAAGTGGAAGTTGTTAGAATCTGTTCTGTTTGTGACTATCCGCCATTTTCTTGTAGTTTTCTGGCTGCTGGTCTTTTTTCCCTAGAGCTGGGTTTGTCTTGGGTCAGGTGATTGCATCACCCTTTATTAACCTGCACCTGTCTCACATTCCTTGCTGGACAACAGTGTTAATCCGCTTGAAGTCTGGCTTGGAGCCTTGCTTTGCTTTCTGTGTGTTTAATTAGTGCAGTTCTCGGACCTCTGGTTCTGCTAGTCTTAGTTTCTGTTTTCAGTTTGTTTCTGCAGCCTTCTCTTTGTTTTCTATTAGGAAGTGACCTGTTTTTGTACCCAGTCCTTAGATCTTTCAGGGACTCCCTTCCCCCTATCTATAGGTCTTTGCTTGAGATTAATCTAGGATCGTCGGTGGGTCTATTCAATAGGAATGGGGCGCCCACTCCATCGTAAGGTAGCAGCTTAGTTGCAGTGCAAGGTCAGTTTTCACCCCTCCTACCCTAGTCCTGTGCTGCAGAACCATAACAGAAGTAAGGGCTGTGGCTGGTGCCGCTCACTTCCTGTTAATTACTTATGTCTGAAGGCGGGAATAGTGACTCCGGTGCTAATTGGGAGAAGGGCTCATGTGTCACGACAACCTCACGTGATCCCGGGAATGCGAGTGCCAACACCGCTGAAACGGCACCAGTATGGAAGGTGAGTATAAGTGCTTTTGTATTTATGGGGCCAAACATGAGGAATGAAAAGGGGGTTGTCCTAGTAGTGGATAAGTCCTTTAAATCAGGGTTCCCCAACTCCAGTCCTCAAGGCCCACCAACAGATCATGTTTTCAGGATTTCCTTAGTATGGCTCAGGTGATAATTGCATCACCTGTGCAAAACAAAGGAAATCCTGAAAACATGATCTGTTGGTGGGCCTTGAGGACTGGAGTTGGGGAACTCTGCTTTAAATATATAGTTGTAAACCATAGCTGGAGGCCAGACGAGTCCGGCGCTACCCCCGGGCCGGCTCTTCCTAGTTCTGCAGCAGTTGGTCAAAAATAATAGTTTTATTTATATATCGCCAACATATTTGACAGCACTTTACAATTAAGCGGGGACATGTACAAACAACAAAGACAATACAAAGTAACACGTAGTCAAACAGTTACATTAGGAATGAGGGCCCTGCATGCAGCTGACTATAAGGAAACAAGGGGGAGATTGATAGGTCTTTCTCTATGGACAAGCAATGGAGAGACCTGTCAGTCACCTGAGGTGGTGTAAGATTAGTCTGGTCTCCGGCTATGGTCCTAACTGGATCTTCAAAGTATATTTGAGTGGCTCTGACATTTCAGAGAATAATATGCCTAGTTGCTGCTCATGCTGTCACGATTTGGGCAGCAGAAATCACCTGACAGATTCCCTTTAAACTGATCTATAGATTTGAAGATAAAAACAAAACAATCTCTTTTGCTTCTCCTGCCCTGTACCTTACTTCTAACAGATGGCCCAGCATTTTCAAAGTATGGTATGTCCAAGGCGACACCAGTGAGTGGTTAAAACTTCATTTATTCATTCTATCAAGTTAAAAAGCTAAAAGCATCAACAAAACCAAAGTAGCCATGTTTTGTCCATATTGTGTTTATCAAGCAAGACGAGAATAACAAAAAAAACTTTTGCTACTGAGTTTTCTTTTTGTTACGCTTGGTAAGTGTCATATGGCCAAAACATCGCTGCATTGTGATTGTCTTTTTAACTTGATGGAAAGGCTAAAACTTCATCTTTTATTCAATCTCCATTGCCTTGTACCCTTGGACATTGTTTGTTTGTTTCTTTGGCTGAGTGGAAGGTTGAGCCAAGATTGCACGAAGATCACACATGTTTGGAGGTTGTAAAGAGCTGAACTGTGACCACTTTAATATTCTCTGTGTCCTGCACACAATTATTAGGATTCTTTAGTTGCTAAATAAGGGAATATTTTTACTTTTGAATATTCTTTTTTATTCTTATTTTTTTTTTCCATCCTATTACTAGCGGTTGGAGCTACGGCTGTTTATCCTATTGACCTTGTAAAGACTCGGATGCAGAACCAGCGGACAGCATTTGTTGAAGAGCTGATGTATAAAAACAGCTTTGACTGCTTCAAGAAAGTATTGCGCTACGAGGGCTTCTTTGGACTTTACAGAGGTATGTGTCTTATAGTCTAATCATAGCCAATGTTACTTTTTTTTTAGTAATTGGTGATCATGTTGTTTATGCCTGTGTTGAAACTTCTTGAAAAGTATTGAGAAGGACTCGTTTGGACGAGCGTATAATTAGTCCGTGTTCACCATGGACCACGCACGGCCCTTTAAAGTCAGTGTGCAAGCGCGCACAACTGATGTTCAGCATGGCAAAAAAACGAAGGATGCGCTACTTTGGTAAATTTTATGAACCAGAATAATGAATGCAATGTAAAAGCAGCTTCTGCTGCACCCGTCAGCTGCACACGGAGCCGATCATGTCTGTAACTTGCCGTCAAGACTGGCCTAATAGCCTTAGGCCAAGATCAGACGTCTGTATTGGAAAAGTTAAGATCTACATTATAAATTTCTTTATTCTCACCCTTCATAGTAGAAGAACAGAATTCCTAACTGTAATGGGTTTGCAACATCCCGAATATGATACCTCACCTTGAGGACCCCATAGACTTTGGGGTCTGTCTGTAGGGTATCGGTCATGATTTCTAGAATTTCTCTGCAGTCAGGAGAGGAGAAGAGGAGGAGATTTGGAGTTATATATGTGGAAAACTGAACCCCAAACATTATAAATATATTATTTTTCAACAAAGAATTTTCCAAAGTTAGGAAAGGAATGGAAACCTTTTTACAAATGTTTTGAGAAAAAAAAACAAAAAAAAACTTTTTTTATATATAATATAATATAATATATATATATATATATATATATATATATATATATATATATATATAATCAAAAAGAGCGGTCACGCGCCAAACCTGGCAAAAAATGGATTCCATGCCAAAGGTACATAACTTTTCGGCTCAAGGTGCGAGCCTTTCTCAATTTAGAAAGGCTCGCACCTTGAGCCAAAACGTTGTGTTCCTTTGGCGTGGGATATTTTATTTTCACTTTTTTTTTGGCTGTTTTTGGAGTGTATCCTCTCATTCTTCCATATTTTATAATTATCAACTTGCCAGTGGATTTGGAGGACTGCACCCACATTTTGCAAGACTGGTGGAACTCTATTTTCATGTGTGTATGTACAGTATGTGTGTGTGTGTGTGTGTGTGTATATATAAAATGCATGCATTTTTTTATTGTCAAAACATTTATCGAAGGGGAAAAATTGTGTGTATATGTATGTAAGAAAAGAAGGAAAACAAGAAAATAAATATATATTAATTATGAAAAATTATATATACTGTATAGATAGATGTATATAATTTTTTCAGAATGAATCTACATATACAATATATGTATCTATATACATAGCTATTTAAATATACGTATATAGATATATATTTTTTTCAGAATATGTGTGTGTATATATATATATATATATATATATATATATATATATATATATATATATATATATATATATATATGTGTGTGTACATACGTATGTATGTTTGTGTGTATATATATATATTATTTATTTATTTTTTTCACAATGAATCTACATATACAAGTGTGCAGATTCATTATGGGAAAAAAATATGTATATTTTTTTCTTTTTTCCCCAAAACACCGCCATTATTCTTGGTAGATCATAATGAATCTGAGATGTAATTTTAGCAATTTAAAGGTCCACATTGATACTTAGAAAACACGTCTACTTTGTGAAGACAGGAAAAGTAATCGCCATGCTTCAGAGTTACCTGGATGGAAGTGGTTTCCAAAGTGCAATATTCCTCTTTTTAGATGAAGCGATTCTCCGAGAAGCTCGCTCTTTAAGGTCGATGTTCTTCACAAATGCACAAAACTAATTCTGAACTGTGCTATAATGCTCACTATATTTAGAAATGATTGGAGTGTGTACCGCGCATCTCTTAAGGTGCATTTAAAGGAAACATTCATTGTTATGCCTTGCAACATCGGCAGTTGTGGCGATGACAATAGAGTGCAGACTACACTGGCTGTGTTCTACAGAGCAGCGGTAATGGATGGCGTGGGAGTGCTTGAAAAGCTGCAGAACGCTATGTAACCCAGTGTGCTCAGATGTGAATGTATCGGGTGGAAGTGGGAATAATGAATACAAAGTCTTATTTTGTTTTCTAAGCTTTAATAGTTTTGGATAATATTAGTGACTATAGCATTAAGTGCACCATTAATTAAATATACATTGTAAGCTATTTACTGTAGTTTTTAATTATGTGTTATAATAATCTATTTATAAATACGGGGTGCTATAATATTAAACTTTTTTTAAACAAACTGCCATTATCTCAGTTTATACAATGGTATATTGTAATGCAATTGAATAAAAAAAAAAGATGAAATCCGTGCAGTGTTTGAGCATTTAGTTCATGATCTATTTTAAAGGGGTTGTCGTCTCTAAGTCACCGCATACCATAAGCCCATTAGGGCAAACAGACATAATAACATAAGTAATACTATAGGGCAGGGGCGGACACTGACACTTGGGGCCCCTGTGCAAGAAATATGTCTTGGCCCCCGTCCCTGCCCAGCATGACGCCTATGATGAGGACAATCTGGCCATGGGAACCCCGGAGCCTTGGGCTATTGAGCAACAGGCCTGATTGCCCTCATTATCACCGCTCTGCAAGCAGGGGCATACATAGAAATCACAGGGCACCATAGCAAAAGTTCTATTTGGGCTCTACACCTCTAAAAATATATTTATATTTATTTTTGTTACTGAGATGGAAATATATATCTGCGTTAGGATTCGATTTTACTGAGCCCAACCATGTATATTTTTTTTGTTTTATATTATATGTCTGGTATGTATACCATCTGGTGTCTGATAAAGGGTTATTCCTCAGATAAATCAAGTTATCCCCAATCACAATGATAAAGGATAATTTACTGACTTTTGAGGGACTGACCCACAGCAATCCTGAGAACAGGTCTTTGCAGTTCAGCCATGAATAGATTGGAGGGGCGCATGCCTGACTTCTGCTCTATACATTGTCTATGTAACTGATGGAAATGGCCATTCTATAGATAATGGCACAGAGAGGCTGAGCATGCACAACTCTGCTCCATTCAGGACGAGACTGCAGACCCCTGTTCTCAGAATCTCTGGGGGCTCAGCAGCTCTGTATATAATGGAGAGCAGAGGCCGAGCATGCACAACTCTGCTCCATTCAGGACGAGACTGCAGACCCCTGTTCTCAGAATCTCTGGGGGCTCAGCAGCTCTGTAGATAATGGAGAGCAGAGGCCGAGCATGCACAACTCTGCTCCATTCAGGACGAGACAGCAGACCCCTGTTCTCAGAATCTCTGGGGGCTCAGCAGCTCTGTAGATAATGGAGAGCAGAGGCCGAGCCTGCACAACTCTGCTCCATTCAGGACGAGACTGCAGACCCCTGTTCTCAGAATCTCTGGGGGCTCAGCAGCTCTGTATATAATGGAGAGCAGAGGCCGAGCATGCACAACTCTGCTCCATTCAGGACGAGACAGCAGACCCCTGTTCTCAGAATCTCTGGGGGCTCAGCAGCTCTGTATATAATGGAGAGCAGAGGCCGAGCATGCACAACTCTGCTCCATTCAGGACGAGACTGCAGACCCCTGTTCTCAGAATCTCTGGGGGCTCAGCAGCTCTGTAGATAATGGAGAGCAGAGGCCGAGCATGCACAACTCTGCTCCATTCAGGACGAGACAGCAGACCCCTGTTCTCAGAATCTCTGGGGGCTCAGCAGCTCTGTAGATAATGGAGAGCAGAGGCCGAGCCTGCACAACTCTGCTCCATTCAGGACGAGACTGCAGACCCCTGTTCTCAGAATCTCTGGGGGCTCAGCAGCTCTGTATATAATGGAGAGCAGAGGCCGAGCATGCACAACTCTGCTCCATTCAGGACGAGACTGCAGACCCCTGTTCTCAGAATCTCTGGGGGCTCAGCAGCTCTGTATATAATGGAGAGCAGAGGCCGAGCATGCACAACTCTGCTCCATTCAGGACGAGACAGCAGACCCCTGTTCTCAGAATCTCTGGGGGCTCAGCAGCTCTGTAGATAATGGAGAGCAGAGGCCGAGCATGCACAACTCTGCTCCATTCAGGACGAGACTGCAGACCCATGTTCTCAGAATCTCGGGGGGGGGGGGGGGGCAGTGGTTGGATACTATGGATCATAGATAACTTGACTATTTGGTGAATAACCCTTTAAAGAGTCTGGTTGATTTTCCTATTCTTTAGAGTTAGAGTATCATACATGAACCAAAAACAAATATGTACACACACACCTATATCATGTATATACATACATACATACATACATACATACATACATGCACACACTTGCATGCACTCATATACATACATACATACACACACACAGATAGACATAAACACGCACATACATACACACACACACACATACATACTCATATTCACACACATACACACATGCATAACTAACAAAACAAAGAATAAATGTAGGCTACCAACTCATGAGAGGAGTACCCACAGGATAGGTCCCAGTAACAAGAATCGCCTTATCTGGCTGCTGGGGACACATGAATTGGCCAATTTATGCACTAAGTATTCTCAATTTTTCCTATTTTCTAGAGCAGCAATGCAATTAACATTTCATACATTTCAGGTTTGCATGCTACAGAGTACTACTTTATTTTGTTAGTAATGTATGGAGCTGGCACCTGTACACAGCTGACTTTTGTTTGTAAGTGACGGTCAGTCTTTTGATAGTTTTAAACGCGCATGTATACATACACACACAGACATATATAAATACACACATATACCACACTCCTATGCATACACACATTCATAAACACTTACATACACACACATACATAAACACATGCACAGACAGACACACAGGGCTGGTTTCAGGTTTTCATGGGCCCCAGGCGTAAGAGTCTCATTGGACCCCTTTAGTACATACCACAATTCATGATGCACAGATACAGCAGAGATATAAAGGTTTAAAAACAGCTCACTAAATTACATTAATTCAAAAACGATACCAGAAAAAGAAACATCCTTAACAACGCCAAGTCAGAATACAAAATGCACTAGCAAGATGAAGCGGACCCCCATAATAAAGGCGGGGCAGCACAGGTGCTGAGTACTGATGGAAGCAGCCACTCACAAACCTATCAATTTATGAAGGGGGTGGCTGCCTAGTAAATGCACACAAATGAGGCATGTATAGGGCACCTGTCATACTGTTACTTGTGATGCACAGTGTACGACTTGTAGCCTATTAATGACAACCACACTATTACATCAGGCGCCTGCCCAGCATTATATAGGTGCACCCCACAAGGACAGATGCCCCAATTCACCCAACCAACACTGGTTGCTAGTGCATTTTGTATTCTCACTTGGTGTTAGTAAGGCTGTTTCTTTTTCTGCCATGTTTTTAGAAATATAGGTATAGAACAATGCCAAACATATCACTTCTTATATTACATGAGTGATATCTATTGTAATTTCTACAGTAACCTACAGCAGAGGGGATTCAGGTGATTGAGGGTCCACAGGTTTAAGGGTTTCAGTACCTGTAGTATTGAATGATAAATGTACCCCACCAGTAGAAACTGTCCTCAGCAGTGTACCCTTTATAAAAGTAGATTTCCTCCTATTTAGGCCTCCATACAGTATTATGGGCCCCACATAGTGCTCCATACATTAATTTGGGCACCACATGGAGCACTATGTGGTGCCCATATTACTGTATGGAGCACTATGTGGTGCCCAAATTACTGTATGGAGCACTATGTGGGGCCCATAATACTGTAGTATTATGGGCACAACATAGTCCTACATACAGTGTTATGGGCACCACCTAGTCCTCCATACAGTATTATGGGCACCACCTAGTCCTCCATACAGTATTATGGGCACCACCTAGTCCTCCATACAGTAATATGGGCACTAAATAGTACTCCATACAGTATTATGGGCACCACATAGTGCTCCATACAGTATATTGAGCCCCATATAATGCTACATACAGAATAATAGACCCCATATAATGCCCCATACAGAGTAATGGGCCCCATGTAATGCTTCATACAGAATAATGGACCCCATATAATGCTCCATACAGAATTATGGGCCTCATATATTGCTCCATACAGAATAATGGACCCCATATAATGCTCCATACAGAATAGTGAATCCCGTATAATGCTCCATACAGAATAATGGGCTCTGTATAATGCTCCATATAGAATGGGCCCCATATAATAATCCATACATAAAATAAAATAAATATTCAAATACTCATCTCTCCTCATTCCTTGCTGGCTGCAACTCCAGTCTCCTCAGCATATTCTAACCTGCTGCACTATGCAGCACAGAGGGCGTTATGTAGTGGCGTCATCGCGTCCTCTGACCTGAGACATCAGAGAGTCACAAGAAGTGGAAGAGACCGGAGCTGCGGAGGAACAAGGAGAGGTGAGTATTTCAGACAGTATAAAGCACGGGGTGGTGGAGCGGCTGCGCTGGCATTGGGGGCCCCCCAATTCACAGGCACCGTAGCGTGCTGTTGTCCCCAAAGCCTGCCTGCAAGGGTTCCCCTCCACCTCTGGGCCCAGCTGCAGCGGCAGTATGACTGCCTCTGTTCTAGGGGTATTTTCACATCCAGCAGATTTGTACCTTAACTGAAACACAGATTTCTGGAAACCCCTTTCACCTAAAATAACACGTTGACAAATGTGAGTATACTATAATTTAACAAAGATACCATGTCATAAGTCATTTTTTGCATACCAGGTAACCCAGGGGAAAAAAACGGGTTTCTCAGAACACTGCAAAACTTGACACGTTTCTCCATCTCCTCCATTTCAGGCGTCCGCAATAATCAGACTGCACTCAGGTTACATCTGAGTGCATCCCAATGTTTCACACACACCCATAGACTTGTATAGATGCTTGCAATCAGATTCTTGGATGCATAATATAACATTGGGTTGCGTGCTATCAGATTTCTAATCAGAAATGGAGATGCCAGGTTTGAGATCTGAGCGGACACCTTCAGATTTTAGTTTATTGTTTATATGTTCTGCTTTAAAAAAAAATTTTGGGTTACTAAAATAATTTTTGCAACTTTTTTCATTATGTCCTTTTAATTATTTATTTATTTTTACAGATCAGGGAAAAATTAAAAGGGAAAACAGGAAATGTGCAATTTTTAACATATATTAAATTACTTTTATTAGCACAAAGTGACACTACAATACATTTTAGGGCAGTTTCACACGTCAGTGTCTCCAGTACATGTAGTGACAGTTTTCTCACGTACCGGAGACACTGACACACGTAGACACATTTGAATGAATATGTCTATGCAGATGTCAGCGTGTTTTCACGGACTGTGTGTCCGTGTGCAAAACACACAGACATGTCCGTTTTTGTGCAACAGCACGGATCACACGGACCCATACAAGTCAACGGGTCCGTGTAAACACGTACCGCACACGGATGCTGTCCGTGTGCGTTTTTAAAAGTCAAAGGGTTAACATTGAAAATAACTTTTCAAAAACACAGACACACGGATGGTACACATGGACATACGAATGCACACAGACAGCTCCGGTACCGGAATTATCTGGACGTGTGAAACTGCCCTTGTATTGCACTTTTGGATAAATTGGACATGCATATTTCTGTGGTCAGAGAGAGGGCTGGAAACTGCAGCTTGTGCTAAAATACTTTGGGCATCTCCTTTAGGCCTCATTCAGTCTTTCGTTTCTCATGTATGAGTTCAACTCATGTTTTTCCCAAATAGAACTCATGCCTTTGTCAGTCAATGGGGCTGTTCACATGTCCAATTTTTTTTTAGACGAACCAAGTGCATTATGCAAAATTGCGGAGAGTTGTCTGATATTGTTCCGAGCGTCGGATCCAATTGATAATGCAAAAAAATGGGTAAAAAAAAAATCAGACGGCACCCAGATGCCATCTGTTTGATAGAGGAACTTGGAGAAACTTTTTCTTTTTTGTTCTCGTCCAAGAAAAACTGATCAAACTCTGATCAAAAACACTGATGAAACGCGTTCCATTTTTCTTGTACGTGAGGCAAACTATCTGAGTGAGCCGTTAACGAGAGAACATCAATTATCCTTGGTAGTTCGTATATCATTATTATTATGCATTGCTTATATAGCGCCATCATGTTCCGAGGTGCTTTACAGATATTGTCATTACTGTCCCCATTGGGGCTCACAATCTATATTCCCTATCAGTCTTTAGGGTATGGGAGGAAATCTGAGAACCTGGAGGAAACTCGCGCCAACACGGGAAGAAGATGAAAACTCTTTACAGATGTTGTCCTTAGTGGGATTTGACCCCAGTGCTGCAAAGTAGCATAACCACTGAGCCACCGTACAGTGCTAACCACTGAGCCACTGTACGGTGCTAACCACTGAGCCATTGTACGGTGCTAGGTGCTAGCCACTGAGCCACTGTACGGTGCTAACCACTGAGCCACTACAGGGCTAACCACTGAGCCACCATGAAGTGCTAACCACTGAGCCACCGTACAGTGCTAACCACTGAGCCACCATAAAGTGCTAACCACTGATCCACCATGCAGTGCTAACCACTGAACCACCGTACAGTGCTAACCACTGATCCACCATAAATTGCTAACCACTGAGCCACCATACTGTGCTAACCACTGATCCACCATGCAGTGCTAACCACTGAACCACCGTACAGTGCTAACCACTGATCCACCATACTGTGCTAACCACTGAGCCACCATACTGTGCTAACCACTGAGCCACCATACTGTGCTAACCACTGAGCCTCCATACTGCCCATAATTTTTTATATGAAGCATTGAGCACCTGAGATATTTGCTTTCTCTGTCCCGTCTATGCTCACTGGGTATATGATAACGTATTCTTGACTTCTGGTACAGAAGGGGTCCGTTGGGGTCGTACAGGAGATGAGAAGGGGTATGAGCGCACTTTTGTGACTTGTCTCCCTCATAATATTCAGTGGGAGTTCTCATAGAACGGTTCACAGACCATGGAGGGAGGATCGCTCTCTTTGTATTCTCTTCAACTCCCCTTGCATCTAATAACTACCTTTCTCCTACACAGAAGTCTTTTAAATTACTGACATGGGGATGGAAATGGAGGCAGTTTCATTAACCATTGGCTGGTTTCCGCTTGGTAAATGTTAAAAGGATCGGCTCATCCCTCTCTTGTCCTTGGTACGTCAGTGATTTGTTATTTATATGCTCCGTGAATGGAAGCCAGGAAATCGGTATTCACCGGCAATGTCACTTACTCCTCGC
The DNA here is from genome assembly GCF_039654945.1 of Dendrobates tinctorius. Taxonomy (NCBI): domain Eukaryota; kingdom Metazoa; phylum Chordata; class Amphibia; order Anura; family Dendrobatidae; genus Dendrobates; species Dendrobates tinctorius. Next base: position 43,684,597 of record NW_027361810.1, on the reverse strand, counting down.
AGATTCCCACTTGTGACGATGTAATGGACGTATCTATAGGAAAAGTGCAATTCTGTAGGTCACCTGGATTTTCAGATAATTTTACATGTTTTAGGTTTGGTGGAATGCTGCTTTTTGTTTGCTTTTTTTGTAATAACACACTATACACAAATGGTGATAACTCAGCTTAGAACACATTTTCCCTTTTTCTTTTAATGTTTGCAACATCTCATCGGAATAATGAGCAAGTGTCTGTATACCCTTTGTATTATGGTGAAACCATATTTTTTTTCTGGTCCATTATTTTTTTTCAAAGCTTCTTATGAAACTGTTCTTTTTTTAAAGTTGAGTTTATCAGCATAAAATGACTGTTCAAACCAAGCATAGGCACTCGGTGCACCCTTGGCGTGGCCAAATGATTTAGAGCCCCTTCCCACCTACTTGTTTACCATTTTGTTTCTCTTCCTTAATTAACTGTTCCAACTCTCTAAGGGTGTGTGCACACGTTGCGGATTTGACCCTGCGGATCCGCAGCAGTTTTCTGTGCGGCGTACAGTACCATTATATCCTATGGAAAACAAAAACCACTGTACGCATGCTGTGGAAAAATCCGCGCGGAAACGCAACGGTTTATTTTCCGCAGCATGTCAGCATGCGGATTCCGCAGCGTTTTTACACCTGCTCCATTCTAGGAATCCACAGGTGTCAAAACGCAGGCAAAATCTGCACTAAATCCGCAGTAAATCCACAGGTAAAACGTAGGCATATTGACCTGTGTATTCTGCGCGGAAAAATCCACAGACGAATCCGCAACGTGTGCACATACCCTAAGGCTGTGTTCCCACGTTGCTTTTTTAAGCGTTTCCGCGGCCGTTTTAGACGCGCATTTCTGCCACGGAAACGCTTAAGAAAAACATCTCATGTAATCATAATTGAATCCGTACATGTTGTACTAATGGTGCGTTTTTTTCCGCTGCGGAAACACTTAGCAGAAAAAAACACAGAATGTTCATTAATTGTAAATGTTAAAAGGAACAATTGTATTGCAAAAACTCTTAACAAAAGCGTCAAAAACGCTTACAAAAGCGCTTCATAAAACGCATGCGTTTTCCCGGGAAGAGGGTGTGCTTTTCCGCTCAGGAATATTCTGCTTCAAAAACGCAACGTGGGCACATAGCCTAAAGGAACCGGAAGAGGGCAGACACAGATGGCAAACAAGTGGCAAGGTGCACTGAACTATTGGATTACGCCATGGTGCACTTGAGCGCCTGTGCTTGGCTTGAGCAGTCACTTTATGCTGACAAACACTTTTTTTTTAATATGCATTATTTAGGGGGAAAAAACTGAATTAGGTTCTGCTATTGTCTAATTACTTTTTCCGTCTTCTCAGCACCTGTGCTGCAATCCTGTTATGCAAGAGGACCGGAGCACAGAGCACTTAGACTCGCATGTGATATGCTAGTGTGACCCCGGCCTTAGTTTGGTACCAGGGTCCCTTAAATCCTCTGATTTTGGGGGTGTTAATCAGATCTTTACCAATCTAACGTTGATGACCCATAATAAGGCTAAGTAATCGATATTAAAGTCCCCGGATAAATCAACTTTTTGAGATAGAAGATGACAGTTGGAGAAAGAGAGAGGAGCTAGAGGCAGACACAGACATTCTGCTGCACTTTCTTCTGAAATGTTTGATACAGTCCTCCATAAAACTTTATGAGCACCAACTGTCATTTCTCTCATTAAGGCCGGAGTCACACTAGCGAGAAATACGGACAAGTGCGAAGCGCAAAATCAACGCATTGCACTCTGACCAGTGTTAATCTATGGGGTAGCTCCCTTCAGCCGATTTTATTTTTTTTTAATTTTTTTTCTCGCCCGTATTTTACGGGCTGAGAAATTTGCAGCATGCTGCGATTGTCAGCGTATTCTTCCAAAAATACGCCAATGCAAGTCTATGGGAACAAGAAAACTACGGATTACACACAGACAAGACATGTGAGAAATACGCACCAGTGTCCTTTAACAAAAGCCGGCAATTCATTTTGTGATACAGTAAAATTACACTGACATGTTTAATAAAGAATAGAAATAGATATAGACACATAGAATACATATACACATGTCATTGAGACACACACACACATTTATATTTCATAGAGTTCTGCATAGCAGAATAGCCGCTAAAGGCAATGGAGAGGCTAAGTACCAGTAAAGGCACATCTATAGATGCGCCTTGTCTGGGGTGGCTGGGGGCAGATTTTTTTAGCCAGGGGGGAGCAAAAACAATGGTCCCTCTCTAGGCTATTAATATCGGCCCTCACTCACTGGCTTTCCCTCTCTGGCGGAGAAATTACCGCGGGAGCCCACACAATTTTTTTTCAATGAATTAACCCCTTAATTTAACACCTACATTTCCCAAATTTTACACACATACCCTAATCTAATTATTAGTCAAAGACATAGAAAAAAACTAAATTAAGTGAAATGGTTTACTGTATGTAAACCATGTGTCATTTCATGTCGGGTTTTGTAATAATTTTATAGAAGCCAACAATCGATTTAGTGGCTATTCTGCTATGTAGAACTCTATGAAATGAAATATATATATATATATATATATATATATATATATATATATATGTGTGAGTCTCAATGACATATGTGCATGTTTGTATGTATATGTGTATATACAGTATATGTGTGTGTGTATATGTATGTATATGTGTGTGTGTATATAATATACAGTGCAGGCCAAAAGTTTGGACACGCCTCATTCAAAGAGTTTTCTTTATTTTCATGGCATTCTTGGCATTCTCTTGATGAGCTTCAAGAGGTAGTCACCGGAAATGGTTTTCACCTCACAGGTGTGCCCTGTCAGGTTTAATAAGTGGGATTTCTTGCCTTATAAATGGGGTTGGGACCATCAGTTGTGTTGTGCAGAAGTCTGGTGGATACACAGCTGATAGTCCTACTGATTAGACTGTTAGAATTTGTATTATGGCAAGAAAAAAGCCGCTAAGTAAAGAAAAACGAGTGGCCATCATTACTTAAAGAAATGAAGGTCAGTCAGTCCGAAAAATTGGGAAAACTTTGAAAGTGTCCCCAAGTGCAGTGGCAAAAACCATCAAGCGCTACAAAGAAACTGGCTCACATGAGGACCGCCCCAGGAAAGGAAGACCAAGAGTCACCTCCGCTGCGGAGGATAAGTTCATCCGAGTCACCAGCCTCAGAAATCGCAGGTTAACAGAAGCTTAGATTAGAGACCAGGTCACACAGGTTCTAGCAGCAACTGTTAAGAGGAGACTTTGTGCAGCAGGCCTTCATGGTAAAATAGCTGCTAGGAAACCACTGCTAAGGACAGGCAACAAGCAGAGGAGACTTGTTTGGGCTAAAGAACACAAGGAATGGACATTAGACCAGTGGAAATCTGTGCTTTGGTCTGATGAGTCCAAATTTGAGATCTTTGGTTCCAACCACCGTGTCTGTGCGACGCAGAAAAGGTGAACGGATGGACTCTACATGCCTGGTTCCCACCGTGAAGCATGGAGGAGGAGGTGTGATGGTGCTTTGCTGGTGACACTGTTGGGGATTTATTCAAAATTGAAGGTATACTGAACCAGCATGGCTACCACAGCATCTTGCAGCGGCATGCTATTCCATCCGGTTTGCATTTAGTTGGACCATCATTTATTTTTCAACAGAACAACGACCCCAAACACACCTCCAGGCTGTGTAAGGGCTATCTGACCAAGAAGGAGAGTGATGGGGCGCTACGCCAGATGACCTGGCCTCCACAGTCACCAGACCTGAACCCAATCGAGATGGTTTGGGGTGAGCTGGACTGCAGAGTAAAGGCAAAAGAGCCAACAAGTGCTAAGCATCTCTAGAACTCCTTCAAGACTGTTGGAAGACCATTTCCTGTGACTACCTCTTGAAGCTCATCAAGAGAATGCCAAGAGTGTGCAAAGCAGTAATCAAAGCAAAAGTTGGCTACTTTGAAGAACCTAGAATATAAGACATATTTTCAGTTGTTTCACACTTTTTTGTTAATTATATATTTCCACATGTGTTAACTCATAGTTCTGATGCCTTCAGAGTGAATCTACAATTTTCAGTCATGAAAATAAAGAAAACTCTTTGAATGAGAAGGTGTGTTCAAACTTTTGGTCTACACTGTGTGTGTGTGTGTGTGTGTGTGTATGTATGTATGTATGTATGTATGTATGTATGTATGTATTGTGGTGTAGTTACCACTGTGTCGGCTAGGGGGCGCTGTGTGGGTGTCCCAGGACGGGTGTACAGGCACATTCAGTGTGGTAACAGGAGCAGGGTCCTAAATGACCATTGTGGGTCTCAAGGTGGGTGGCCTTGGGATGCAGGCTCCAGGGTGTATTGATCAGCAGAGGTACTGCTGATCTTTCTGTTACACTGTGTCAGGGAAGCCTGTGTGTCTATACAACCTTTGGTGATGTCATAGCCATGTGATCCCCTTTGGGTGTGGTTACAGGGCTATGTAATTGAGGTGTTTGGCACATGTGAGAGTGTGGAGAGAGTCTGTCAGAGTGTGGACAGACTTCCATGTGTCCAGGTGGGACACTACAGAGAGTGTATATGGGGAGGACTACAGCTCCCAGCATGTGCTGAGACTCTCAGTCCGAGTCTGAAGCCACGGACATTTCTGTTCCTTTGCCTGAAGTGAAGGTTACATTTCAGTGTTATGCTGTCTATGGTTTATGGAGAAATAAACCTTATGAACTTTGGGAAGAACGTGCCTCATGTTTGTCTCCCGCTGCACCTGAGCGAGTCACATCCCTACAATTGGTGACAGACTGCGGGCAGCGACTCCCAGAAGCGCGTGTGGCAGCGCTGGCGATTCTGAGCCAGGAGAGCAGACGGTCTGACAACCGTGAGTATTACTGACCGAGGTCAGAGAAAGTGACTGTATTAAAATTTGTGGGATACCTCTGGAGGAGAAGAGGCGTCCAGGAACCTGTGTGGCCGACACAGGTAACAGACAGGAGTCTGTGTTGCACTGACCTGGGTCAGTGAGAGACTGTGTTCCTGGAGGGGTCAGTGAGCAAGGTCCTGGAGGGTCAGTGTTGGGAGGTTCTGGGAGAGGAATCGGATCCCTGGAACACGTGCTATGACCTTGGACCTGGTGAGGCGTGTGTTGGGCAGTCTCAGGCGGAGACGGATGTCCTGAAGAGCACCCGCTGAGCCCCTGGACCTGGTGAGGCTGGTGTGTTGGGAGACCCTGGGAGGAGGGTCGGCTCCCTGAATAGCACCCGGTGTGCCCTGTGTGTTGGACGGTCTCAGGTGGAGACGGTACGTCCTGAGTGGCACACGAACAGGACATGTGAGAGACTGTGCATGTGTTTTTTTTCTTTTTTTTTTCTTTTCCTCTGCAAAACCTGAAGGTGCTTGCTGTGGCTCAGTGGGGTCACGAAGGTCTCGCAGCACAGGGACCTGGTGTTTTCTTTAAGGGATCTGCCCTGGGAGCATTGGTAGCAGACGCTGTCTGTCTACACCATCCTGCTGCAGCTTTATTGCATGTGACTAAGCGGATACAGCAGTTGTGGCTTTACACAACTATTAAGGGTGAGTACCCTGTATTATTGCTGCATAACCCAATATACCTGCACTGGTAAGGCCCTATGGGCGCACTTTTGTGGCTTTTCTATCTTTGAGGGTGACAAGCGGCTTCCAGTAACCCGGCGGGGTTACGAAGGTGACAAGCGGCTTCCGGTGGATCGGCGGGTCCACGAAGATGGCGCAGCAGGAGCTGCAGTGACACCAGCCGCTGTGTATGTGTGTGAACAGCAGCCGGAGGTGCCGGTGATCAGTGACAGCAGGAGCTGTGGTGGTGCCAGCAAAGACTTGTGTGGTATCGTGAGAGACAAACTGTACTGTGTGAACTGTGGCATAAGAAGTTCTGCAGAACGGACATGGGGAAGTCCCAAAAGGGGGCGGTGACCCAAATTAGAGTGGTAACCCAAAAAGGGGTGGAGTCACAAAAGGGGGAGGTGACCCAAATTGGAGTGGTAACCCAAAAGGGGGTGGAGTCCCGAAAGGGGGCGGTGACCCAAATTGGAGTGGCAACCCAAAGCGGGGTGGTGGTCCAGAAAGGGGCCAAGTTTGAAGAAGTGACAGCACTAGGTGACTCAGTAGGTACGTCTGGAGTACCGCAGTGTATGTGCAGGTCTTTTTCAGAATGTGGAATATCCTTTCCAGGTAGTAATGACGGGCCACAGATGTGTACAGTGATGCTGCACCGGGAAGGAGCCTTTGGTCGGCTGGACTCAGAGAGTCAGGTGACTCTGACAGGAACGCCTCTCGTTTTCTCTCTGACCGAGAAAAACGTCAGGGATCGCTGTAAACACGGGGTCACGGTGAACTATGCAGTAGACAGAGTAGTGTTTGAGGGGACCAAAGGTGGTGAGTGCCAAGGTAGAGGAATACCACGGGACTTAGTCTATGCCTGGGAGAGGGGCCGGGACTTTCTTTTGTTTAATGACGTTTGGTCTGACGATGGAGATGCTTTGACTGTGGGGCAAGCGGACACTGAGACAGTGACGGCTCCTGACATGGACAGGTCAGAGGTAGAACTGACCAGAGGAAGAAGTACATCTGCCCAAGTGATGGACCTGACGTCTCGTGATAAGACAGATGGTGGGCTGGGAGATGAGACTACTGGACTAGACACATTGGTGCTGGACGGTAACTGGAGGGTTCACTCGACTGGTGTGACTGACCCAGTGGTACCCTTTGATGATATAATTAAAGAGGTAGTGGTGAGACACGTGCTGGCCAAAAGAGAACAAGATCATGAGATACAGCTGATAAAGGAGACTGTAACAGAACGTGTCGAACGGGAAAGAGTCCTAAGGCAAGCAGCTGAGCACAGAGTGGATGAGCTGGAGAAGGAAGTCTCTGAGCTCAGAGGTCACCTGTCAGCATGTAAAACCATGAACAAGACCCTGTTGGAAGATATGGAGGTGCTCAGAGAGGCCCAAGAGAAGCATCAACAGGAGATTCTCAGGAGAGAGGATCAGCATCGCTACCTGGCAGAGGAGCGAGATAAAGTTCTGCAAGAACTCAGTGGAGTAGTAAAAGGTCTTCTGCAGAAGAAGTGGATGGGCGAAGACGTACAGCGGCCGTGCCCAACTGATAGCAAGGCGGAACTGCCAAATCCCATCTTGGAAAAGGGTCCTGAAGACTGTAAATCTCAGGAAGATGGTGAGCCAAGAGCTGCACAAGACAGTCACCCGGTCTTGGCAGATACCTTGAGGGAAGTGTCCGTGGGGAACCCAGAGCCATCTGTCCAGGATGAGAGCAAGTCCATGACCTTCAAGTGCGTGATGGAGGTACCCGAAGACGTGCGAGAAGCGTGTGCCAGCGAAGGTGTGCATGAGACCTTTAAAAAGGCAGTAAAGGCCTATAGTGTGAGCTGGGCACCAGAAACAGACCAGTTGGTGATACTGGCAGAAACGGAAGACACAGAGAGAAGGGTGGCTATCCTGAAGGAGATGCACCTACAATGTCTCCGCACGAAACAGATGCTCGTGGAGCGTAATAGGAAAGCCGCTCGACGTCTGGAGCTTGCAAGGGAAGCACAAAGTCGGCTGGGCTTTGTGGAAGACATAATTCCGGTACCCAGAAATCTGGTGGGGAAAGTCGTTGGCAGACTTGGAAAGGTGATGCAGGAGATGGTGAATCGATCCTGTGTGAAGAGAGTGAGGATCCCACCTGCTGGTGAAATCCAAGTCGTTATTGAAGATGACATGGTTCCTGTCATTGTGGTTGGTTCGGTGGAAAGCATTGGGAAGCTTTGCTTGCTCCTGGAATATCGGGTAGCGTACCTGAAGGAGATTGAGCAGCTAAGACAGGATCGGCTGCAGATGAATAAGCAGATACAGAACGTCAGGTGGCGTCCACCTCCAACCCAAGTTGTAAAGACCCGAAGGGATCCTCCAAGGAATGAAAGGACAGGTAGTCGAAGGCAAGAACGTCTAGAGTCCGCAAGTGGCCGTTCTAATCGTAGTAACATAGGCACGAGACCCGGTGGTGGACATAGTGACAGAGGGTCAGACTCAGACCAGCCAGTTGGCCCAGCTGGACGTGGGACTCATGACAGTGTGAACTGGGAGAGCCGGCCGGTGAGAGAAAGGTCGGGTGACGGAGCGCACTGCAAACAGGTGGAGACTAAAGAGTGTCTGATCACACTGACGGACGTTGACGGGAAGGCCAAAGCCCAAGGCCGAGATACTGACCGCTGGGGGCGGGGGAGGCCTAACGTGAATATGAGGCAGTTTGACTACCAAAACAGACGGAGATGGTCCTCTCGACTTGTAGGGCAAGGTGACATGGGTGCCAGGTCTCAAGATACCTGGGTGATGTCATGTGTTCAACCCCACAAGTTTGAACAGAGGGGGGAGGTATGTGGTGTAGTTACCACTGTGTCGGCTAGGGGGCGCTGTGTGGGTGTCCCAGGACGGGTGTACAGGCACATTCAGTGTGGTAACAGGAGCAGGGTCCTAAATGACCATTGTGGGTCTCAAGGTGGGTGGCCTTGGGATGCAGGCTCCAGGGTGTATTGATCAGCAGAGGTACTGCTGATCTTTCTGTTACACTGTGTCAGGGAAGCCTGTGTGTCTATACAACCTTTGGTGATGTCATAGCCATGTGATCCCCTTTGGGTGTGGTTACAGGGCTATGTAATTGAGGTGTTTGGCACATGTGAGAGTGTGGAGAGAGTCTGTCAGAGTGTGGACAGACTTCCATGTGTCCAGGTGGGACACTACAGAGAGTGTATATGGGGAGGACTACAGCTCCCAGCATGTGCTGAGACTCTCAGTCCGAGTCTGAAGCCACGGACATTTCTGTTCCTTTGCCTGAAGAGAAGGTTACATTTCAGTGTTATGCTGTCTATGGTTTATGGAGCAAATAAACCTTATGAACTTTGGGAAGAACCTGCCTCATGATTGTCTCCCGCTGCACCTGAGCGAGTCACATCCCTACAGTATGTGTGTGTGTGTATATATATATATATATATATATATATATATATATATATATATATATATATATATATATATAATTAGCTGAAGAGCCCAGCGTTGCCTGGGCATAGTAACCAACTGTGGTTAGTTATAACAAATTATAATGATTATATTGCACATAAAAACATTTCACATCATATATTCAACACTGCAGATTTGCAACACAAATTAACTAAACGATTACCCAAGTATTGATAGTATTTTATTTTCAACTCATTCAAGAGCCTTTTGATAAACAACATTTTTGGTTTTTCCTTTCGGTGCAAAGATGAACAGATTTTTGGCAATTCCAACTCAAACTTGACCATGAGAAAAGCATGGAGATTTCAAATTGATCCCTACTACTTTCAAGGACTGTCCCTGAGCATTGTTAATGGACATTGCAAAATTCAAATAGCAGTTGAACTGGAAACTGGAGGCGTTTAAAATAAAAAAACAAATCAGATGGAATGAGTGGAATTCTTGGAATGAAAATGTCCTCTCCTTTGGCACATCCTGTTTCTGAGCTGTGTATCTAACCCTATCCTGTGTGATAATGTCTGCTGAGCTGTGTACCTAATCCTCTCCTGTGTGATACTTTCTGCTGAGCTGTGTATCTAATCCTGTTGTGTGTTACTGACTGCTCAGCCGTGTATCTAATCCTATCCTGTGTGATACTGACTGCTGAGCCGTGTATCTAATCCTATCCTGTGTGATACTGAGTGTGATACTGACTGCTGAGCCGTGTATCTAATCCTATTCTGTTTGAGCTGGAAACTGGAGGTGTATTCTGGGTGATACTTTCTGCTGAGCCGTCTGTCTAATACTATTCTGTGTGATACTGCCTGCTGAGCTGTGTATCTAATCCTATCCTGTGTGATACTGACTGCTGAGCCGTGTATCTAATCCTATCCTGTGTGATACTGGGTTCCCCCTGCAGTCTGTGTCAGAGGGTGGTCTGTGTTGGCACGGTAATAAATTGTGTTATTTCCAGCTTTACAGAAGGACGATAACACCATAGAAATGATAAGAATAATAGGCAAATTTGTTTGATGAATTGGAATGCGCAGGATTAAAATTTCGCCTCACAGCATAGCCTATGATGCTCTCGGGGTCCAGACGTGTGACTGTGCAAAATTTTGTGGCTGTAGCTGCGACGGTGCACATGCCAATCCCGGACTTACACACATACATACATACATACATTTTTTCCCCATTATGTACCTAGGGGCAAAATTGTTGGTGAATTGGAACGCGCAGGGTTAAAATTTCGCCTCACAACATATCCTATGACGCTCTCGGGGACCAGACGTGTGACTGTGCAAAATTTTGTGGCTGTAGCTGCGACGGTGCAGATGCCAATCCCGGACATACATACATACATACATACATACATACATACATACATACATACATACATACATACATTGAGCTTTATATATTAGATATATATGTATATATAATATGTGTGTGTATTCTATGTGTATATATCTATTCTTTTGTTTGTGTTTTAACCTGTCATAGGGCTCCATTATATGTCCATTTTGCAAGCTGGCGAGAAAATCTCAGCATACGGATGCTTACATGCGCAAAAAACGCAGCCATGCTTTGCCAATGGATGACATACGGATCACAGTTCAGAGAACATTTGCATATTACGACCGTAAAATACAGACCGTATTTTTATACGTTGTGTGTGACTCCAGCTTAATGGGAACATCTGTAATCACTGAAAGATTTTACCCTTTAATGTAAATTTTTTTAAAGTGACTGATCAGACCTTGCACAGAAAGAAGCAGATTTCTGTGCTAAGATATATTACAAATTTACTTAGTTTCACACGCACTATTGATTTATGAAGAAAAAATATAAAAACGAATAAAATGACAGTTACTCTATAAAGAAATGTCAGTCCTGAGAATTATAAAAGTATCACTGTGTAAATTCAAATTTCCATCTTCAATGACTTGCAGCTCTGTATATGCCTTTGTTCTCACCCGATAAAGAAAATGTACATTTTTATTCTAATCCTTCACTACAACCACGTAAGGGTTATAAACGTCCCTGCTGAACCCTATATTGTCTACTTCCACATTAACGTTAATCCGGATTATGCTTTTCCTCTTACAATGACAAAATGCATCCTCCTACTCACGCCCTGTCCATCATTTGTTAACCTGGAGGAAGGGAGGGAGGGTTAAATAACCAGGTAGTCAGACAGAACTTCTGTGCCTGATCCGTGATCTGTATTCTGGATGTTATTATCATAGTTAGTTGTAATGGGAATGTTCATGAGAAATGTTCTAATTGTTGAAAACCTTCACGATTATTCTTCAAAGATGAGATTATGTTCTAGTAATACAATGGGAAATAAAATGGGATTTTCTTTTTTTATTGTCCTATGTATTGTAGACATCATGATTAGTGATGTAGTGATGATACGTGCTTGGTTAAGGGTTATCGGAGCATGCTCGGGCGCTAACCAAATGTCTTCAGCGTGCTCGAATAATATGTCCGAGTCCCCGCAGCTGCATGTCTCGCGGCTGTTAGACAGGCACAACACATGCGTAACTAATAGGAAATCCCTGCATATGTTGCGGCTGTTGAACAGCAGGGAGACATGCAGCCGCGGGGACTCGGACATAGTATTCAATCAGGCTGAAGACATATGATTAGCACCCAAGCATGGCGGATAACACCTTATCCAAGCACGTTCGCTCATCACTATTCATGTACTTTGATGCTGAGGATTTAAAAGCTGAACATAGCCTATATAGACTGTAGCGGTGCAGAGCCATCAGTTGTTCTGGAATCATAGTTGGCTATCGGTGAAAAAAGAATGAAGAACTGATATACATGGCCCTCACTCTCCTAAAATAACTTTTTTTTCCAAGTTTCTGGTGACATCTAGTCCAATAAGCTGAGCTGTAGGGTTAGTAGTTGTGACTCTCTGGTGGCCACTTTTTCTCATCCATAGGGTTCGTGTAGATGACTGTTTAAGGCTATGTGCACATGGTGCGGATTCTGCTGCGGATCCGCAGCGTTGCGGACCCGCAGAGTCTGAAGCAGATTTAGCTGCGTTGTACAGTACCATTTTTTTCAATGGTAATCTGAAAAACGCTGTGCACATGCTGCGGATTTTTCCGCGGGTTCAAATCCGCAGCATGTCAATTCTTTGTGCGGATTCCGCTGTGGTTTCACACCTTCTCCATTGTAGAGGTGTGAAACCGCAGGCTAATCCGCAGGTAAACCGCAGGTCTTTTGACCTGAGAATTTACCCGCGAATTTTTCCAAATCCGCGCGGAAAAATCCGCAGGACCTAAATCTACGTGTGCACATAGCCTTAATGAGGGCTAAATGTGGTTTTGACGGATAGCACTCGCCTGATTTTTGGCCGTGCACACATGTCCGATTTTTGACCTTGCACACATGTCCGATTTTTAGCTATGTACACATGTTGGATTTTTGTCCATGCATACATGTCCGATTTTTGACCATGCACACATGTCCGATTTTTGACCATGCACACATGTCCGATTTTTGTCCATGCACACATGTCCGATTTTTGACCATGCACACATGTCCGATTTTTGACCATGCACACATGTCCGATTTTTGACCATGCACACATGTCCGATTTTTGTCCATGCACACATGTCCGATTTTTGTCCATGCACACATGTCCGATTTTTGACCATGCACACATGTCCGATTTTTGACCATGCACACATGTCCGATTTTTGACCATGCACACATGTCCGATTTTTGACCATGCACACATGTCCGATTTTTTTTTTTCCCCTCAAGTGGTCAGAGGAAAAACATTGCAGCATGCACGATTTTTCTCCGAGAATCCGATGGCACTTGCACATTTAAGTCTATGGGTCAAGGGAAAAAAATCGGACTGCATTCGGATGACATCCTAGTGCGGTCCGATTTTCACAGCCTGACTGCATGGAGAAGGTGGAGAACCTTCGGGTTACAAGGTCCACAGTTTGGACAGAACTTGCACCCGTAATGCGAGCCTTCCCATAGAGAGTGGATTGTTGGGGCCCTATGTTGTAGAATTGCCCTAATGTTCCTGCCTGTTATACGGAGGGAACGTTGTTGTGACTGGGTATTTAAAAGCTATGGGTGGTGATCATCTTGTTTCCTTATGTAACTTTCCAAATCTGGTCACAAACACATCAAATTACCTCCAGTATGGTCATTCTATATATTCACAGTGGTCTGCCTCAATGTGCATTGCTTATCCATTGCTTCACATATATTTTTGGGGGGTATGTTAACAATCCTAAGATCAAAGGCTGGGCAAAATTAAGAACACAATTTTTTTATGGATATAGGGCAACAGTTTTCTGTTTTATAAAGATTTTTTTTATCTCATACACGTAAGAATCAATTATTTAGGAAAAAAAATAATAATAGTTGGACACGCCAAAACACTCATGGTCTATAAAAGAACAATACGGATCGACCACATATGCAAAAATCAAACGTGTGGTTGAGGATTAAGTCTCTCCTTCTGTTAATCTCTACGCTTGGACCCCCACCCACCACTCTAGTAATTATAATTATCGCCTATCCTTTTTGTAGGAGATGACTTTCAGTAACTAGAATACCCCTACCTACCATCCCACAGTATGGAAGTGACAAGTACACATGGGGCGCTGTCAGATATTTATTATCGCTATGAAAAGAATTTTTTTTTTTTTTCCAAAAAATTGTAGGTGTTTTCTGATTGAGTTGAAATGATTGTGTGGCTGTGAATGTGCCGATGATTTATTTGATGTTAGTTGAGCGACATCTGCAGCACAGCTGGGAGGATGCGCCGATACTGGTTCTTATAATTTATGATGATTAATATTTCAGATACCAAGTACAATAGGAATCGGAAGAAAACAACTAGTGCGGCGAGCTATACCCTAAACACAACACGGATGCTTATGGTTGAGCGTTTATATTATGATTATATTATGATTCAGGCGTTTATGCTCTTGTGCTGCAGACTAATTTTTTCCCCTTATGTTCAGTGGGTGTCGAAATAAGGAAGATTGTTCAAGGAGGACTAACATCTTTGTTCTTGGCTACAGCGGTGAAGTCACATCGACAACGCTGCAGCCAATCACTGAGCTCAGAGGCAAGTGCTGTCAGCCTGTGAGATTAGCTGCAGCGCTGTCAAAGTGAGATCAAACAACCAAATGACCAAGACTGCGGCAGTGACAGAGACGCAGAGCGCTGTACTCGGGGAGGGAAAATTAGTACAGTTTTTTTTTTATACACCTAACTGATGCTACAAACAAAAGTTTGCTGAAAAAGGACAACCCCTCTTTAAGGGTATATTCACACACGTCTATTGGAGAAAAAATCTTAGTCTGCAAAGCAGTTACATGCGGCTGAATGGATTTTGTTTTATCGTCAAATGCATCCATTTCTGAAAGCCTGATTTAGATGAGACAGTTGGAGAAAATGGGAAATGCTCTATGGGATAAGTTATTAGTTTCCCATTCGGGCGCAGTCAGACGGACATTTAAATTGGTCTGAGATCAGACCGCAGTGCTCAGACTGGCCGGCGGCTCTGATGACCTGATTGTGACAGCTGCATAGATGTACATGAAGCTGTCACGCTCGGGTCAGGAGAGTCGCTGTTCAGTCCGAACACTGCGGTCCGATTTACACGTTTTTCTGACTGTACCCTATAAATAAGATAGTCTAGTTGAAATGGTAATATTGGAGAATTTACAGATGGACGTCTGTTGTGAATTCCCTTGCTCGGAATTCTGAGCCGAAGTTGTGTTGATAGGATCAAGGGTCTGAAATCCGCTTAGTTACCACTTCCCAGGTTAATACAAGTTGTCCCCAATCCCCACAATTTTAAGCGTGCCCTGAAAACGCATTTATTCAGACTGGCCTATCGCCTCAACGCATTAACCTAATCTATCCCTGGGTGGCACAGCCAAAAGACTTACCATAACCAGATTTCCCGCATCATGTTCCCACATGCTTTATGCATCCATTAGCCCTCTGTGTCTGTACTGTTACACACTTAACGTTATGTCTGGTCCATACAATCACAGGGCAACTGTTACCACCCACCTTTCGTCATAGACTGTAAGCTTGCGAGCAGGGCCCTCATTCCTCTTGCTATCTGTTATGATCGTGATTATTGTTACGCTGTAATGTATATTGTCTGTACAAGTCCCCTCTGAAATGTAAAGTGCTGCGGAATATGTCAGCGCTATAGAAATAAAATGTATTATTATAGTTACCAACCTCTCTGGTTTTTGGGTGGCTTAGCCTGTTCCTGCCATCCTCCTCAGTGACCTATTCATAACAGACGTCATAGGAGCAATTACCTTGATAAATTCCACCTGGTATCCAAGCCTGAAAAAAAAAATATAGGCACATAGGAAAGTTCAACAGTCTAAACAATATAGGGGGAGGATAAAAGGGGAAAATCAAGGGCCTCTGCTTGTTCCACTGGAAAACTGTCTAGGAGAATAGGAAGGTCATCTCTTCTTCCGAGTGGGGGCTCAAGGTGGGTTTTGTCTTGAAAGCTTTGCTATGTTGCAAATATACCTTCCATCCTAATCAGGACCCGTGAAGGAAAAGGAAGGCATGAAGAGTGTAGACAGTTGTTCTCCTTCCCACCTGCTTGTTTTCCATATATCTAATCCCTTCCGTGGCTCTATGAAGTCAGAGCTGTCAATCAAAGAAGATGGAAGGATGGAGAAAGAGGGAAATCAAGCAGGTGGGAAGGTGCTCATAAATGTTTCTTCAGATGTTGTATTAGTCTAGCCTGATGAAGAGACCTGAGTAGTCTCGAAAGCTTGCAATGTGTTACCATCTTTTCAGTTAGCCATTAAAAGGTATCAACCACTGAGGACTCTCTATTCTAAATATTCATAAATGATTGGCCATGCCGAGGGTGCAGCCAGCATCTGTACTTTGCTGTGAGCATTCATTCTATGCCGACAGAGGCCTTTTAGTGCAAACATCTCGTCTAAAATTGTCTTGTTTTGCCTGATCGTATATATTCAGGTCCAATCGTTTTGTATAGGGCTGGGTGGTCTGAGTGCCTAGCGGTGGGTGCCAACAAACCTGTCTTGACCATGTATTAAGAACTTGGTGCAGCAACGCCTGGATAACACTCATGATTATTTATTATGTATAATCTATATTCTATGTAAAGTACGGTAATCTACAGTATGTTGGATGTCTTTGCGTTAACACTTTTATTTCTTGCATATAATGTGTTATTTATTGCTCTATGATGTATCACCAGCCAATCGCTGGGCTGTACAGGGAACGCTCTTCTATTTTATTGTCACTTTAAATTGCATCTTTAAAGACAACCAGCAATCAGGGGATCTCTGTGGACGGAGAATAGCTGCTCTCCATGTGGTACGACGTCGGTTTAGCAAACATCTGCTATGGGGTTGAGCCTGAGGTTAGAACACACATGCTATGAAATTGGTTGGGTCCCAGAGTAGTTTTTCTTTACTCCTATTTTTCAATTTTTCTTTTTCTACCAAAAGTTTGTACCGCCATATGTTCTTGAAATAATCAAAATTTATCAGCATTATAATGTATGGATCACTGAGTAATTTATAATCCTATTTTACTGAACTATCTGCAGTAACTTACCTTTACAACTATATTTTATATTATACACCCCTTTCTTTAACTACAGTGGAGAAAATAAGTATTTGATACACCGCTGATTTTGCAAGTTTTCCCATCTACAAAGAATGGAGAGGTCTGTAATTTTTATCGTAGGTACACTTCATCTGTGAAAAAGAAAATCTAATAAAAAAAAATCCAGAAAACTACATTGTATGATTTTTTTACATAATTAATTTGCATTTTATTGCATGAAATAAATATTTGATACAATAGAAAAACAGAACTTAATATTTGGTACAGAAACCTTTGTTTGCCATTACAGAGGTGAGACGTTCCCTGTAGTTCTTGGACAAGTTTGCACACACTGCAGCAGGGATTTTGGCCCACTCCTCCATACAGATCTTCTCCAGATCTTTCAGGTTTTTGGGCTGTCGCTGGACAACATTGAGTTTCAGCTCCTTCCAAAGATATTCTATTGGGCTAAGGTCTGGAGACTGGCTAGGCCACTTCAGGTCCTTGAAATTTTTCTAACTGAGCCACTTCTTAGTTGCCCAGGCTGTGTGTTTCGGGTCATTGTAATGCTGGAAGACCCAGCCACATCCCATCTTCAATGCTCTTACTGCGGGAAGGAGGTTGTTGGCCAAAATCTTGCGATACCTGACCCCATCCATCCTCCCTTTAACATAGTGCAGTCATCGTGTCTTCTCTGCAGAATAGCAGCCCCAAAGTATATTTACCCCACCATGCTTTACTGTTTGCAGGGTGTCCTTAGGATTGTACTCATCCTTCTTCTTCCTCCAAGCACGGCAAGTGCCGTTGATATCAAAAAGTTCTATTATGGTGTAATCTGACCACATGACCTTCTCCCATGCCTCCACTGGATCATCCAGATGGTCATTGGCAAACTTCAAATGGGCCTGGATATGTGCTGGCATGAGCAAGGGGACCTTGAGTGCCCTACAGGATTTTAATTCATGACAGTGTAGTGTGTTACGGTAATGTTTAGCGCTCTTCAGGACATTGCCAGTGTGCTCATGCGTAGTTCTGGACTGATTCCTGACCGTTCTCAGAATCATCTTTACCCCTGCCATCATTTTGTGTTTCTTTCATTTTCTAATAATTGTGCCAACAAGTTATTGCGTTCTCACCAAGCTGCTTACCTATTTTCCTGTAGCCCATCCCAGCATTGTGCAAGTCTACAATTTTGACCCAGGTATCCTTAGGCAGCTCTTTGGTCTTGGCCATGGTGGAGAGGTTGGAGTGTGATTGAGTGTGTGGCAGGTGTCTTTTATACAGGTAACAGACCTTTCCTTTCTTTGCAGGTGGGAAAACTTGCAAAATTGGTAGTGCATTTTCACCACTATATATGCTGGTATAGGCAAGTGTAATAGCTCTTCCTGCAGCCAGTGCAACACAGAAGCTATAGAAGGCAAACAAAGCAATTTTTATTTTATTTTTAATTAAAACAAATTATAAAAATAATTTTAGACTACATTGCAATGCACGTAATTGAGTTTAAAAATTATTTTTATGATTTGTTTTCGTAAGAAAAAGTTTACAAACAAAAAATTGTACCCAAAATGAACAACTCCTTTTAATGCCATTACCGTGCCCCTTGAAGAAAAGGGGGTGATAGGTTGTTTTAATTATTAAAAAATGTTGAGGGGAAAACGTTTGGAAAGAGGTTATGGAGCTCTTGGTGGACTGACTGTTGGGGACAGTGTGGTATCTAGGTTCAGAGTGTCGCGGTACACCAGCAAAAAGAGGGTGAAAAGTAGAGGTGAATTGGGAGTAGTTCTGGCATACAGATTCATGACCTGGGGGCTCTGAAAGATTTTTACTATTTGTGTTCCATTGGAATGTTCACCTCGCTCTATGTAATATCTCTTTTTACTTTAGAAAATGATTTTATCAATACTATTAATGACTTGTACTTTGTTACATGATGTGAAAAAAGCGGCAATTTTCCCAGTTTCTGCCTTTCTAAAACTAAAACAACTAAATATTATTGAGAGATGATTGAATATTCTGCAGGTTAATTAATCCATGGAGTGTTGTTGCTTTTTGCCGCGTACATTATTGAGAAACACATTTCTTGCTGTTTGAATTAATCTTTTCTGTACTTAATTGTGTTTCCTTTCTATCGGGGAGCAATGCCTATAATATTCTATGAATGGGAATATTTGCATTTTATGAGAAGACAGCATGAAACCATTATTTGATTGGATTAATTGCCTCTCACTGCCACCACAAACAAAATCATTATTAGCGGTGAAATACTGGATGCTTTATAGGTTAAAAGAAAGCAAAAATCAAAAATAATATAAAACACGTTCCACCTCCGATGCACAAGTGAGCGGCGCCGCAACAACTCCTTTAACAAGACAGTCCCTTCAATAAAGACCAGACAGTCAGGCGCATGGTGATTTTTCTTTTTTAATGGGGTCAATAACCTTATTCCCAATAACAATTTTCTGGCTGGCAGAAATGTCAAACCCTCTTGAAAGCGGCACAGTGCTACACAATATCAAACATAGACGCCCCCTGACGAAGCCTTGGGTGAAACGTGCATTGGGGTTTGTCGGCTACAGCACATGTACCCTATCCCCCTCTACGTTGGCATACTATCTCTATGTAAGTAGTCATTAATTTTTTCTTACTAAGATTAGTCGCTGCATCATTCTTTGTGATTAAGGGTATTTAGGGTAGGGTCTTTACCTTTTTGCACTTTTTCTAAACTATTTTTATACGGTATACATTGCACATGTGCTCTGGTACCACTTCATAGGAGTATTCTGTTTGTTTGATACATTTTTTGTGATATTTATACAACTTTTTAAATTATATTAATAAAATGTTTATTTTATGAGACCTTATTGGCACTCCTCTTTCTTCATGTTGGTTTAATAATAAAAACATGCTGCAGGACATACAATTACTGTGCAGTACATATGTGACAGGTCTGTCCTATAAAACTGAAATAAATAATGGATTTTGGAATTTGGTGGTAAACGTTTATGGTATATGTGTACAATTTTTTTTTTTTTTTTAATGTTTTCTCTTCTGTTTCATGTATAGGTTTGCTACCACAACTTGTAGGAGTGGCACCTGAAAAGGCTATTAAATTGACAGTAAGTGACATACATTACTAGACTGAGAGTAGCTATTTCTCCTGCTCCCCTTCCCTATATATGTGTGTCTGCCATTTTTAATTGGGAGAGGATAGTAGACTGCTGCCTGACACCTACGGTGATGGCTTGTCTCCATTGAGAACAAAGGATCGGGCATGTTGACATACAGCATGCCCAAGCTTGTTTCCTTTGACTTCTTTCAGTGAAGGCGACTTAGGACACTGTCTTGACCATTAGACTACCAGGCGGTCATTAACTGTGGGTCCGGCCAATGTTCAGGCATTCACTGTCGTGGTATGGTTCGCAATTTCCTGACTCCCCACCGGTATCCTAATTTGAACTTAGCACCCTTATATAGGACTATAAGGCTGTCGATTTCATGTCAAGAGACCCCCGGCTGGTACAGACATCATGGTCCCTACGCCAGCTTTGAATCTCGAAAGCGTGAAAAAGGCCTAATGTCTGTGGCCATATTGGAGATGACCGTAGCATCTGTCTGCAAGACGTAGAACCAGAAGAAGTAAATGCTTGGCTTGAGGGGGTGTCCAGGGGTAGGATATCCTCAAGCTCAAACATTGTAATGGTGCCCCTCTGAGTCCATATATGGTAATATTGCCCCCTCTGAGTCCATATATTGTAATAGTGCCCCCTCTGAGTCCATATGTGGTAATATTGCCCCCTCTGAGTCCATATATGGTAATATTGCCCCCTCTGAGTCCATATATGGTAATATTGCCCCCTCTGAGTCCATATATGTAATAGTGCCCCCTCTGAGTCCATATATGGTAATATCGCCCCCTCTGAGTCCATATATGGTAATATTGCCCTCTCTGAGTCCATATATGGTAATATTGCCCCCTCTGAGTCCATATATGGTAATATTGCCCCCTCTGAGTCCATATATGGTAATAGTGCCCTCTCTGAGTCCATATATGGTAATATTGCCCCCTCTGAGTCCATATATGGTGATAGTGCCCCCTCTGAGTCCATATATGGTAATAGTGCCCCCTCTGAGTCCATATATGGTAATAGTGCCCCCTCTGAGTCCATATATGGTAATAGTGCCCCCTCTGAGTCCATATATGGTAATATTGCCCCCTCTGAGTCCATATATGGTAATATTGCCCCCTCTGAGTCCATATATGGTAATAGTGCCCTCTCTGAGTCCATATATGGTAATATTGCCCCCTCTGAGTCCATATATGGTGATAGTGCCCCCTCTGAGTCCATATATGGTAATATTGCCCCCTCTGAGTCCATATATGGTAATAGTGCCCCCTCTGAGTCCATATATGGTAATAGTGACCCCTTCACTTTGCTCACAAATGGTAATAGCGCTTTCTCTGTGCCACCACACATGGTAATAGTGCCCCCTCTGAGTGATCATGTGATAATAGTAACTCCTCTGAGTCCCCACTTGGTTCTATAGCCCCTTCACTTTGCTCACAAGTGGTAATAGCACCAACTCCATGCCACCACAAATGGTAATAGTTCTTCCAGCAGTAAACCAGTAAGAAACATTTGCCTCTTCTTAGTCTTCACCACCAAGCGTGACGACTCGCCGGCCTTTTCTTCCTTTCACGCTCCAAAATGCAGGCAGCATGCTTAACTGGGAAGGCGCTAGTGTAGGAAACCACATGGCGGTTGCTTGCACCTGGCATCACCTGCAATATTTTCAGTTGTATCTGTGCCATAATAGATTATTTTGGAATCACTTGTTTTTTTTTGTTGTGACCTCCCAATAGTATTTTTATTACCAGTGTATCCACGGTAGAATATGTGCCCGTACCACAGACCGTAAGCCACCTACTGTAACTGTATCCTATGCTTAAATCCATTCCAGAGCATGAATTTTATACACCGTACATCTTGTAGTAATAATTGTTTTGCCACTAAACATATGTTGCATGCACAGATCCAACCTCGATCACTAAATCTTTCAAAATCCCAGTGTAGAATTTGCTTTCAACAGTCAGTAGCTTTTCATCTTCAGTACTTTACACTTGCAAGACACCGTAAAGATAAAGTCATCCCTCAAAAGTCGAAATGATTCCAAAATAAATCTGTGCATCATCTTATAATAAAGCGCCATATATTTTCTTTTGTCGTGGATCATTTTTCACGTAATAACAAAATTGAGTTTCGGCTCTGCTCTCCCTCTGAAGTCGACAATAGCAGACATATGTTAGCAAAGTTTGGTGTCCTGCCGTCAATAATTTTGCCTATTTCTCTAAATTCACTCCTTATTGGCTTTCATTTGTTATAAAAAGTAAAAAAAAAGAAACCAGTCGTCGTGTGTTTTGTCACTTCTTCAGCTCCAATCTAGGCCTGCGGAGCCCATTACGGGAGTGTGAAAGGCACATTGCATCTTGTCGCGGCTCTTGTTTATAGATAGCATTATAAATTGTTATGTCTGTTTTTATAAAAGAGCGGCACTGCCAATAATCTGGTGGAAGACGCCGCAGTCCGGGAGATGTTCAGGGGATGAAATCATTTTGTTTACTTATGTCACAATTTTCCTTTCTTTATGTAGGTTAATGATTTTGTTCGAGACAAGTTTACTCAGCGAGATGGATCCATTCCGCTCATGGCCGAAATATTGGCTGGTGGCTGTGTGAGTATCTTGCTTAGTGATGCAATTGGGGAAAGAAAATGTTGACGGTGCGATCTTATTTATTTTGCACTGGGCGATGGAAAAAAAAAAAGTTAACACCTTTTATAAACTTGCAGCCCATATTTATTGACTTACGCATATATGGACACTATAGAGTGGCACGTGGAGCCATGTTAGCCATAGGCACTATTCATGTTGTCATTGGCATATGGTCCCTCCAGCAGAGGGACTACCTCTGTATGCATGCAGAAATGGAGAAAAAACGTCTGTAGTCCTTTCTATAAGATCAGAATCCGATAAATATACAGTATGACACCATAGCAATTTATAGGTATCATATTACTGATTCATGCAACATGAATGTGTAATACTGCTGTGTGCATGCTGGCCCAGAACACTGTTTGTATACACTGTTCAAAAAAATAAAAGGAACACTTAAACAACAGAATATAACTCCAAGTAAATCAAACTTCTGTGAAATCAAACTGTCCATTAGAAAGCAACACTGATTGACAATCAATTTCACATGCTGTTGTGCAAATGGAATAGACATCAGATGGAAATTATTGGCAATTATCAAGACACCCTCAATAAAGGAGTGGTTCTGCAGGTGGGGGCCACAAACCACATCTCAGTACCAATGCTTTCTGGCTGATGTTTTGGTCACTTTTGAATGTTTCTGCTTTCACACTCGTGGTAGCATGAGACGGACTCTACAACCCACACAAGTGGCTCAGGTAGTGCAGCTCATCCAGGATGGCACGTCAATGCGAGCTGTGGCAAGAAGGTTTGCTGTGTCTGCCAGCATAGTGTCCAGAGGCTGGAGGTGCTACCAGGCGACAGGCCAGTACACCAGGAGATGTGGAGAGGGTCGTAGGAGGGCAACAACCCAGCATCATGACCGCTACCTCAGCATTTGTGCAAGGAGAAACAGAAGGAGCACTGCCAGAGCCCTGCAAAATGACCTCCAGCAGGCCACAAACCGACTCCATGAGGATGGTCTGAGTGCCCGAAGTCCACAGATAGGGGTTGTGCTCACAGGAGAGCAACTGAACTGATTAACCCTAGCAATGCCAGAACAAGGAAAACACTGTATAATAAGATGGTGAAGCAGTTCTAACCAGCGCAGGAGTTTCTCCTGGCCTCTCTCTGTTACAGTATCCCCATGACACTTTCATCCACTTTTTGGCTATAATTGTACAACCGTATATTCTTTCCATGGGCTGTTTGTGGGAAAAAACTGTCCGTAGTAATTCATCAGGGTTGTTCAGATCTCCACGTGAAAATAATTTCAGCATAGTCTTTTCTATATTCTGGGTGAGACTTGCTTATTCAAGTCTATGGGTGTGAAAAAAAAAAATCAGATCTTGTACAGATCAACCGTGTCGGATCCACTTTTTACAGATGCATTGCAATTTTTTTTAATATAGGAAACTAAATTTGGTCTTGTAAATTGTATTCACTGCTGATATATAAAAACTAATGCCATACAGATGAAAAATCATCTTTTTTTTTTTTTTCAGTATGAAAATTGGACAATTTTTGTATATGCTCTTGTGAGCTTATCCATTAGGCCGGTTTCCATAGTCCGAGTTTGGACTGTGAAGTCTGGACTTGTCTTCACTCGAACTACACATTCTCATAAGCATATATGAGGCTGTTACATTCGGGTCAGGTGTCGCCGGTCCAAATATTGGGGTCGGTGCTGGAACTGTGGAACACGGATGAGTGATATCGGCCTTGGAAGAATTGTCAAACATCTATGCAAGTAAGGAATAATGTGAAGGATATTAGTTTCCACTGATGATCAAGATGGTGCATTTTTTTTTTGTGTTGGAAATATCCTGGAGATGTCCTTTCTTTTTTTTTTTTTTTTTTTTTTTTTCAAGCTTTTGATTTCTAATGACTTGCGTTTGAGTGAAGCTGACAGGCTTGGATTACATAAAAAAAAAAAAAATAACAACTATCCACTCCCAGAAATCAGGGCAGTGGGGTTAATGACCCCGACTGGTTTCTACTTCAGAGACACATCCCTAGGGGACCCCTGAAGGAGGCTGCTTCTAGTCTCCCCTGATTGGATCTGGCAGCCTTGTGCATACCTAGGCCTTCACCTGTCACTGCACAAAGTTTGCATTCAGTGCCATATGAGAGAGACACTGTTGTGAAGAAAGTGGGGGCAATCCGTTAAAAAGGAGACAAGTACAGCCAGGACTCTAATTTCCATGCAGATCAGGGCTATCTCTGCAAAGACTTCACCGGTCCAATATAACCAATGACGGGTAAACTTAATACACAGTTCAGTTACTCCGCACAATGGTATTTCCTCTTTTCTTTTTGATTTTATTTTGCCGGGATATCATCAATTTGGTGGAATTGCAGCAGGTTTGCCTTCCAGATTTTGCACTGCAAATACACTGATATGTATAGCACAGTACAAGCGAGGGGAGTTTTCAAGACCCCATTCACATCTAGCAGAAATATGAGCATGCTGTAAAATTTCCTTGCGTATCATAGGGTGATATCTGCAATGTGTGGGACTGACCTAAAAGTATGAATGCCCCTTGAATGCAGATTAGTGATTTGTTTCCCTCAAACATTAATTTAATTTTTTTTTAAAATAGCTGATATGAAAATGAATGTATAAATAAACAAGAATTAGGGCTTTGAAGAGCCTTTTGTCAATGTAGCAGTGGTCAATCATGCGCACCGCCACTCCATTTATTCTTAATGGTACCGCCGAAGAAAGCCAAGCGCAGTGATTGGCTGGTTTTTAGCACTCCTGCTGCTCCATTCACACAGAGCTCTTCAGGTGGGGGTCCCAGCAGTCAGATCGGGAAGTTATCCCCTACACTGTGGATAGGGGATAACTTCCATACTTTGTGCAACCTCGGCCTCCATGGTTTGGACTTGTTCTTCCATCAGTCAATCAGATTGAGATTTGGGGAATTCAGAGGCCAAGTCAAAATGTTGAATTCTTTGTCATGTTCCTCCAAACCATTTCTGAGCAATGTTTGCAGTGTGGCTGAGGCAGTATACTGCTGAAAGGAGTCACTCTCATAGTCGTTGCCAACTTTATGTATTGTGGCCTTATGCTTGTCTATAACAATATGTTATGGATGCCACAGAGTAAAATAATTATCCCACTCTCTTCTATCCATTGATTGTAATCACTTTCTATGTTTAGATTAATATTCTTTTTTAGGAATTATTTGTAATTGGTTTCACACCGGTAACTTGCACATCTTCTCAGTGACCTCCTACTCAATGCTGTAACTGCTCTGCTTCTCCTCGTGTCAGGCCGTCTCACCGAGTTTGCTTCTTGAAGCACTCCAAACACTGCTTCATCTTCCTACTGTCTCCACCTGGCTACAGTGACAGTCGGCTAGACTCTGCAGGAATTTAACCCTGCTGTGTTCTCCAGAGATTATCTTCTCCTGCTAGTAGATAATAGTGATATATTAGGCAGCTCATCCCTCCACTCCTTGGTTGAGCTTTGGTTCCAGCTTGCAGTTAGCGTCTAGTTCCCAGTCAAGGAGTTTTGTTTATCTCTCCCATTATCGACCCAGATTGTCTCCTCGTCTTGTCTGATCTCTCCACTCCTGACCCCGGCTACGTATTTGAACCTGTGTTGCCTGCGCCAACCTCCTCTCCACTCCTGACCCCGGCTACGTATTTGAACCTGTGTTGCCTGCGCCAACCTCAGACTGTCTATGTCTCTGCCTGTGCCTTCTGCACCTCGTATCCCTGGATTTACTTCTTTTAAGAATGGTTATAGTGATTTAAAAAGGAAGAAAAAAACTGCAGAAAAACTCAGTGGAGGGATTAATTATGCAAAATTTCTTCCAAATGAATCTCTTATAGTTTACCTGAATTACAGATTAAGGATCTTTCAGAAAACTGACACATCAAAGCTGTTAAGTAATAAAATGATGAAGGATTCAGGATTGCAGACACTTCATGTTTTTTTTTTTTTTCAAAGTCCCTTCACCCACACAGCGCATGTAATTCGCTGCTGGAAGTGATGTTGATTGAGCTCTACAGATTTGATCAACTCTTTGTTCTTGAGATCATCATGGTGACATCTGTCCTGATATTATTAGCGGAGAATATATATAAAAATAAGTGGTGCCCTGTAATCTGATTTCTTCTGCTTGTGACCAAGATCCAATTAAATTATCAGATGGGAACACTGCACAGACATAACATGTATATCACTTATGGGCTATGTCTGCATTTTCACCCCACAAGATCTCTGTCTTATTTCATTCATTGTCGTTTCATCTCACAAGCTGTAGCCCAAGATTAAGGGAGCAGAGCCGCTGTAATGTATGGGGAGGAATATGTTCCCCTTTGCAATGACACAATTCAGTCTATTGCTTTGCTCCCAATATCTGGTTGATTCACTTAGGACACTTAAGTCTGTAAACAAGGAGATGCTCTATTAGGAAAGTATACAATGCAAGGCGTTTCAGTGCCTTATTAGCCATATATCTGTATAGTCTGAGTCAAGCACTAGTAGAGTCATTGTACAATGTACTAAATAGAAGCAACGCGTTTCGGTACCTTAGTACCTTATTTAGCCATATATGTGAATAATCTGAGTGAAGCACTAGTAGTGTCCTTATTGGGGATGAGCGGACTCATGAAAGTTTGGGTTCTGGTACCTGAACTTTATTCCAAAGTTCGGGTACCAGAACTTGAACCCGAACCCCAATGAATACAATAAGGACCCAAACTTTTCAGCTAGGAAAATTCTTTGTAACAACAGGAGGGAAGGATCCAGCGAGAAAATAGCAGTCTAAATATATAACTTTTAATCTATTATTTAAAACATGGACGGCACAAAGTTGTCAGGCAAAAAAACACATTGTTGTCAGATAAATGCGTTTCAACTTTGCAGTCTTCGTCAAGAAAATTCTTTCTCTCTCTCCCCTCTCTGACTTCCCCCAGAACAGACGTTCAGGAGAAGTGAATGTCCGGTCCGAACCCGGAACTTTTAAGTTTGGGTTGGCTCATCTCTAGTCCTTGTAAATTGCACTAAGTAGAAGCAATGTGTTTCCGTGCCTTATTAGTTACATATGTGTACAGTCTTACCGAAATACTAATAGAGTCCTTGTTCTAAGTAGAAGCAACGCGTTTCAGTGCCTTATTAATAACATAGGTGTATAGTCTGAGCAAAGCACTAGTAGGGTCTTTGCGCATTGTACTAAGTAGAAGTAACGCGTTTCAAAGCTGCATTTACTGGTCCTTACATTGTGCTATATACATGTCTAATGCAGCAATGCATTAAATTGTACACAGTCCTTAAGAAAAAAGAATATATAACAATATATAATATATACACGGTAAAAGAAAAACAGTGTATACACAACACAATTCCAATAATCCACCTTCGGTACCAAACATCAACGGTGCAGCGTGGGTTGCCAGCGCACAGGGTAAGGCAATCAAGGTGCTCCCCAGCTTAGAAATAATAACCCTTTAAAAGTAACAATTCTCCTTTACAAAGTAATGATGCTCCCTCCAAAAGTCAAAATGCCAATGTTGTGCCACCCCCTTCCCCCCTGCAAATAAAGTTTATAGTTATATTGACCAGTCAATATTGATTGAAAAAGAAGTGATAAGAAAATTGGAAATGTTTTTACAGTGAGAAGAATACACTTTGTGCGGGAAAGCAAGTTCCCTCAGAATGTAACGTTACTGCCCCAAGAGGCTGAAAAAAAGAATTACACCCTTCCATAAACTAAACAGTTAATTGACGGGGATGTGTGGGTTGGAAGTAGGAGGCTCTGATTGACTTTCTTTGGGACATCCTAATGTTTGAAGGATTTGCCTTGGGTGGAATTGGAAAGGGCAATAGGTCTAATGTGTCGGGTCACATGTTTACGCCCTGCGGCAATAGAGTGGCACGGGGTGCTGTCTTCCGGATATTAGTGTGCATATTTTTGTGCCCGATTCTTTTAGTTTTTTTTTTTTTTTTTTTCTCTTTGTTTTGCTTAATTGTTCGTTGTGGGCGTTTTACCCCATTTGGTTGACACAAAGGTTAAACAGATGACTCCTGCTATTTACACTGATGCTCTCGGTAATGAGTATTTATAGTGTAATTTGTCAACACATCGAAAAGTGTCTGTTACCAAACTGATTTTTTTTTTTTTTTTTTAAGAATCCCAGTAATGGCAAAAATGTTACCTTTGAATTCTAATTATTGACTGTTTAATCATTTTTCCTATTTACTGCCGGTCCTAATTGTGTTATAATGCTTTAAATAACAAACATGTTTAGAAATTGCGCATTTTGTGAACACTGTCCTCCTCCGGTAAGTAAAGTAGATATATAGCTTAATGGAATTAGACAAAAACTGAATGACAGTGTATACAGTCATGGCCAAAAGTGTTGACGCTCTTGAAATTGTTCCAGAAAATGAAGTATTTTTCCCCAGAAAATTATTGCATTTACACATGTTTTGTTATACACATGTTTATTTAATTTGTGTTTGGAACAACACAAAGAAAAACAGAGGGGAAAAAAAGGCAAATTATCCAAAATTTCACACAAAACCCCCAAAATGGGCCGGACGAAATTATTAGCACCTTCAAGTTAATATTTGGTTGCACACCCTTTGGAATAAATAACAGCAGACACTCGTTTCCTATAACCATCAACTTCTTACATCTCTCATCTGGAGTTTTTGACCACTCTTCTTTTGCAAACTGCTCCAAGTCTCTCATATGTGAAGGCGTCTTCTCCAAACAGCAATTTTAAGATCTCTCCACAAGTGGTCAGTGGGATTTAGATCCAGACTCACTGCTGGTGCATTTTGATGGACCAGCTTCAAACTGGCGTGAAGATACCAAAAGTCGCAATTTTTTTGTGCAAGTCCTTGTTGTTCAAAAAGTTTGCCACCTTTTTCAAACACTTTTACGTCAGTTTTGGTTAACATGACCCTAGAGTTTCATTGAGCCGAACAATCATCCATTTTAAAAAGAGGTCCGTGAGAATCCGAGCACTATTCTCGTCGATATTTTGCCGATTATACTCGTCCATTAAAGTCTATGGGGATTCATGTAAAACGGATGTAACTAGAAAGACAGGCTTTGTACTTCAGAGTTACATCCGTCTATCTACTTCGGGGGGAAAAAATAAGAAAAAAAGATGGGAGTGACTAGGATGACACTTGAGAAAAAAATTGACCCATTTCAATAAAATGGTAACACACAATCAGCCTTAGGCCGGTGGTCCACATCTGCATTTCACTGTCTAGAGCAGTGGTTCCCAAACTCCAGTCCTCACGGACCCCAACAGGTCATGTTTTCAGGATTTCCATAGTGTTACACATGTGAGAGAATTCCTGATGCCTTGATGATACTTCCATCACCTTTGAAATACTAAGGCAATCCTGAAAACATGACATGTTCAGGGCTGTGAGGACTGGAGTTTGGGAAACACTGTTCTAGAGCAGTGTTCCCCAACTCCAGTCCTCAAGGCCCACCAACAGGTCATGTTTTCAGGATTTAGTTAGTATGGCCCAGGTGATAAATGCATCACCTGCACAGGCAATTATTCCATCACCTATGCAATACAGAGGAAATCCTGAAAACATGACCTGTTGGTGGGCCTTGAGGACTGGAGTTGGGGAACACTGGTCTAGAGTATGGACTGCGATGTACGGACTGGCCGCTGGTCTTTGGATCCAAACTTGAAAGACTCATAAATGCTGTCAATTTCAAGCCGGTAGACCTGTGTGTGACGAGCGTCAGCTTACGCTGAGTCATTTTTCTTGAATGAGTGGACCCTCTGGACCGTGGCACCCACCCACCTAGGGCGAGCTAACATAGTGAGAAGCCACCCCCTATACAGGGAGTGTCAGGGACTGGACCAAGGGGGTGAGCCACCACGGCTGCTGGACCAGACGGCCAGCTCAGGGAAACAAGACAAGACATTAGTTCAAAGTAACTTCATTAAGGAACACTTCAGGGTCAAACGGGTACCAAACATAAACACACTGGAAACACATAGCAAGGTGCGTGCAAGGTCACGCCAAAGTCCAAGGCATGGTTTGTGCAAGATGGTAGGCAGAGGCACAATGACGTCAGACTCCGGACAGCAAGCGAAGATCAACCGGGACATCAGGTTCTATGGCTCTGATGGTCAATCAGCAGGATCCGGGCATCTGGTAGTCAGACCAGGGTTCCATTCAAGGAGACAAGACAAAGTTAGAGACATGATGCGTGTCAAGGAACACGCCGGGGTTCAAGACAGAGTGCGTGCCTGAAGACACGCCAAGATCCAAGGTAGGGTACGGTGGCAACGGAATCCGGAGTGCTGGCATCGACCGACAGGATCCAGGAATCAGGCTGCGGAAGTCAGCTTCGGACACCAGGCCGCAGTCATCTAGGTCCGGACCTCTGGCAGTGGTCGGCAGGTTACGGAATCCGGCAGGCAAGACAGGTTCCAGGACGGAGGCCTGCGCGTGTAGAGAGACACGCCAGGGAAAGGTATAGGGACGGAGGCCTGCGCGTGTAGAGAGACACGCCAGGTACAGAGACAGTGGCCTGCGCGTGCAGAGGACATGCCAGGGAGAGGTACAGGGACGGTGGCCTGCGCGTGTAGAGAGACACGCCAGGGACAGGGACGGTGGCCTGCGCGTGTAGAGAGACACGCCAGGGACAGGGACGGTGGCCTGCGCGTGTAGAGAGACACGCCAGGGACAGGTACGGTGGCCTGCGCGTGTAGAGAGACACGCCAGGGACAGGTACGGTGGCCTGCGCGTGTAGAGAGACACGCCAGGGACAGGTACGGTGGCCTGCGCATGTAGAGAGACACGCCAGGTACAGGTACGGTGGCCTGCACGTGTAGAGAGACACGCCAGGGAGAGGTACAGGGACAGAGGCCTGCGCGTGTAGAGAGACACGCCAGGGAGACAAGGTTCAGGACAGAGCAAGGAAAGCAAAAGACTTGTGCAAGAGTAGCACGAAAACGCACAGTGCGAGAACCAGCGTGAGTGCAAGGGAGCACGGAAACCACGGCTGAGGCACCGGCAGGCTGTACCGGCGGTGGCACAGGCAGGCGGTCACGACTAGAGGCGGCACGGCTGAGGCACACACAGGCGGTAACCACTATAGCACTGGATGGCGGGCACGGCTGAGGCACACAGGCGGGCACGACAAGAGCGGCACGGCTGAGGCGCAACAGGCAGGCAATGGGCGACCAGGCGCATGCAAGAGGGCACAGAGCCACAAGGCAGGGCTAGGCAAAGGTACAGGACAGAGACGCGTGCGAGACAGCACGGCAAAGACTAGTACGAGAGGTGCAAGAGCGCACGAAATATCAGAGACAAGGCTTAGCGTACGAAGAAGAGTCCTGCGCATGCAGAGGGCATGCCAGGGGCATAGTACAAGGCGAGACCTGCGCGTGCCGAGGGGCACGCCAGGGACAGGGTACAAAACTGAGGCCTGCACGTGTAGAGAGACACGCCAGGGACAGGGTACATGAAGCGGAGGTCTGCACGTGTAGAGGGACATGCCAGGGACAGGGTACACTAAGCAGAATCGGAGCAAGGACGAACTACAAGGCAGAGCAGAGACAAAACATGGCACGAGGGACAAACACTAGACAAGGCATGAGACGAGACCGAGTACGAGCACGGAGCGTGTGCAGAGACGCACGACAGAGCAATGTGCAAGGGAACCGAATAGAGGGAGCGACCCAGCAGACCAAGCAGCCATGCAGGGAAGCAACACAATACTCAGGCCCCGACCATAGGGAGGGGCGGTCTTATATAGGGCATAGGCACCTCCACTTCCAGGTCAGGACCAGGGGAGAACTTCCGGTTCAGTCCTCAGGATAACAGAGAGCAGTCACATGATCAAGATTCCAGGCATGCAGAGAGGATTGCAGAACCAGACGGTGCTGGAACCTAGGAAGGGTCACATGATCAGGGGTTTCAGACATGCAGAGACGATCACAGAAGGCAGAGCAGAAACACAGGCATCTTGCAGCCCAACAGTCATGAGGTGAGTGTGCACACTGCTCTAGGGAACATGCATGATGGCAGACATGATATGCGCGTGCACACCGCTCCAGGGGTCATGAGGCAAAACAGACATGGCGGACATGACAGACATGGCGAGCATGACACTGTGGCCAGTCCGGTCCATGCTTGGACAGTGAAAGACAGATATGGGAATCTGTCCCACAAAGGATATACTATAGGTAGCTTTTGTGTTTTTTTAACCCTTGGTTCTTTGACTTGTCCTATTTGCAAAACTACAAAAATTAAACATCAGTGTATAGGAAATATATATTGGATGCCACTAATGCACAGTGAACTCAACTTAAATCTCTCAATCCCATATGAAGAATTCTATGTTACGGTAAGGGCTTGTGTCATGTATCGGGTGACTTTAAGCTGTCGGGGTCACAAGGTCACTATTAAACCATAATTGTAAGTGACTTATCCTGTGATGACATTGCTCATAATTCTATGTAATTGAGATGATGTCATATAAGGCCCCTCCCTATTTAAAATCCTTCTTCAGTCTGCAGAAACCAAGAGAATCTTGAGAGTTGGGCGGATAAAAGTTACTGAAATTGCTGGGCAAAAACTTCTGTGCTGGTAGTGAAAGTTGTCCTGTCGGAAAGATATAATTTAATTTTTAACAAAACTTTGAAAAGTTTATGCTTTTATTAAATCCATCGCTTTTAGTTCAGACAAGAGACTGCAGGAATTAAGATTTAATATATGTTGTGTCACAGTAAAATCTTCATAGATAAACAAAGAACAATCAGAGTCTTGTGTCGGGAAGTAACCTGCGGACAATGTGCCGACCCCAGAAGGTCACCGGTCACAACACGTCCACTCATCTGCTCAGGGCAGACTGATGACAGCAGAATTAACTTCTCAGTGTTTTATCCTGTTAGGACGATATTCATTGCAGCATCTTAATTTATTCATATTTATCTTTTTGTCATTATTATTGTTTTTGTATTTTTTTTAAATAAAAAAAAAAAAAATATCAAAACTTCCAAACATTAAGATGAGCTATAATCTTGTCTGAAACTTCTTGGAAACCATCCACTAACTACAATGAGACTTAAAAATAAAACCCAGAAAGTCATTAATTTTAATAATCTCCTCTCCTGTAGTGGTGGCCGCAGCATCCAGAAGTTCTTCACGTTAATTGAACTTTTGAACCGCGCTGATTTATAAACTTTTCCATTACAATGTGCAGCATGCAGATGATAAAATAATCGGAAGACCAGATGGTCATTCTGATTTTTAATTTATTTTTTCCATTGACATCATCATATGAGTTGTAGCTTTGAATGACGATGAGCTGTACCAGGACTTGTCTTTTTGTGTAGTGAGCTGACATTTTTATTGACACCTACTTGTGGTTCATACAACGATTTTGTCACTTTTTATTTATTTATTTTTTTTATTGCAATTATAAAAAAAATTTTCCTCTTCATAGTATTTATCATATAGGGTTAATTAATTTTTTTATTGATCGGGCTTTTATAAAAGCAGCGATATAACAATGGGGCTTCAAATTTTTATTTAAAAGAAAATATATATATTTTTTTTAGTTTTTACTTTTATATTACAGTAGATAAAATATGCAATTAAGTCAAATCTCAAAGTAAAAAACTTAAAAAATATATTTCTTTTATTGTTTTACTCTTATATTGCAGAATATCAAACACGCAATTGTCATATCTCAAAGTAAAAAAATTAAAATATATTTGTAAATTTTTACTCATATTACAGTATATAAAACTTGTCAAATGTAAAACATCAAGTCAAATCTCAGAATATTGCAGCTTATAAAGAAATGATGCTCTTCTATGAAGCTCAGCCAAAGGCTGGGCTTCACAGGAGATCTAATATGGCCCCAGGAGGCCAGGACAACCCATCAGCACCCTGCAATAACGTCGTCGAGGGAGGGTCAATGGGAGCCTTTGAACTTGAGCATTCGCATCATTTGCATTCCGTTGTGTAAGGCAATGTCCCAACATACCATCTCCAGTATGGACCATTTACCCTCGTGGGACTCCACACAATTCATCCTTTCTATGGCAAGGGGTGAAATTCCCCCTTACATCCGAAGCATAAAATGACATGTTGTGGCATGGCTTTATGGCATAGCCTGAGATGTTAGCCTAATTTTACGCTGCCTTTTATTGGACAGGACATGTAAATTTACCCCGTTGTATTTCTTTTTACCTTGATAACTGATTTTAACACTAATGGAGGTGCAAATAAACCATTTTCCCCGATGGATTATCATATTTTCGGGATTATTAATTAACCTGTGGACAAACCTCTCCAGCTGCCACATTCCACATACAAATATTACACGTGAGACGTTGAAATTAATTTTCCTCGTTTCGCAGACGAGCTTTAATCCCTTCCAGATACAAGACTTCATCGTTCTTATGGTGAAGCTCAAGGGATGTAGATCCAGAATTTCTGGCACAAGTAATATCATTAGTATTTAACGACTTTATAGAGGGCACTGGAGGCGAGGGAATGAGTTTATCTCAGCATTCTCCTTACACAATCTAAAGGTCTGCTCCCGTAACGGCTGGTAAAGGATCTGACGGAATTGTCTATTTGTGTGCAGGCAGGAGGCTCCCAAGTCATTTTCACAAACCCGCTGGAGATTGTCAAGATTCGCTTACAGGTCGCAGGAGAAATTACTACTGGCCCCAGAGTCAGTGCAGTCACTGTACTCAGAGACTTGGGTTTCTTCGGCCTTTATAAGGTGAGTCTTTTATATTATACATATTTATTGTATACTTATGTATTTATATAGTTATTTCATATTAATATTATGCAAAGACTTAAAATGTAACCGTCAATATTTTTTATTTCTTTTGATAAATCAAGAGTACATGTAAAAATAACAAACTTTCTAATATATCTTGTTAGAGAGATATGCTTCTTTCTCCTCCTGA
Organism: Dendrobates tinctorius; assembly: GCF_039654945.1. Classification (NCBI taxonomy): domain Eukaryota; kingdom Metazoa; phylum Chordata; class Amphibia; order Anura; family Dendrobatidae; genus Dendrobates; species Dendrobates tinctorius. The sequence continues at coordinate 43,649,249 of NW_027361810.1, read as the reverse complement.
ACTGATATTTTAGTCTCAAAATTCTCAATTCATAAGTAAAATTCAGCGAATACAGCTTTTCTCATTATTAAGATAGATGACAGTTGGTGCTCTTAATGTTCTATGGAACTTGCAGCAGAATGTATATGGCTGCCTCTAGATTCTCCATTTTACTCCATAGATTTTTATAAGCACAAGTTGTCACTTAAATTGACATGTAAATGAGGCCTAACTGTTGTTTCAAGGGAACTTGCGCAATGTCCATGTCAGCCTCTAGCTCTTTCCCTCCCCGTAGAACTATGTGAGCACCAACTGTCATCTCCTAGCTCAGTAATGTGAACCTTTGTTCACGGAATACAGATTTTATCCCTGAATTGAGCATGAAAGATTGATCCAGAAAGAAGGGTTTCTCTGATAAGAGATTTTACAGAGTTGCTTATTTTCATGAGTACTATTAATTTATGAAATAAAAATGAAACTCTACTTATTGGGCAGACAATAACTTCTGTATACTCTGTGGCAGCCGAATGTTTGTACATGGGTTATACAGTTGGATCGGGAGATTGATTTATGTCTGAGTTTGTACATGTAGTTTTTTTTATGCAATTTTGATGCAGTTCAGACAACTATTTTTCTTATCATAGAAAATTACAAATATTCTAATATCCAACTACCGTATATACTCGAGTATATACCGACCCGAGTATAAGCCGAGGCACCTAATTTTGCCACAGAAAACTGGGTAAACTTATTGACTCGAGTATAAGCCGGGTATGCATTGTTCCCTTATCCATGTCGTGGTATGCATGACTCCCCCGTCCCTGTCCTGGTATGTGTGGCTCCCGCATCGCTGTCCTGGTATGCATGGCTTCCCGGTCCCTGTAATTATATGCATGGCTCCCCGGTCCTTGTCCTGCTATGCATTACTCGCCGGTCCCTGTCCTGCTATGCATAGCTCCCCTATCCTACTCACCCAACAGCGTGCCCTCGCAGTGTCTCGGTGGTCCCGGAGTCTTCGCAGCATCCCCATGGTTCTGGCTTCCAGCAGCTCTTCCTGTGCTGAGTGATCACATGGCGCTTCTCATTAAGGTAATGAATATGCGCTCCACGCCTATGGGAGTGGAGACGCTTGCATATTCATTACCTTAATGAGCGGCGCCACCTGAACGCGCCGGAAGAGCTACTGGAAGCCGAAACCATGGAGATGCTGCAAAGACTCCGGGACCACCAAGATCCTGCGAGGGCATGCTGGTGGGTGAGTAGGATATCTTAAGGAAGCTGGTGGCTGTCACTTTGCGCTCCTATAAGAGAAATGAATATTCATTTCTCTTTAGCAGCAGGCACAGTGACAGCCGCTGTCTCCTGCCTCCTGTGACCCGCGGCTCCGCCGTTCCCCCGCCAGCTTTCTGGACAATTGACTCGAGTATAAGCCGAGGGGGGCGTTTTCAGCCCCAAAAAATGTGCTGAAGAACTCCGCTTATAAACGTGTATATATGGTAATTTCTTCCTACAGCTCTGATGCTGACCCATGCGTTTCCATGGTAACAGACAACAAACCTTATGTAGTCTGATCCCACACGCATATTTTATTTCTTGCTAATCTACCTAATGTTTATGGGTAAGAAGCCAGGAAGGGAGTATGACATGATTATACCACATACAGTTTGTTTATTACTATGGAGAAGTATGCACCTGCATGGGAGCCGTAAACACAAACCATGAAAAAATATTTCATTTAAGAAATTAAATTGGTTTCCAAGGCGTACTTTGGATGTCTTGGAGGCAGTGGTGTAACTAGGGTCTGATGGGCCCCATTCCAAAATGTGGACCTTATGTACTAATGTCCCCCATTCTGGTATATATATACAGTGGGGCAAAAAAGTATTTAGTCAGTCAGCAATAGTGCAAGTTCCACCACTTAAAAAGATGAGAGGTGTCTGTAATTTACATCATAGGTAGACCTCAACTATGGGAGACAAACTGAGGAAAAAAAATCCAGAAAATCACATTGTCTGTCTGTTTTTTTTCATTTTATTTGCATATTATGGTGGAAAATAAGTATTTGGTCAGAAACAAGCAATCAAGATTTCTGGCTCTCACAGACCTGTAACTTCTTCTTTAAGAGTCTCCTCTTTCCTTCACTCATTACCTGTAGTAATGGCACCTGTTTAAACTTGTTATCAGTATAAAAAGACACCTGTGCACACCCTCAAACAGTCTGACTCCAAACTCCACTATGGTGAAGACCAAAGAGCTGTCAAAGGACACCAGAAACAAAATTGTAGCCCTCCACCAGGCTGGGAAGACTGAATCTGCAATAGCCAACCAGCTTGGAGTGAAGAAATCAACTGTGGGAGCAATAATTAGAAAATGGAAGACATACAAGACCACTGATAATCTCCCTCGATCTGGTGCTCCACGCAAAATCCCACCCCGTGGGGTCAGAATGATCACAAGAACGGTGAGCAAAAATCCCAGAACCACGCGGGGGGACCTAGTGAATGAACTGCAGAGAGCTGGGACCAATGTAACAAGGCCTACCATAAGTAACACACTACGCCACCATGGACTCAGATCCTGCAGTGCCAGACGTGTCCCACTGCTTAAGCCTGTACATGTCCGGGCCCGTCTGAAGTTTGCTAGAGAGCATTTGGATGATCCAGAGGAGTTTTGGGAGAATGTCCTATGGTCTGATGAAACCAAACTGGAACTGTTTGGTAGAAACACAACTTGTCGTGTTTGGAGGAAAAAGAATACTGAGTTGCATCCATCAAACACCATACCTACTGTAAAGCATGGTGGTGGAAACATCATGCTTTGGGGCTGTTTCTCTGCAAAGGGGCCAGGACGACTGATCCGGGTACATGAAAGAATGAATGGGGCCATGTATCGTGAGATTTTGAGTGCAAACCTCCTTCCATCAGCAAGGGCATTGAAGATGAAACGTGGCTGGGTCTTTCAACATGACAATGATCCAAAGCACACCACCAGGGCAACGAAGGAGTGGCTTCGTAAGAAGCATTTCAAGGTCCTGGAGTGGCCTAGCCAGTCTCCAGATCTCAACCCTATAGAAAACCTTTGGAGGGAGTTGAAAGTCCGTGTTGCCAAGCGAAAAGCCAAAAACATCACTGCTCTAGAGGAGATCTGCATGGAGGAATGGGCCAACATACCAACAACAGTGTGTGGCAACCTTGTGAAGACTTACAGAAAACGTTTGACCTCTGTCATTGCCAACAAAGGATATATCACAAAGTATTGAGATGAAAATTTGTTTCTGACCAAATACTTATTTTCCACCATAATATGCAAATAAAATGAAAAAAAAACAGACTGTGATTTTCTGGATTTTTTTTTCTCAGTTTGTCTCCCATAGTTGAGGTCTACCTATGATGTAAATTACAGACGCCTCTCATCTTTTTAAGTGGTGGAACTTGCACTATTGCTGACTGACTAAATACTTTTTTGCCCCACTGTATCTCCCCACTACTGGGCACCTTCCAGGTATATATGTTACCCCTCCTGATATATATGTCTCCCATCCTGTGCCCTTTCTGGTATATGTCTTCCTTCCTGGTATATATATGTCCCCCATCCTGGGCCCCTTCCAGGGATATATGTCCCCCATCCTGGGCCCCTTTCAGGTGTATATGTTCCCTATCCTAATATATATGTCCCCCATCTTTGGCCCATCCTGGTATATATGTTCTCCATCGTGGCCCCATACTGGTATATATGTATCCCATCCTGGTGTATGTCGCTCATCCTGGTACATATGTCCTCCGTTCTGCTACCCAATTCTACTCACCTGCTCCCTCTCCAACGACGAGTGCCATACTCTTCTGTAGCCGGCGTTTATCTTCAGCGTGTATGCGATGGGCAGCGCATGGCATCACTGCCATGTGCCCCCAGTGACTTGCACACCAATGTCAGCTGCCAGTCTCTGATTTGCCAGCTGCTGGTATTGCGGTGTAGGGAGCCGGAGGGTCTCTGCGCCGCAATACATTTCAGCTGAATGTGCATCCTCGGACACACGTTTAGCTGAAATATGCGCAGTTGTCGGCGGACACCGCTCCCCCACGAGTCTTGCCGTTCTTTAAGGCGCTGCTTAGATGGGTTGTCCCGTCTCACACATTATGGCATATCCTGGGGTTTATTATCTATGTCACCGAGATTCGAGAATCCGCATCTATATCGGTACCTCGTCAAGCACTGACATGAATGGAGAGGTGTCCATGCCGTGCTCAGTTTTCTCCATAAATTTATATGGGAGTGCTGAAAATTGCTTGACAGGTGAGACTTGCAAGAAAACATTTTTATAACATATCCACAGGATTTGTCATAAATGTATGAAATGGGAAAACCCCGAAGTAAAACTATCTAGAAAATATTATTAAATTACCCAGAAAATACTGAGTTCTTTAACCATCCTACAAATTGTGAAGAAATTCTAAATAATCTATTTGTCATGGCACGCAACATGTTCCTCGCTCAGATACAGCATCTTTAATCCGTAAGATTTTCATGTGTTTTGGGAAGATGAAAATCCCCTTTTTTTTTTTTTTTTTTTTTTTTTTTTTTTAGAGGGGACCTTTCACAAGGATTTTTTTATGATCGCCTATGTAATATGTGCAACCACCACAGCTACAAAAATTGCCAGTCGGGAAGTGCTAGGACTGGGGTTTATTGTGCATGACTCCTGGGGGGAATACAGTGGCAGGTAAAAGTTTGGGCACCCCTGGTCAAAACTGTTGTTGTCAACAGTTAAGCAAGATGAAGATGAAATCATCTGTAAAAGGGCTTAAGTTAGAGATGACACATTTTCATCTTTTATATTTTAAAAATTACAAAAAGGAAAGTGGGCCGATGCAAAGGTTTGGGCACACTGCATGGTTAGTACTTAGTAGCACCACCATTTGCAAGTATCACAGCTTGTAAATGATTTTTGTAGCCAGCCAAGAGTCTTTCAATTGTTGTTTGAGTGATTTTCATCCATTCTTCCCTGAAAAATTCTTCCCATTCTGTAAGATTCCTGGGTCGTCTTGCATCTTCTGCTATTTTGAGGTCTAGCCACTGATTTTCAATCCTGTTTAGATCAGGGGACTATGAGAGCCATGGTAAAATCTTCAGCTTGCGCCTTTTCAGGTTGACTATTGTGGATTTTGACGTATCTTTAGGATCATTATCCATTTGTAGAAGCCATCCTCTATTCAACTTCAGCTTTTTCACAGATGATGTCATGTTTGCATCAAGAATTTGTTGAAATGTCATTGCATCCATTCTTCCCTCTACCTGTGAAATGTTCCCCTTGCCATTGGCTGCTACATGACCCCAAAGCATGATTGATCCACCCCCATTCTTAATGGTTGGTGAGATGTTCTTTTCCTGAAATTCTGTCCCCTTTTTTCTCCACACATACCTTTGAGCATTGTGGTCCAAGATTTCTATTTTAACCTCATCGGTCCACAGAATTTGTGTCCAAAATGCATCAGGCTTGTTTAGATTTTCTTTTGCATACTTCTGATGCTGAATTTTATAGTGAGGACGTAAGCTAGGTTTTCTTCTGTGACTCTTCCATGAAGGCCATATTTGTTCAGGTGACTTTGAACGGTAGAATAAAGTACCTCAACTGCAGAGTCTGCAAATCTTTCTGAAGGTATTTTGCAGTCAAGTGTGGGTTCTGATTTGCCTTTCTATCAATCCTCCGAACAGCTCTCACTAAGATTTTGCTTGGTCTTCCAGACCTTATCTTGACCTCCACTGTTACTGTTAACTGACATTTCCTGATAAGATTTTGAACTAAGGGAAGAACAACTTGAAAACTATTTGCTATATTCTTATAGCCTTCTGCTGCTTTGTGAGCCTCCACCATTTTCATTTTCTAGTATTAGGCAGCTGCTTAGAAGAACTCATGGCTGCTGCTTTTTGGCACATGGTTAGAGGAGGCTGGTTTTTATAAAGCTTGGAAATTTGCAACATGTGGCCTTTCCTAACGATGATGGTGAACAAGCCATAATCCTAACAGGCTAATTAAGGTCTGAAACCTTGGTCATAGTTATCTGAGCACACAAATGTCCAAGGGTGCCCAAATGTTTTGTAATTTTTAAAATGTGAAAAATGACTATATACAGTATATTAGTGATTTTTCACATTTTAAAAATTACAAAACGTTCGGGCACCCTTGGACATTTGTGTGCTCAGATAACTATGACCAAGGTTTTAGACCTCAATTTCCTTTGTATTTTAGGCAAAAAAAAAATACATAAATATATAGCTCTGGCAAAAAATTAAGAGACCACTGCACAGTTTTATAAAAATCATCTTCTCTACATGTCTGACAGCCATTCCATTCCAGTGTCAGTTGAATTCCAACCAGAGTACACCTCATTCTACTTAATGTGCTTCTGATTAGGTGATCACCTGAACCAAATCTTATTTAACGAAGGAAAGTATAAAAAAAAACCCTGCTGTGGTGTTCACAATCCTCTTGCAAAAGGACAAGCTGGATGGCAAAACAAGCGCTAGTAATATCCCAAGAGTAATAGGAATGAAAAAAATAACTTTTAACCATGCCAGAGGAGTTGAAAAGTCTTGCGTGAGGAAAAGAAGGGCTCAATTCTGGCTTTACTAGCAGAGGGATACAGTGAGCGTCATGTTGCCTCCATCCTTAAAATTTCTAAGACGGCAGTCCATTACAGCAAGGTTAAGCAGCAGATATTGGGGACAACAAACCTACAGACCGGCAGAGGGCGAAAACTACTCTCCACTGACCGGGATGACCGTCATCTTATTCGAATGTCACTCAGCAACCGCAGGATGACATCAAGTGTCCTACAAAAGGAATGGCAAATGGCAACTGGGCTGAAGTGCACGGCAAGAACAGTTCGTAACAGACTCCTAGAGGCAGGGCTCAAGTCATGTAAAGCTACAAAAAAGCCTTTCATCTATGAGAAGCAAAGGAGAGCCATGCTGAAGTTTGCCAAAGACCATAAGGATTGGACCATGGAGGACTGGAGTAAGGTAATCTTCTCTGTTGAGTCTAATTTTCAGTTTTGCCCAACACCTGGTTGTCTAATGGTTAGATGGGACCTGTAGAGGCGTACAAGCCACAGTGTCTTGCACCCACTGTGGAATTTGGTGGAGGATCGGTGATGATCTGGGAAATCTTCAGCGAGGCTGGAATTGGGCAGGTTAATCTTTGCGAATGACGTATGAATCAAGCCGCATACAAGGTTATCCTCGAAAAACAGTTGATTCCTTCTGCTCAGGCAATGTTCCCCAACTCTGAGGACTGTTTTTTCCAGCAGGACAATGCGCCATGCCACACAGCTAAGTCAATCAATGTGTGGATGAAGGACCACCACATCAAAACCCTGTCATGGCCAGCCCAATCTCCAGACCTGAACCCCATTGAAAACCTCTGGAATGTAATCAAGAGGAAGATGGATAGTCACAAGCCATCAAACAAAGAACAGCTTAAATTTTTGTACCAGGAGTGGCATAAAGTCACCCAAAAGCAGTGTGCGAGACTGGTGGAAAGCAGCCAAGACGCATGAAAGCTGTGATTAAAAATCATGGTTATTTCACAAAATATTGATTTCTGAGCTCTTCCTGAGTTAAAGCATTAGTATTGTTGTCTCTAAATGATTATGAACCTGTTTTCTTAGCATTATTTGAGGTCTGCAAGCACTGCATTTTTTTGTTCTTTTGACCATTTCTCATTTTCTTTAAATAAATACAAAATTTAATGCTTGGAAATTGGAAGACATTTCGTCAGTAGTTTTTATAGAATAAAAGAGCAATTTACATTTTACTCAAAAATATACCCATAATAAACCAGACAAACTGAAAATTTTGCAGTGGTCTCTTAGTTTTTGCCACAGCTGTGTGGGTGTGTGTGTGTGTGTGTGTGTGTGTGTGTGTGTGTGTGTGTGTATAAATACAAAGGAAATATGTAATCTTTAACTTTAGTCCTTTTAGGGAGCATATCATCTTCTATTTGCTTAACTGCTTATAATAACAGTAATTTTGACATGGGGTGCTTAAAACTTTTACACGGCACTGTACATTCAGGCATCGGATATAAAGTTAAGAGGCCAAAATGAAACTACCAAACTAATACTAACACTTGTTGCAGGGTGCCAAAGCCTGCTTCCTCCGTGACATCCCTTTCTCGGCCATCTACTTCCCGGTTTATGCACACTGTAAATCGCAGTTTGCCGATGAAGAAGGACATATAGGAGCGTTGCAGTTACTAACAGCTGGTGCAATCGCAGGTAAGACCCTATTTTTGGATATCGTTTTAATTTTTTTTTCCTTAGTCTGTTTTTGTTAATAGAGAACATGAAAATTGTCCTCATCAGCCCGTTTATACAAAAGCAGTATCAGTCGCCACGGAGGAGCAGTAAATATATGCTCGCGGTGGGTGATGTCGTTGTGTTAATGAGCGTTAATTACATTAGCATAACTGGTGTAAACAGCTTAACGTCGTTCTGAGATTTGGCGCAGCATTATGGGTGTCCATCTGTAGCGAGCTTCTGTCAAAAGCGGCTTCTGAGATGTTGAAGTTGGTGGAAAATATTTCGGTAGAGAAAGCAAGGCGGCTGATTACCTGCTGTGTGTACATGGCTAAACACTCAAATTGTCAACTTATGAGCAGTGTGATCCAGCTAAACCCAGGCCTATCATGGACTAACACCTTTTTTCTTTTATTTTTTTCTTGAGAATTTAACTTTGTAAACTGTTAATTCGACAGTTCGGGTGCAGAAGTCTACAAAAGTGGATTGTCACACTGGTAATGGAAATTATCCAAATGTTACCGTTAAGTTTATTAACATTTTTCAACTATTTCATCCCAAAAAAGAGACAAGTTTCAGTAATGCCATAACAGCGGTGCCAAATTTTCACCAAATCTGCAGTTGTCTACCGTTAGGGAGCACGTGGCCGGACGTCGAAGAGTCACATACAGCTCCCACCTTCATCAATTTGGTTGAAAGAATGTAAAGTCCGTCCATTCTCAGACTCAATCTTCAGAAATTAATGCATCCTCATGCTACCCTCAACAACATTATCCATACATTAAATGTATATCCCACTTTTTTTGTAATTTTTACACCACTTTTGCCTTTTAACAGAAGTTTTTTACCACTCTTACTGTACAGAACTCTTTCCCGTATGGATGATAGAACTACATGTCCTACACATACAAATGATGTCATCAGAAAAATAGTTTCTGTGCCTTGTGTTTGCACTTTCTTTACTGTAATATTTATAAAGTTTACAAACAAATACAAATTTTGTAAAACTTGTAACGTGTGACGCAAGACAAATTTTTTTTCCTCTACTTCCTCCATTCGCACTTCTCAAGCCAGCATGGCTTTTATAAACGTTTCTTGGAAGGCAACTTTTGTTTCAACTTCCTAATTGGCTTACACAATAAAATAAACCCTTCCAGCAGTCACACACCAAAATAACCCGTTCTTCCTTTGTCAATCCACTAAGGTACCTAGGGCGGCCATGATCATATTGCCCTTTGCTAATTCCTCTGTACGTGGTCTCTCTAAACAACTTAAAGGGGTTCTCCAGTTTGGCCAATCTTTTTTCTTAGAAGAGTTCTCCAACAATAACCTACATATTTCAATCTGCTCTGATCTCTGATATTTGCACATCAATATCAATGGATGGTATGTAATACTTACGGTATATAAAAAAAAAATACTTGATAGCTTATTTAAAGAGTATCTTTTTCATAAATTATTAGTATATGTGGAAATAAAAAGTTTGTAATTTATCTTATCAGAGAAATCTGCTTTGTTCTTCTCCTGGAATGATCATTCATTCTCAAAATTCTCAACTCACAGGTAAAATCTGTCTTCACTGAGATAGGAGATGACAGTTGGTTCCTATAAAGTTCTTTGTAGAACTGTAACTGACGATTCAGGAGAACTTGCAGCGGAATCTGTGTTCCGCTAGCTCCTCTCCTCCCCATAGATCTTTAAAAGCACCAACTGCCATTTCCTATCTCAATAATAGGAAAATCTGGCTTCATTGAATACTGATTTTACATATGAATTGAGAATGAAAGGTCAGTCCGGGAGGTAAAAGAAGCAGATTTCTCTGATAGCATATGCCCCAGAGTTTCTTATTTTCATATGTATTATTGATTTATGAGATGAAAATTAAACTCTTTAAACTTATTTTTTTAATGAGGGTCATTCCCATCAGAATTTTTCCCAGATTTGTTTTTCCTTTTTTTTTAGTAAGTTAGTTTTGCAGCTCCTTTGATCTAAGATTTGTCAGCACTTTGCTGCCATGTGCTGCTTATTTTTACACTGTCATAATGGTGCTTTTTAAAAAAAAAAACATAAAAAAATTACTTTTTATAGTTTAAGAAAACTTTTTAAAAAAACTTTCTGTAACTATGAGTTTATCATTCCAAGTTTAGACCAGTAAGATAATGAGCTCATATAAAATGTCTCAGTCTTAATGCACAGTTGACCGTATTGTAATTCATACTTGGCTAAGAAGTTTTTTATTTTTTTTAATTTTCCTTGACAATATTGCCATGAATTGAGCCATAGACTGAAATTATGGCCATAAAAAGTGCAGCTTGTGTATTCATTACATAAGACCTATATCAATTTCCTCTCCGATTTAAAAAAAAAAAAAAAAAAAAGTCACCCTTCTTTATGGAATATGAAATCATTCCTCTCCTTCTCCTTCCATATGTCACATTCTGTTTCCCAGGAGTCTATGTGACATGGTTTGAAGACAGTCGGGGGGAATAGGTGGCGCAGACGAGGGTCTGTCCTCTCCAATAAACCACATTGTGCTCAAGTACTGGAACATCCTGACTTCCAGGCAAAGCGGGGCAAAAGCCGCCTCGTGCCCGGGGCCAAGCTGATGGCAGGATGCGGCCGCTCTGCTTCCTGCTGACCAGTCATAGAGGTGGCATTGTCAGATTTTTTTTACTCTTGAAAAAGCCATCTATTCATGTGCCTGTTAGCAATGCAGCATTCCCCGGCTCTATTGAGTGGCACGAAATAACAGAGCCCCCTGTAGATGTGAGTACAGCGAGGGGCTCGCGGCTCGTAGTCCAGGAAAGAAAACCATTCAGGTAACAAAAAACCCAGCGCGCGTTCTAGACGGATCCATCATCGGGATTCTCCCCTTACGGATTTGCCATAGATAAGTCATTCACCGCTCCTCTGCGTGTGACACAAGCGTGCTAATCAATTTGTGTATTCATTAAGCACACTTTGTTTAGTGCCTGGTGTGTGTAGCAATCCTAACAAGCGTGTAATTTACTACCCAAGGAATCCGCCTTGGAACACATGGATTGTGTCCCAGAAGAGCGTGACGACGTGTCAGCGGTTCTACATCGAGCAGTCATTTTTCACCATCCACTACCCCATAACTTCCTTACCTAATACACATATAATATATACTATTTTTTCCAGCCTGCGAAAAAAATTATCTGACATCTTCGGATTTTCTCCCCCGAGATCCTCTAATGTTCTTGTGTCTTTTTTTTTTTTTCTTTCCATTTTCGGCTAGGTGTACCTGCGGCTTCTTTAGTAACCCCTGCCGATGTCATCAAGACGAGACTGCAAGTGGCAGCTCGGGCCGGTCAGACGACGTACAACGGTGTTATCGACTGCTTCAGAAAAATCCTCAAAGAAGAAGGAGCAAGGGCATTCTGGAAAGGAGCCGGAGGTTTGTATCGCGGGTTTTTATAAATTCCTGGTGGTATCTTGTATGTCATATTAAATGAAACGGAAGATGTCGGTCTGTAGAATAATCGTGGTGTAATATAATACATTTACTGTTTCTCCTATTTAGGGGTTTCGCTATAATGGGAGCAAGTGTTGAATTCGCACCTGGGACCTGGAGGATATTTAAACCCAAAACGTCCTTTTGGTCCATATGAGAAAATGCTGATTTTGGAAAACCCCTGTCCCCTCTTCTGCAGTTTGTTTTAAAAATTTAACCAGCCTTGCCATACTCGCCCTTCCCCGGTCCACACTCTCTGATGCTGTTCCCAGTGTCTGCTGTTACCTGTCACATCAACAATACTGCAGCCAATCACTGAGCTCAGCAGCTGAGTCGACTCAGGCAGAGATGCTGAGTTCAGTGATTAGCTGCAGTGCTGTCAACGTGATGTCAGCACTTCAGACAATAAAAGACATCGGGATCAGCTAGTGAGATTTAGTGTCAGTCCCGGGGAGGGTGAGTAATGCACAGTTTGTTTATTTAAAAAAAAAAAAAACTGCAGGAGGAGGACAGGTATTCCAAAACCAGAAAACCCCTTTAAATCTTTACACAACGGTGATCGGTGGAAAACTTAATGGCTTCAGGGCCCACGAGCTTCTTGTTACGCTTTTGCTCCTATCCATTGGATAGATTATTTGGAATCCCCATCAATAGAAAAAATGGGGGACATACGCTTTTTGCCCCAGCCATAAGACCACGGGTAAGAGGATTTGACGCTGAGATGTTTGTGCCAGTGCCAAAGACTTGGAACGAAGGGCAATGGGCACAACAGAATGCCACTTCTATCTGTCTACTTTACCGGCAGTCTTTTTTTTTTTTTTTTTCGGGGGGGGGGGGGGGGGGTTTAACAGCTCCGCTGATCTTGGGGTTGGTGGGCCTTCCAGCCAGAGACTGTGTTTTTTTTTCCATGGGTTAATTTATAACTAAATCCCAAGTCCAGATTGCTGATACTATATACATATCAATGGGATCCTCATGCCCTACAAATGGAGGGGGGTCCCTCAAAGAATTTCCTCCTGATTCGATGCTGGGAGAACTAAATAGGCTTAAACAAGGTTTCCAGAGTTAGGGTTTGTTTTAATTGGGGTGGAGCTGCAATGGCTAATGCAGGCCAAAGACGCTGTGTGATGCCATTAAATAAACCAGTTTATGAGCAGGATGTTCTAGATTTCGTTTATGTCCTCTCTTAATTACTATAGTGAAACATTACATCTAATCCTCCCGCAGCTCGAGTGTTCCGATCCTCCCCACAATTCGGCGTCACACTGGTGACCTATGAACTACTGCAGAGATGGCTGTACGTGGACTTTGGAGGGGTGTAAGTATCATCAGGGTGACTTTCGTGCACATGGTGCATTTTTTATATATATAATTGTATATAGCTGAAAATAAGCCTGATTTCTGAGATGTGAACATCGCCTGTCTGTCTGCACGTAATGTAGACCTTTTTTTTTTCTGGTCCCTTTCTGACATGAGAGGCATGTCTCTCCGAAAGACTGGATTCCTGTGCAGAATTATATCAATTCAGAGTGCGGAAAAAAAAAGCTATCATTTAGCCGAGCACATCTCAAATTGAAACTGTGTCCTTTAACTAAACCCATTTTCCTTTCTTTCCTCTGTTCCATACAAGTGAATGTCTGGTAGCTTTCCCAGGATACAGGAGTAAACCTAACATACATACATACATACATACATACATACATACATACGTGTACAATGTGTGTGTATATACAAGTATGTGTATATATGCACACACACACTCACACACATCTATGTATATAAAACTGTGTGTGTGTGTGTGTGTGTGTGTGTGTGTGTGTGTGTGTGTGTATCAAGTCATGCCCACTCCACATAGCAACCAATCACTAAGCATCTTTCATTTCACCAGAGCTGTTTAAAAGATGGAAACTGAGCTGTGATTGGCTGCTATGAGCAACAGTTTTCCTTGTAGACAGTTGTGGTAACTGAGGCCTATTATTCTTATCATTTCTATGGTGTTATTGTCCTTTTGTAAAGCTGGAAATAACACAATTTATTACCGTGCCAACACAGACCACCCTCTGACACAGACTGCAGGGGGAGCCCAGTATCACACAGGATAGGATTAGGTACACAGTTCAGCAGACTGTATCACACAGGATAGGATTAGATACACGGCTCAGCACACAGTATCACACAGAATAGGATTAGATACACGGCTCAGCAGACAGTATCACACAGAATAGGATTAGATACACGGCTCAGCAGACTGTATCACACAGAATAGGATTAGACACATGGCTCAGCAGACTGTATCACACAGGATAGGATTAGACACATGGCTCAGCAGACTGTATCACACAGGATAGGATTAGATACATGGCTCAGCAGACAGTATCACAGGAGAGGATTAGATACACGGCTCAGCAGATACTATCACACAGGAGAGCATTAGATACAGGGCTCAGCAGACAGTATCACACAGGATAGGATTAGATACACAGCTCAGCAGACAGTATCACACAGGATAGGATTAGATACACGGCTCAGCAGACAGTATCACACAGGATAGGATTAGATACACGGCTCAGCAGATACTAACACACAGGATAGGATTAGATACACGGCTCAGCAGACAGTATCACATGATAGGATTAGATACACAGCTCAACAGACAGTATCACATGATAGGATTAGATACACAGCTCAACAGACAGTATCACACAGGATAGGATTAGATACACGGCTTAGCAGATACTAACACACAGGATAGGATTAGATACATGGCTCAGCAGACAGTATCACACAGGATAGGATTAGATATACAGCTCAGCAGACGGTATCACACAGGATAGGATTAGATACACAGCTCAGCAGACTATCACACAGGATAGGATTAGATACACGGCTCAGCACACAGTATCACACAGGATAGGATTAGATACACGGCTCAGAAGATGGTATCACACAGGATAGGATTAGATACACAGGTCAGCACACTGTATCACACAGAATAGGATTAGATACACAGCTCAGCAGACAGTATCACACAGGAGAGCATTAGATACACGGCTCAGCAGATACTAACACACAGGATAGGATTAGACACACGGCTCAGCAGACTGTATCACACAGAATAGTATTAGATACACGACTCAGCACACACTATCACACAGGAGAGCATTAGATACACGGCTCAGCATATACTACCACACAGGATAGGATTAGATACACGGCTCAGCAGATAGTAACACATAGGATTAGATACACGGCTCTGCAGACAGTATCACACAGGATAGGATTAGATACACGGCTTAGCAGATACTAACACACAGGATAGGATTAGATACATGACTCAGCAGACAGTATCACACAGGATAGGAATAGATATACAGCTCAGCAGACGGTATCACACAGGATAGGATTAGATACACAGCTCAGCAGACTATCACACAGGATAGGATTAAATACACGGCTCAGCACACAGTATCACACAGGATAGGATTAGATACACGGCTCAGAAGATGGTATCACACAGGATAGGATAAGATACACAGCTCAGCAACAGGATGTGCCAAAAGAGAGGACATTTTCATTCCAAGAATTCAACTCATTCCATCTGATTTGCCATTTGATTTTAAACGCCTCCAGTTTCCACTTCGATTGGCATTTGCTATGTCCATTAACAAGGCTCAGGGACAGTCCTTGAAAGTAGTAGGGATTGATTTGCAATCTCCATTCTTTTCTCATGGTCAACTTTACATGGCCTGTTCAAGAGTTGGAACTGCCAAAAATCTGTTCATCTTTGCACCGAAAGGAAAAACCAAAAATTTTGTTTATCGAAAGGCTCTTGAATGAGTTGAAAATAAAATACTATCAATACTTGGGTAATCGTTTAGTTAATTTGTGTTGCAAATCTGTAGTGTTGAATTTATGATGTCAAATGTGTTTATTTGAAATATAATCATTATAACTTGTTATAACTAACCTCAGTTAGTTACTATGCCCGGGCAACGCCGGGCTCTTCAGCTAGTATCATATAAAGGCCGGGATCACACAAGCGAGAAACACGGCCGAGTCTCGCATGTTAATACCTGGCACTGCCGCTGGCATTCGGGAGCGGAGCGTGCGGCTTCATGTATTGCTATGCGACCGCACGCTCCGCTCCAGAGTGCCGGCGGTAGTGCCGGGTATTAACATGCGAGACTCGGCCGTGTTTCTCGCATGTGTGATCCCGGCCAAAATCCAAAACATTTAAGTTTCTGGATGTAAAGTGAAAAAATGTAGAAAAGTTCACGAGGTATGAATACGTTTTCAAAGGCAAGTGTATGTATGTATATGTGTGGCTTTGTGTGTGTTCAAAGAAAAGATCCTTATAATGGAAGAACCACTGTTTCTTTTTTTGGGGCGGCAACATAAAATGATAAATATTGGTGACTTGTTTTAATGGCCAGATACTCATGGGAGCACCAGTTCCCAATTATTGGCTGGTTGCACAGCATTTCATGGGTCCTAAAACCACATTCAGACTTCCATTTTTACAATTTTAAATTTTTATTTTTTTTTGCATTCAAGAAAAAACTGCATTTTTTAAATTTCAAGCTATTCCTATCCTGTAAATTTTAATTCAGATGAAAAATGGATGACATCTGAGTGGATTTTTTTTTGACCCATTAACTTGCATTGACGAGTATGATCTACCGTTGTGGCCAAAAATATTGACACCCCTGCAAGTCTGTCAGATAATACTCAGTTTCTTCCTGAAAATGATTGCAAACACAAATTCTTTGTTATTATTATCTTCATTTAATTTGTCTTAAATGAAAAAACACAAAAAGAATTGTCCTAAAGCCAAATTGTATATAATTCCACACCAAACTTAAAAAAGAGGGTGGACAAAAGTATTGGCACTGTTCGAAAAATCATGTGATGCTTCTCTAATTTGTGTAATTAACAGCACCTGTAACATACCTGTGGCACCTAACAGGTGTTGGCAGTAACTAAATTACACTTGCAGCCAGTTGACATGGATTAAAGTTGACTCAACCTCTGTCCTGTGTCCTTGTGTGTACCACATTGAGCATGGAGAAAAGAAAGAAGACCAAAGAACTGTCTGAGGACTTGAGAAACCAAATTGAGATGAAGCATGAGCAATCTCAAGGCTACAAGTCCATCTCCAAAGACCTGAATGTTCCTGTGTCTACCGTGCGCAGTGTCATCAAGAAGTTTAAAGCCCATGGCACTGTGGCTAACCTCCCTAGATGTGGACGGAAAAGAAAAATTGACAAGAGATTTCAACGCAAGATTGTGCGGATGTTGGATAAAAAACCTTGACTAACATCCAAACAAGTTCAAGCTGCCCTGCAGTCCGAGGGTACAACAGTGTCAACCCGTACTATCCGTTGGCGTCTGAATGAAAAGGGACTGTATGGTAGGAGACCCAGGAAGACTCCACTTCTTACCCCGAGACATAAAAAAGCCAGGCTGGAGTTTGCCAAAACTTACCTAAAAAAGCCTAAAACGTTTTAGAAGAATGTTCTCTGGTCAGATGAGACAAAAGTAGAGCTTTTTGGGCAAAGGCATCAACATAGAGTTTACAGGAGAAAAAAAGAGGCATTCAAAGAAAACAACACAGTCCCTACAGTCAAACATGGCGGAGGTTCCCTGATGTTTTGGGGTTGCTTTGCTGCCTCTGGCACTGGACTGCTTCACCGTGTGCATGGCATTATGAAGTCAGAAGACTACCAACAAATTTTGCAGCATAATGTAGGGCCCAGTGTGAGAAAGCTGGGTCTCCCTCAGAGGTCATGGGTCTTCCAGCAGGACAATGACCCAAAACACACTTCAAAAATCACTAGAAAATGGTTTGAGAGAAAGCACTGGAGACTTCTAAGGTGGCCAGCAATGAGTCCAGACCTGAATCCCATAGAAAACCTGTGGAGAGATCTAACAATGGCAGTTTGGAGAAGGCACCCTTCAAATATCAGGGACCTGGAGCAGTTTGCCAAAGAAGAATGGTCTAAAATTCCAGCAGAGCATTGTAAGAAACTCATTGATGGTTACCGGCAGGGCTGTGGAGTCGGTAAGCCAAACCTGCGACTCCGACTCCGACTCCTCAATTTCCCTTACACCGACTCCGACTCCCACACATATTGCTTATATTTAAGTGAAAAATTTATTGTAGTACAATGTGAACCTCAGACATTTAATCATTTTTATGATCCAATAATCAAGATATTTAGATAGAACAGAATATACTGTATATTGGTGTACTACCTGGTTTTCATTCTTTTTGGTACAGATACGATATGGATAGACAGATATGGATAAATGGATAGAGCAGATTTCTAATCTGCTTTTGCTATTGAAAACATTATCTATGAGCTCAAAAACCTTTCAGGTGATGCAGTTTTTTAAAAAGATGATCAGCTTTTGCAGCTGAAAAACGTATCCTCAAAAAATACAGGAAAAACGCTGTGTGTGAATGTAGCCTTAGATCAGGAATATAACAGCCATTTATAGGACATTTCATAACTTTCCCAAACTCCTATGAAAAAATATTCAGCACATCCTGCATTGAATTACTGTACCCAATTTATTATATATTTTAGGAGTCGGAGTTGGTCCATTTTATACCGACTCCAACTCCGACTCCGACTCCACCAAAATGAGCACCGACTCCACGACTCCGACTCCACAGCCCTGGTTACCGGAAGCGGTTGGTCGCAGTTATTTTGGCTAAAGGTTGTGCAACCAAGTATTAGGCTGAGGGTGCCAATACTTTTGTCTGGCCTATTTTTGGAGTCTTGTGTGAAATGATCAATATTTTGCTTTTTGCTTCATTCTCTTTTGTGTTTTTTTTCATTTAAGACAAATTAAATGAAGATAATAATACCAAAGAATTTGTGTTTGCAATCATTTTCAGGAATAAACTGAGTATTATCTGACAGAATTGCAGAGGTGTCAATACCTTTGGCCACAACTGTATTTCGTGATTGATTTTTTTTTTTTTTTTTTTTTAAATAAATTTAATAAGTTGCCCCATTAATCAGAACAAATTCCTCACCACAAGCTACAAGATAAGATGTGCTACTTGTTCACTGCAGGGGAAAATTATGGCAAGCTGCCACTTCCTTCGTCAATAACAGCCGATCTGTGCATCAGCCTCATTGTTGAAAAGGGTTGACGTGTTGAGTCAACCCCTTTAATTACTGATAACGGTGAACGGTGCTGATGACGTTACAACCTTACACACCCGCCGGGTCGCATTTATTATCTGCAAGTATCATGCATATGTCCTATTGTACTGAAGAGGACACGTGCGCAATAATTGACGATTACGCACAAGTCTCGGCAGGAGCAAGAGGTCAAAATGTCATCGGCACCACTTGCCTCCAATGTGGAAGTGAACAGCGCCGTTAACCCTTTTAATGTAAAATGCTTCTGCCTTCAGCAGAACACGGCCATGTGTACCTCATTTTTAGGGCGCATTCGGATGTCAGAACAAATCGATCCGAGATTGGACCGCATTGGGTCTCCTTATCCGAGCGCGACAGCCTCATATATTCTGTTCACTGCGGTCCAATCTCGGATCTATTTCTACGGATGTCTGAATGCCCCCTTAGGGGGTAGGTTCACACAAGTGTTTAAAAATAATAATTAAAAAGAAATCGGACCTTACCCAAATATCGCTCAAAGATTGAAATATCACCTTGATGATTATTTCTCTTTAAATCAACAATCTGCCTCTTCGCCGATTTCCCTGTGGGCAGCTCATAAAGCAGTGTTGAGCGGTTACTGCATTCAAGAATCCTCTCGCAAGAAAAAAAGACATGTACAAAAGTAGCTGATTTGGAGAGAAGAGTATCAGTTTTAGGCTATGTGCACACGGTGCGGATTCTGCTGCGGATCCGCAGCGTTTCAGGCTCTGCGGGTCCGCAGCAGATTTAGCTGCGTTGTACAGTACCATTGTTTTCAATGATAAACTGAAAAGCGCTGTGCACATGCTGCAAATTTTTCCGCGGGTTCAAATCCGCAGCATGTCAATTCTTTGTGCGGATTCCGCTGTGGTTTCACACCTTCTCCATTGTAGAGGTGTGAAACCGCAGGTAAACCGCAGGTCTTTTGACCTGAGAATTTACCTGCTGATTTTTCCAAATCCGTGCTGAAAAATCCTTAGGACCTAAATCTACGTGTGCACATAGCCTTAGAATCCCAAATGAAGAGCTCACCCTCCCCTACAACATATCAAGACATCTCACATGCTCGCACCAAACTTGACCTTTGTCTTTCTGAAAATGTGGACGGTGCCATCCGATGGTCTTTTACGCTCTTAATAATAAAAATATTACCAATCTCGCTCGCCGCCTAAAATGCTTACCGTTCCCCCGTCCTCCCATATGTTTACGCACAACTTCAGGCATTACATCCAATCTACAACAGATTACCCACATTTTTCAACAAAAACTCGAACAGTTACATAACGACAATACCACTGTAAATACAGAAATGCTATAAACCTTACTAGACTCTATTCCTCTTCCAGCCCTTTATTTTAATTTGATCGAACTCGTAAATCAAGCTATCACTCCTGGTGAAATAGAGACAGCAACTCAACAGCTGAACCCCAATAAAAAACAGGCCCTGATGGATTCACTGCCCTTTATTTTAAGAAATACGCGCCTGTTCTAATTCCTCACCTCACTAGCTATTTTAACTCTTTAAGAGAAGGTAATAAACATACTTAGAATCTCCCATCTACCGCACATCTGCAAACAGCGCAACTTAGCATGTATGCAATTATCGCTTGATGTTAAAAAAAGCTTTCAATTCTATTTCTTGGCCATACCTGTTTACAGTCTTGCAGAATTGGAAGTTTCCTGACCATTTTCTTTCATGGATCCATGCTCTTTATAGTTCCCCTTCGGCTTACGTTCACCGCGTCCTTTTCCATTAGAAGATGCACTCGCCAAGGTTGTCCATCATCCTTATTATTCCTTCTCACAATTGAACCATTAGCTATCCATCTTCGTCTTAACGCTAATATACAAGGTATACATATTGCATCAGTTTCTCACAAACTTTTCATGTTTGCAGACAATATGCTACTTCTCCTATCCGCTCCGCAGACATCTCTGCCAGCTCTTCTCCAATCCTTTAGTAACTTTGAACAAATTTCCGGCTTATAGATTAACCAATCAAAATCGTATGCCATGAACATATCTCTTCCCACTACTATTATCCCACATCTCCAACAAGACTTCCCTTTTTAATGGGTCACTAACCACCTAGATTACCTAGGAGTGAGATTGGCAGCCAATCTGGACTCCCTCTTTTCAGCCAACTACCCTCAAATGCTCCGCAAAATTTGCGCTCTACTTCAGGCATGGGAGAAACTACATCTCTCCTGGCTCGGACGTGTACATGCGCTTAAAATGACCATACTCCCCAAATTGCTCTACCTATTTCGATACCTGCAGATCCCTGTCCCTTTACACTTCCTCAAAACAACCCAATGACTAGTTAATTTTTTTATTTGGAAGCGTGGCCTCCCTAAAGTTTACAGTTACTCTTTATCGACATTCCTTAACAGGAGGTTTGGGAGTTCCCAACCTTTCCAGATACTACCAAGAAGCCCAAGTAGCCCAGTTAACCCTATATCATACTTATTCAGAACTACCCCTGTGGCTATCATTGGAAGCTCCTGAATGTCACCCAGGTACGTTCAATGCTTCACTATGGATCCTCCCAGCTCAGCGTAAACAAATTTTGAATCCCATCATGGCACTTTCCCTTAAGATTTGGGACTCACCGAAATATTCCTCTCAGTCAATCTCGCCATTTTTGCCTCTCGCCACCACCCCCTTGGGGTAATCCCCAGATTCCCCCAGGTACTGAGTCCCTTAAGAACTTTCCATTATGGGTCGCTGCAAGGATATCTAGAGTCCATCATCTCTTTAATGTTGATGGAATTATTCCATTCCCAACCCTACAAGAAAAATATTGTCGTCCCCCCCCCCCCCCCCCGAGAGGTGTTTCGCTATCTGCAACTCAAAAACTTTGTCACTTCATTACTAAAAAACGCCACTCCACCTTATACCTTTACCCGCTTCGAGCAAAGATGCCACCAAAACCCAAATGCTTCAGGCACTATTTCACTTCTCTACTCCCGTATTAATTCCTCCAAGCATAGGCGTTGCCTAAACTACACTTTCCGAGTCTGATGTCGGTTCCACTCTAATCGATTCGGAATGGTCGCATATTTGGTCCTCCTCTACTGGAGGAATATTAAACACCTTAATGTTGGAAACAAATTATAAGTTGTTGACAAGGTGGTACCTGACCCCAGCCAGAGTAGCCAAGGCAGTCGTCAACTACTCCCCCAATTGCTTCAGAGGGTGTAACGGTGATATGTTCCATATATGGTGGTTATGTCCGATAGTGCACACATTTTGGATCAGAGTATACCACCTGATCTTCTCCATCACAAATCTTAACCTTAAAAAAAACCCCTTATGAAGCTTTACTTAATAAATGTATTCTCAATGCCACTAGTCACACTCAAACCCTCATCAAATTTATATTTATGGCAGCCAAGCAAACCATAGCATTGGCTTGGAAAAAAACAAGCCTTGATTTGTCTGATGTCAGAACGCATCTCTCTTGGTATATGAGTAATGAAAAATTATCAGCCATACTCACAGATAAAGTTCGTAAATTTGAGAAAGTGTAGCTTCCCTGGGCAGAATATGCCAACCATACCCCCTTTGCCACTCCTGTATTCCGTCTAAATGCTCCAGATTTTACTGACTCTCTTTACTGGACTTGGGTATATTATATCCCCCCCCTCTCGGGCTACCCTTGCCCCCTTACCCTGTTTGTTCATTGTCTGTATCCCCTTATATATATCCCATTAAAGGGAACCTGTCACCCCCCCAGGGCGTTTTTAACTAAAAGAGCCACCTTCAGCAGCACTAAGGCTGCATTCTGTGAAGGTGGCTGTTCTGTTTCTGATCCCCAGTAACGCCAAAATATTTACTTTAACTAATTCCAGGTATGAGGACCTAATTATAAGAGAGATACGGCATGTCCCTCTGTATAAGCCGCCTCCCAGCTGTCCCTCAACCTCCCTGTAGCGTCAGGCACCGCCTCCTCCCGCGTTGGATGCTGGAGGGCGCCTGCATTGTTCCAGCAGTTCTCGGGCATGCGCAGTGCGCACAGCCCGAGAACTGACATCAGGCTATCAAGCCTGCATGTTTTGGAGCCCCCTGATCCCGCCCCGCAGTGTGTTATGAAGTATTCACACTGCGGGGCTGGGAATCTTGCACCTGCACATTGAACAGCTTCAGCTTCGCCTGCCTCCATCTCCGTCCTCCACTTTAGTTTTGCTCCTTTGGCAGCGTCTGATGAGCTGTACTGCCAGTGAACCGCTCAGCTGATCAGATGCTGCCAAAGGAGGAAAGCGAAAGAGGAGGAGGGAGATGGGGGCAGGCGAAGTTAAAGCTGTTCAATGCGCAGGTGTAAGATTCCCAGCCCCGCAGTGTGAATACTTCATAACACACTGCGGGGCGGGATCAGGGGGCTCCAAAACACACATGCTTGATAACCTGATGTCAATTCTCGTGCAGCGTGCACTGCGCATGCCCGAGAACTGTTGGAACAACGCAGGCGCCCTCCAGCATCCAATGCGGGAGGAGGCGGTGCCGGATGCTACAGGGGGGTTGATGGAAAGCTGGGAGGCGGCTTAAACAGAGGGACACTCCGTACCTCTCTGATTAATTCCAGGTATGAGGACTTAATTATAAAATAAGTCAATTTTTCGGCGTTAGAAACAAAAGAGCCACCTTCACAGAATGCAGCCTTAGTGCTCCTGAAGGTGGCTCTTTTACTTAAAAACGCCCTGGGGGGTTACAGGTTCCCTTTAAACATATGTTTGCATCAAGATTTTATTTATTTGCCTTCTCTGTAAAATTCAATAAAAAGTTATTGTTGAAAAAAAAAAAAAAAAAAATCGGTCCAGATTATATCCAGAAAAGTGGAATGATTTTATTCTCACTTGTGCAGTTTGTATTCAATCCCTTTTTTACAGCAGTTATTAATCATATACAAAACCATTTACAGTTCCCTATGTTACAGAACTGCAATGTACTGTATCTGTAAAAATCGGATGTTACACTGTGGTTCCATATGGCATCCGATTTTTTCTTTTACACACCCATAGATTTCAGTGGGTGAGTCTCATCTGATTTACGGAAGAGATTAGTGTAGGCTGAGATTTTTTTTCTTAAGGCAGATTCTCCCTAGAAACCCCCTCATAAATCGCTCAATAAAAATTAAAAGTAATGAACATATGCACAACAATGTCAGAGCGACTTACAGTGCACTTCTTCTATGTTTTTAAAGCTTCTTTTAATCACTTCAGGCCTCGAAAGCAGTGAAGAGGCTAAAAGGCGCGACATGATCATTCTCACAAATTGTCTCTTCAAAGAGGAAGAGGACTAGAACTCTAGCGCTATCTATGGAAAGTAGCAATCCTAATAGTCAATGTCGACTCACTAACGAGCCTTGTCACATGACTTAGGATAAAAGCCAAAATCTTAATTTGCAGACACTGTGTTTCAGGGCACTGCTCCTCGCCAGTGGAATCTATGAGATCTGGTTTCCCATAGGAGCATTGCGGCTTAAATGTCTCCTCACCTCGGCATGTCAGGCTTGACGTGTCACTCTTCGCAAGGAGGAACTTTACCCCCTTGGATTCTGGTTTGACGCCACTCATCCAATCAAACTAGATCTCACACTTTGCACTGACAAGGATCAATACGCCGAAACACAGTGTCTGCAAATTGAGGTTTTGGTATTCATCCTACCTCGTATGACAAGGCTCGTTAGAGAGTCGATAGTGACTTTTAGGATTGCTACTTCCCATAGGTGAGTTCTAGTTTTCTTCCTCTCTGAAGAGACCATTTGTATATTTTCCAGAGGAGCATTGTGGCTTAAAAGTCTCCTCATCTTGGGCATGTCAGGCTTGACATGTCGTTTTCCGCAAGGAGGAATGATACCCTTTGGATAATGATCATTCTTCACACGAAAACCACCACTATTTTATATGTAGAATAAAAAAAAAGACGTCGCCACTGCAAAAGACAAAGAAGACGTTTCAGAAAAGACACTGCTGGCATTTTCTTGAAGTGTCTTCTGCTTCAAAAACTGAATCGATATACCGGCGTCTGAGATACTCTCTGTGAGAGTCAGGCTTTTCTACACTATCTAGGTGCTTGTGTCCTATCCCCTACGTCAGTGAAAATAAGTAAAATAAGTTGGTGTGTGGATAAATGGCGAATTCTAATGAGGAATTAGGTTTGGTGTTTGTGAGTTTGCAATATCCTTGAGAACTGTCCAAGTAAATCAGTAAGTCTGATGAGTAAATGTTCCATGCTCCGTCCTCTCTCCGAGCCCCATAATGAGGCTTGTGAGCTTAGTCCATTCAATAAAATAAACAGCCCTGTAAGCCACGGCTCGCTGATTGCCCTGTGTCAACGTCTTGTGTTGTGTGAGATGGCACACCCCCGACTTGTTTATTGATATAAGATTTTTTTTCTTTTTCTGCAGCAAACCTTCCGGGACAGATCCTTCTCCAAAGACGAGAATCTCCAACCTGCCTCCCGCACACCCCGACCATATAGGAGGCTACAGACTGGCAACCGCAACCTTTGCCGGAATAGAGAACAAATTTGGCCTTTACTTACCAAAGTTTAGATCTCCAGATGCAGCTCCTGCTAAAGGCAAATCTGCGCCCTCTGTATAATACAGACGCCTCCATGGGGGCGACACATCGCAGTATTTAAGGTGCAGCACAGTACGGTATCTCTTTGGTCAATTGCATGTGAGTTTCTCCGAGCTGCTTGTCCCATTTTCTACGATATATTCATTTGTTGGAAGGTGAATCACCTGTTTGCACAGACGAGGTTCCCCGCTTTGTTCAGCACATAGAATGTATCTTTGTTTCCGGAAAAAAGAGCATGTGTTTTGTTGTTTTTTTTAATATCCGGCTTTCCATAGCTTTGCATTTATTGTTACTGTACATATTGTACATCTGTACAGACACCGCGGCACATAAGACATCTGTTACTTTTTGTACGAGGGGTGGCGGAAAATGTACAGAACATATTGGAGGTGTAATATTAAGAGCCATGGAATAATATAATGTATTATGATTTCATCATTTACTCGTTTTAATGTATTTTATGGAAAATAAATAATTAATGTTTGATTGTTTTTTTTTCTTTGCTGCATGCGGCTGTAATAAAGCGACTATGTCAGCAAAATGCCTGTTCAAACCAACCACTGGCACTCGGTGCACCCTTGGTGTGGCCATACAGTTCAGTGCACCTTCCCACCTACTTGTTTCCCATCTATTGTCACCCTTTTCTGGCTACTGTAAAGGCAGAGCTGTCAATCAAGAAAGATCAAGGTGATGATAGATGAAAAACAAGTTGGTGGGAAGGCGCACTGAAGTGTTTGGCCATGTCAAGGGTGCACCGAGTACCTGTGCTTGTTTCAAACATTCATTTTGTGCTGACAGACTCCCTTTAAAACTGCTATGGGTATCTATCCCTTCTCTGGGAGCACAGCTCACCAGCATGACCAAAAAATAAGAGATATGGACACGCATGCATGTGGCCTTGTCCACCGAGAGAGCCACATGGAAGTCTGGCCACCTCTTCTTGGCTAGATAGGATCACCAAAAGGTAAGAAAGGATGCAAGCTAGAATTAGTGTATGGCAGGACAAGGAGCCAAATTCACCCCCTGAAAAACTATCGCTCCTAATTGGGTTTGGATTTGAACAGCTGGGTAGCCTGGTTTGGAAAGATGAATGGTGGAGGCTCCAAGCACATGCTCCTTGGGGTCCTCAAGTGTCCAAATGGCTGTAACATGCAAAAAAAAAATCTGCTGTTGGTGAAATTATAGGGCTTGCAATTAGAAGTAAATTACTTGCTATGACTTGGATAACCCCACCAAACTCTGAT
Organism: Dendrobates tinctorius; assembly: GCF_039654945.1. Taxonomy (NCBI): domain Eukaryota; kingdom Metazoa; phylum Chordata; class Amphibia; order Anura; family Dendrobatidae; genus Dendrobates; species Dendrobates tinctorius. Next base: position 43,622,495 of record NW_027361810.1, on the reverse strand, counting down.
GCACGTCCTGCTTCTTAAATAATTAAAGGGGTTGTCTAATATTTATATTAGATGAGAGGGGCATCTGATATTACGCTTGTCTACAAAATTATAGGACATAGATACGTAACAGAATGTGTAATTCGCCACCTGTCACTACCATGTACTGGGAGATTTGTGTAGCGTGAATATGCCAGTTCGCTGTCTGTTCTGGAAGGAAAACTGCATGGCGAGTATTCAGGACATACCTTTATTAGAAACATGTAAATCAACAGCCGCGGAGACACCATCACATGTTTCTCAACGCAAGCAATGACTAGCCAGGTCTTTCACCGGGAAGGAACAACCACGGGAAGGGCAGTCTCCAATGAAGGAAACCACCTATGCCAAAACATGGTATCCATCCACAGACAGCTGTTTCGGGGTATTGCCCCTCATCAGTGTGGAGTAGGAGCAATGCCTAGTAAAAAGACTGCGAAAATGAGGATGAATGACCTCATGGAGATCAACATCCAACACTGCGGAGACACCATCACATGTTTCTCAACGCAGTGATTCTAGAGCAATGCCCCCATCCCTTATGGGAAATATGCAAAAACATGTAAATCAACAGCCGCGGAGACACCATCACATGTTTCTCAACTCAAGCAATGACTAGCCAGGTCTTTCACCGGGAAGGAACAACCACGGGAAGGGCAGTCTCCAATGAAGGAAACCGCCTACAGTGGGGAAAAAAAGTATTTAGTCAGTCAGCAATAGTGCAAGTTCCACCACTTAAAAAGATGAGAGGCGTCTGTAATTTACATCATAGGTAGACCTCAACTATGGGAGACAAACTGAGAAAAAAAAATCCAGAAAATCACATTGTCTGGGTTTTTTTTTCATTTTATTTGCATATTATGGTGGAAAATAAGTATTTGGTCAGAAACAAAATTTCATCTCAATACTTTGTGATATATCCTTTGTTGGCAATGACAGAGGTCAAACGTTTTCTGTAAGTCTTCACAAGGTTGCCACACACTGTTGTTGGTATGTTGGCCCATTCCTCCATGCAGATCTCCTCTAGAGCAGTGATGTTTTTGGCTTTTCGCTTGGCAACACGGACTTTCAACTCCCTCCAAAGGTTTTCTATAGGGTTGAGATCTGGAGACTGGCTAGGCCACTCCAGGACCTTGAAATGCTTCTTACGAAGCCACTCCTTCGTTGCCCTGGCGGTGTGCTTTGGATCATTGTCATGTTGAAAGACCCAGCCACGTTTCATCTTCAATGCCCTTGCTGATGGAAGGAGGTTTGCACTCAAAATCTCACGATACATGGCCCCATTCATTCTTTCATGTACCCGGATCAGTCGTCCTGGCCCCTTTGCAGAGAAACAGCCCCAAAGCATGAGGTTTCCACCACCATGCTTTACAGTAGGTATGGTGTTTGATGGATGCAACTCAGTATTCTTTTTCCTCCAAACACGACAAGTTGTGTTTCTACCAAACAGTTCCAGTTTGGTTTCATCAGACCATAGGACATTCTCCCAAAACTCCTCTGGATCATCCAAATGTTCTCTAGCAAACTTCAGACGGGCCCGGACATGTACAGGCTTAAGCAGTGGGACACGTCTGGCACTGCAGGATCTGAGTCCATGGTGGCATAGTGTGTTACTTATGGTAGGCCTTGTTACATTGGTCCCAGCTCTCTGCAGTTCATTCACTAGGTCCCCCCGCGTGGTTCTGGGATTTTTGCTCACCGTTCTTGTGATCATTCTGACCCCACGGGGTGGGATTTTGCGTGGAGCACCAGATCGAGGGAGATTATCAGTGGTCTTGTATGTCCTCCATTTTCTAATTATTGCTCCCACAGTTGATTTCTTCACTCCAAGCTGGTTGGCTATTGCAGATTCAGTCTTCCCAGCCTGGTGCAGGGCTACAATTTTGTTTCTGGTGTCCTTTGACAGCTCTTTGGTCTTCACCATAGTAAAGTTTGGAGTCAGACTGTTTGAGGGTGTGCACAGGTGTCTTTTTATACTGATAAGTTTAAACAGGTGCCATTACTACAGGTAATGAGTGGAGGAAAGAGGAGACTCTTAAAGAAGAAGTTACAGGTCTGTGAGAGCCAGAAATCTTGATTGCTTGTTTCTGACCAAATACTTATTTTCCACCATAATATGCAAATAAAATGAAAAAAAAAACAGACAATGTGATTGTCTGTTTTTTTTTTTTCTCAGTTTGTCTCCCATAGTTGAGGTCTACCTATGATGTAAATTACAGACGCCTCTCATCTTTTTAAGTGGTGGAACTTGCACTATTGCTGACTGACTAAATACTTTTTTTCCCCACTGTATGCCAAAACATGGTATCCATCCACAGACAGCTGTTTCGGGGTATTGCCCCTCATCAGTGTGGAGTAGGAAACTGGCTAGTAGGAGCAATGCCTACCATGTACTGGGAGATTTGTGTAGCGGGAATATGCCAGTTCGCTGTCTGTTCTGGAAGGAAAACTGCATGGCGAGTATTCAGGACATACCTTTATTAGAAGTCCTGAAAGCACAAACCAATTTTTGCTCCAGACCGGACATTTTGTCAGGTGAGCTTATTCCCAGTATACATGTCTCCTATTTCCACAAGCTGCTGGGAGGACTGAATGGGTGGGAATTGGTGCTGTTATCGGACTTCATAGGTGAGTGCATATACTCTGTTCCCGCCACCACAGATCCATCCCTCTCTCTATCATAGCACCACCACAAACCTCTTCTTCTACAACTACCATATACTTCTCTCATAGAGGGCAGCATAAATGTGGTGACAAATTCCCTTTAAATTGTCACGCCAAGCAAAAGATGGATTTTTGGTTCTTACCGTAAAATCTCTTTCTTGGAGCCTTCATTGGGGGACACAGATTACCATGGGTGTATGCTGCTAGGAGGCTGACACTATGCAAAACAAGAAAATTAGCTCCTCCCCGGCAGTATACACCCACCGACAGGCACCAAGCACCTCAGTTGGTGAAAAAGCAGTAGGAGAAGCAATGAGAAAACTCTAACATATGTACCAACCCAACAAGGGACTCTAGGACCCAACACGGTACAACTTAAACAAGGAGGGTGCTGTGTCCCCCAATGAAGGCTCCAAGAAAGAGATTTTACGGTAAGAACCAAAAATCCAACTTTCTTTATCGCCTTATTGGGGGACACAGATTACCATGGGACGTTCCAAAGCAGTCCCAAGGGTGGGAACAGCAAAAAAGGAACTAAAGAATCGGAAAAAGGCTTAGGTCGGCCGGTGAGCCACCGCCGCCTGCAGAACCTTCCTACCAACAACTGCATCAGACGAGGCCTGGGTATGAACCCTGTAAAACCTCGCAAAGGTGTGCAAGGATGACCAGGTTGCGGCCTTGCAAATTTGCATGGCCGAAGCCTGGTGACGAACAGCCCACGAGGCCGCCACAGCCCGGGTGGAGTGAGCTCTTACCCCCGGAGGAGGCCGTTTTTCCTGAAGTCGGTACGCTTCCAGAATGGTAGAACGAATCCAACAAGCGATCGTGGATTTGGATGCCGGAAGTCCTTTCTGGCGACCTTCAGAGATGACCAGCAAGGAATCAGACTGACGAAAAGAAGAGGTCCTGGCGAGATAGACACGCAGGGCTCTAACTACGTCCAGTTTGTGGAGAGACTTCTCAAGCGGATGAGAGGGAGCCGGACAAAAGGATGGAAGAATGATATCCTCATTGATATGGAAAGAGGAAACCACCTTTGGAAGAAAAGAAGGAACGGGCCTGAGGACGACCTTATCCTGATGGAGAATCAGGTAAGGGGAACGACAAGACAAGGCCGCCAATTCAGAAACTCTTCTGATGGACGTAATGGCAATCAAAAAGGTGACCTTCCACGAGAGAAGGGACAAAGGAATGTCCTGGATAGGCTCGAACGGCGCCTTCTGGAGAGCGTTAAGGACGAGATTGAGATCCCACGGGTCTATCGGCGAATGATGAGGAGGAGCCACATGGGAGACCCCTTGGAGAAAGGTCTTGACCTGTGGTAGAGAAGCTAACTCTCTTTGGAAGAGGATAGAGAGAGCGGAAACCTGGCCCTTGAGCGTACTGAGGGACAGACCCGCTTCTAAACCAGACTGAAGAAACCCAAGGATAGATGGGATGGAGAAGGACATTGGGAAGACTTTTTATCATCGCACCAACGCAAAAAAGCCTTCCAGTACCTGTGGTAAATGCGGGAAGAGGCTGGTTTCCTGGCTCTGATCATAGTTTGAATAACCTGACCGGACAGACCTGATTCCTTCAAGACTGCGGTCTCAACAGCCATGCCGTCAAACTCAGAGACTGAGAATTCTCGTGGTAAAGGGGGCCTTGCGAGAGAATGTCTGGACGGACTGGAAACCTCCAGGGAACGTCCGCGAGCATGTTGACCAGTTCCGCGTACCAAGGACGTCTTGGCCAATCTGGAGCGACAAGAATCACTGGTACGCCTTCCGATTTTATCTTTTTGACCACTCGTGGGATCAAGGCCAGAGGCGGGAACAGATAAGAAAGTTGAAACTGGGACCACGGAATCACCAGAGCGTCGCACGCGATGGCTAGAGGGTCCCTGGACCTGGCTACGAACTGCGGCACTTTGTGGTTCATCCGAGATGCCATGAGATCGACATCCGGGGTGCCCCAACGGTGGCATATCTGATCGAAGACTGCGGGATGCAGGGACCATTCGCTGGACGCCAGGCCCTGACGACTCAGAAAGTCGGCTGCCCAATTTTCCACCCCTGGAATATGAACGGCGGAGATTGCTGGAACGTAACGTTCTGCCCAGCGGAATATCTTGGCCACTTCCGACATAACCTGCTTGCTGCGCGTGCCCCCCTGATGGTTTATGTACGCCACGGCCGTGGCGTTGTCCGACTGAATACGGACCGGCTTGCCGGAGAGGAGAGGCTGCCAGTGAAGAAGGGCCAGGAAGATTGCTCTGATCTCCAGAAGATTGATTGAGAGGAGAGTCTCTTGTGGGTTCCAGCGTCCTTGGGCCGCTTTCTGATGGAACACGGCTCCCCATCCCAGAAGACTGGCATCGGTGGTGATGACTTGCCACCGGGGTGGAAGGAAGGACCTCCCTTGGAGAACTGACGCCGGCAGTAACCACCAAGTGAGAGATTGCCTCACTCTGAGAGGGAGCCGAATAGGACGGTCCAAGGACATCGTGGTCCTGTCCCAGGCTGAAAGCAGAGACAGCTGGAGGGGGCGAAGATGAAACTGCGCAAAGGGCACTGCTTCCATGGAAGCCACCATTTTGCCCAGAACCTTCATGCAGGACCGAATGGGAATGGGAGTTGGCCTCTTGAGAATTCTGATGCCCTTGGAAAGAGCCGCAATCTTTTCCCTCGGAAGAAACACTCGGGCTAACTCTGTGTCGAATTCCATGCCCAGAAAGGTCAGACGCTGAGTGGGGATCAGAATGGACTTCTCCCTGTTGACTAGCCAACCGAGGCGGCCGAGAGTGTCCAGAGTGATCTGAAGACTCTGGAGGCAGTCCTGACGAGACGAGTCTTTGATTAAAAGATCGTCCAGATAAGGAATGATGAGAATCCCTCTGGAGCGAAGGATGGCCATGACGGTCGCCATCACCTTCGTGAAAACACGGGGCGCTGAAGCTAGGCCGAAAGGAAGAGCCGTGAACTGATAGTGGTCTCCCTGAACCGCAAAACGAAGATACTTCTGATGTTGCACACAAACCGGAATGTGCAGATAGGCGTCCCGAATGTCCACAGAGCAGAGGAATTCCCCGGGCTCCATGGAGGCAGTCACCGACCGAAGAGACTCCATTTTGAAATGAAGAATCTTCACGTGGCGATTGAGCAACTTGAGGTCCAGAATTGGACGAAGGGAGCCGTCTTTCTTCGGGACTACGAAGAGATTCGAGTAAAACCCGGAAAACCGTTCGTTTGAGGGAACGGGAACAATCAACCCGGCGGAAAGAAGGGAGGCAATGGCCTGGAGAAACCCCGGAGTCTGGGACCGCTGTCGCGGAGGCAGAGACCGGAAAAAACGTCTGTTCGGGGGAGAAACAAATTCAATCTTGTAGCCGGATGCGACGATTTCTCTGACCCAAGCGTCGTCGACAACAGACAGCCAAGCATCCACTAAAAAGGAAAGTCTGCCTCCCACCCTGGAAGAGCTTCCAGGTGGGGGTGACCCGTCACTTGGAAGAAAACCTGCCGGAACTGGCGCCTGAAGCCCTGGAATATTGTCCTCTAGATCTCCAGTGGGGAGCTGGTTTGTAGGATGGCTTTTTCTGATCTCGCTCTCTAGTGGCCGATGAGCGATCCTGCTGGCCAGATCTGTCCGTGGACGAGAAGGGACGAAAGGGCCTAAACGGGCGAAAACCCCTTCTATTAAGGAAACGTCGTTGGCGAGACTGGGGAAGAGAGGTGCTTTTACCACCAGTGGCATCGGAGATTAGCTGGTCCAGCTTGGCTCCAAAGAGTCTAGAACCGTGGAAAGGCAGATTAGTAAGGGACTTTTTTGAAGTGGTATCCGCATTCCATGACTTTAGCCAAAGAACTCGGCGTATAGCTACTATGTTGCTATTTGTCCTGGCCACGCACCCGGCTGCATCCAAGGAGGCGGCCAAAAGGTATTTACCCGCATGGTTAATCTGATCTGCAAGATCTGCCAATTCGTCCTGAGGAGCTGTTGCCAATATGCCCCTGCGAAGGATTTTTGCCCAAGCGGATATGACTTTCGCTACCCAGGCTGATGCGAAAATAGGACAGAGAGAGGCGCCAGATGCCTCAAAAATTGACTTAGCCAGAGATTCGATCTGCCTGTCCGTAGGGTCTTTAAGCGATGCCCCATCAGGTAAGGATAGCACCGTTTTGGAGGCTATCCGGGAAACCGGGGGATCCACCTCAGGAGCCTTGGCCCATTTTGTGAGCAGGTCTGCCTCAAAAGGGTAGAGCACGTCTAAGTACTTGCGGCCTGAGAAACGTTGCTCAGGGCGCTCCCAGTGTTTGGCCAAGGTAGTATCGAAATCATTGTGGTTGGGAAAGGTCCGAGACGGAGGTCTTGCTCGTTTAAGGAGTACAGAGCATTCCTGAGGGGGAGCCTTGTCCTGCTTAATTTTAAGGGTTTGAAAGATAGCCGAAATGAGACTATCGACCATGTCCCGCGTTTTAGAAACATTGTCTGCCTCTGAACTCAATTCCGATTGAGAGTCATCGCCAGACCTGGAGTCGCCATCGGAGGAAGGAGAATGCAATCTGACGGGCTCCGAGGGACCCTGCGAGCTAGAGGACGAGGTAGACAGAGCCCGCTTCCTAGAGCTCCTGCTTTGTCTGTCTCTTGGAAGGTCGCGGTCAGGAGCGGACGACTCACCCTGAGAGGCGGTCGGCGCGCAGGTGGCAGTAGACAGCTGTGGAAGTCGTTCTAAGACCTGGACCAGCGACTGGGAAACCTTAGTCAAGTCAGAGACTGACTGAGACATTACAATGGCCCACTCCGGGGGAGGTTGAGCGTCCTCGGCCCGGGGCTCTGCGTGCTCCTGGGATGCAGACATAGCGGAAGGACTGCAGGATGGGCAAAAGGGGAACGGGCGACCCGAAGCCTACTTCTTTTTACAGCGCGCACAGGCGTAATGAGTAGCGGTGGGCCTGAAGCAGAGATCCCTTGAAGGATTGGGCATAAGTAAAAATGCGTTGAGAGACCGCAATAGGTCGTGAGAAAAACTGCAGGAGGGAGCTAATTAGCGCCACAGTGTAGAGCCTACCCAGATTCAGATGAGCAGCCGAATGCTGAAGTGTCCCCCAAGTAGCGCAGGAAGAGATGAAGAATCAGGAAACACCTAAGGAAGGAGGGGCGGAGCTTTGCAGCCGTGCCGCGATTGGAGAAAGGCGGAGGAGGCTGGAGTAATAAAGTGAAAGGAGCCCTGTGATGGGGCAGAAAAGGGCGCGCAGGAAAGCGCGCTTAGAACAGAGGAGGGGCGCGCTGAGGCGCCCGAACGAAAGTGAAAGCGAAACTGACCCGGACTCCGGACGCCGCAGCCCCGCACTGCCCGAACCGATGAAGTCACTCCGGGGGGGGCGATATAAACGCCGGTGTGACACTGCGCTGAGAGCGACGACTCCCCCTATGCTCATTGATCTATCCCCTCTCACCGGAAGGGAGACGCGCGGCTGAGGTCGGCGTGCGGCATGCAGAGGAGAAGAGGCGGGAGATTCAAATCTGGAAGTCTAGTTCAGGATTTCTCTGCAGAGGTACGCTGGCTGGCAGGCAGCTGGTTATGATGTGGGGCCTGGAGGGATCGTAGGGCACTTACCTGACGTCCCTGAAGAGGCTGTCACAGAAGCCCACGGTGAAAGCCACTGGAGAAGCTCCTCTATGCCCACATCTTGCAGAAGACGGCGTAGACCTCCTGCGACCGCCGTCTTCCTCTCAGCCCTGTCCAGAGAGAGGGGTAAGGAGGGTAATTGGCAAGGAATAGCCACCGGTCCACAGCCCCTAGCACCGGGAGGTGATAGGGCCAAGGTCCTGCCTGCGGAACTGAGATGTGCGATGTGGATGACACCACACTGCTCGCTCAGCCGCCTGATATGGGAAATCAGGGTGAAGCTACACCCTGTTTCCTGACGGAAAACCTGAAAAATAAAGCAAAAAGATTAAAAGGTTCGACTGGAAACCTAAAAGAAAAAAGGGGATATTAATAAGAGCGGATCTGGGGAGATCCCGGTCCGCCTCCTACAGACACTAAGCACAAACTGAGGTGCTTGGTGCCTGTCGGTGGGTGTATACTGCCGGGGAGGAGCTAATTTTCTTGTTTTGCATAGTGTCAGCCTCCTAGCAGCAGCAGCATACACCCATGGTAATCTGTGTCCCCCAATAAGGCGATAAAGAAACAAACCTATCACTAACTCTAAGAAACTAGTTCACAAACGCCCCTAAAAAAGGATCCTTTTCTCGAGCAGCTTCTGCTGGAAAAACTCATGACTTTTGAGGAGGTCGGACAAAAAAAAACAGAAGAGGGCCCCTAAGCATGAATAATATATGGGCCCTTTGCAGTCTAATAGCTCATCATGATGCACTTTTCCTCCTGCCTGGAGGTGGTAGTGGCCCCCTTATCGCTTAGATCCTTGTGCGGCTGCACAGGATGCACCAATAGTACGACCGCCCCTGGCTTTAGAATGCCTCAGAAAAGCTCCCCCTAATTTATTTGGACTCCCATGACAGCACCACGAGAGAGGGGATCCGCCCTTCGGGAACAGGAAACCTACAGATACAAAAGGGCGGCACCTCTCCCACGCATCAGTTGGTTTCCTGTTCCTGAGGAGACGGGATCCTACAGACCGGATCCCAGGCCGGCCGGTATACGTAGCGAGGGGGTCTCCTACCTCGGCCTGGTGCGGAGCTCCTGGAGGACGCCACGGTGGCCCAGGATGGGTGGCATGGCGTTGGTGGATACAGCAGGGAGCGGCGTCCGGAGGAGGTCCGTCACCATATGTGGGCCGCCGCCGGTAAGTATGCCCCCCGGGGGCTCCCTGCTCCGGCGGCTGCGCGATCGCGGAGGTTGGGGGGGGCCAGCGCAGCTGCAGGGCGCTGGGGCCGGGGAGCTCTCCATAGTGGAGCGCCCGGGCGTCCCGCGTGACTTTCGGTCATGTCGGAGTCGCGGTGACGTCAGGGGGCGGAGCCTGGGGGTGCTTCCGGGTCGGCGGCGCCACTGCGCAGGCGCGGGGACCCAAGATGGCGGCGCCCATCGGGGGGACGCCGGTAAGCGCCGGTTCCCCTGCCCAAAGCGGCGCCAGCTGGGGAGGGGGGCCCTATTAGGGGGGAGGGCGCGGCAGGAGGAAATCTGCTGTCCGGAGGAGGGGTATATAGGCAGGACCCTAGATGGGTGCCTTGCCTTGGCCACATTATTGCGAGCAGTAATGGAGAGCGATCAGGAGCAGAAGCAAAAGCAGCAGCAAAGGCGGCAACAGCGACCATCTTCACTGCCGCCCCTGGATGACCTTAGGCAGGTCAAACAGAAGAAGAAAGAGGCCCGTGACAGTAAGGAGCGTCCGGGACGAAGTGACCAATCCAGTCATAAAAGCTCCTCTAGGCGGACAGGAGCATCGACTGAGAAAAATCCCCCTCATTCTCCGGTACTTGATTGTGGCACTGGTAAGTGATCTTCGTGAATGTTCACTCAGTGACGGGGCCTCCTTCTGTGTTTTATTCTAGGGGAAGAAAGCTACGAGTAAAACCAAACACAGGGAATGCGCACTCTGTGCATGCCCGTTACCAGACTCATGCCCCAAAAAGTTGTGTCCCCCCTGTATCCAGCAGACAGTGGCGGAGGAGTCGCCCGCAGTAGCGGCGTGTTTAAGGGATATAGTAAGGGCAGAGATGAAGGAAACCCTAAAATCCCTGTCCCAACCAGAGAGTTTAAGGGGTGAGGACCCGGTGGAGTCGGATTCCTCGACAGAGTGGAGGAGAAGTAAGGACTCCCATATTTCATCTCCCTCGTCCTCCTCAGAAGAAGAGGACTCTGGTTGGTTTTGCCTGCCGCTCGACCGAGTAGACAAATTGGTAAAAGCAGTCAGAGGGACAGAGGTGGAGGAGCCAAAGCCTCAATTATCCATGCATGATGTGATGTTCGGGGGGCTGGAGCAGAGGAAGCGTAGAGTCTTCCCACTAAACGAAAAGATTCAGGATCTCATCCGCAGAGAGTGCAAAAAGCCAGATAAAAGAGGGTCGCTACCACCAGCCCTCAAGCGGAGATATCCCTTTGACGATTCAGCAATGAATACTTGGGACAAGGCCCCCAAATTAGATGCAGCTATTGCGAAAGCATCAAAAAGATCCTCACTACCCTTTGAGGACATGGGGTCCCTTAAAGATCCTCTAGACAGGAGGGCAGATACCTTCCTTAAAAATACCTGGGAGATGGCAGCCGGTTCCTTAAGACCAGCAGTAGCATCAACTTGCACGGCCAGGTCCATGATGGTCTGGTTGGACCAGTTAGAGTCGCAGTTAAAACAAGGAATATCTAGACATGCAATCCTTGGGGCCCTACCAATAATCCAGGATGGCGCAGCCTTCCTAGCAGATGCCTCGGCTGATGCAGTCAGAATGGCGGCCAGGGCAGCAGGTCTCTCTAATGCGGCTCGGAGAGCCCTGTGGCTAAAGTGCTGGCCGTGAGATATTCAGTCCAGGGCGAAACTCTGTACTATCCCGTGTGAGGGGGAATATTTATTCGGAGCAGTCCTGGACGAACTGCTGGAGAAGGCCGGGGATGATAAGAAAAAATTCCCAAATCTTTGGTCCGCATCTTACCGACGTCCGTTTAATAGAAGGAGATTCGGTCAAGGGAGAAGGCATAACCCTTCACCTAATAGAGACCGTCCCAGATGGGAGGATAGAAGAGAAGAGATACGGTCTTCATGTTCAGACGCTCGTCGAGAGAGCGAAAAAGACAGAACCAATGACTAGCAATTCCCGTTGGGGGTAGACTGTCATCCTTCCTCCCAGCATGGCTACAGGTCACCAATAGTGACTGGGTGCGGAATGTGATATCCACCGGACTCGGGTTGGAGTTCACTCAAGTACCACGGGATACCTTTAAACCAACACCCGTAAGGTCTTCACCCCTCGAGCAAGCGGCTTTAGAAGCAGAGGTCTTGAACCTGTGTCTGAAAAACGTTCTGATAGAGGTTCCAGAGTCTGAGAGAGGAAGAGGGTTCTACTCTCCCTTATTCCTAATTCAAAAGCCGGATAAAACATTCAGAACGATTATTAATTTGTTTCCTTAATGAATTTTTGGTTAAACGCACCTTTAAAATGGAGTCCATTAATTCTACAATAAAGATGCTGTTTGAAGGGTGTTTTATGGCAGTCGTGGACTTGAAAGACGCATACTATCATGTGCCCATCCACGCAGATTTCCAGCAGTTCCTGAGAGTGGCGGTATCAATAAACGGTATAATCCATCATTATCAATATAGAGCCCTTCCCTTTGGTCTCTCAGCAGCGCCCCGGGTATTTACAAAAATAGTGGCCGAAGTTATGGCTCATTTACGGGAAGTTGACATCTTAATTATCCCATACTTAGATGATTTTTTAATTGTGGGAAATTCAGTGGACCATTGTCTATCTCAGATAAAAAAAAGCTAAGTCCAGATTAGAGAACCTCGGATGGATAATAAATTACGAGAAGTCCTGATTTCAGCCCTTAAAGGTCCAGAAGTTTCTAGGCTTGCTGTTAAATTCAGAAGCTAGGCAGTGTCTGTTACCCGTAGATAAATTACAGCAGATACAGCAGCAGGTTCTTCGGGCAATCGATAGACCCTCCATGACCCTCAGGCAGGCCATGTCCCTGTTAGGCTCCCTAACCTCATGTATCCCAGCGGTCAAGTGGGCACAATTCCACACTAAGGCCCTTCAAAAAGAAGTCCTGGTTAATAGCAGAACCTTAGAGGGCTTCTTGCAGGGTCAAGTATTGCTAAGCCCCTCAACTATTACATCTCTTAGGTGGTGGCTCGATATCGGAAATTTAGCCTCGGGGGTGCCCTGGGTGATGCAGATAACCCGCGTAATAACCACAGACGCTAGTCCTTGGGGTTGGGGGGCCCATATGGGGGACATAGTGGTACAGGGACAGTGGGACTCCGATGCTGAGACCTCATCTAACCAGAGGGAGCTGCTGACGATTGAATTGGCCATTAAAAAACTCATTATGTATCTACAGGGCCATCATGTGAGGATACTCTCGGACAACCAGGTAGCGGTAGCCTATGTCAACCACCAAGGTGGAACCCGCTCCAACGCCCTGATGCGGATAACGGAACGTCGCCTTCAGATAGCAGAGAAAAATTTTCTATCTTTAACCGCGCTCCACATCAGCGGAAAAGACAACATGAAGGCAGACTTTCTAAGCCGCAGGGCCCTAAAGCAGGGAGAATGGGCTTTAAACTCAGACATCTACAACCAGATTGTCCGCAAATGGGGTCAACCGGAGGTGGACCTCTTTGCCACCAAAGAAAACATTAAGGAAAAAACTTTCTGTTCCCTAAATCCCAGAGAAAATCCACTGGCCGTGGACGCCCTCCTAATAAAATGGGACTTCTCGCTGGCTTATGCTTTTCCGCCTTTGAACCTTCTACCTCTGGTAGTGAGGAAGATCAGGAAAGACAGGGCAAGAGTCATATTGATTGCCCCCTTCTGGCCCAGAAGGACCTGGTTTGCATGGTTGAGGACCATGTCAGTAAGCGATCCCTGGGTACTTCCGAACCTACCAGATCTCCTCTACCAGGGGCCAGACAACCACCCACAAGTAGCGGGACTCCGTTTGACGGCATGGTGTTTGAGAGGACACTATTGAGTGATAGAGGTTCCTCAAAAAATGTAATCGATACTCCTAAAAAGTAGGAAACAAACCACCACAGGTATCTATGCTAGAACCTGGAGGCGATTCCTGTCCACCTTTGAGTTTAATATCAGGGATGGAATACCCGTAAAACAGATTCTAGAATTCCTCCAGAGGGGTCTCGAGTTGGGCCTTTCCACTAGTACATTGAAAGTACAGGTTTCAGCTTTAGGGGCCCTATTTGCATGCGACATTGCCGGTAACCATTGGGTGGCGAGATTCAATAAGGCAGTTACCAGATCAAGACCCATACTCAAAGATAGGTGTATACCTTGGGACTTAAATTTAGCCCTGACAGCCATGACAGAGAAACCGTTTGAACCTCTGGATTCTGCTTCACTAAAAATGATATCACTTAAGACAGCCTTTTTGGTAGCAATAACATCTGCACGTAGAATAGGCGACATACATGCACTTTCCAGATTGCCCCCTTACACAGAATTCTTACAGGATAGAGTAATCCTAAGGCCAGACCCGGCATACCTTCCCAAGGTAGCATCTCATTTTCATAGGACACAAGAAATAGTTCTACCCTCCTTCCTCCCTAATCCAACCAATCCTAAAGAACAAAAACTTCAGGCTCTAGATGTTAAGAGATGCCTACTTAAATATTTAGCAGCCACAGATCCTTGGAGGAAGGAGAACCCATTATTTTTATCCTTCCAAGGTCCCAGGAAAGGGTATAGAGTGTCAAAGCGCACGTTAGCGAGGTGGATTAGGGAGGCTATCTCTCTTGCCTACACAGCAGGTGGCAGTCCGGCTAAACAGAACCTGAGGGCGCATTCCACTCGTGCCATGGCATCATCCTGGGCAGAGAGATCGGGAGTATCAATTGACCAGATATGTAAGGCGGACCTGGTCATCTCCTTCCACCTTTTTTAACCACTATCGGTTAGACATGGGTGCCTCCTCAGATCTCACCTTCGGGCTAAGGGTACTGCAGGCTGTAGTCCCTCCCTAGATTAGTTTACATCTCTGTAATTCTCTCGTGGTGCTGTCATGGGAGTCTGAATAAAGTATTAAGTTACGTAACGGTATTTTTCGGAAGCCCATGACAGCACCCTTAGTTCCCTCCCTTGTTCATGTATAAGGGTGCACCCCTTTAGAGGATTGTTTTCGCGAGTTCACCTTATGTGGGAGATGGTTTAAAGAATTGTAAATAGGATAGATAGGTTGTATATATTGTGTATATGCGGTGTACTAACCATGGTAGCCTCTCAAGCTCTGTAATCCAACTGATGCATGGGAGAGGTGCCGCCCTTTTGTATCTGTAGGTTTCCTGTTCCCGAAGGGCGGATCCCCTCTCTCGTGGTGCTGTCATGGGTTTCCGAAAAATACCGTTACCGGTACGTAACTTAATACTTTCTCTCCACCTGACTTTGTTAAATTGGCAAAGATGTCTCCGCGCTTTGTGTAAATCAGTCTTGCGGTCCACTGCCTGTTGTCAAGTATAATCCATCTGTTGCAGCAAGTTAGACGGAAGGGACATACTCAGTGGTGGCATTTCAAAGTGATTTTTTTGTCTGAAAATATAACTTTAGATAAAGAAAAGCACTTTACAATTTCATGACCAATTGTGCACCAGAAGTGTCCAATCAGCTGAAACTTTAAAAAAAGAAGTGAAATTTGCACCTGTTAAATAACAGCAGTTTCAATTAAATGTAAAATGACTTGCTATGACTTTAATATCTCCCAAAAAAGCTGATGCTCCCCTGGATCTTAAATAACAAAGCACCGTTTACCCTTCCATAAAACTTGTGGCTGACTGCGCAGAATCATCCACCAGGGAAATCTATTAGCACCTTTCTCCTCCCCTCTCTAAAGGCAGCATAAACTAATGACAGCCATGCTGATTTCTTTATGTGTAATATGTCTGTGTCCTGCAGTTTTTGAGAATTTTCCACATTATTAGGTAAAGCAATATCTCTGTAGTCATGAAGCTCTGCCTTCCCACTGATGATTGACAGCTTTCTGCCTAATATTTAAAGCAACACCACAGTTTGTTTGTTTTTTAATTTTATTTTAGCACTGGAGTGGTGCCACTAATCTTAGTTCCCTAGTCTTACACGATACTGACGCCATCTTCATCTTTCATCAGCGTCGGTCCCCAGCCGAATGCAATCTGCAGGATCACTCCAATATTTGCACGAGTGATCCAGGAGTCACAACTCAATGCAGGTCTATGAGAGCCAGAACGAGAATCTCATAGATGTAATGGTCACGAGTTCTCAATGTAAGCCTGAGTTCCGGTCAATGAGAAGCTGCAATCACAAGATGGGGGCACCGGGAAGAGCCGAAGACGGAGGCTGGTAAGTAAAATACTACAGTCAGGAAATTAGAATAGTAGCACCAGTCCAGCACTGAAATTGAAAAAAATTACTGGAGTGGTGATTTAAAGTTTATCTTTCTTTTACATAGGATTATAAAACACTAAATGAATGTGTGTTGATTATTGTATTTCTAATTTGTACATTTTTGAGATATGAGCCTCTTTAAAATTTGCCATTTTATTTTCAAGTATTATTAGAATTATAATATATTTTGTAAACCATAGCAGATGACACTGCCCAGATAAAAATGCAACATGTCGAGATAGAAACATTCATTAGCTGATGCGTTTCAGACTCCACTTACACATGAAATAACCACATTCATCTTGTGAGGAAAAAACAACAACAATCTAAAACAGAAACAGTTCCCATATGATGAAGTATCAATAATGCAAAATTAAATCTGAATGATATACGATACTTAAAAATCTGATTTAACTAATTAACTATGTGTTACATGTATTTAAAAAAAATAAATTGTCAATTGTTTTTTTTTCATAGATTTTCACACTGGCCACTAGGGCTATTTTAGACTCCTACTTCCTGTCTTTTTAGGAAGAATTTTCTGTAGCCTTATCATCAAAGACAGGATTACAATAACGTAACACCTCTATATACAGCAGAAACACCGGATCCATCATTCACAATAGTCAATGTCACCACTGACCTTGCTCTCCCTCCAGTCACAATCATCTCTGCACATGCTCATTATTCACTTCAATACAAAAGATAGGGACGGGGTGTCTAACCATTGTGGCAATGTACATGTGTTGTTTCCTGAAACCGCAGGAAGTTAGAGTCTAAAAAAAAAGCCCTAATGGCCAGTGTGAAAATCACAAGATTTTTTTTTTAATATTTATTACAAATTGTGATACGGAAGGCGGAAAAAGCCCATTGCCAAAAATGTTTTTCAAAATATATTTCACACAAAAACCTTATTTAAACAATAGGCGATTGCCTGAGGATAGCCTGACTTGAAGACCATGTAAGATAAATATTTCGTATAGATCTCACAATTTTACAAAACATGCCTCCAACCCTCTTGTCTAACGACTTGATTAACCCCTTCAATGCCATGGAAGGGATTATTACAATATAATGTGCGTATAATGTGCGAACACAACTTTTTAGTAGAAAACTGAGCAGCGGCATCCTGTAGTAGATGTAAGAGCCTCCTACCGTAACATTAGGACACGTTACATACATAAGGAGCATGTAAGAGCTGAGTAATGTCTCCTGATAGCTGTGATATCAGAATTATGTTGCCTGTCAGTCTTAATAATAAGCGTGACTAATTGATTACATTGCACATTTATAATGGCTTACATCACCGGTCTCTGATAACACTGATATCATTTACTGGTGAATTTTTCACAATGGACGCATTATTCGTATTATTGTCGTTGTCTTATTCCTTATTTAACAAATTAAAGGGTTTTTACAAGGCAATAACGGAGATGTCCAATCTATTACATCAGCTCCATTTGCGCTGAACAATGTCATGCTGGGCTTTCTGGCTGAAAGTAATTATATTTGACATTACGTAGAAATGTAATGGCCTAAGAGACTCGTTCACACTAAGTCGCCGACCAAAACATTTCTAAATATTATTTTATCCCCCTGTATTTTTTGTCCACTTATAAAATCTCCTAATTCACTTGCGGCAAAATACTCACTCAACAGTTGGTGGCCGGAGGAGGTGACGTCTGGGATGGTCGGCGTTAAGGTTTTAGTGACCGATTTGATCTAGCGAGTGTGATATTACCAGCATTGTGTATCGTGTCAGCACCAGCCACAAATGAATTCCTGCTGGGATGCCAGTACTAGCAGAAGTAATACAATAACTTGTGTCTCTGTAGCGCCTTTCAGTTCCAACGTACATCGCATTTCTGATTAAGGAGGAATTCACTCAACCATCTCCAAGCTGGAAACTGGAGAACGCAACCCCAAGGTTAACTACTGGCCCCTCTCATATCGATAATCCAGGATTAGGGTAGTTAACCTGTAATTGACAACTTTTATCTTATTTCAAGGGTTTGTACATTAAAATACTATTCCCTATAAAATACTAGTCCCTATCAAATCAACCAAGAGCCTGATTCATCATTTTTTAATAAAAAAAAAGTTGTCATCTTTAACTTTCTTTGGTGCCAAATTCTTCAAACCGGTTCCTAAATTTTGTGCAAATTAAAAAATGTTCTTCATGTTTGTCTTTTTGAGCCTTAATAGAACAAACAAAAAAATGCAATGTTTCAAAAATTCCAGATGCATTTAAAATCACTCCAAAGGAAAGGGGACTGGAGTACATTTGTTCAAAAATTTTGCACTCTATGAAAATGTTGCAATTGATGAATCAGCTGAAAAAAAGCCTAAGGCTTCATGCAGAGGTTTGTGAAAAACAGTTGAACATGGACCACAATGCATGGACTGTCCGCGGGGTCTCCTGATCCAAACTCAACTGCTCCATATATTCCTGTAGGCCAAGGATGTCAAACTCCTATACACAGAGGGCCAAAATTAAAAGCTTGGGTAAAGTCTCGGGACAACCTTGATATTTATTAAAATTGTTGTTACTTATGACTGTTGTGTTTGAAACTGTTCAACTGTAAAGCGCTGCGGAATATGTTGGCGCTATATAAATAAAGATTATTATTATTATTATTATTATTAAAAAAATGTCTACAATTGAGGAAGTTTTTCCTTATCAAATATATTACAATTAACTTTTTCATATAGAAACAAATTTAAAGGGGTTGTCCCCCAATCAAAGTACATTTTAATTAATCGATCTTAGACTAAAATATTGGAGTAATATCATATGTTATGTAAGAGCAGTAAAAAGCAAATGGCCTAATTTAATTATGTATAAACAACGGATACAAAACTTTGAATACTTAAATAATACAGATATTTAATAATTAAAGTATGATGCAAACAAAAGTGCCCCAAACACAGTATGATGCCTCCACAGTACCCTACACACACACGGAATGGTGACTTTACTATGTTGCCCTCTTTACTTAATCCCCCTCGATAAACAATGGTGACCCCATCACAGTATGATTCTCCAACTGTAATCCCCACACAGACCTCCATGCAGTATAATGGCCCCATATAGTGCTCCATACAGGATAATGGCCCCACATAGTGCTCCATACAGTATAATCCGGTCTCTTTATGGTATCTTCAGATTCTATGAACATCTCAGTACAGCGGGCGTGTTGTAATTGCATCATCGTGCCCACTGCACTGAGCCATCAGACACAGAAACGTTGGTCGTCAAATATACTCATCCTGCAAGCGATATTTGGCCCAAGGACCAGAGTTTGCCATATGCGCTACATCAAAATCCACCATAGACGACCTCAAAAGGCACAAGCTGAAGGTTTTACAATGGCCCTCACAGTCCCCTGATCTGAAGATCATTGAAAATTTGTGGCTAGACTTCAAAATATCAGTGTATGCAAGACGACCCAGGAATCTCACAGAAATAGAAGGATTTTCCAAGGAAGAATGGATGAAAATCCCTGAAACAAGAATTGAAAGACTCTTGTTTTGGTACAAAAAGCATCTACAAGCTCATACTTTCAAAAGGAGGTGCTACTAGGTACTAACCATGCAGGGTGAACAAACTTTTGCATGCGCCCATTTTCCCTTTTGCAATTTTGAAAATGCAAAAAATTACATTTTTTATATATATATATATATATATATATATATATATATATATTTTTTTTTTTTTTTTTTTTGCCTAAAATAAATATACAGTATAGGCCCAATTCATTATTGCATTTGTGACTAGTTTTTAGCGTAACTAAAAAGTTGCAAGACATGTTAACAAAAATAGCATTCTTGAATTGGCGCAAAATTCATAAACTGATTACTTTGAAAAAAAAAAAAAAACCCAGCAAAAACCGCAAGAAAAAAGTGAGTTAAAAAAAAACCGCTAAAATGATGAGTCGGGGTCCATAGTTTGTAAGCAATTTAGATTGATAGTTTTTCACTACAAGTCTCAGCATGCCTTGTCAGCCTCGATTTTCCAAAGCAGCTGGTGGTCCTTTGGCTAAAAAAAAAAAAAAAAAAAGACAAAGAATTACCCTGGTAAACAAGTGAATTACCATGAAATTCCACATTTAATTTGGACTTTTGCCACGGTGCTCATAACACAGCCGGGACACCACAGGTGTAGGGTTTTTGTTTTTTTTTGGAGCCTTTGTAGCAGAAATAACATGCATTATGTTCTTCCTAACAAATACTGATAGTCATAGGGGCTACGCTGACGCAAATAAAATAAAGAACAACGACCAATGGAAAGTGTCTTTGTTACGAAAAATAGAAAAGGGTTAATTCCAATCTCTGCTGGACAGCAATTATATGTAAATTATGAGGTCGGAGCAGCGGTGGCGGTGGTGCGGCCCTGCCTCTTTCAAGTGACTGACTATCAGAAATGCCGGTAAAGAAGGGGGAAAAAAGAGAGAAAGGTGATGAAAACACACAGGGCAAATGTCAAAATGAACAGCGGTGGTTTTGGATTGGAAATAGAGGGGATAGTTATGATGAAGTAACCTGTTGGAAAGCCTGGAGCTAGGCCTCTTCAAACCCATTCAGCAAGGCTAACCACCTGAAGACACGACTCTGATTGCTGAAGAAGGACACCGCATGAGCTTCTTCTAATGGAATTCCAGAGAGTTTTTTTTTCTTTTTAGTTTGTTTTTCTCCTTTCACAATCCTTTTTTTTTTTTCTTCTCCTCTCACGATGATGGCCAGAAAATTCCTACAGATTTTTATTAATAGAAATAAATGTCACCTTGGTAAGAAAAAAAAAAATGGGTCAAAGAAAAAAAAACTATTGACTATTTAAAGAAATAATACTGATGTGCAGCAAATGACAAGACCATCCGTAATAAAAGGGTCAATATACACTGCTCAAAAAATAAAGGGAACACTTAAACAGAATATAAATGTTGGGTCAATATGTAAAAGTAGGGGCTTTTTTTCCCCAGTGTCTGTGGTCATTCTTTGAAGCTATAGACGCTTGTCCAGATTATCGTAATTATGATTTACAGTAAATGCTACTAATTTATTAGCATCAATATTCTAATCAATGGACTCATATTACTTATATTCTTTATAATTCTCCAATGTGTCCATTAAAATGATGGCAAGATGTCCAGGAAGAAAAAAAAAAAAACTATCTGGTTGGTATGGGTATGGGTAGCCCTGTTTAGTGTCAGAGCGATGTGCAGACGGCAGTATGATGGCACACAGTTTTACAGCCGAAGAAATAATGAATGACCGATAGAGCTGAGCTAAGGCTAGTTTCACACTAGCGTTTATTCGACGCAGCACACGGCGCCGCTAAGCCCCACCCCCTGCCGGCTCCCTGCCCGCCCCATCCGGTCATCGCCGCCTACTATCGCACATGGACACTTGCGATCTGCGTACTCTATCTTTAGCATAGGGTGCACTGGCCGTGCGCTAGTAGGATTTTGGCGTGCGCTGCGCACTTTTGAAGGTGCGCCGTGCGCCGAAATGCTACATGCTGCGTTCGGCGCACACGGGCGCACCTACAAAAGTGCACAGCGCACGCCAAAATCCTACTAGCGCACGGCCAGCGCACAATCTGCGCACCCTATGCTAAAGATAGGGTGCGCAGATCGCAAGCGTCCATGTGGGATAGTAGGCGGCGATGACCGGATGGGGTAGGCAGGGAGCCGGCAGGGGGCGGGGCTTAGCGGCGCCATGCGCTGCGTCGAATAAA
This sequence comes from Dendrobates tinctorius, assembly GCF_039654945.1. Lineage (NCBI taxonomy): Eukaryota > Metazoa > Chordata > Amphibia > Anura > Dendrobatidae > Dendrobates > Dendrobates tinctorius. Next base: position 43,601,038 of record NW_027361810.1, on the reverse strand, counting down.
CGCTAATGTGAAACTAGCCTAACCCCTGCCTTTATAAGCGTCAGTGATAAGCGGTCATAAAGGAGCGCTTAGGAAACAACCCAGGGGCAGACAAGGATGTCAGGTCCAGCCGAAAACCTCCAATGGAGGATAGGAGCAATGAGAAAATGGAAAACTGTCTCAGGAGTGCAGGAAGGAGACTCAGACAAGAGATGGGTTTAAACCACAATGCGTTTCGACGGAGGATCCGTCTTCATCAGGTGGAAGTTTTTCAATTCATCAAGAGCAGTAGTGAGATTCACCAACGTAAGGCTTGTGCTTCTTAATGAATTTGTCTCATCTTTCAGCGGTCGTGTGCCACAACAAGAAATGTCCTCTGGGGAGGGACTAGTGCACATTTCTGTTGTAATTTACAACACCTTTGTGATGTTAGGCTATGCCCATGCCTCAAAGCTCTTATTTATTTAGTTTTTTTTCCTTTTTTTCTATTTTAATGTTTTTTTTAAAGCAGGCACAACAGATCTGAACTGGCATAAAAACAGATCAAATTGCAAATTTTGTTTGCTAATTTTCAAATGGTTTTGGTGAAAATTGATGAATAAATCAGAGTCAGTCTAAAATGTATAATAAAAAGGTATAATTTTAACGGCTCCCTTTACAGCCCATTCTCTTATTCTTTGGAGGAAAGCTAGATTTAAATATAAGCTACAATCTGAACCTTCCCCTTTGACCTCCATTATGTGCAACCTGATGTTCTTACAGGGCCTCAACCCAAACATGTTCGCATGGTGGATCTTACGGGGGAATCACTACATTAAAACATTTGTGCTCTCCATTTAATATTTTACTAGATAGACCGGAATTTATTCGAAAATATGAACACCCAGTTAGAGAGACCATGCATATAAACCAGGTCCTCCACTTTGCCATTAGTCTTCTCCCAAATAAACCCCCCCCCCCCTACGTGTGTCTAGTTTTGAACAAAAATGCATTAGTCATCCAATGGGAAAAGGAGCTATATCTTTAATATACACAATTGTTAACCCACCTCACGATGAGAAAACATTGAAATTTATGATACAATGGGAGGAGGAGATGGGATTTGATTTGCCACTAGAGGAATGGATATCTTGTTGTGATACGTTGTCCAAGGGAAGTCACCAATCATCCCTTGTGGAGACTTCACTGAAGGTTCTCCACAGGACATATCTCATTCCAACTAAACTTCACAGTATATACCCAAATATCTCAGCTCTGTGTTATCGGGGCTGTGGTCTACCAGGGGATATGAAAGACATCTGGTGGACTTGTCCAGCGGTCTCGGACCTCTGGCATAGAGTGAAACTCATAGTAGATCAATTCTCTAGAACCTCTGGTTTTTCTTCTTGGGGCAAAACACCCGTCTCTTCCTAGAGGTCTCCATAGATTGGTAAACTTCCTTTTCATGTCTACCAAAATTCATATAGCAGCAAAATGGAAATCCCCAGCGTTATCATTAGAGTTGAGCGACTTTGGTCGGATCGGGTTTCATGAAACAAAATTTGAGTCGGATGTAACTGGCCCAACTAGGGCAAAAAAAGTTGGAGTTTCGTCCGAAACCCGACCCCAATGCAAGTCAATGGGGGAATAAAAGTCGGCATTGAGCAGATGACATTCATCCACTCAATGCCGACTTTTTTTGCCCTAGTCGGTCCAGTTTCATCCGACTCAAATTTTGTTTCATGAAAACCGATCCGACCAAAGTCGCTCAACTCTAACTATAATGTACACTGTGGATTTAATGTTCCTTTTTCCTACTGTTTAATCCTCTTGTAATTGTCTTGTCTTTCCCTCTATAGGTTATGTTTGTCATGATAAGTTAAAAATTCCCCTGCGAGGGAATATGTTTCTAAGTATACTGTTTTCTAAAGTTATAAATTTCAATAAAGCCATTTTGAAATTAAAAAGTCAAATAAAATGTTGGTTGCATGCAGACACCACTAGGGTGAGCTTACTGTATACATACAGCCACATACAAAGTTGTAAAAGGTATTGTAGTTTTATGTGGAGAGTGGAAAGTTCTCACAGTTAAAAACAAATGTCTGGGTTTTTATTTCCTTTTTTTTCCACCCTTGTTTGTGTCTGGCATTGCAGCTCAGTTACATCCAACCCAATGGCGGATCTTAATAGGGGCGGATGGGGCGGTCGCCCCGGGCCCAAGGTTTTTTGGGGGCCCAGGGCAGTGGCGTATCCAGGGGGGGGCAGGCAGCAGGGGGGCGCAGTCGAGCCGCCCGGCCGCCTAATGCAGTGGTCCGCAGTATGCCAGTATCTCTCTCCCTCCCCCCCCCCCGGCGGCTGTGTTCTGCCGCTACCAGTCCTGGGAGTCGGCGGTTCTCTGTGTCGGCTGTCAAGATGACAGCCGACGCAGAGAAGGAGGCCGCGCCGACTCCCAGGCAGCAATTGTACTTGGCGTCTATAGATGCTAGTACAATTGAAGCTCTGACCGCCGGGTCAGAGCGACGTCAGCAGCGTGATCAGGTCATGTGATCACGCTGCTGACGTCACTCCCGGCGCCAAGAGCGAACGCTGGTGGTAAGTGTGCTCCTCTGTGGAGCTGAAGAACCACCGAAGATGGGGATGGGGGTTAATGAGTGGAGAGGGGGGTTAATGTGGGGGTGGGGGTTAATGAGTGGAGATGGGGGTTAATGTGGGGGTGGGGGTTAATGAGTGGAGATGGGGGTTAATGAGTGGAGATGGGGGTTAATGAGTGGAGATGGGGATTAATGTGCGGGGGTTAATGAGTGGAGATGGGATTAATGTGGGGATGGGGGTTAATGAGTGGAGATGGGGGTTAATGAGTGGAGATGGGATTAATGTGGGGATGGGGGTTAATGAGTGGAGATGGGGGTTAATGTGTGGAGATGGGATTAATGTGGGGGGTTAATGTGGGGATTGGGGTTAATGAGTGGAGATGGGGGTTAATGAGTGGAGATGGGGGATTAATGAGTGGAGATGGGGATTAATGAGTGGAGGGGTTAATGAGTGGGGATGGGGGTTAATGTGTGGGGGGGATTTGGAGTGGGGGTACATAATGTGTGGGGGGATTTGGGAGTAGGGACGAGGGGTTATTGAGTGGGGATGGGGGGTACTTAATGTGTGTGGGGGATTGGGGATGGGGGGGATTTGGAGTGGGGATGGTATTTAATGTATGTGGGGAGATTTGAGGACACAAAATGAAGAGTATGTATGAGGAAACAGTATGGGGGATATGTGTGAGCAGACAGTATAGAGAGTGAGGGGGTAAATATATGAGGAGACAGTATGAGGAAGGAGGGGAATAGTGTGAGGAGACAGTATATTGCAGATATTTGTATTTAGGGGCATTATAATGACACTTCTATCTTTAAGGGGTTCGTGTGGGGATTTGCTGCAGAAGACCGTTGAAGATGGAAGTCTGCAGAGACGAAATGTGGATGAGAAAACTCATCATGGGGTCTGGACAAGAAGAAGAAAAGGAGAACGACTCCAGAGACGACGTCATCTATAAGGTACCTGGATGTAAATATTATTTGTGATATTGACTAATTCTCATGTTTTTTATTTATGTCAGGAGCATTACAGGGGTTGTCCAGGTCTGTGCTGAGTCTGCAGACATTCTATGTGACTGCAGACTCCTGAATTCTCACAGTGCTCACTGAATGCTGTCAGGATTCTCTCGTGCTGGTAATTTACATACATGCGGTCACATGCTGACTAGACATGTGTGGCCTCACTCAATGAAAGTGAACGGAGGGAGGCCGGGCACGTCTAGTTGGAATGTGGCCAGAAGTATACAAATCACATACTTGTGTTGACATGACTGTATATCGGCAAGGGAGAATCCTAAAAGTGTGCAGTGCATTCGTAGTGAGAATTCAGAAGCTGCAATGTCAGGATTCAGCTCTGCAGGTTCCAGTAGTCATCACATGGACACCTCACTTGACACGCTGTCAATTCCCACACGGGGACCGCAGCGCTCAGGTGGGAAGGGGGTACAGGGGCCCAGGTTTTATGAACAGCCCCGGGCCCATAGTCCACTTAATCCGCCACTGATCCAACCTACAATACCAGACAAAATTTTATAAATAGGCTTTTGCTCAAATTCAACCTTCCTTTTCTTTTATTTATTGATTGGGAATGGGATCATCCTAAGCCGATGCATTCATATTTATAGAATGCAAATATCACATATGTTCTTGCCTTCATGTACATTTGTGTGAAAATCCTTGTGCACTATGAAATGTTTTTATTTTCTTTTTTTTACTGGAGTTAAGTCTAAATCAACCATGTTGTTCACTACTGGACAAACTTTTATTAGTGTCTTTTTTTTGTTTGTTTAAGAGATTTTTTAAAGTAGAAACTTCTTCAGGAAACTCATTTGTTTGAGAGTTTTTAGAGGAGTTTTTCTTTTAGTGAAGTGGCTTTTTGGAAGGGTGTTTTTTTTTTTTGTTCCCTTTTTTTTTTGCATCCTTTTAATTGGAGAGTGAATACTTTTTTGAAGAGATGCCATTCAGGATTTTTTTTTTTTATAAATCAAATCATTTTTATTAAAAAAAACTTCAAAATACAAATTTGTAATCTTTCAAGTAACATAAATGACATCATAATGCCATAGTATAAAACATAAAGTATCTCAACTACAGTTCCCTAACCCACCCTAAATCCAAATTCCACCATTGAAAAACTGCTATCAGTTTTTTATTTGTTGAATGGAATAAAAAAAATGAATGACTAGATAAATGTTTTTAAAAGTTCAAGCAGTTCTTCATGCTCTTTATATCCATCTTTATTGATGTATTTATCTGTTGGTTATTGTTACTACTGTTCTACAATGACACATTTGTGCCTTACGACTGAATTATTCTTGAAAAATTCTGACAAATAAAGATAAATTTATAAAAAAAAAAAAAAAAGGCTCAGGAAAGAAAATGCCACCATTTCCTGAGGCATCTTCCTCTTGGAAAATTTGTCTGGTTCGTCTGCCTGAAAAAGACCATGTACAAACCTTTAAAAGGTGCTGCCCACAAGAGGGTTTTTCTAGTTTATCCTCAAATACCCAATTATGTATTAAATCATGGGAGGAAACTGAATGGGAGGAGACACAGATTAGATATTAGAAAAAAACTTTTTTGACAGTGTTCAATGACACCACAGGAGGTGGTGATGGCGAACTCAGTCGAAGGGTTCAAGAGAGTGTCAAGTATAGCGTGGCACTACCACAAGGTGCACAAGTAGGTTACCCAGACCCAAGTGAATAATAATAAAGTAACTTGGCACTCAACTGAATTGTCCTTTTTAAGTGAAGTTTTTTTTATGTGCAGTCCTACAAAAAGACGCTTCGGCCTACACTTAGCCTTCGTCAGTCCGACTCCTGTCTATATAGTATGAACAAACGTATGTCCACGAGCAAAATAATTTTTTTGTAAGTTCCTGCTTCCAAATATGGTGTAGGCATATAGCAGGCTTCCAGCTACCCTTAAGGTGTGCTGTGCTGGTAATTCAATTAGATGCAATATATTCCATAAGGAAATGAGGAGAGGTTCCCGCTGGATTGCTGAAGCAATTTGCCTGTGGAAGATGTCTGTACTGAGACCGGTGTAAAAATATACCTGTAGAAAATGTCCGTACTGAGACCAGTAGCAGAAGGCCCGTATGGGGCATATAATAGTAGCTTGCAGGTGTGCAGGTGAGACCGGCGGCCTAAGGCTAATATGGGGCTTATAGAAGTAGGTCGCAAGTGTGTAGGGCTGAACGTGGGGGTGGATTTAGTGAATCCTGCTTTGAGCAGGGGGTTGGACCAGATGGCCCAGGAGGTCCCTTCCAACTCTACGATTCAATGATTCATTGTGATATATCAATAAATAATATTGACTTCATCTTTTTCATCCTTTTTGATTGCCCCTTTTAATAATTTAAATTGCAATATTCAAAAGGGACAGTGGGAAGTAAGGCTCAATCTCTCACTCAATGGCTCTTTCACATGGGAAAAAAAATATGGACCTCGATTGACGAGATACCAAGTTTATCAGCGCTCATTTCTTTAAATGTACATGGCGCCATCATCGAGAATATGTGCGGATGAATGAATTTTACTTTCGGTCGGCAGCACGTTTATACGAAGGAATGTGCTGCCGACTTCAATGACTCAAATTAGTGGAAACGTTTGCGCGCCATTGGGCCGGCATTAATACGAAATCTTCTTCAGCAAGTCATGAGCCTTTACAGTTGCCAGACGTTACTCCGTACTGTACGTTAATAACTGGAGGATTTTTGCATTTAACCTGTCTGGCTGGTTACCAGGGATACAGAATAGTAAGAGACCAATTTTCCTGCTAAAATATGAAATTTTCTAATTACGATGAAAGCCACACTACAATCACAAATATACCAAGGAATAAATATCAATAATGCCTTGTGATTAAAATTATACATCTAGTAGCACAGCTAGTGCTGCCGTTCTCCGGGTGCGCTGGTAAGAAACCATTGCTTTGTATGTTGCTGAATCAAAAATCAACCGCCTGAATGGGACCCATTTCTATAGGACTTGTTAATTTTAATAATTCAGTGTAATTGTTGATTTACTGAGCTAAGAATTTCTAGTGGGTGAGCGGTAAATGGAAAGTGCATTAATTGTCTGCAAATATGAAATTTGCTCACATTTTAGGTTAAGTTCACACGAGCGCACGAAAAATAGTCCATTTCTCAAGAAGAAAAAAAATCCCTGACAAATCTTTCACCTCTATTGTCACCCGTATTTATACATCAATAATTAAAAAATTTCATGATTTTCTATGTTTGTGATTGCAATGGATCCATGAAAAAATGATGCATGTTTTCTTTTTGTGCCTCTACAGTGGGGAAAATAAATATCTGATACACTGCTGATTTTGCAAGTATTCCCCCCTACAAAGAATGGAGGTCTGTAATTTTTTATCATAGGTACACATCACCTGTGAGACAGAATCTAAACATAAAAAAACAGAAAATCACGTATGATTATTACATATTTCATGCAATAAAATGCAAACTTATGTATCTCACAGACCTGTCAGTTTTTCTTTTAGAAGCCCTCCTACTCTGCACTCATTACCTGTATTAATTGCACCTGAACTTGTTGCACACACGCACACACTCCAACCTCTCCACCATGGCCAAGACAAAAGAGCTGTCTAAAAACACCAGGGACAAAATTGTAGACCTGCACAAGGCTGAGATGGGCTACGGGACAATAGGCAAGCAGCTTGGTGAGAAAGCAACAACTGTTGGCACAATTATTAGAAAATGGAAGAAATACAAGATGACTCAATCTTCCTTTGTCTGGGGCTCTATACCTCGTGGGGTAAGGAATATTCTGAGAAAGGTCAGGAATCAGCCCAGAAATACAAAGGAGGACATGGTCAATGACCTGAAAGGAGCTTGGACCACAGTCTCAAACATTACTCTTAGTAACACAATACACGTCATGGATTAAAATCCTGCAGAGCATGGAAGGTCCCCCTGCTCACGCCAGCACATGTCCAGGCCCTTTTGAAGATTGCCAGTGACCATCTGGATGATCCAGAGAAGACATGGGAGAAGGTTATGTGGTCAGATCAGATCAAAATAGAACTTTTTGGTATCAATTCCACTTACAGTGTTTGAAGGAAGAAGGATGAGTACAACCCCAAGAACACAGTCCCAACTCTGAAACATGGTGGTGGAAATATCATACTTTGGGGGTGCTTTTCTGCAAGGGGACATGACGACTGTACCATATTGAAGGGAGAATGGATGGGGTCATGTATCACGAGTTTTTGACCAACAACCTCCTCCCTCAGTTAGAGCATTGAAGATGGTTTGTGGCTGGGCCTTCCAGCATGACAATGACTTAAAACACACAGCAACTGTGGAGCGGCTCCATAAGAAACATTTCAAGTTCCTGGAGTGGCCTAACCAGTCTCTCGACATGATCCTAATAGAAAATCTTTGGAGGGAGCTGAAACTCAATGTCACCCAGCGAAAGCCCCGAAACCAAATATTAAGTTCTGTTTTTATACTGTATCAAATACTTATTCAATAGAATAAAATACATATTAAGAAAAAATCACTTTTTTTTTCTTTTTTAATACACAAACCATTGGTCCTTGTGAGAAAACATTTATGGGAACTGTCAACTTTGATTAACATTAGTCCTTGCGCCGCCCATGTGGGGCCCATTTTCCATGCAGACAGCAAAAATTAACATACCCTTACAAAAAGGGTTATTAAGCAAAGACAAATGGACTCCTGGCCCAAACTCACCAGCCTCATATGGTGCCCATGTCCTGGATTCAACTGTGTGTGGTGGTTGTTGAAGCAATGACTCCACCAGCTGTCCACTCCCTGTGAATCTCCCCCAAATTTTCAAATAGCCTTTTCTTAACAATCCTTTCAAGGCTGTGGTTATCCCAGTTGCTTGTGTACCATTTTCAACCACACTTTTTCCTTCCACTCATCTTTCCATTAATATGCTTGGATACAGCACTCTGTGAACAGCCAGCTTCTTTAGCAATGACCTTTAGTGGCTTACCCTCCTTGTGCACTGTGTCAATGACTGCCTTCTGGACATCTGTCAGGTCAGCAGTCTTCCCCATGATTGTGGAGCCTGCTGAAACAGACTAAGGGACCTTTTTAAACTCTTAGGAAGCCTTTGCAGGTGTTTTTTTTGTTAATTATTCTAGTTTACTGAGATAATGACTTTTGGGTTTTCATTGGCTGTAAGCCATAATCATCAACATTAACAGAAATAAACACGTGAAATAGATCACTCTGTTCGTAATGAATCTATATATGAGTTTCACTTTTTTGTATTGAAGAACTGAAATAAACTTTTCGATTATATTCTAATTTTGTGAGAAGCACCTGTATATGCCTATGAGTCTGTCAAAATCACGTCACAAGACCAGCAGCTGCTCCGTGTTTCGCAGTCCTTATTTGAACCACAAAACATGGAGGCGTAAAATCAAAGGAGCATCAACCGGGCAGGTGAAACAGCGTTGCAGCATGGAGAGAAAAAGTCAGAATATGGCATTGAAAAATTACATATACAGTATGTGTGTGTGTAGATATTATGAATATTAAAAAAAAAAATTGTTAGGCTATGTTCTCACTAGTTTTCTAGCATGGAGTTTGAGGCTTTCAGAGCCACATCAAAGCGTATGTCAAGCATATCAGTATTACCATATCCTTACCCTATAATATACCTTTTGGAGAAATCTTGCATTTTATACAACACTGCTAACTAGGTTTACACAAGTATTTTTACATCAAATCCAAATTTTTTGCATAATGTTTCAAAAACGTAGACAAGCCTTGCCCTCTTTGACCAGAAAAAAACAAACAAAAAAAACAAACAAAAAGTGTAGAACTTGTTGCATTTTTTGCAGCACTTCTATGATATGCAAATATTGTGCGCCAACGGCTATTCGATGCCATGATAGTAGCCAAAAATTATTTGTTTGGGACTCTTGTTAAAACACTTAATTCAGCCACACACTCTTATTTTTGCGACAAAATTTTAGCACATTTTGCAGTGAATCTACCCCAAGAATGTAACTCATTTTTTATGTACGTTCTTGTCTATAAAATAGGTTTCAAATATTTCGATATCCTAACATTAATTTAGAAGGGCTGCTCTGGATAAAGGAAAATCATAGCACATGAATTAAAACACAACCAGTGACATATTAGATGCCGGTAAGTGTTCACTGCACCGGTCAAGGGGTCTGCGATGAGGGTCTTTAAGCTCTGGAGTAATACGGAGACTGTGAAATATTCTCTCTCCACGGGAATTCGGGAAACATTGATGGAACAATTTCTTGAATCTCATTTTTCGAGCAATTTTCACTTGATATACTTCAGTCAATCTTGGAGGGTCTCACACTAGTCTCACTAATCACTACCAATATATTGGAGAAATGGAGCGAGAGAGCAGATGTGCTAGAAACCAAACCGGCTAATCTCTGCATAAACCGGTGATTACAGCAGAGAACGGGTTTTCTTCCTGCCTCGAGATGCCAGCGGGAACACAAAGACTATTCAGGCAGGCTGCTGTAGAACAGGTTGTGAGTGAAGCCTCATCAAACACAACTCAACAGTAGAATAAAAGTTGACAAGACCTTAAATGCTTAGTGTTCAACCAACAATGGCTGCCGCCACCGCATCGCGTCACAAGCACGCCGGCGCTGCCGCATAAACAAGCCGGATCCGTGACCTTCATATTATACATTTATGTTTTACATACATTTAATTTGACAAGTTTATGAAGGATTCTGTAATGTGTTCTATGAGATGAATGTTTATTATTTCACAATTCTAAGCCTCTGTCAAAAGTATAAAAAAAAAATTTCAAAGGAACTAGTGAATGTTACCTACAGGATTGATGTGAAACTTTGCTTCTGTATAATGTAAAGGGAATATAGCGCTTTTAACTTTTTTTTCTTGTTGCTGTTGCGATTTACTTTGGGGGCATCCATTATGGAAGCAGTCTTCCTTTATTGAGTGTTTGTAAGATATGGCATGCTGTGAGTGTTCGGAGTTGGGCCGGGTTTAGAAGGCAATATTTCATGTTTTGTGTAATGCTCAGTTCAATTATGGGTCTCCCGATCCAAATTTACAATGTCATATACACATCTGGGTATGAGATTCGTACATGGAGAAGTGATGAGTGAATGTGCTGGGATAACGAGTTATCTGAGCATGCTCTGGGACTAACCAAGTGACTTCGGAGTGCTCGAAAAATATGTTCGAATTCCCGCATCTGTATATCTCATGGCTGTTCAACAGCTGCAACACATGCAGGAATTGTCTATTTGTTAGGTAATCCCTGTATGTGTCGGCGCTGCGAGGATTCAAAAGTCTGCAGACTTTCATCCCAAACCTGGGAACCCCTTTAACAGTTTTCAGGCTACAAACACAAATATTAAAAAGGGGTCAAAATTTAGAACATTAGATCAGCTCTAAATCACAGCCCTATATGGTGTGCACAATTATTGAGTAGTTTGACCATATCATTTTTATACAGATTTTCCACCTCCGAGATGAATAAACTTCAATTGTTATTGGATGAAACAAATCAGGTGATGTGTAGCGATTATCGAATAGCTTCGGATAAGAGCTTACCCAAATAGCTATAGCGCTTACCGAATAGCTGCATCAGGAACCCAGATACCTGGAGCGCTCCCAATAATCAGCTGTTTGGCGCCGCAGCTGCATGTGTCACGGCTGTGTGACAGACAACACACATGCATGGAGAGCCTGTTTGTTGGGCTCTCCATGCATGTGTTGTGACTGTCGAACAGCTAATTATCAGGAGAGCTCAAGGTATCCAGGTTCCCTAGGCAGCTATTCGGATAAGGAGTTATCTGAAGCTATTCGATCAACACTAGTGATGTGAGTTTGTGTAACGAGGGGGTGAGACCTAAGGATACGAGTACAACTACATTTATCAAGATGTGTAGAATTATTAAGCAGCTTGTCTTCCTCAGGCAAAATGGGCCTAAAAGATGATTTAACTGACTCTGCAAAGTAAAAAAAATAGTTGTCTTAGAGGGAGGCAGCACTCCTGAAATTGGTAAATTATTGAGACACAATCACAGAACCATCAAAGAACCAGAACAGAATGCATTACCCTCCAGAGCTGTCATATATCAGAACTGCAACCTCCCTGTAGGCTAGCGGTACAAGGCCGAGATAAGGATGGCTGAACCCTCGACCACCACTGAGCAAGACACAGAAGTACAAGGCATTCAGTGCTCAGAGACATGGCCGAGGTGAGAAAGGCTGAGCCCCACCACCTCTGAGTAAGACACAGAAGTACAAGGTGTTCAGTGCTCAGACACAAATGTCAAGACTGGGCCAAGAAATATCTGAAGAACGATAGATTGAAGGTTTTATGAACTGATGAGAGCGACTCCTGACAGGTGGGTCTGCCCTTTGACATGCCGAAACGAAGCGAGCTACTCATTTGTAACCCGAAAAATTGTAATTCTATAAGGCTCCTAGAGCCGATATTTGAACTTTCAAGTTGTTGACCGAAAGACCTAACTCACGCCCCTTCTGTAGGAACTCTAAAATAGCAGGAATGGTCACTTATTTGGAAAGGGCCGCTGAATGGAAACTAAGAAATTTTCTTCATACTCTTAGGCCTGTTTCACACTTCCGTTTTTTCAAATCCGTCAAAATCCGTTGGTTTCCGTAAAAAAACGGATCCGCCATTTTTTTTTTGCAGGATCCGTTTTTTTGTCCCATAGACTTCCATTAGTGGTTACCGCGGATCCGTCAAAAAAACGGATCCGTTTTTTTTAAAAACGGATCCGTTTGCATCAGTTTCCGTCAAAAAAACGGAAACGGATCCGTTTGGCGGACACAAAAACGGAAGTGTGAAACAGGCCTTACATAAATTTTGGTGGTGGCCTCTTTTCTTTGTCAGAGGGTATCAATTAGATTTTCTGAGAAACCTTAGTCTTAGTAATTGCCTCTCAAATTCCAGGCTGTCAGCCGCAAGCCCTTCATGTGAGGGTGGTAGAAGGGCCCCTGAGACAGCAGGTCTCGATCCCAAGGGAGAATCCACGGGTCTGACATTGACATGGCTCTGAGCAAAGAGAACCATGGTCTCTTGGGCCAAAACAGGGCGATCAGAATTACGTTCACCCCTTCCTCCCTTATCTTCCTGATGACTACTGGCAAGATTATCATTGGAGGAAATGCATACGCCCGATGAAAGGTCCATGGGGATTGAAGGGAGTCGAGAATATCTGGGTTGTCCGTCGTGTATAACGAAGCGAACCTTTCGACTTAGTCTGTTTCTTGTCGCAAAAAAAGTCTATATCTGGCATGCCCCACATTTCTGTTATTCTGAAAATGCGATGGTTGAGTACCCATTCTCCTTGGTGCAGGGTATGGCGGCTGAGGAAATCCGCTCTGGAGTTGTCTACTCCCCTAACGTGCAGAGCCGACAAGGACAGGAGGTTTTTCGGCCATTGTTAGGATTCTGTTTGCAATAGACATGAGAACTCCCGATCTTGCATAGCGCCCAAGCATCCCGGATATGGTGGGACAGTCCCATTTTTGACTGCCTGTCCAGCTGTCCCGAGCGAGACTCTTGTTCCTGCACTGCACTGAGCCGCCACGCCCCCCATGCACCGACCCCCATCCCCCCCCCCAGAGACCCCCACAGCCTGCGATGACTTGCTAGGCTGTTGCTTCTGTGCGCACAGGACCTGTGATGAGGTCATAGGAGGGCAGGAGTCCGGAGTCACATGATCAGGGGCTCAGTGTGTGCAGGACTCTGCTGTGCTGGTTGTCATGATGCTGGTGAGGGGAAGTTTATGTGTGGGGTCAGGAGGGGTTTACAGGGTGGATGTAGCAGAGCCTTGTGTATGGGGTATGCAGAGCGGAGCCATGTGTATGTACAAGGTGTACGAAGCGGAGCAACGTGTGTATGGAGTGGAGCCATGGGTGTGTACGAGGTGTATGGAGCGGAGCCATGTGGACGAGGTGTAGAGCTGAGCCGCGCGTGTACGGAGCTGAGCCGCGTGTGTACGAGGTGTAGAGCTGAGCCGCGCGTGTACGAGGTGTACGGAGCTGAGCCGCGCGTGTACGAGGTGTACGGAGCTGAGCCGCGCGTGTACGAGGTGTACGGAGCTGAGCCGCGCGTGTACGAGGTGTACGGAGCTGAGCCGCGCGTGTACGAGGTGTACGGAGCTGAGCCGCGCGTGTACGAGGTGTACGGAGCTGAGCCGCGCGTGTACGAGGTGTACGGAGCTGAGCCGCGCGTGTACGAGGTGTACGGAGCTGAGCCGCGCGTGTACGAGGTGTATGGAGCTGAGCTGCGTGTGTACAAGGTATACGGAGTGAAGCCACATGTGTATGGAGCGAAGCCATGTGTGTACGAGGTGTACGGAGTGGAGCCACGTGTGTATGAGGTGTAGAGCGGAGATGTGTACAGAGCAGAGCCGTGTGTACAAGGTGTATGGAACGGAGCCCTGTGTGTACAAAGTGTATGGAGCTTAGCCGTGTGTTTACGGAGCCATGTGTGTACGGGGTGTACGGAGTGGAGCCACGTGTGTACGAGGTGTATGGAGCAAAGCCGCATGTGTACAAGGTTTACGGAGTGGAGCCATGTGTGTACTGAGTGGAGCCTAGTGAGTGCGAGGTGTACAGAGCGGAGCTGTGTGTACGAAGCATGCAAAGCGGAACCATGTGTGTATGAGGTGTGCGGAGCCATGCGTGTACAAGGTGTATGGTGGGGAGCATTCATACCTCCCAACCGTCCCGGATCCAGCGGGACAGTCCTGATTTTGAGTCTGTCCCGGTCGGGAGCTTACTTTTCCTGCGGCTACAGGAGTACACAGCGGAGCCCCAAGGAGCACTTTAAAATTCGCACGTGACGATCCACTGGAAGGGACGTGCTAGAAGCTGACCGGAATTGAGGTAATTTCGGGAGGAGATTGTGACGGAACCATGGAGGCACTTCAGAGAATGCTTCAGATCCATCACCGTGTCCTCCTCCGACAGCGAGATCGCCTTGGAATCGGGGATGCCGGCCATGTGAGTGGATCATGATATGTCCTGCACCAGGAGGCTCAGGTGGGCATTACAATGGAAGCCAGGCTGCTATAGTATCTTTATAGAATCTTTCTTCCTCTCTGTTCTTTCTGTCCTTCTTTCCCTTCTTCCTTTCTCTCTAATCTTTTTTTCTCTCTGTTCTTTCTTTCCTCTTTCTCTCTTCTTTCTTCCCCTCTTTCTCTATTCTCTGTTTTCTTTCTAATCTTTCTTTTTCTCTGTTCTCTGTCTCTCCTTTCTTTTTTTCCCCCCTCTTCCTTTCTCTGTTCTTTCTTTCCTTCCCTTTCTTTCTCTCTCCGTTCTTTCTTTCCCGTTTTTTTTCCTCTGTTCTTTTCTGTCCACTCTTTCCCTCTCTGATCTTTCGCTCTCGCTCTGTTCTTTCCTCTCTTTCTTTCTGTTCTCTTTCCCTTCTTTCTCGCCTAAAATTTGCCGCTGCATGCGCCGCAACCTTTGTCCCTCTTTCCCTTCTTCAAAAGTTGGGAGGTATGATCTTGTTCCTCGATGATTTATATATGCCACGGCTGTGATGTTGTCTGATAGCACCCTTGTATGGGTCCCTCACAACTGTGGAAGAAATTTATGTAATGGCATGATAAATGGCTTTTAACTCCCTTACATTTGATGATTCACCTGCTTCGCTGATAGACCACTTGCCCCTGAACTTCATGTTCTCCCAGGTGCGCTCCCCACCTCATAGGACTGACGTCTGTAAAAATTATTTTTGAGGGATTACCCATGGAACCCCTCCTGAGAGATGGTCTGGTTCTAGCCACCAAGTCAAAGATTCAATTACTTCTGCTTATAAGGACATTAAATCCTCCAAACGACTTTAACCTTCCTTCTTACTGCAGGATGGCGCTCTGTAGCTGTCTAGTATGGAACTTACCCCATGGGACTGCCGGGATACATGATATTAGATAGCCAAGAGACATACCCTCTCTAAAGGATATTGTGGGGTTGTTGACTGCTGCCCATACTTTATTAATTATTGTTAATTTCTTTGCTTCTGGAAGAAGGCACCTCTGACTTACGGAGTCCAGAAGAAGGCCCAGGAAGGTTTGGCAGGTTATCGGGCACAGCCTAGATTTTTCCCAATTGATTAGCCATTCCAAATCCTGTAAGGATGAGATTACATCAACTAGATGTTGTTGGCACTGTAAAGCAGAATTTCCTACCAGTAGGTCATCCAGGTATGGGATTATAAGAGTGTCTTTTAATCTCAAATACGACATGACCTCTGACATTACTTTGGTGAAGACTCAAGGAGCCATGGACAGCATAAAGAGCATTGCTGCGTACTGGAGATGACAGACTTGACCTTCCAACACGACCGCCACACGGAGGTATTGTTGATGCCCAATATATATTGGTAGATGGTAATACGCAGCTTTGAGATCCAGGTCCGACATAAAGCACCTGGGAAATAAAAGTTTCATGGGTGATCGGATGGACTCCATCTTGAAGGTTTGGTTTTCTAAAAAGGTATTTAAGTTTCCCAGATTTATTATGGTCCTATAAGAACCATCTGGCTTAGACACAAGAAATAGAGGGGAGTAGAACCCCTTCCCTCTTTGGTCTGTCGGAACCTCTACTAGAACTCGTTTGGATAACAGACATCTTATTTCCAACTCCAAAGCCCCCTGTTGAGATTGGGAGTTTAGAGAAGTCAATAGGAAGGTGTCCGGAGGGATCCAGGCAAATCTTAACTTTAAGCCGGATGTCATAAGGCTAATGGCCCATGAGTTGGACGTTATCCCCCTCCATTGTTGGCAGAAAAAGGAGTCTGCCACCCACCGGCAGGTCAGAACAGGTGCCGAACAGGGCACCTTTTTGGTTTCTTTGTGGGGCCAGCGGTCCTGGTTTCTATAGTCCTTCCTCCTGCTAAATGAAGGTTTTCAAAAGGCTTTCCTATAGGATATAAGTATTAGGGAACCCTTTCTTCCTTTCACCCGCCTTGGTGAGAATCTCAACCAATTTTGTGACAAGCAGGTACTCACCCTGGCATGGTAGACCGCAGAGTTTAGATTTGGTCTGCGCGTCACCTTTCCATCCTTTTAACCATAGGGCCCGTCGAGCTGCATTGGTTAACCCCGCTGACTTGGCTGCAAGGCGTATAGAATCAGCTGAGGCGTCCGCCAAGAAGGCTGCCACGCCTCTGATCAGAGGGATGGAGGATATTATTTTATCTCTGGATAGGCTGCCTTTTATGCTATCTTCCAGATCGTTTAACCACACTAACATGGATCTTGCCGTACATGTAGCCGATATTGCTGGCTTAAATGCTCCTGTACCTGATTCCCAAGATCTTTTTAGAAGAGAGTCTGCTTTACAGTCTAGGGGGTACTGTAGGGTCCCTGAGTCTTCCACTGGTAACGAGGATCGTCTTGAGGCTACGGCTGCATCTACTTTGGGGGCTTTTATCCACGTAGACAGATCTTCGTCATCAAAGGGATGTCTTTTAGTTGTTGAGGGAAGGCCTTTTTGTCCTTGCCTCTCCCATTCCTTTTTAACTAACTCTTTTACTGCTGGAATCACTGGGAATGCTTATCTCTTTTTCTCAGAGAGCCTGCAAACAATGTCCTTAGGGGTTTTGGGATCTTTAGTGTCCGTAAGCCCCATGGTTTTCCTAACCGACCTGACAAGATTGTTAATATCGGTTGGAAAACATGTATATTGCTCTCCCTCTGAAAAAGATTCTCCTGAGGAATCTCAGTCTCTTTCGTCAATATCCGAGGAACGTTCTGATCCCAGGGAGTCATATTCCCTATTTGACATTAGTTCTCCAACACTACTCAAACCTCTTAGGGCCTGCAACTCTTCCCTGATCATCAGCCTAATATCCTCTGTTCTTACTGAGGACTCTTCCTGCAGGGTATGTCGGATACATATTTGACATAACCTTTTGGGATAGCTGTCTGGAAGGAGCTGGGAACACAGGGCGCATTCTTTATGTTTGGACTTTTCGGTTCTTTTGCCTAGGGATATACAGAAAGAAGGGGGGCTATCAGCGTTATAGGTGGGATAAATAACACCCACCCAGTGAAGCTTTTGTCAACATGGTACCGGTTGCGGAGGTGAAGGCACAGGCTGAGCTGTGGAGTGACCAGATTTCTTGTCTTTTCCACTTTTGATCGAGGACCCACTCTGTTTAGAGCGTCCACTGCTGTATCTTCCAGAGGGAGCAAAGCGGTATCTTTAGAGGATGCCATTGTTGCACACCGGTAGGGCTCTGGCTGGTGTTTTTATGCAGACTTTTCCCCCCTTAATGCCGCAAACTCAATCATTTTTTTTTCCCTTCACCCAAAAGTGTGCTCAGCACTTCCGGGTCCGGCCGTGCTGTGTGCGCCTGCGCTGCTGCTCTGTACAGGCGCAGCCTCTTGACTCCCTGGTACCCCCAGAAGTTAACCTAAACACTTCCGGGGGTGAGCGCTTCTGAGGACTCTGCACACACGTGCGCGCCGTCGGTATCATCTCGGTGGCGCGCCTTTGGAGACCGCATTTTTTACCTTCATCCAGCCGATTCGTTTGCAGCCCCGGACAAGCGCCGGCCCATCCTGCCGCTCTCTCCCCGTGAGCCAGGGTGGCCAACCCGGATCCTGGCATCACGGTGTCCTGTCAGCTGAGGGGGGAGCTGGACACAGGAATCCCCCGACGCTGCTTCTGGTGCTGGAGCCCCTGCTGTTCTCTCAGCAACCGCACAGGTGGCATCATAGCCCAAGTATCCTCTTGCGAGTTTCTCTCCACAGGTTCCCTTAGGAACAGGAAACCAACTGCGGGAGCGAGGGCGCCCCTTTTATCTCTCCGTTTCTTGTTCCTAGGGGCGGATACCCTCTCTCAGTGGGTGCTGTTGTGGCGAAGAGAAAAAGTACACTGGAAGATTATATGAATTTCAATCTACAAAGTCATTTTTCGGAAACTGAAATGATCCAAAACCAATATCCATTTCCATAAGTAAAATAAACATTATTAAACTCTTTTGCTAATAAAACTCATTTACAAAGTTGAATATTTTTTTTTTTTATTGGAAACGGACCTTCTTTATGTCTCTATTCTTTTGTTGCGTTTACTGTTCAGTTTTCCATATGTACAGGACGATAACATAAAATCTGTCCCAGAAAGAAGAAAGTGCATACTTGTACAGAAATCTAACAGTCGTTACTAAATGACACCAGACAAAACACAAGACGCTCATTGGAAATATCAAGTTAGAAACATTTTGCTTTAATAAAATGGCGGACTAGAGAACGGTGTTGACAAAGTGTCCGCTGCATGCAGAAGATCGTTGTGAGGGCCGGGAACGCGGCAAACCTTCGAGCAGATACACAGCCCTAGTAAATAGTGCTATCCTGAGGGGTTAAGTAGGCTTAAAGTTTAAAAAATAGGATTTTCATCAGTAAGGTAAATGGATTATGTTAAAAAGTGGAAATACAATGAGCAGCAGCTTGTCTGACAGTAAGGGTATACAGAGGCGGACGATCGGTACACATAGAAAAGGGAGGAAGGGAGGACAGAAGGACTGGAGGACAGGAGTGGAAAAACAAAAAAACAGGGACACTGCATTTGGTTGTAATGTAGTTTATAAAACATTGTAGTCCACAGATCCTATCCACATACGGCTTCTTAATTTATCTTTTGCACAGATACATGTTATCGCTCCGGAGGGAACATCAGCTCTGCCGATGTCACATCGTCTATAGAACATTTAGCCAGGAATGCGGTTCGCCGCTTCCTCCTCCGCGTCAGCCCTGTTGGCATTGATTTCTGCAAGTGTTCTTGCAAAGCGGGTCCATTCGTCATTTCGAGGCACGGAAATTTGCTGTGAAGTAAACGAAAGAATAAAAAAATTATCATCATAAAGCAAAATAGCCTTCACTGTGGGAGATATAAAAACTAGCTAAAACTTCCCACCCGATTCTTCACCATGGCTGCCAGGCAGCGCAGAATCCCATACAGGCTGTGCAGACATTTAAAAGGAAACCTGTCAGCGGGTTTTTGCTATTTAATCTGATAGCAGTATGATGAAGGGGCAGGGAGTCTGATTCCTGGGATATGTCACTTGCTCAGCAGCTTGGTGTAGTTTCAATACAATCAGTGATTTATCATTAGGACATAAATCAGAGTGCAGGACTAGGGGTCTTGTGCCAGGCAGTCCAGCCTATCTGTGTAACCACACCCCCACCACTCTGATTGGCATTTTTCTGTGTACATTGTCTGCAGGCTGCCAATCAGGGGTGTGGGTGGGTTTACACAGAGCTGAGCATTTTGAGCACTCCTACATCTACTGCAGAGAAAACAGGGATTCTATGAAAACTGCACCAAACCGCTCAGTAAGAGATACATTGCTGGAATCAGGGTCATCATGCTGCTCTCAGATTACATAGAAAAAAATGCTGACATATTCCTTTTAATTGAAAAAGTTGACATATGGCAAGTGTACAGGATATGGACGCCTTCGGTGGCAATTTTGTTTTTTACTTAAATTTATTTTGGGTTAAGAATCATTAGTTTAATTCGAATATTTTGGACAATTTAGCCTTTATAGGACTTGATGCTTCACCCTACATTTACAGCTTCAAAAGGAGTTAACTGAGGATCGGTCAATAAACTCATTTTGAACGAAGGGTTTACAGTGCTCACCTCTTATCGAGCTCTGGTATGCCAATTTAAGACCACATCAAACTTAAATGAGAATATAAATCAGTTTAGAATAGATAGGAGCTGTAAATCCTGCAGATGAGTTCACTGATGGATTCTCAGTTAACTCATTCTGCGGCTAGTAATGAAATATTAAAATCACAAGGCACCGTAAAAGCTAAACCACTCACAATTTTTACAGAAACCCAAAAATTATTTTTAACCCAAAAAACATCCATTCAATTTAAAAAAACAACAACCCACGTATGGTGTTTATACCCTTTAACATGAAAATAGATGATTAGGACTAATGAACTTTGTGGCACTTTTCTTAATTAAAGTTGAGACTACAGCGGCGACCCCCAGGAGCTGCACTTCCATCTCCGTATGAGAGCAGCTTTTTCATTAAAAGGCCATTAGCGAGTTTCAGACAATTGTATTAGCTATAAAATGAAATACACAAAGGAGAAAGATCTATGAGAAAGTAATCCAGTTTTGTTTTCAATAAACCTCCACTTTTTTGCTCTCCAAAGTTAGTCCAAAATTCTGTGCACTGATTAATATCTTGATATATCTGAATATAGTGGGAGGATTTGTTGTAGGTTTTATAGGCAGCTTATAGCACCATGGAAGAGGATGAAACATTACACATGTCATCTGCATGCTTTGGGAATTCTCTTTTGCGACCACTAGGGGGAGTTTCCCAGAACAGAAAAAAAAAAACCAGTATGCAGAGAGCTCCCTCTAGTGGTGGCTGCAAGCATACAACACTTCATTGCTGAACTCTGCAGTCATGCTGGGGATTTGGGGCTCTGTAGGAGAATCGGACACTAATATATTCCAAAAAGCAATTTAACCCCCTCAAAAAACAGGATTTTTGGGTTGCTTACCGTAAAATCTGTTTCTCGGAGCCTTCATTGGGGGACACAGAGACCATGGGTGTATGCTGCTGCCACTAGGAGGCTGACACTATGCACAAAAAAAGGTTAGCTCCTCCTCCGCAGTGTACACCCCACCGACCGGCAGGAAGTTCCTCAGTTAGTGAGAAAGCAGTAGGAGAAGTAACAGAATAGATTGAAAACAGAACAGACAACTCAAACCAACCAACATAATAACAAGAGTTGTAGAACATGGGAGGGTGCTGTGTCCCCCAATGAAGGCTCCGAGAAACAGATTTTACGGTAAGCAACCCAAAAATCCTGTTTTCTCGTTCGCCTTATTGGGGGACACAGAGACCATGGGACGTCCCAAAGCAGTCCCTGGGGTGGGAAAAACAAACTTCCATCAGGCCAGCGGACTCACTACCGCAGCCTGCAGGATCCTTCTACCTAGGCTGGCATCTGCCGAAGCGTAGGTATGGACCTTGTAGAATTTTACAAACGTGTGAACCGATGACCAGGTTGCAGCTTCGTAAAGCTGCAGCGCGGAAGCTCTGTGACGTACCACCTAGGAGGCACCCACTGCCCGGGTAGAGTGCGCTCTAATTCCCAGAGGGACCACTCGTTGTTTGACCCGGTAGGCCTCCAAAATTGCCGATCTGATCCAGCGAGCAATAGTAGCTTTGGAGGCCGGGTGACCTTTCCGCGTCCCATCTGGAATGATGAAGAAAGAATCTGTCTTCCGCAAGAAGTCATCCTAGTTAGGTAGACATTCATCGCCCTGACCAAGTCCAGCTTGTTCAAGGACCGCTCCCGAGGGTGAGCTGGACCTGGACAAAAGGACGGGAGAACAATGTCCTCATTCAGGTGGAAAGTGGACACAATCTTAGGAAGGAAAGAGGGCGGAGGCCGCAGAACTACCTTGTCCTGGTAGAGTACCAAGAGAGCGGCAAGAGAGGGCCGCCAATTCCGACGCGCGCCGGATGGAGGTGATTGCTGCCAGAAAGGCTACTTTCCACGAAAGGAGAGAAAGGGAAACATCCCAGAGAGGTTTAAAGGAAGGACCTTGTAGAACCTCGAGAACCAGATTAAGATCCCATGGATCTACGGGCGCTCAGTAGGGAGGAACCATGTGAGCCACACCTTGACGGAAGGTTTTAACCTGAGGACGGGAGCCAACGTCTTCCGAAATAAAATGGACAGCGCCGACACTTGACCCTTTAAAGAGCTGAAGGCAAGACCCGCATCCAGCCCCGCTTGAAGGAACGCCAGGACAGAAGGGAGCGAAAAAACACATGGGCGGAATGTCATTGATCTCGCACCAAGTGAAATAGTTCTTCCAAGAACGGCAATAAATCTTGGAAGACGATGGCTTCCTGGCTCGGATGATGGTATGAATAACTCGATCGGAAAATCCTGATCGTTGCAAAACCTCGGCCTCAACAGCCACGCCGTTAAATTGAGTGGCCGAGAATTGGGGTGGCAAAACGGACCTTGAGACAGCAGATCTGCTCAGTCTGGAAGCTTCCAGAGGGCGTCCGCGAGAAGGTTGGCGATGTCCGCGAACCAATCCCTACTGGGCCAATTCGGGACGAAGAGGAGGACTGAAATTCCTTCCGCCTTGATTTTCTTCAGCCGCCTGGGAAGAAGAGGCAGGGGAGGAAACCGGTAGGGGAGCTCGAACTGTGACCAAGGAATGGCCAGAGCGTCGGCGCCCACCGCGAGAGGATCTCGAGCCCTGGATACAAACTGTGGAACTTTTCTGTTGAGGCGAGAAGCTAGCAGATCTACGTCCGGGGTTCCCCACGACGGCAAGTTGAAGAAATACTTCCGGATGTAGGGACCACTCTCCCGCCGCGAGATCCTCGCGGCTGAGAAATCGGCGGCCCAATTGTCCACGCCGGGAATGTGTACCGCGGATATTGCCGGGACTGAAGCCTCTGCCCAATGAAGAATCTTGGACATTTCTGCCAGGGCTGAGACACTCCGCGTCCCTCCCTGGCGTGTGACATATGCCACCACCATGGCATTGTCTGTCTGAATCCGGATAGGCAGTCCCCTGAGAAGTCTCTCCCAGTGAACGAGAGACAGATAAATCGCATGTATCTCGAGGACGTTGAATGGCAGGGCTGACTCCTGAGTTGACCAACGACCCTGAACAGTGTGATTGCGGAACACTGCCCCCCCAGCCGAGGAGGGTGGCATCCGTTGTGACAATCTGCCAGTGAAAGGGGAGGAATGACCGTCCTAGGGAGATGAGAGGAGACGTCAGCCACCAATTGAGGGACTGCTTGACATGGTTTGAAAGACGAAATGGGCGATCCAGGGAAAGGACAGACCTGTTCCACCGGGATAGGATGGCGAGTTGGAGAGGTCTGGAGTGAAATTGGGCAAAGGGGACCGCCTCTGTTGCCGCCACCATCTTTCCCAGGACTTTGATGGTCGTCCGGAGAGATGGAAGTCTCATGAGCTGCCGCGATCGTACATCCCGTTGCAGGGAGCCAATTTTCTCTTGAGGGAGAAAAACCCTCGATCGACGAGTGTCGAACAATAGACCCAGAAACACAAGACGTTGTGTCGGGACAAGACAGGACTTCTTTTCGTTGATGAGCCACCCGAAATTGGTCAGGTAAGACTTTGGCGAGCTTGACGAAAGGATGGAGCTTTGATCAGAATGTCGTCGAGGTACGGAAAAAGAACGAGACCTCTGATTCTCCACCAGGCCATCAACGCCGCCATGATCTCTGTAAATGCTCTGGGTGCGGTGGCAAGACCGAACGGCAGTGCACAAAATTGATAATGTTCCTGGCGAATCGCAGGAATTTCTGATGCCCGGAGAATATGGGAACATGTAGATAGGCATCTTGAATGTCTATTGAACACATGAACTCCTGCGTCTCCATGGAAGCGAATAACCGAAGAAACTCCATTCGGAAATGACGCAGTCGGGCTCTCCTGTTGAGTAATTTGAGGTCCAAGATGGGGCGAACTGTCCCGCCTTTGTTCGGCACCACGAACAGGTTTGAAGAAAACCCTGTGAAACGTTCTGATTCGGGAACGGGCACAATCACCCCGGAACTGAGGAGAGAGGGGATGGATGCAAGAACCCCGGAACTAAGGCTGGATCTTTTGGAGGACGGGACTCGAAGAAGCGATCCCGTGGACGAGAAATGAACTCTATCTTGTACCCTGAAGATACAAGCTCCCTGACCCAAGCGTCCTCTACTGAGGCCAGCCAGGTATCCCTGAAGAAACGGAGTCGACCTCCCAATTGGGAGGGACCCTCGGGAGTTCATTGACAGTCATGCTGACGTGGACCGTCCAGATCTGGACCTGGAGGGTCTGCCCTGGGAGGAGTGAGTTCGCCAGGAGGGAGTGGGTCTGAAGGACACCGTCTTTCTATCCTGGCGTACCTGTGGTCTTTGTTGGTTAGAGAAGTTCTCTGCCGTATTGAAGCGGCGGTAAGCCCGAAAGGGCCGAAACTGACGCCTTGGCGGGGGTCTGCGAGGTTTGGACTGAGGGAGGAGAGAACTCGTGCCTCCAGTGGCGTCCTTAATAATCTGGTCCAGCTGGGACCCAAAGAGACGCGCTCCAAGAAAAGGCAGATTGGTAAGAAACTTTTTAGAAGACAAGTCCGCCTGCCAAGCCTTGAGCAAAATTGTACGTCGGATTGCCACAACGTTGCTTGACGCCTGAACAGCGCGAGACGCGGCATCCAAGGAAGCAGAAAGCAGATAATCCCCTGCATGGGAAATCTGGTTGGCCAGATCGGTCAATTGCTCTGGTTGGGCCTTATCTAGGATGCCCTTACGGAGATCCTCTGCCCAAGTGGCTATGGCCTTTGCCACCCAAGATGAGGCAAAGACTGGACATAGCGCCGCTGCAGCCGCCGCGAATGCTGACTTTGCCAAGGATTCTATAATTCTATCATTAGAATCCTTTAGTGACGCTACACCTGAAAGCGGGAGAAACGTGTTATTAGAAAGTCTGGACACGGGTGCGTCCACCGACAGGGAAGCAGACCAGTTGTCAGAGAGCTCTTTAGCCAACGGATACAGAACGCCGAGACGCTTCCCTCTTTGAAATCGCCTGGACGGATTTTCCCTGGTGAGGTCTGCCACAGATTGTGAAAGGGACGAGGCCCAGCCAGGAATGGGGAGTTCGATTTCACGTGGCGCAGTAGATGGCTCCTGGACGGCATCCTGCTGAACGGGATTGCTGCAGTCCCGGCAGAGGGGAATTTGCGATTGCAAGAGGAGCATGCGAAAAAAAACCTGCGGAAGTGCTGGAGGGTTGGGGGCAGCAAGGCAGGGTAGTCAGTCTGCAGTTGCAGAACTACTCACGGTCCGGTGTCCCCGAAAGATGGCATCTGCTGTAGTCTCCGGCTGTCAGGCTGCAAAGATGGCGGCAGCCTGATGTGAGGAATCAAAAAGCGCGGTCTCTGTGTAAGAAGAAAGGCGGAGCTAGCCGCCTGCACCAGAGGGAAGAACCGCCTCCTCCCCCTTCCCAGCCACAAGACTAGAGAGGCGGTGGGAGGGCTTAGGAACGGGCGGGAGCGCAGCCGGCCTATGATAATGAATGGGGGCGTGGCCGCGACGGGCGCGAAGGCCCAAACTGAAGCCGGGGACTAAATTTGAAACGGCGGCCGCCTGTCAGCACAGGGCGGCGCGGAAGAATTGCGACGCAGCCGCGTCCGCCCCTAAAGGAGACGCCGCAATAGCCCTGCTCACAGACGCAACCCTCACAAGAGTACCGGCGGTGGGGTGAAGAAGGCCCGCACCGCCGCCGGGGCCAAAAAGGGATGCGACGACCGTCAGACGGCGCGAGCAGTGCGAGAATCTGCAGCGCTACTTTGGCGCCGTTCCCGGGTCATCTTGTGGCTTTATGTTCCGGTGCTCCAATAAAGGTACCTTCTGTATCCCACGCTGTCTGCTCATCTTCTACATATTCGCGCCTCGTCCAACCGACAGGCTCTGGTGGGCGAGTGGGTGGGAGGCGGGGGGCAAGGACCATCCGTTTTCGCTGGCACGACACCTGTGCTCAGCCTGTGGTCCGCCCGGAGAACTAAGAGGATACGGGGTGGCAGTACACGCCGTACTCATAGCCTCTTTGTGGGAGTACAGTTGTGACTCTTCACACTGTATCCCTCCTGGAACCTGAAAAGGAACGACGCACATCGAGGTAGATATGGGTCTAATGAAAGACCCGTGTCCACCTCCTACTGACACTAAGCTAAACTGAGGAACTTCCTGCCGGTCGGTGGGGTGTACACTGCGGAGGAGGAGCTAACCTTTTTTTGTGCATAGTGTCAGCCTCCTAGTGGCAGCAGCATACACCCATGGTCTCTGTGTCCCCCAATAAGGCGAACGAGAAAACATCACTTCGTTAAAAGTTCAACAATTTAAAAGATCATCAAAAAGCTTTTTTCCCCATCGACTTTATAATCACAGAGCGATCCTTGGCTTTGGTCACACCAATAAGAAGGTGATGGTGGAACAACTTACCTCTCCTACATCATAGATAAAGATTTCTCCTTCTGAGTCTCCCACTGCGATTTCTCTACCAGAATGAGTCCATCTGACCCGATTGAGAGCCGGGTTTCCCTCTACTGTAATGCTGGCAGTAGGAACCTGATCATAAGACGAGATGTGAAAATTGAGAGATTTTCTTTTGTTTAAATCGCATTATAGAAAATCTAAAAAAAATATATATATGTATACACATTAAAACCTAAAAAACTGATTTAAACAATTGTTTTTTTTTTTTTTGAGGACATATTTACTTTAAAAAGAATTTATCATCAGGATTCCACCCCCAATATTTACATGTACATGTCGTTCTTTCAAAGACAAGTCCAGCAATATCTTTTCATGGCCAGTCCGTTCCTCTGTCACTGAAAATGTTCGAATTGATATGCAAATTAGGCTGAAGAGCTATGGTAGATCTGAAGGCTCGGCCACTCAAGCTCTTTTCTCCACCCAGCGCCCCCACCTCCTACTTGACTGGTAGCCTCTATGCTGTGTGACTTCAGACAAATGAGCTGTCAAACAGGAGGTGGTGGCGCTGGGTGGGGAAAAGAGCTGGAGTGACGGAGCCTTCAGATCTACCATAGCTCTTCAGCCTAATTTGCATATCAATTAAAAAGCTGATTTCTCAGTAACTGAGGAATGGACGGACCGGCCGGCCATGTAAAGGTATTAATGGACTTGTCTTTGAAATAACTACATGTACAAATAAATATGGGGGTATGAAATCCCACTGACAGATTCTCTTTAACCTATTAATGCTCTATGATGTGCAATGCTCCTGCATGCCGGTAGTTGGGGAGTTGATAAAGATTGCCAATTCGGGGCCCACGGCTTGGCTGAAGCACTGGCCTAAACTATGCGCTGGTAAAAGGGAAGCCGCCAGAAGCCCTCTGTAATTCTACCCATTTAGTGACAACCCCTTTAATTGGTGTGATACAAAGCAGTTGATTTATTAGTTTGGGTTCACACGTAGCGGAACTCTCGCGGAAATTACCGCGAGAGTTCCGGAATTCCATTTCGCGGGAAAATCGCATTTTAAATTCCCACGGAAAAACTAGCATTTTGCAAGCTTAATTAGCTTGCAAAATGCTAGCGTTTTCCAAGTGATCTGTAGCATCGCTTGGAGAACTGATTGACAGGTTGGTCACACTCGTCAAACATAGTGTTTGATAAGTGTGACCAACTTTTTACTACTGAGGCCGCCTATGCAGCATCAGTAGTAAAAGATAAAATGTAAAAAATAATAAAAAAAAATAAAAAATGGTGTTATTCTTACCTTCCGACGTCCCGCGCAGCCTTCCCGCCTCTCTCCACGCTCCCGGTCCCAGTAAACCTTTGAAAAAAATGCCTGCGATGACGTACGTTCTCGCGGTAATTCGCGATGACGTCGCGCAAATGACCTCGAGAATTCGCGATCCCGCGAGAACGGACGTCATCGCGGGCATTTTCGCAAAGGCTTACTGGGAACGAGAGCGTGGAGAGAGGCGGGAAGGCTGCGCGGGATGTCGGAAGGTGAGAACAATATTTTTTATTTTAAATTCTATTTTTTACAGGGATATGGTGCCCAGAGCCCGGAGGACAGTCTCCTCTCCTCCGGACCATGGGTACCATCCGCAATTGTTCTGCTTACTTTTCGCATGGTGTGCACAGCCACATGCGCAAAGTAAGCAGAACAATGCATTCCTATGGGTGCGGGATCGCCGCGATTCCGCAAAATTAATGAGCATGCTGCGTTTTTTTACTGCGAAGCGATTCCACAGCGGTAAAAACCGCAGCATTAGCACAGCATTGCGAAATCCCATAGGAATGCATGGGATGCTTATTTGTCGCGGCAAAATTGCGCGGTTAAAACCGCCGCGGAAACGCGAAAAAACGCCACGTGTGAACTCAGCCTAAGTCTTATTTTGCTTCTCTTTATCTGATGCTTTGAGGGATGGAACAGAAAAGCTTCTGCGGCCGATCACTCCCCTCCATTTTTCACGACTATTGGGGTAATATAACTTTTTGTTCCACATCAGCCATTTCTATCCCCTTATCTACATACACCGCAGACAGCCTGACATGGGATACGGTATATGATTACAGTAATACACTACTGTTCTCTAAAACTCTGATTGGACAAAAGCCTGCGCCGTGGCAAATACTATATTGTACTTTGATATTAATGATAGAAACTATAATTATCTTTGCATCAATTCATATCTATTATATCAGTCAAACACAATTACAAAATAATAAGTGCTAATGAGTCTTGAAGAGTCTCTCAGCAAACTGCTTGTTAACCACTTGAGGTGAGAAAATAAAAGCATGATCAGACCGATCTTCATAGGCAGATGAGAACGCTGCAATCATTTCATTTCCAAGCAAGTAACTCCGTGGTTTATACCAATTTCTCCAATATAAAATCCTACTTCAGGCAAAATATACTTTACGGATTTCTCTGTAATGGAGTTTAATGGCCACAATTAATTACTAATAAAGCATAAAGGGAGTCTGCCCCCCCAAAGATTTATACAGGGATCATAGCTGCTATAAATATCAAACCAGGCGTATTCACATTAAAGCTATATTTGCACAAAAATCTACTTCTGTTTAATAAGTAAATGAGGGAGCATTGGCGCGATCTGTGGCCTGGCGAACCCGCTGCGCGACCAACGGCCTGGTGCACCCTCAAATTTGTTTATTAAGCACAGTCCCTTATCTCAACATTGAGGCTGTGTGCCCACGTTGCGTTTTTGCCGCAGCAGAAATGCATAAAAAACACTAACACGCACCCCCATGCAATCCTATGGGATTCCGCAGTTGCTGTGCCCATGCTGCAGATTTTTCCGCTACGGAATCGCATAGCGGTAAAATCCTCAGCATGTTCATTATTTATGCGGAATCGCGGCGATTCCGCCACCATAGGATTGCACTGAAACGCTCACTTTACGCATGTGGCTATGCCCACCATGCGTAAAGTGAGCGCTTCATGTGTGGATGGTACCCAGGGTCTGGAGGAGGGGAGATTGTCCTTCAGGACATGGGTACCATATCCCTGTAAAAAATAGAATTAAAATAAAAAAAAAAAAAAAAAAAATCGGAATATACTCACCCTCTGATGGCCCCCGGAGTCCTCCCACCTTTCAGCCATGCTGCCAGCATCTTCCGTTCCCAGGGATGCATGGCGCGAATGACCTCTGATGACGTAGCGTCTCACGTGATGCTACGTCATCAGAGGTCATTGTTGCAAGGCATCCCTGGGAACGGAAGTTGCCGGCAGCGCCAATGAGGAGCTGCCGGCAGAAGGTGAGTATATCACTATTTATTTATTTTTAAATTATTTTTAACATTCTATCTTTTACTATTGATGCCGCATAGGCAGCATCAATAGTAAAAAGTTGGTCACACTTGTCAAGCGCTATGCTTGACAAGTGTGACCAACCTGTCAATCACTTTCCAAGCGATGCTTCAAATTGCTTGGAAAAGCGTTCGCATTCTGCAAGCTAAAACCGCTTGTGTTTTGCGGTAAAACGCATGCGAATTCCGCATGCGTTTTACCCGTGGCAGGGAGTTGCAGAAATGCGGACATTTCCGCAGCATTTCTGCAACGTGGGCACATAGCCTGAAGGTGCCCAGTGGCACGCTCGTAGTGACAGAGCGCATATAATGTGGCTGCAGACCCACTCTGACACCGGCCTCCTGTCACTGTGGGACTGACTGCTGCATAGAAACACATGAAGCGGTCACACTCAGGTCAGGAGAGTCGCCAGCCAGTCTGAGCACTTTGGTCCGATCTCAATCCAATTTATATGGCCGCCTAACAGCGCCTTAAAAATCATATCAGGCATTACATTTTAAAGGGGTTGTCACTTATATAAATGACTAGCTGAAGAGCCCGGCATTGCCCAGGCATAGTAACTAACTGCCGTCCCACTCTCTCCTTCCGAAGTCCAGCTCTCCACCTGCCGTTCCGCATTCTCCCACACAGCATCCCCGCTCTCCACCTGTTGTCCTGCATTCTCCCTCAGCATCCCCACGCTCTCCATCCACCATCCCGCTCTCTCTCTCCATCTACCGTCACGCTCTCTCCTTCTGCAGCCCCACTCTCCATCTACCGCCACGCTCTCTCCTTCTGCAGCCCCACTCTCCAATCGCCGTCCCACCTTTTTCCCTACGCAGCCAGTCTCGCTCTCCCTCTCCACAGCCCCGCGCTCTCCATCTGTGTCCCGCTCTCTTCCTCCACAGCCTTGCTCTCCACCACGTCCGACACTTTCCCTCTGCAACCCTGCGCTCCAGTC
The DNA here is from genome assembly GCF_039654945.1 of Dendrobates tinctorius. Lineage (NCBI taxonomy): Eukaryota > Metazoa > Chordata > Amphibia > Anura > Dendrobatidae > Dendrobates > Dendrobates tinctorius. The sequence continues at coordinate 43,570,138 of NW_027361810.1, read as the reverse complement.
ACTAGTGGGTGGGGCTATGTGGAGTGGGCGTGGCTTGATACACTCAGATATATATATATAGCAGCTTAATTAGCACTTTGGACGTGCGAGGCTCCATTTAATGCTACAGTATGCGTTACGCAAAGTTTCATTAGTCCTGCACATAATACCAGATTCCTATGATCATTCTTCTTCTTGCTGCCCTCTTCCTAATAACTTGTCTTGCGGTCGGTCTTGGTGACCACAAGTTCTCCACCTGGATGCTTGGGGGGTGAAAATAAAGTCTAGTGCCCTTTGTGGCGAAGTAGATTTTGAGTGGCGCGGTGGGAGGGGGCTGGGGTGGATTGGACCTGATATGCGTGGGGGGCGAAATATGATGCGGAGTGGCGCGGCTGGCGGGGATGGTTTTCCCGCTGAAATGAGGCACTGATGTATAATTTTGATTCTTGTTTATTTGTGGAGCCATGTTGTTTATAGGCTCAATTTTATGCAAATATCTGTGTTTTGAGATTTCTTCTTTTTATTTATTCTTACACAGGAAGAGTTTTACCCTTTAAATAATATCTGCTCTCAATGTAATTTTTACTAGCTATATAAGATGTCATATTCTTTCTGTATTGATTCCTGAATGTTTAATAAAAAAGATCTGATTCAAAAACAAGTTCTCCACCTGATGCTACGTGACAAGCGTTCACAGATATTTCTTTGGGTGGGGGAGGGGGGATTAAAGAGTAATCATTTGTCAAATCTTTTATATATATTTTTTTAGGAACGCTCAATTGCTTTCTGATTGGCGGACATCCAGGTACTGAGACCTACCATCGATTATTCAAAAGACCTTTAAGAAGTGTACAGCTCAGGAGATAGGAGCTCACATCTCTGGCCTGAGCAACAGTGATGAGCGAACGAGCTGACATAAGGTGTTATCAGAGTCTGCTTGAATAATATGTTCGAGTCCCCGCAGCTGCATGTCTCGGGGCTGTTCAACACATGCAGGGATTTCCTGTTTTGTTAGACAATCCCTGCATATGTTGTTGCTGTCGAAAAGCTGTGAAACATGCAGCCGCAGAGATTCAAACATATTATTTGAGCACGCCAAAGACATTCTTTTAGCACCCGAGCATGCTCAGATAACACCTTATCAGAGCACGTTCGCTAATCACTATTGAGAATTTAAATGGATGATGGGGGATCTCCGGACCGGGATATCCACCATTCTAAAACCAATTAAGGGACAGATAAAAAAATTGGCAAATGTTTAGTTAATCTAAACAGGTATGTGCCTGTAGACAGATATCTCAAGGCATAGTGGGCATGGTTCACATAGTGGCAAGTGGTTCCGCTGAGGTTTATATCTGAACCCCTGCAAAATGGGATTTGGGTGTAAGCGCCTAGTTGAGGCAGGCAGCAAGATATAGCCGACTAGGTCTTGGTGCCTGCCTCCAAAAGGTGGATACTGCCGAAAATTACGCACAAGAGAGTACACAGTAACTCCGTCTACATCATTATAGTCAATGTTCCCATCAGTGCACACACTTGAATCCAGTTTTGCAGGGGTTTGGACGTAAACCCCCGACGTAGCCACTGACCACAGTGGCAACCGCTATGTGAACCCTGCTTTAGAGACAAGTTGACTCAGTCAGTCGATTTCAATGGAATAAGTTGGTCAGCTCAGGGTCTCCCAAATCTTCCCTGATAGATGAAGACAGGATAGGAAGGATCTGGCTTGTTAAATATCAAAGCTCGATCCTTTTGTTTTCCCCGGTGGTGCGGTGATAAGACATTAAGTAGTGGCAGTGTATCAAAGTCCGGAGAAATAGGTGTATGGGCACATTATGGCTTACAGACAACAGAGATGAGCTCTATTAGGTGTACTGACACTTTTGCAGAACATAACACTATATTTTATCGAAGACTGAAATTTTGTTTTGGCTTATTACATTTTATGGTATAATAAATAGAGTCTGCCGAGAACCAGAAGTCCTAGGTGGCTTTTCTCCATTAACCTCTTGAGTGGAAACGGAACCCGTGCACCTTGCATTATCTGTAATTGGTAGAGATCTGAACTCAATGTTATTTATAAATGTATATATCAATTCTCATCTATAACCATCATATATTCGCCATCAAAAGCGGGATAAAAATTGTTATCCAAGATGGAGCTTTCTAATTTTTAGAAAAACTATGCTTCTTTCACCCGAGTACAGTCCTCTATGTAGCTCCTTCTTACCTCTGTATCATTGTTGAGGTTCCACAGATCCAATCGCCCCACTCCATCCACACAAGCAAACAGGGCGGGATGAGTGGGAGACCACATGACGTCATAGACGTAATCAGAATTGTCCTCAAATGAATACAAAGGTTTGTTATTCTACAAGACAAATGCAAAATAAAAAGAGTGAATAAAGAGAATAAGGAGTCAAAATGCAGTAGTCAATAATAGTCATGAAGGCAGGACAGTACAATAAAGAATCTTGTATGCAGTTATCCTCCATTAGAGTTAAAGGGATACTCCTGTTGCTGAAAATCAAAAGCTAATACACATTCATGATCTGTGTGAGTCTACACGGTTACCACCATCTGTGCATGGAGAGATAGGGAATTTGAACAAGCATACAGCCCAGGAAAAGTGAGAGCCAAGATAAGGACAACTACTCTAGAAGCTTCCATTGGTGGGGGGGCAGCGATCATTTTTACAGGACGGATAACAGGTCCTGAGAGGGAAAGGGGAGGAGATGAGCAGCTGACCATTGTATAAAATTCAATGGATCGGAGAGAGACGACATTGCATATCCGCCATTTATTTCCATCACTGCACTGCACATATTGTAGTGGCTGTGCCAGATATTACAGCTTAGGTCCCATTTATCTAAAAAAGACGTGTCACCAGTTCAACAGTGGGAATTCTTTGCTCTTATTTCATTCCCGATGCTCACCTAAGCATCACGTTTTTTTTTTTATGTGAATCCAACATATGGTTCCAAGAGATATAGGACTTTTATTTAGTGCTCATTTTTTATGCTCTTTTCCAAAGGGGAGGTGCTCACAGGGTGCAAATACAGAGAAACCTAAAGACAAGCCCCAGAGGATCATGTGAGCCACACCCCCACGGTGAAGACCGTACAAAATAGCACTAAATAAAGTCCATATCTCTAGAAATGTATGGCAGAGTTAAAAAAAAAAAAAAAATGTAACTAAATACACAGGGAAGTGACAGCGATAAATTATAATAAAATAAATAACTTGAACAGATGGCTTCAGCCTCTTCAATTATCCGACTTTGGGGCTTCCAGAAAGTCGGATACCAGCCAGCAGGCTGGGACTGGCCAATAGGAGAATCCTCCAGGAGGCCCCAGTGAAGGAGTGCTGATGAGCAATAATATTACACTTGATTCACAACTGGTGGAAAAAGGTATCATCTATTCATTCTGTAAACAAACTAGCCAAATTAACATTACATAGAACCAAAAGATAATATTGTGTACTAGGGACCGGTTATTTTTGCATGTGGATGAATAGTCGGACCCCAAGAATCAACGACCAATATGGCTAAAAAAGCTTGTAGATTTTATCCAGCTTTTAGAGTAAGCAATTAGTGATGAGTGAAAGTGTTCGGATAAGGTGCTATCCGATAATGCTCGTGTGTTAACAGTGACTTCGGCGTGCTCAAAAAATATGTATGAGTCCCCATGGCTGCATGTATAGCAGCTGTTCGACGGTCACACCATAAGCAGGGATCCTGGTATGTGTTGTGTCTGTCAAAAGGCTGCGAGACATGCAGCCGCAGGCACTCGAACATATCGAGCCCGCCGAAGACACTCTGTCAGCATCCGAGCATGATCCGATAACACTTTATCTGAGGACGTTCGCTCATCACTATTAGCAATGTATCATATATAACTAGGCAGGATTTACCATTACTGAGCCTGGGGTGACTAGTTCCTTATAGGAACATTAATGGAGGACGGTAAAGGACAAGTCAAGTGCTTTTACTTACCAGTCATAACTTATAATGTTAGATGCATTTTTTAGGGGGTGGGGGGACTGTCAATCAGACATTGGAGAATACGGCAATCAGTGTCATTTCGACGGTTCATCAGACAAAGATATCATGACTGGCAGACACCACATTGTAACTACACGGTAATGTTACCATATGGAGTAATAATCCCCATTTAAAAAGTGCAGTAAAAGCCCAGACACGACTTTCAGAAAGGCGTTTTATTTTGTTTGGTCGTGTAGAAAAAAAAACAACTTTTTTTTTTCCCACATAGAGGCAACATTTTCTAGGTGGATGATTATTGGTTTCTTATCTGTTGAATAGAGGAATAGCGGCTCTGAGTGCAATGTGTATGTAAGTATCGAGGTTTATTTGACTAAAGCAGCGCTAATACTTACATTTGACGATTGCTACCTTCCCCTGGTTTTCTGCCTAATTACCTCCTTCACAAAGTACTGATATTGCTACACTTACAAACAATTTATTGAAGGAATTGCCGCCATGAGTGACAGGTGAGCATCATGCGAGCAGCTCGCGGTATTATTCTGTCTAAAACGCGCTTTTTCTTCATAATGATTATAGAGAAATATCTTCTATGCACACACTAAACATTTTTGAATGTCATCTTTCGGTAAAATTATTTTCTCAAAGGCTTGTCAGGAAAGCGAGAAGTACAATATCGGGGGATTTTTATTTTATATACCGTATATTATTTATTTATTATTTTATTTATTTATTTTTTACAATCAGGCCCCGGTGAGCGACTATACAGAGACTCGTGTGCCTGCGAACACAACAAGCAATTTCCAATTAACAACTCTTACATCTACAAAACTATAATTAAAGATCATTTGTATTCGCACTTCCTCCTCGGATTTATACAGACGACTTCACAACCTGAAATCTGCTTCTATTTCTCAGCCAAACTTTCTATTCCCTTCTTGAAAAATAGAATTATTTCATTTAGAACCACCTACAGGATTGTTCATTAATGGAGAAATGGGAACGGCAACTCCTGGGGATCCTGAACAATTCAGCATTAGGCAAGAACAAAATGGATTTGTGCTGAAAAAAGCATTTCGGGGAAGAAAAAAAAAAAAAAAAAAAAGTATTCTTCTAATCAAAAAGGAGCCGACCTGACTTCACAGCTTTTATGACATTGCAACAACACAGAAAATTAAAGAAAACTTAACCCCAAAAGGTATAGTAAACGGACGGGCCAGGTACGGTTTACAAAACAATACATTTTAATGATTGCCCCACCTCTGTTGCTGCCTGTCCTCCGCTGGCTTTCTAAAGGCACCTGCTTCCCTTTGCTGGCGCTGTTGGCATCAACGTCGGGTCTGACATCAAGACAAGCACTGCCTCATGTGACAGGATTGTCATGGCGAGTGTGAGATGTTTTTTTTTTTACCCCTTTCCTAACACATCAAATTCCTAAAAATTCTCTTGTTTCCTAAAATCTGTGAATTTTGGGAAATTTTAAACAAATTCTTTCTTTTTACAATCAATTCGCCAAGATCAGAGTCAGGTTCACTGCCACTTGTAAATTGGATATACTGTATATTTACCATTCACGTAATAAATAGCAACTACTAATTCAGTATATTGGCTTTGTTGCTGGTACTGATGCTAAGGTACGGCATGTTTTATAGGTCACATGTGCTTTTAACATCAAAACTTTGATATTTATCTGTGCACCTCCTGCTTGATCAGTGTCTGGACAGAGCAATGTTCAGTAATATTTACCATATTTTTCAGACTTCAAGACTCGCCCCAAATTTAGACAGCGGAAAAAAGGAAAAACATAGGTTCGGCTAATTGGAACTTCACTGGCAGTGTAAAGTAGTGGAGGGGTCAATATCACTAATTTTAGAGCAACAGGGTAGAATAGGAGGTAACAGATCTATATTGTTAGTGTTTATCTGAAGCTTGTATATTATACACAAATAATGCTACAACACACATGATGTACATATCACTGCTGCAGCTACAGGGCGTGCACCTCAGCTACAGCACCGCTGCGGCACCCAGCACCGCTGCGGCACCCAGCACCGCTGCGGCCCGCCTGTTTTTTTTCATGGACTGTGTGCACATACAATACTCAGAGATGTGTGTTTTTTTTCTGCTTATCACAATTGAAAAAGACCAATACAAATCCATGGGTGGGAGAAAAAAGAACCGCAAACAGATGGCATCAGTGTCCAATCTGTGTGCTGTACATATTTAACATTACCAAGAAATGGAGATTTGTAGTTTATTGATCCATCAGTGAAAAATACTGCCAATACGCCGATTGTAAAAATGGACAAACGGACCATACACTGATCCAAAACACTGATGACACCGATCCAAAACACTGATGACATTGGTACCATTTTTTCATCTACGTGTTTAAACACGAACGTATAAATGAAACCTCAAACACACTTTTTAGCAAGATTTTCTCTTGCTAAAAAGTATGACTATAGCCCAAGAAATATGGTACATATTTGCCATTGGATGTACAGCACAAACAATCTGCAATCTGTAAAGATACTGTTGCTATTTACATCAGTCGCTGTTCCCAGAGGGGCTCACAGTCTAATTTGTGTATCTCACACACATCAGGGAAGTTTTAATAGCAGGTAAAACAACCTATCAGTATGATTTTGGAGTGTGGGAGGAAAATAAGGTATCTGGAGAAAACCCACGCAAAGACGTAAAATATATACAATATCTCCATACAGATATATGCATTCTGTGAAGTGTGGTTTTCATGTCAGGTAATGTTTAGTAACTAAAAGTCAGGAAAAAATAAGTTAAAATAAAAAAAGAATCGTCTATATTACAGTAGCATAGGTTTTATGCTATAGCTATGATAAGTTGAAAGCCTACTTTACAATGTGCCATATTAAGATATATAGTTTGGAAGAAACTAGCAAAATTGTGCTGTGGATGTGCTATACATTTTATCATTTGCATAACAAAAGGATGAATTCTGAGGCAATAACAGTAGAATAAATTAACAAGCGGCAAATTTCAAATGTGAAGAACTGGTCAACCTTATATAACCTTAATTGATACCTAGGTCTAAAATATAAGGTATGGAATTTTCTGATATAAACCCTTGAGAACGCTTGATAAGGCGAAACCAGAAGGGTTATGTACAATTGATGTTTTATCTGATGATCTAGTTAGAATATGCAACTATCTAAAACAAAGCTGGAATAATGCTTTGGATTAGGATCAGTGCAGTTGTGAAATTGGACCTTTTTTTGAAGCAAAGGAGCATCTGTAGAAGCAGATTGGAGACTAGTGTGTATCCATCTGATGGTGCCGGAAAATATTTGCAGTTTAAAAACAGTGGGGAGGGTGACAAAGAAATCCAGTTCAAGTGTAAAGAACAGTTTTAGACAAGAAGTGGTGAGAACTTTTGGGGAGTAGAGACAAAGACTGTTGCTGGGGGTTATAGAATATTAACATATTAATATCCTTACCCACAACTAGCTCCTTGCCTACAAGTTATGGTGTTGGTCAATTTTTTCAACTAATGGTAACGTACTCTTAGGGCAGGGGGTGTCAGGCAAAAGTCTACCAACTGGTCCAGTAGTAATGGGAGGAAGAATAACAATTTTTGGCCAGAACACAGGTTGTAACTCCGCATACGAACAGGTCAAGCAATGCAGAGATTTTACAACAGTTTATCAGAATATAGATATATGAATGGTGGCTTTTACATTCACATGCATTGTGCTCACTCTAACATATAAAAGATCTTTATTTACCTTTGTTGTCCACAGTTTTACCGTCCAATCAAAGGAGGAGGTGACGAAAAGGTGAGAGAAGTCCACGGCTCCCACAGCGGAGTGGCAATGGATCCCGGTGATGGGTCCTTGATGTCCTTCAAACATTTCACTTATACCGGCTTTGCTACAAAACAAGATATCAAAGGGTTTACAGGCTAGCATGCGTGCATATTTTATTTAGCTGTGTTTTGAAAGTTTTTTTTACATTTGGGAACCAATGAAGAAGCAATACCAGCGAAACGTGTGGAAGCCGCCACCTCATTCACACAGATCTTTAGATACACTGCCCCCCATCTGTGTGTATAACAAGTGCTTGGTCATTTGCTGCTATTCCTGCTATTTTGTCTATTAGTGGTCGCTTGATACTACATTGCTTGGGTATACACAGTATTTGTTCATACCCTGTAAGTAGCGGCGCTATTGTTAACCCGGTGGAGTTTGCTCATTACTAGTGATGAATGAACGTGCTTGGATAAGGAGTTATCAGAGCATGCTCAGGTGTCTTCTGCGTGCTCGAATAATATGTTCAAGTCCCTGTGGCTGCATGTCTCGCGGCAGTTCAACAGCTGCAACACATGCAGGGATTGCCTGTTAGGACAGCCGTGAGACATGCCGCCAAGGGGACCCACCTGTGTACGGACATTGGGAGGAGAGAGAGAGAGAAAGAGAGAGAATTTTTCAGGCGCCGAACAGAGTTTAGGGTTAAATTTGTGGCCGAGGCAAGTACTCCAGGCATGTGCAATGTAAAATGCGGATCCGGCCGCCCGAAAAAACGTTGCTTTGTCCGTCCAGGCATGACGGTGGACGCCAAAATTTTGGCGGATCGGCAAAATAACGGATCCAACGAATGGCAATCAGTCAAGATCCGCCGGTAATGCAACTCAATGTGAAAAAAACAGATCTGCCAAGCACAATGGCGGATCCGTTTTTTTTTGGCAAAACGGCGGATTTTGACTGATGGTAACATACGGATGTGTGAAACAGGCCTTAATTAGAAGATACAAAAATACCAATAATATGGATAATAGGGTTTTTTTTGGAAGGTACCTTCCTTTTTTATGCATATTTTGCACGACCACTCCTGCTGCTACGGTCTTATTAGTAGCACTTGTCTATACATTCAAATTTTATTTGGTAACCGATAATTAAAAGATTCAGCATTTCTGGTTTGTAATTAGGTGAAAGCTTTGCGGGCATAAAAACCTGTAAAAAACTGTGCGCCATTTTCTCTTGCGCTACTTGAGGGGACATGTATTCGAGAGCTCATTTGTGCACGCTTTATCCTTATTTTTCTTTTTATATTAAAAAGGGTGGGGCTGCCCTACAATATTTTTTTGACTTATTTTAAACACTTGAAGGTAAAAAAAAAAAAAAAAAAATAGAAGCAAAGAAAAAATGACAATCAGCAGAGGTAGATACAGAGCCATTCACGCTTTGTCTTTTAGTCCTCCCTAAATGGGGAAATGTCTATTAAATATGTAACCAGAGATTTCTTGCCGATACGTCCGACTTGGATGGGGGGAGTGGGGGCTTTCTTCCTTGTCATCTTTATGAATTGCGTGAAGAAAGGATTGAACGCTTTATTCTACCTTCCATGGCGGCATGCTGTGTAGACAGACCCTTCTTCACTTCCCACCACAAAGTTGTTGACATCTCCCACCGGGAAGGACATACAGGTGACAGCTACGGCCTTCGATTGCTTGTGAACTAACTCCATGCTGTCCTGGAAAAAAGTGGGGAGGCAAAATATAGATTGTCATGCTCCGAGCATTGTGTTCTCCATGCTACATAATGACTGTCGCTTACAAGGAGGCTTACATTTCAGATTTACAAAAGGTTAAACAAAAATATGCTAAAATAATGGATAAAATCTGGTGAAAAAACAGAAAACCCACATAAACATGTTACACTGACGAATGATCCCTCCGTACACATAGGAGTTTTAAAAATAAATAAAATGCTGTATCTTTCAGACTATAAGATGCACCTTTTCCCCAAATTGTTTTAGTCCAAATATAACTTACCGGGATGGTGTGTGTAGGTACCGCGATAAAATGGCCGCTGGAGGTAGCACTCGGCGCAGATTGATATCTCGGTTGGGAAAAGATCCCAGTCTGCGCATGAGCTGCCTCCGGCGGTACATGGCTTCGGGAGAGTGGCGGTCGGGAAAGCAGTGCACTCAGCTCCGCACCACAGCTAATAATGTGACACCGCTCCACCACCGCCGCCCCCACATAAGATATCTTAAATTTGGACTATAAGGACCCCCATATTATAAAAAATATATATTTTCCTTGCCAAAATTTTGGGTGCGTCCAATGGATCTGTGCGTACTATAGTCTGAAAAATACGTAAAAACTTAGCAGGATGTGATAGCGCAAGTATTTAAAGCAGGAGACAAAGGTTTTCTTTCCTCCATTAATATTAATCACCTTAATGGTTGCCAAGCCCCTACCCATTGTTAGAACAAGACCCACGCTTTCCCAGTTCCTCCTACTATAGCGGACTGCTAATCAGAAGTAAAGTGATTGTGGAGCTTGCGCATAGCTAGCTGATGGCGACTTACAGTGCCTTGCGAAAGTATTCGGCCTCCTGGAACTATTCAACCTTTTCCCACATATCATACTTCAAACATAAAGATACCAAATGTAAATTTTTGGTGAAGAATCAACAACAAGTGGAACACAATTGTGAAGTTGAACGAAATTTATTGGTTGTTTTAAATTTTTGTGGAAATTCAAAAACTGAAAAGTGGGGCGTGCAATATTATTCAGCCCCTTTACTTTCAGTGCAGCAAACTCACTCCAGAAGTTCATTGTGGATCTCTGAATGATCCAATGTTGTCCTAAATGACTAATGATGATAAATATAATCCACCTGTGTGTAATCAAGTCTCCGTATAGATGCACATGCTCTGTGATAGTCTCAGGGTTCTGTTTGATGCACAGAGAGCATCATGAAGACCAAGGAACACAACAGGCACGTCCGTGATACGGTTGTGGAGAAGTTTAAAGCCGGATTTGGATACAAAATGATTTCCAAAACTTTAAACATCCCAAGGAGCAATGCGCAAACAATCATATTGAAATGGAAGGAGAATCATACCATTGTAAATCTACCAAGACCTGGCCGTCCCTCTAGACTTTCATCTCAAACAAGGAGAAGTCTGATCAGAGATGCAGTCAAGAGGCCCATGATCACTCTGGATGAACTGCAGAGATCTACAGCTGAGGTGGGACAGTCTGTCCATAGGACAACAATCAGTCGTACACTGCACAATTTTGGCCTTTACGGAAGAGTGTCAAGAAGAAAGCCATTTCTCAAAGATATCCATAAAAAGTGTCATTTAAAGTTTGCAACAAGCCACCTGGGAGACACACCAAACATGTGGAAGAAGGTGCTCTGGTCAGATTAAACCAAAATCGAACTTTTTGGCAACAATGCCAAATGATATGTTTGGAGTAAAGGCAACACAGCTCATCACCCTGAACACACCATCCCCACTGTCAAACATGGTGGTGGCAGCATCACGGTTTGGGCCTGGTTTTCTTCAGCAGGGACAGGGAAGATGGTTAAAATTGATGGGAAGATGGATGGAGCCAAATACAGGACCATTCTTGAAGAAAACCTGATGGGAGTCTGCAAAAGACCTGAAACTGGGACGGAGATTTGTCTTCCAACAAGGCAATGATCCCAAAAAAAGCTAAATGGAATGGTTCACAAATAAACGTATCCAGGTGTTAGAATGGCCAAGTCAAAGTCCAGACCTGAATCCAATCGAGAATCTGTGGAAAGCGCTGAAAACTGCTGTTCACAAACGATCTCCATCAGACCTCACTGTGCTCGAGCTGTTTGCCAAGGAAGAATGGGCAAGAATTTCAGTTTCTCGATGTACAAAACTGATAGAGACATACCCCCAAGCAACTTGCAGCTGTAATCGCAGCAAAAGGTGACGCAACAAAGTATTAAGTTAAAGGGGCCGAAAAATATTGCACGCCGCACTTTTCAGTTTTTGAATTTCCACAAAAATTTAAAGTAACCAATAAATTTTGTTCAACTTCACAATTGTGTCCCACTTGTTGAGTCTTCACCAAAAATTTACATTTGGCATCTTTATGTTTGAAGCATGATATGTGGGAAAAGGTTGAAAAGTTCCAGGGGGCCGAATACTTTGGCAAGGCACTGTACATCTGGTTACATAAACCCCCTCACATCCCCCCAAAAAGCATATATGGGAATACAGGGCATTAAAATGTAAATGTAAATTAATCTGCTTCTGTTTATCTGTTGCTGCATTACCGAGTAACTTGTATTCTCATTCATATGCAAATGAGGTGTTAAGTGCTCTGAGCATTAGAGAGCACTTCCTGAGCCACCAGCCTTTTTAGCTTGACTGATAGCTCATCGTGCATGCCATCAGACAGGCAAGGAAATAGCACAGTGAGCTGACAGCGAGCCATCAGTCAAGTTAAAGAGGCTGCTGTTGGGTGGATATAACAAGCTCTGGAGGCAGTGGCTAAGAAAGTGCTCTGTCAAACTTAATGCCTCTGGTGAAGGCTAATTCCTCAGGAATGCAACAACAGATAGAAACATAAAGGTGTACATAGATTTAAATTTCAAAGACCTGCATGACCAAATATGCTGGTTGAGAAGAAGTGGGGTAGGGTTGGTAATACTGACAGGGGACAGAAACAAAGCTTAAAGAGAATCTCTTATGCTTATCTGCTCATGCTCCAACAATTCATGTCTCATTCGCATGTCAATACTGCAGAAAAAAGACCCGGACTGCTTGGAACTAAAATATCAATTGTACTACAGTTTTTGTTTTTTTTTCAGTAATAGTTTTAAAGGGAATCTGTAACCAGGTTTTTACCACCAAATCTGATAGGAACATAATGTAAAGTCAGAGACCCTGATTCAAGTGATGTGTCACTTACTGGGCTGCTGGCTGTAGTTTTGATAAGTGTTATCTTCCATATTCATGAACTCTTTATAATCCCGCCCACCACCAACGATAGGCAGCTTTCAGCCTATGCACAGGGTGCACAGAAATCTGCCACTGTTGTGTGCGGGGTTATACACAGCTCAGCATTCAGAGAACTGCAAAATCTGCAGGCGAGAAAACGTACGGTATTTTATCAAATCTGCAGCAACAAAGTAAAATAAGCGACATTCCTGGAATCAGGGACTCTTACCCTACATTATGCTGCTCTCAGATGGGGCAGTAAAATCCTGGTGACAGATTCACTTTAACGGTACAATTTTATTTTATTTTTTAAACTAGGGGGGATATTTTGTCTCTTATATTAGATCATTCTTGGAGAGGGTAAGTTATGTGTAATAGGGACTGGGATATTAGTTTATTAAAAGCAGAAAAATATCCTGCCAGTAAAAAGAGTACATCCCTCTAATGTGTAATTGGAGCCTACTACTGCTCTTAATAAAATAAACCCCCAATTATTGCAATCAAATGGTTCCCACATCAGAGTCCCTGCAAACAGCAGAATATTCATCCGAGCTTTACTGACAAGTAACTCATCACTGCAAACACAAAGATGAGCTCAGCGAGGACGTATATCAAGTGTATCCCGTGACGTGCGCTGCACAATCAGATTCAATTTTCGCTTCTACTTTAGTGCCGATCCCTTGAGGACTGACCATTATCTAGCAGAGTAGGGAAAGTTCAGCATTAGTTGCAGATGTTCGGTGCAACAAATACCTACTAAGAATTCCTTTACACTAAGGTCGTCTTTTGTTTTCTTTCTGCCTTATTTTCAGGCATTTTTCACATGCATTTTCATGCTATTTTAAGTCCTACAGATAAGTCTATGGGAAAATGATAAAAGTGGCAAAAAAAAAATAAAATAATAATTTCAGTTTAGTGTGTTTAATATTTCCTACTGACTTTCAGACATCTGGCTGGGAAAAAAAAGTGGAAGAAAATGTTTAATCCGAGTTTAAGACACTTTCTGCTCCTTGTCCGAAAAGGGGGCTTTTGATATTGCAAACATGGGTACGGTTAAGAGGAAAAGTGGCCTAAAGAAACGGCCTGTGCCAAAAGGTGTGGCAAAAATGTGGTACAAAATTCATACACAAAGAAAAATCAACTAAGTTGTGAAAACGTATATTATTATGGTCTAGATGACGTCATAATTATAGAACAGCGTAAAGCCTAATGATAAATTAGAATTGGCATCAATAAATCAGCCCCAATGTGTAAAAAAAAAATATCCTAAAATCCGTAGATTGTTTTAAAAATTTATTTCTGGAGTGGAGGAATATTAGGGAGTTGACATGGACTCTATAACAATACAAGCTAACTGCAGAGAAGCAATAAAGGCCAGACTCAATGTCCAGCTGAAAACATAGATTTTGTCTTTTTTTATTGTTTTTTGCTTTTAACTTTTTAAATGATTCCCAATTGTGGGCTTACCTGCGGCTGAGAGAGCATATCAAGGCTCCAAGAACAGATCTTGCCATCTGTTGATATGCTGATCAAATTGTGGGCGTTCTGTGTGCCAACCACATTTACACAGTACACCGGGTGCTAAAAGAAAAATATATTTATTGTTTAACATGCTATGCATTTATTGATTTAGCAAATATATATATATATTTATTTGTACCCTAAATTATTAATGAATATTAAAAAATCCGCCTTCCCATTGCTTCGCTTTACTCATGAAGCAGAAACAGAAATTTGTGCAAATCTTTAAACTATCCACACTGTCATGCATCAAAAGATATTCCAGTTTAATAACTACCTATTCAATTAGTAAACAAAATGTTACTTTTGTTAATTCTGTGTCTAATAACTGGATTTGGCTCCTGAAGGACGGATGCATCCCTATCGACTTATCCCTTACCGTATGAGCAGCGGCAGACAGCGGTGTCCTCTGGACCGGCGTCCTCTTGTTACTTCGATTGTCCCACAAGACAATTTGGCCTGAATAAGTCCCACCAACTACCAGGTTAGGGTGAAACTTTGCAAAAGCAGCCGACATAACCGCAGACTAGAAAAAAAAACAAAGAACAAAACACAAATATACCAACAAAACAGTAGCTAAAATTAACAGGCTTATATAAAGAATCTTAACGGGGTTGTCCCATCTTGTACATTTATGGTATACCCATCCACAGGACACAAATGTCTGACAGTTATAGGTCCCAAGGCTGGGAAGAGCATCTACACTGGTATCAGCCCCGGGAGTGGTGAGGCCGACTTATTGGGGTTGTGTGTCCTACCATTGACATTAAATGGTATGTGTTACCAGAAAATTTCTTAATTTTGAAATTACATTTTTAATGTTAAATATATTCTTAAAAAATATATATTTTTTTAAATTTTCATCTGGTAATTCTGACACTGGCCTTTATGCTTTATACTAAACTCACGTTTACTGCTCTACATATAAGACTTTTCAGCAGTCTCATTGCCATCACAGGCAGGATTACAATGACAGGTAACAGCTCTATACATATAATATTATAGCACAGAATGTACCAATCACAATAACAGGATTTTTGTTGCTTACGGTAAAATATGTTTCTCGGAGCCTTCATTGGGAGACACAGGAACCATGGGTGTATCCTGCTGACACTAGGAGGCTGACACTATGCACATAAGAAAAATTAGCTCCTCCTCCGCAGTATACACCCCACCGACTGGCGCTGAATTAGTTAGTGAGAAAGCAGTAGAAGTAGTGGAATAGAGAACAAATACACAACTCAACTGTAACTATAATACACAAAACCTATGACCGAAGTTGTGAAAAATGGGAGGGTGCTGTGTCCCCCAATGAAGGCTCCGAGAAACAGATTTTACGGTAAGCAACCAAAAATCCTGCTTTCTCCATCGCTTCATTGGGGGACACAGGAACCATAGGATGTCCCAAAACAGTCCCTGGGGAGGGAAAGCAAACTTCCATCAGGCCAGCGGACTCACCACCGCTGCCTGCAAGATCCTTCTCCCTAGGCTGGCATCCGCCGAAGCGTAGGTGTGGACCCTGTAGAATTTCACAAACGTGTGAACAGATGACCACGTTGCAGCTTTGCAAAGCTGCAGTGCCGAAGCTCTGTGGTGCACCGCCCCAGGAGGCACCCACTGCCCGAGTGGAGTGAGCCCTAACCCCTGGAGGAGGCATTCTGCTCTTGACCCGGTAAGCCTCCAAGATTGCCGATCTAATCCAGCGAGCAATAGTGGCCTTGGAGGCCGGCAGGCCCTTTCGTGCACCATCCGGTTTGACAAAAAGGGAGTCTGTCTTCCGGAACGCCTCGGTCCTAGCCAAATAGACCCTCGTAGCCCTGACCAGGTCCAGTCTGTTCAAGGAGCGTTCCCGGGGCTGAGATGGAGCCGGGCAAAAAGGTAAAACGATGTCTTCATTCAGGTGGAAAGCAGATACCACCTTAGGAAGGAAGGAAGGAAGGCTGAGGTCGCAGTACCACCTTATCCTGGTGAATCACCAAGAAAGGGGGGCGACAAGAAAGGGCCGCCAATTCCGAGACACGCCGGATGGAAGTAATGGCCAGCAGAAAGGCCACCTTCCAAGAGAGAAAGGATAGAGAGACCTCCCTGATAGGTTCAAAGGGAGGACCTTGTAGGGCCTCTAGGACTAGAGTTAGATCCCAAGGATCTACGGGCGCTTGATACGGCGGTGCTGTGTGAGCTGCCCCCTGTAGAAAGGTCTTAACCTGCTGACGAGAAGATAATGACCTCTGGAAAAGCACGTAAAGAGCCGAAACTTGGCTCTTTAGGGAACTAAGGGCAAGTTGAGCGTCCAGGCCCACCTGAAGGAAAGCCAGAATAGAAGGGAGCAAAAAAAAATAGGCAAAATGTGATTGGATTCGCAACACCCAAATTAGGCCTTCCACGTTCTATAGTACATTCTTGAAGAAGACAGTTTCCTAGCATGGATCATGGTGTGAATTACTTGGTTTGACAGGCCGGATTTTTTTCAGAACCGCGGTCGCAACGGCCTCGCCGTCAAATTGAGAGACTGAGAATTGGGGTGGCATATCGGACCCTGAGACAGTAAATCCGGTCTGTCTGGAAGTCTCCAAGGCGCATCCGCGAGAAGGCTGACGATGTCAGCAAACCAAGCCTGCCTGGGCCAATCCGGCGTGATGAGAATGACTGGCACCCCTTCTGCCTTGATTTTCAACAGTTTGGGGAGAAGAGGAAGGGGAGGAAATAGATAGGGGAGTGCGAACTGTGTCCAAGGAATGGTCAGAGCATCGACCCCTACTGCGAGAGGATTGCGTGCTCTGGACACGAACCGAGTCACCTTCCTGTTCAGACAGGACGCCATAAGGTCCACGTTCGGGCTTCCCCATCGCCGATAAATTTGATGAAAGACGTCCTGATGCAGGGAACATTCCCCTGCCGCGAGGCCATTGCGGCTGAGTAAGTCGGCGGCCTCGTTTTCCACGCCGGGGATGTGTATCGCGGATATCGCTGGAACTGAGGCCTCTGCCCAATGAAGGATCTTGGATACCTCGGCCAAGGCACTCCGAGTCACTCCCTGGTGGTTGACATATGCCACCGCCGTGGCATTGTCCGTCTGGATCCGAATTGGCAGACCCCTGAGTTGCCTGTGCCAATGAAGAAGGGCCAGAAGAATTGCCCGTATCTCCAGGACGTTGATCGGGAGGGCTGCCTCTTGCGACGACCAACGCCCTTGGACGGTCAGATGGCGAAATACCGCACCCCAGCCGAGGAAGCTGGCGTCCGTCACCACCTGCCAATGCACCGGAAGAAAAGACCGGCCCTGGGAGATGAGAGGTGATGTTAGCCACCAATTGAGGGACAGTCTGACTCGAAACGAGAGTCGGATTGGACGATCCAGAGAGGACACTGATCTGTTCCACTGCGCCAGAATGGCCTGCTGAAGTGGTCTCGAGTGGAACTGGGCGAAGGGAATCGCTTCCGCCGTTGCTACCATCCTCCCTAAGACTCTCATGGCTGAACGGAGAGAAGTGGGCCGAGGACTCTGAAGCAAGCGAACATCCCACCGGAGAGTTACTCTCTTCTCTTCGGGAAGAAAAACCTTCGCCTGACGGGTGTCGAAAAGTAGGCCTAGAAACACAAGACGTTGCGTTGGGATCAGGGAGGACTTTTTCCTGTTGATAATCCACCCGAATCGGGAAAGGGTGTCGCAAATGATGGCGAGACTTTCGTGAGCCTGGGGCAGGGACGGGGCTTTGATGAGGATGTCGTCGAGGTATGGGAAGAGCACGAGACCTCAGATCCTTAAAATGGCCATCAGCACTGCCTTGATTTTCGTGAAAAACCCTGGGAGCGGTGGCGAGAGCAGTAGAGCTACAAATTGCAAATGCTCCTGATGTATCGCGAAGCGCAGGAATTTCTGATGTCCTTGGAAGATGGGAACATGTAGATAAGCGTCCTGAATGTCTATGGAGCACAGAAACTCCTGTGCCTCCATGGAAGCGATTACTGAACGAAGGGACTCCATTCTGAAGTGTCGCAAGCGGACCCTTTTGTTTAGTAACTCTAGATCCAGAATGGGCCGAACCGTACCACCTTTCTTTGGTACTACAAACAGGTTTGACTAGAAACCCGTGAAGCGCTCTGCTTCTGGAACGGGGATAATCACCACCGAATCGAGGAGAGAGGTGATTGCGGTATGGAAGACCGTGATCAGAGAAGGATCTTTTGGGGATCGGGATTCGAAGAATCGATCCCGAGGACGATAAACAAATTCTATTTTGTATCCTGAGGATACAATTTCCCTGACCCAAGCGTCTACCACCAAGGCGAGCCAGACGTCCCTGTAAGCAAGAAGACGGCCACCCAAGCGGTGGGATGAGCCGGGGTTTTGCCGCCAGTCATGCTGAGGAAGACCTTCCAGGTCTAGACCTGGTGGATCTACCTTGGGAGGAATGGGAGCGCCAGGAAGGAGTGGGCCTAAAGGAAACTTTTCCTATCTTGGCACGCTTGCGGCCTCCGTTGGTTAGAAGGCGACTCTGCGGTCGCGAAACGACGAAAGGGCCAGAACTGACGTTTCGGAGGAGGCCGACGAGGCTTGGACTGGGGCAGAAGGGAGCTTGTGCCCCCAGTGGTGTCCTTAATGATCTGGTCTAGTCTGTCACCGAAGAGGCGCAAACCCTGAAAGGGTAGGCTGGTGAGGGACTTTTCTGATGATAAGTCCGCCTGCCGGGCATTAAGCCAAACTGTGCGCCGAATAGCCACAACGTTGCTAGATGCTTGGGCTGCGCAAGACGCAGCATCTAGGGAGGCAGATTCCAAATATTCGCCCGCATGGGAAATTTGGTCGGCAAGGTCCGCCAGTTGCTCTGGACGAGCCCCGGCCAGAATGCCTTGTTGGATATCCCTAGCCCAGATGGTTATGGCCTTAGAAACCCAGGTAGAAGCGAAGGCCAGACTTGGGGCCGATGCCGCCGCTTTGAAGGCTGATTTCGCAAAAGATTCTATGATTCTGTCGTTAGGATCTCCTAGCGACGCTTCCCCAGAAACCGGAAGGACAGAGTTGTTAGATAGTCTGGAAACCAGCGGGTCTACGAGAGGAGAAGTTGACCATTCTGCGGGAAGCTCCGGCGAGAAAGGGTGTAAGACGCCAAGGCGTTTCCCTCTTTGAAAGCACCTGGTCGGATTCTCTCTTTCCCTAGTCAGAGTCTTCTGAAACTCAGAATGAGGAGCGAAGACCTTGGTAGGCGGTTTAGACCGCCTGAACGAAACACCCTGATATGCAAGTTCCGAAGGCAAGTCCTTGATCTTAAAGGTTTGGTTGATCGCACCAATGAGGCTCTTGGACCATATCCCTCATGTCTGCGATTTGGTCCGAGTCCAGCTCCAAAACATCTTCGGAGGGCGCGTCCGAGAAAGTTTCGCCTGGTTCAGAAGAGGATCTGTCAGACCCGGGCCGCTGTGATGGGATATGGGGCGAGACGGAGCGAGAAGACGAATCGGAGAGGTGCCCCTGTCTGGATCTTTTGCGGCTAAATGTTGGTAGGCTCAACCGGAGCTCCTGTGGCCTGCTGGGCCCTGCGGAAGTCTGCAGGGGCAACTTATCAAGTACAGAAACCAGGGTCTGAGACACCTTAGAGAGATCTGCCACAGATTGAGAAAGAGAGGAAGCCCACTCTGGAATAGGGGTCTCATTCTCACCTGGGCCAGCCGGTGGCTCCTGAGCGGTGGGATCAATGGGGTTGCTGCAAGTCCTGACAGAGGGGAGAAGACTGGCCCGATGGAAATTTGCGTTTGCAAGCAGAACATGCAAAGTGACTGACCACAGCTGAGGATGAAGAGGAAGTTGGGGGGCAAGAGCGAAGTGGCTTAGAATTAGACATGGTGAGCTAACCCACTAAGCGGCGCCAGACGGTTAGGGGACCAAGAGCTGAGGAGGGTGTCAGTCTGCAGTGCAGAGCTACTCACGGCACCTATGAAGCGACTTTCAGCTATTGCTCGGCTCACTTGGGAACGGCTCCAGTAGACAGGGAAGGCGACCGACTCTCAGGCTGAAGAAAATGGCGGATGCCTGGGAGAAGACGCGCTCTGCAGAGGAGAAGATGGGCGAAACAACCGCGCTTGGACGCTCCCCCTGTAAAAGACCCGCTCGGAGCCCATAGGACGGCTGGGGGGAGAGGGCGGAACCATTCACTGCCCCTAGTCCCCTTAGTGTGGCGGAGGGAGGTACAGGACGGGCGGGAGAAAGCCCGCCTGAGCGAGGGGGCGTGGCCTCGGCCAGCACAAGGCCCGAACAGAACCCAGGGCCTAAATTTGAAGTGGCGGCCGCCGGAGGGGCGCGGTGCGGCGCGGAGGTATCCCGCCAGCCACACTGTCGCGGCGCTATGAGGGCACGGGGCTGGAGATGCCGCAACATCCGATGCCTAAGCCAGCGCTTGCTGACTTAGGACCCCTGGAGCAGCGCTGTCACCGGGCTTCCCCTGAAAGGAAAGGTACCACAAATCCAGGTCGCTCAGTCGCGGCGCTCTGAGAGCCCAGGGCTGCGGACGCTGCAACGTCCGATGTCTGAGCCAGCGTTTGCTGCATTAGGACCCATGGAGCCGTGCTGTACCTTACATCCAGTGAGGAAATAAGACGTCCGCACCCTTCAGCGGACGTCCGTGCCTCCATCTACCGACAGGCTCTGGTGGGCGAGTGGGTATGAGCATAGGCTAGGATCTATTTAGTTCTTGATCCTGCCGGCTAGACCTATGAGGATACGGGGTGGCAGCACATGCCATACTCATAGTCTCTTTGTGGGAGTACAGATGTGACTGTTCACTCTGTATCACTCTGAAACCTGCAAGGGAACGACGCACGCTGATGTAGATAGGGGTCTAATGAAAGACCCGTGTCCACCTCCTACTGACACTAAGCTAAACTGACTAATTCAGCGCCAGTCGGTGGGATGTATACTGCAGAGGAGGAGCTAATATTCTTATGTACATAGTGTGAGCCTCCTAGTGGCAGCAGCATACACCCTTGGTTCCTGTGTCCCCCAATGAAGCGATCGAGAAAGTTGATGTCACAGCTCACCTCCTCCCCCACCCTTCAAAAATAACCCTTGCCCAGATTAGAAGCTCAGAAACTTTTTAGACCAAAAGAAAAAAAAAAATAAAAAATAGTCAATCTCCATCTTTAGTTGCTAATGTCTATATTTCCAAAAGAAAAAAAAAAAAGTCCTAAATTAGGGCTAGTGGTTGGTGTAAGAAATGTTCAAGTTTTTTTTTTATATCAAAGAAAAACATGCTGCCCAAACCATGGACAGGAGATACATTATTCTCTGAAACGCAGCTCTGAAAGATAGCTCAAAGAGCCGGACGAAGACCATGAGAAGAAACCAGACTAGTCTGGCAGGATTCTCCCAGGTGTCTTCTCTAGTGATGAGCGAACGTGCTGGGATAACGTGTTATCTGAGCATTTTCGAGTGCTGAGTGTCTTCGGTGTGCTCAAAAAATATATTCAAGTCCAGGCGGCTAAGTCTCACGGCTGTTTAACAGCTGCAACACATGCAGGGATTGCCTGTTTGATAGGTAATCCCTGCATATGTTGCGGTTGTTGAACAGCCACAGGGACTCTAACATATTATTTCAGGACCCCCAAGTCACTCTTTTAGCACACAAGTATGCTCAGATAACACCTTATCGGAGCACGCTCACTCTTCTCCTTACACCTCTCTAGTTGATTGGAAGGTCTCTCCCAATGTACACACACTAGAGACCTGTCAATCACCTGGAGAGGTGCTCACTCCCCCTACTCTTTGACTGACATCTGGTGAGTATGCAGAGCAGGCTGTCCATCAAGGTGCAGGAGGGAGCGAGAACAGCGAGCAGTGACTGTCACAGCCCCGGTGCCGCCTGATGACTGGACGCAAGTGGCTGCAGGGAAAATATAACTTCATTTTCTCCCTGTAACCGCACTTTAGGTTAGACATCCAAAGATATCTAAAAAAAACACTTTCCAGGAGATTTCCATTATTTCCGCAGATAGGTTGTCGTTAGTGCAGATATCTGGTGCAGTCACGCTCCCTTGTGTGGCCTCTCGCCTATCCAGCTGGTCTACAAGACATTCCTCTGCTTGTTTGCACAGTTTTACTGTGCGGATGACTGACTGTGACATCTTGTAGCAGTTCCCAACTATTAAGTAAAACTATTGCAAATTTTCAAAGAGGGAGAAATAAAAAAAAAAAAAAACGGAAAATATAGTTTTTAAACTCAGAAATGTTTAAGGGTTTTTCTCCTATCAGTTTCAGCAAAATTAACATTTGTCAGTCATCTCTACCGTGCTCTGACAGTAATCCGACAGCTCCGGATTACACGCTACATTTAATCCATCACAATAAACTCAGCAAAATTTGACAACCAGAAAATAGAAGCTGCTCACTTGTTGGCAAACACATTTAAGCTTTTTTCTCTTTATTTCGTATTTCGATCACATTCAGAGCATGTGTTTCCACTTAAACAAGTCTGTTTCCATCACCTCGGGCAACGTTCTTCTCTCTTAATGGCCCAAAAAACCTATCGTCTGGCATGAGAAAGCGGTGAGCGGTTTTTTTTTTTTCCTCTGGGCCTGGGAAGGCTTGAATTAATAAAAATCAGAAGGGACATAGCATGCAGGATTTTGGCTTCTCTATACCATGTGAATAATGTCAGCAGGTCCAGAAGAAAAAAAAATAAACATATATGCATTTCTTTCTGAACTGATGAAGGGCTCAGTCAACATATGTTTGTAAATGCATGTGGTTTACATAGGGGCAATGAAATAATTATGCTAACTAGTATTAGGGGGCACAGCCCAGCATGAAGGCAAATGATTAGCATAATATGTCCGCTTTCATACCTGGCAGTGAAACACATACTCCGGGGTTGTCTTCTTATATTTCATGTTCCAAACGAGAGCCACGCCATCTGGTTCATGCGGGGCGTCCTCGTTGTTGTTGTATGATGCAACCAGCAACTCTGGGTACTGTCAGAGAAATGAAAATATGCGATGGCATTAAAAGGGGTTGTCCACTTCAGAATAAGAATAAACCGCTTAGATGCTCTCCTGATGCACTCATATATGCCCCAATAATGTACTTGTGTTCGCAAAGATCAGCCTAACAAAAAGGAAATCCCTGCAAGTGTTGCGACACGGCAAAGTCACTCGGTTAGCACCTGAGCATGCTCAGATAACACCTTATCCGAGCACGTTCGCTCATCACTATACATTATATATAACTGCATCTGGAACGCATCAAAACTTTTTTTTTCTGCCTTTAATATATATGTACATGCAAGTCATCAATAATATAATTACCGCCCCAATATACACCTAAACATATAATGCGGTGCCAAAATAATAAGGTTGCACAGTGCACAAATAATGCTTATCACAATATGGCAGCATGCACAGTTAAAAATTATTAATTGGCAAGTAAATAAAAAATTAGGCTAGGATTACTTAGATTAGATTTTTTTTCTTCATAATCTTGCACATCCTTAGATGCATTTTGCTCACTAGTCTTTTTATTTTCCATTATCTCAAAACTTATCTTCATGGTAAAAACACTGGTAAGTTGCAAAGAAGTCCATTACAACTGGTGCATCTAAGAGATAGCTAGAAGCCGCATTGCTCTTAGATTTTTATTTGTTTTGTTTTTTAAAAAAAACCAAGCAAAACTTTGCAATAAACTATTGTGATACATCAGTGAGAAGCAAATGTGAAGGCTGATGTAATATCAATTTAAGATAGAAGTAATTAAATTCATGTCTATGACTTAAGAGGGGAAACTAAAAAATTGACTCCAATAATTGACTTAAAATGGTCCTAAACACTTCGCATTCCCTTGAAGTTACCTAATGGGTGAATGAAGGGGACAGTAGTGAATAGTAGATTACTACATGATTCTTCATCATTGGTGTATATGGACATCTATATTATGTATACCCATGATGAAGGATCATTTAATATAAGCAACAAAGCACATTTCCCTTTGTGACATCACTTAGTGTCTTGGATGTTGATCGATTGACCGATCTCCACGACAATATGTGACGGTACAAATTGTAAAACACCACTGGATAACTAGCAGACTGCATTACTGCTAATCTAGTATTTGGCAAAAACTACACGACTGTGTACAGGTCACGCCAAAAATATCTCCTACATAAGACCAGTTAAAAGTTACATTTCCCCTTTAAAAAGAAAATGATTCTGGTGCAATCTTCGTACCTGAGAAGACCAATCCAAGCAGCTGACGACGCGATGCTTCGACCAACGCTCATCAAAGAATTGCCTATTCAGCGATAACTTTGCACCCGCTTGTATTTCCCTGTTAAATACAGAAAACATCAACAATGATTAGCTGGAATGTAAAATGTGCATGAACCTAATTCTACAAGAGAAGATTAGAATGGATATTCCGTCTTCCGTAATTACCCTTCTTTCTCTTCCAAGTCTCGGCCGCTGTAATCAAAGAAGATGTTGACTTGCTCAGACAGGGCGCGCTCCACGATTCTTGTGCTGTGGTCAATGAAACTAATAAATTCTTCGGTGTGAACGATCTGCTGTTTCTCCTCTTCTGTGAGCTCGTGTGGGGGCACTGTGGGAATAATGTATAGGATTATTAATCAGAGGATAAATATCACTAATTGCTATAAAAGAAATGCTGCTTGTGCTTTACACACGCCAACCAGACATCATCATAATCATGGCAATTGAAGTCATCTGAGAAAATGGCTCCTTTCAAAATTATTATGACCTGGTCGGCGACATATAAGCTTGTGGTGGTCATATACATTAGATTTATACAAGTCAAACCTGCTTGTGTTTGTGGCGCCTCTTGATTTTTTTTTTCCGATGGCAAATGTCAAGTGAGATGAGGATCAAGCAATGTGTTTGTCACCAGAGGTGCAGCTTACACCCGTCTTCCTAGTAAAAACACGTGCACACTCGACCTAACGGAGCATGCATGTGTACATAGGAGTCAGGATAGACTGCAGTCAGACTACCCTTCATTAAACCGGGAAAGGGTCAATGTCTGACTGGAGACATCTACAATCCGGATTAGGTAAGAGTTGAGAGTATTTTCTGAACATTGCCTCCTACCAACTATAGCAGAAGTGTATCATCCATAAGACCTCGTCCCACCACCTTCAATAAAGCTAAAGCCAAGAGATACTCAGTAGCACCGCTTGCACTGTACGACTCCGACCAACAATGTCTTGTATGACCGTTAGAATGTGCAACCAAAATCATGTGTCGTTATGGGATATCGGTGCGACCCAAGTAGAAAATACTAAATTGTGACCAGGCCTTTATACATCACTTGTTTTAGGTTCTTGGAAAGTGATCGATTGTAAGCCAAAAACTGTCGGGAAGACC
Organism: Dendrobates tinctorius; assembly: GCF_039654945.1. NCBI lineage: Eukaryota > Metazoa > Chordata > Amphibia > Anura > Dendrobatidae > Dendrobates > Dendrobates tinctorius. Next base: position 43,544,523 of record NW_027361810.1, on the reverse strand, counting down.
CCAAAACACACAAGGACAATAATAATAATAATAATAATAATAATAATAATAATAATAATAATAGACATTACATTCACTTTTCTCCTCCTTCTTTGCAGGTTTCTCCTCTTCAGGTGCAGCTGACTGCTTTGGTACAACAGTTTCCTCTTCATCGTCATCTCCTAGAGATTAAAAAGAATAAAAAAAATTAATAGGATACACAATGTTATTTATTCCTAATGACATACAGAAAATTACATTTTTAAGTACCATTATACGTGAGCTTGCCATATTGGAAACCAGTATACCTGCAGATATGGGGACAATCTGCATCACAATACTGCCCAGCCGCCTTACTGGAGTGCGGCTACCGGGAGGAAACTAACTTATTTCCTCTCGGAAGCAGTCGGATATCAGTCTTGAGGGCGATCAGCAGATAAGGGGAACTTTTATCCCTGTAACAAGAGGATGCGGCAGGTCGGACGCCGGACTGCAGCTCCATTCATTCCATATTAGTCGGCTGGAAAAAGCAGAGTCCCATAGGGATTAAATGGAGCGATGGTCAAAACATGTGCACTGTGTTCCATTCTAAGGCAATGCTCACATGTCCAGTAATCTTCAGTTAGAATGGATACAACAATTTTTTTGTTAATGGCTAACTACTCGACATGTTAACATAGCCTTGTAGTAAAAGTTCCCCGTTCTGCCGATTGGCGTTATTTCCAGTGCTTGGACACCCACCGATCAGCAAGTTATCACCTATTAACTTGTTATATCCTCAGACAACCACTTTAAAAATGGTATGATGCCCAAATAACTGAAAAAGACACAATTACTTTTGAAAAATTTAACAATTTTATTTTATTTTTTTAAAAAAGTTTCTTTCCTTTTCTATTTAACTTCATAAGACAACCCTGCCCTGACTACCGCTTCTGTAGCAGCAGCAACGTCCATCAAGTTAGTCAACTAAGTGGTTCATAAGAACGAGTTGTTCCCGACTCCAAAAGGTCTAATCAATATTCCAAATATTCCGTAAAAAAAGAACAATCATAAATGGAGTTGATCAAACCTGAAAATCTGAACTGTACCATCAACAATCTTTGCATAAATCAATAGCACATCATTGAAGAAGTCGTGTAAAACGACATTTCTGAGTATTCTAGTACAATGGATTAAAAAAAATAATAAAAAAAAAAAAACACCCCCCCATCCAACAATCACTAAATACTTTTCAAACTTCTTCAGGAAAAAAAAAAAAAAAGATGCTCAGAAAAGTCCCTATGTTAACAGAAGAATAAAATGTCTTAAATATATTGAATAGGAACAGTTTTCCAAGTGTTTTTCAGGAGTATTTAGAGTGGTTCCCATCCCCCCCACCCCAAAAAAAAAGAAATAAAAAGTTCTCAAACACTTTGTGAACTTAGCATAGAAGCCATTTTCTCTCCGCTCTAAAGCAGAATGGATCCATCGTTGGTTTGATGAGTTACAATTTGATATTAATGCTTACCCCTCCAAATCTAAAAAAATAAAGAAAAAGTTTTATAAATTGGGAAAAAAAAAAAAAAAAAATCTACAAAAAAACAACCTAACAGATCTATTAAAACAAACATTGACTTTTGTGTACATATGCAAATAACATGCTAGAATGAAGGGGAATATATAGGTAAAACACTTAATTTAGAGGTGTCAAATATCGAGCAACTTGGTGGAATATGTAAATACACATGATCGTTGCCAAGCATCCTTGTAACTACAATGTAAATATATTCAGCAGATTGAAATATTATAAGAAGGAGGGAAAAAAAAATGATGTTTTCTTGCCAGTTCTAATCAGTGAAAACAGCTGCACAAATGTTGCGGCAATCAAAAGACAATGGAGCTACTCAAGAAGTTTTAAATAAGAATGAAGGGCTCAGTAAGGAAACGAGCAGCCATGGGAGGGCCTCCTAATAAGTGGAGCGAATACTTGATCAAAGTAATGATCTCAGCGTTTTTTTGCACATATGGCATGAATATGAAACATTCAGGTTGCGACGGGTCCGTAAACACACTGAAATATTCAGGACCGAGGAGCGGGGCCGAGCGTTTTCATACATATCCACAAATAAAAGCTCAATTGTCGCTTCGGCTCCCAATCATCTTACTCTAGGTTTTGCAAGTCTGACTTTTTCAATTCTTGTTTCAAAGGTAATCTGTCACCTACTTTTGGCGGGCGATGAAAACAAGGTCGGTCCGGTCCGATGTTCCCCATGTGTGCAGCCTCCCCATATTTGGCCACCGTCTGCAGTTTTTTGAGGAATAGGAGTTAGTCCCCGCTATTTGTTGCGCGTGCGCCAAGCATTCTTAGCTAGCGCACGCGCAGTATGCTTTGCCCAACTGCGGGCAAAGCCGAAAAGCCTGACTGCGCATGCGCCGGTTAACAAAGCCCCGGAAGTATTTTGCTGTGTTCCGGGGCTTTGTTAACCAACGCAGTCAGCCTTTTCGGCTTTGTCCGCAGTTGGGCAAAGCATACTGCGCGTGCGCTAGCCAAGAATGCTTAGTGCACGTGCAACAAATGGTGGAGACCTACTCCTATTCCTCAAAAAACTGGCGGCCAAGGATGGGGAGCCGGTACACATCTGGAACACCGCCCATCGGACCGACCTCGTTTTCATCGCCCGTCAAAAGTAGGTGACAAATTCCCTTTAATAAGCAAAAGGTTAGTAATAATAAAAAAATAATAATATACAGGAATGATAGTGCCTCCATTATCCATCAGCGCAAATATTTTCTGATAGGTGAAAGTTTTAGTGTCTGTGCACACGTTGCGGATTCTGCTGCGGATCCGCAGAGGATCTAGCACTGAGGATCTGCAGCAGATTCTCCTGCGGTGTACAGTACCATTATATTCAATGTAAAATAAAAAATGCTGTGCACATGCTGCGGATTTTTCCGCGCAGATTTGTTGCAGTTTTGAATCCGCGGCATGTCAATTCTTTGTATGGATTCCGCAGCATTTTTACACCTCTTCCATTATAGGAATCCGCAGGTGTAAAAACGCATGTGAAATCCACACAAAATCTGCAGAAAATCAGCAGTAAATCTGCACTAAATCCGCAGGTAAAATGCAGGTTATTTTACCTGCGGATTTAGTGAAATCCGCGCGGAATAATCCGCAGCAGAATCCGCAACGTGTGCACATACCCTTAGTAACACACAATGGCGGCAGAGTCTCAAGAAACAATGCTGCTGACAGATTGACTATTAGGCTATGTTCACACTAGTTGTTTTTCTGCAGCAAAACCTGCTCTTGGCAGTAAAGGAGCTGCAGAAAAAAAAAGCAGGTTTTGCTTGTTTTTTCTTGCTGCGTTTTATTTCACCACCCATTACCTTTCAATGGGTGAAAACCGTGGAAAGAAGTGACATGATCTATTTTTCAAAAACCAAGTAAGGCTATGTGCCCACGTATGCAGAAAATTTCTGCATCAAAACCGGAATCCTTCCCAGAAAACGCGTGTTTTTTTCCACGTTTTCCGGGCGTTTTTGATGCCTTTTTTTCCCGCGTGTCCCCAGACACACAGAAAATAGCTAAAAACGCGGACTTTTCCGCAAAATTAATGAGCATGCTGCGTTTTTTACCACGAAGCGTTTTTTTCGTGGAAAAAAACGCATCAATATGCACAAAAAGTGCAAAACGCATTAAAATGAATGGGATGCTTCTTTAAGCGATTTTTAAGTGTTTTTGCCGGTAAAACCGCTTAAAAAACGCTAAAAAAACGCTTACGTGGGCACAGCCTAAAGCACAAAAAAAAAAAAATCTGTGTGCATGAGATTTCTGAAATTTGCTGGTACTGTAAACTGCAGCTGAAAATTTGCATAAAGAACACATTTAAAAAAGGCAGAAAGACCGCCTAGTGTGAACACAGCCTTAAGGTTTGTTCACACGTTGTGTTTTTTCCACAGGAAGAAAAAAAAAAAGCATTTACAGTAGCAGCAATGTGAATGAGATTTCTGAAATCTCATGTACATGCTGCATTTTTTCCTTCCTTATCTGCAGGATGTCAAGGTTTTTAATGTTTTGTTGCAGCATGTTTTTACTCATTCAAATGAAGGGTAAAAAAAAAAAAAAAATATGACCATAAAAACGAGTTTATTTTAACAGCATTTTTCTGCCAACAATCTGCATTTCCTTGCATCAGAAAAATACTAAACATGGGAATATGACCTTAGACTAAAATGACAGTCTAAGCAACCAAAAAAAAAAAAAACAGTAACGGGAAACACAGTTTACACAAAATCTAAACTAGAATGTACATGTTATTACTTCTATAAAGATCTGTTGAGTCCCTATCGTTTCTCTTGGTAGTGTGCCGCCATATGGCATCTCCATGAGGCGCCATATTGCAGAGATATTTCCCCCTTGTCCACTGGATGCAGGATATCAGTTTTTGAGCAGGTCTATGTTATATCAGAGGTGTCCTGTTTTCCTTCTTTCTTGCACGCTGGCTTCATGGGAGGTCGTAGAAAATGTTACTACGATAAAAAGTCAACCGACCTCTCATGTAAAGGAAGAAATAGATCCGAAATGTGTTAGGGCCCTTTATATTTGCTGATCATTGGGAAAGTGCATTCCAAAAAAAACACTTATTTCAAGATTATTCGGCATGTTTAATCTGGCCGGCAAATCACCTTGATGAACAAGTGAAAAAGGCTTGTTGAATGAAAAAAAAAATAATTCTGGTTTTGGCTTATAAATACTGTTGTAAAATACTGACTAAATCCCGATAGTGTGAATGTGGCCTTAAAGTCACAACATGTTCGTGCAAATACGATTTGTACCTCTTTGATGCCAAAAAACTAGAGTTAAAGGGATGCTGCATTCCCACCTGGAGTGTAATGGTTTGACATAAAACCTCTGGATGAAGGTGCATGATTAACAATGAGGTTCTCCAGACTTCTGTGGGTGCCTTATATCTCAGTACATCTAAAGCCATAATATGGTTGTGTAAAATAGGACCGTAATTTCAAAATAAAATGCAGATTTTTGGCATTTAAAAAAAATAAAAAAAACATAATAATAGGGAAAGCAAAGATCTCTTTGTGGGATGGAAGTGTAACCATTACAGCAGCAAATATATAAGTAGCTCTGTTATAAGGGTAAATTCCACGGCCCGGGATGCAAAACTCTCTCCGATTATGTAACCGTTTCCCATACACGAGTATTGTGTGTCTCTGTTTCCTTTGAGAGGGTGGAGATGCAGAAACAGAAGGAAAAAAAAAAACCTCAAACTTTTATTCTATCCTGATGTTCTTCTTGAAGAATCCCAAAGCTTTCATCTGCTCCGAGAGGCCCGGGGAAGATTCTTCACTATTATAATGATTATCTTACAAATTCTAATCAGACCCATTTAGCCGAATGACAATCAGCAACATATTAAGTTTCAGGTTTTGTCAAATATCTATTTACAATAAATGACTGAGCTCTACTGTTTTTTTTTGTAGGAGCCTTTAAGGAAGAAGGTATGATAATTGAAGGAATAAGCCATTCTTTGTATTTTCTCCTGCTCCTTCCACTTGTATATAAATGTACAATATTATTAAATTTACTTTCCACGGCATATATGTTCTACAACAAACAGATCTATGCCATATAAAATTTTACAGATTCGCTCTGCCTAAAGCTGAAAATTTAATTTTGGCCAGTTATTCATGACCTCATATACCCTAATTTGATTTGGCTTGCGGTGGAGATCATTCAACCCAACAGACCTCCAGATTACGAGCACAGACTTGACCCTCAAATCTCTTCCATCCAATTTAAAGCTTGAGACATGGGAAGGCGTACAACTAAAGGTGCTGTCACACTTAGCGACTCACCAGCGATCCCGACCAGCGATATGACGCGGTCAGGATCACTGGTGCATCGCTAAGTGGTCGCTAGTGAGCTGCCACACAGGCAGATCTCACCAGCGACATAGCAGCGGTCGGGAGTCGTTACCTGTCAGACGAGGTGATCCTGACGTCCTCTCGCCCCGCGTCGCTCGTCTCCACAGCAGGAAGCGCCAGCAGGAAGCTGACAATGAGAAACGGCTCAGGACGTTCTCGCACGATCAGCGATAACCAGCGGGGGAGCAGTCGGAGGTAAGTATCAGACATAGCAATATCGCTATAACGTCACAAAACTAGTGACGTTATAGCGATATCGCTTAGTGTGACAGGCCCTTAACAAAAAAAGAATTGTTGACCTTCAAGTAAATCTGTCAGTAGGATCACCTCTGCAAAGCCATGAAGGTCATAGAAAGTTGAATAAAATGATAACTCGATATCTGAAATCCAATGTTTTCATGCAGAGAAATCCATGTTTTCATTTAGTATGTAACTGAGCTACTAAGGTCTATGGGTGGGATATAGATCTCTCTGGGAATCTGCCTCCAGAGATTATTGTAAATGAAAAGTGGCATTACCAGTGTGAGACACGTAATGACTGACAGTCTGCTCTCCTGACATACAGTTCTAGCAAAAATTGAGAGACCACTGCAAAATGAAGTTTTTCTGATTTTTCTCTTTGTAGGTATATTTTTGAGTAAAATGATTATTTATTCTATAAACTACCGACATGTCTTCGAATTTCCAAGCACTAAATTTTGTTTATATTTTCGGAAAATGAGAAATGGTCAAAATAACTAAAAAAATGCAGTGCTTGCAGACATCAAATAATGCTAAGAAAACAAGTTCATAATCATTTAGAGACAACAATACTAATGTTTTAACTCAGGAAGAGTTTGGAAATCAATATTTTGTGGAATAACCATGATTTTTAATCACAGCTTTCTTGCGTCTTGGCATACTTTCCACCAGTCTTTCACACTGCTTTTGGGTGACCTTATGCCACTCCAGGTACAAAAATGTAAGCAGATCTTCTTTATTTGATGGCTTGTGACTATCCATCTTCCTCTTGATTACATTCCAGAGGTTTTCAATGGAGTTCAGGTCTGGAGATTGGGCTGGCCATGACAGGGATTTGATGTGGTTGTCCTTCATCCACACATTGATTGACCTAGCTGTGTGGCATGGTGCATTGTCCTGCTGGAAAAAACAGTCCTCAGAGTTGGGGAACATTGCCTGAGCAGAAGGAATCAACTGTTTCCAGGATAACCTTGTATGTGGCTTGATTCATACGTCCTTCGTAAAGATTAACCTGCCTAATCCCAGCCTTGCTGAAGCATCCCCAGATCATCACCGATCCGCCACCAAAATTCACAGTGGGTGCAAGACACTGTGGCTTGTACACCTCTCCAGGTCTCTGTCTAACCATTAGACGACCAGGTGTTGGGCAAAGCTGAAGATTAGACTCATCAGAGAAGATTATCTTACTCCAGTCCTCTATGGCCCAATCCTTATGGTCTTTGGCAAACTTCAGCCTGGCTCTCCTTTGCTTCTCGTTGATGAAAGGCTTTTTTTTTTTTTTTTTTAGCTTTACATGACTTGAGCCCTGCCTCTAGGAGCCTGTTACAAGCTGTTCTTGCCTTTCTCTTCACCTCAGCTGCCATTTGTCATTCCTTTTGTAGATCACTTGATGTCATCCTGCGGTTTCTGAGTGACATTCGAATAAGATGATGGTCATCCCGGTCAGTGGAGAGTCGTTTTCGCCCTCTGCCGATCTGTAGCTTTGTTGTCCCCAATGTCTGCTGCTTGACCTTGTTGTAGTGGACTGCCGCCTAAGAAGTTTTAAAGGATGGAGGCAACTTGATGCTCACTGTATCCCTCTGCAAGTAAAGCCAGAATTGAGCCCTTCTTTTCAACTCCTTTGGCATGGGTAAAAGTTATTTTTTCATTCCTATTACTCTTGGGATATTACTGGCACTTGTTTTGCCATCCAGCTTGTCCTATTGCAAGAGGATTGTTAACACCACAGCAGGGTTTTTTTTTATACTTTCTTTTGTTAAATAAGATTTGGTTCAGGTGATCACCTAATCAGAAGCACATTGAGTGAGTACTCTGGTTGGAATTCAACTGACACTGGAATGGAATGGCTGTCAGACATGTAGAGAAGCTGATTTCTATAAAACTGCAGTGGTCTCTTAATCTCTGGAGGCAGATGCTCAGGGAGATCTACCGTATGTTACAAGAATATTTAAACAGGTTGTAATGTAACAAAATAGGTAAAAAAAAAAACACACCAAGGGAGTGAATACTTTTGCAAGTCACTGTACATGCCCATATAGAGCTTATGATAGTTGATCCTACTGACAGAGGCCCTTTAAGTATTATGTTGTATTTTTTTTTTTTTACATAATAAAGTAAACTACAAACACCCATATAGTACATTGGGTTATCACCCCATTCTAAAGCTGGACATACACATGAGATATCTGTCGGCTGAACATTTGTTTGGCCAACAGCTAATTCGCAGGACTCCCCCATATACATTAGCAATTGGTTTGGGCATTTTCATAGAGCAGAGACAAGAAACCCGTTACGAGACAACTCCAAAAGTGGTATTCAGGGAAAATAGACCAGAGAACCAAGTACTGAAATGCCAACTGTCCGAGATCCTTCTCTCCCCCAACATCATCTGTGTGGGAGGAGTTGAGAGGACACCAGACACATCAAATGATGGGTGGCTTGGCCAATATAGCTTGTACAGGTAATCTGAAAAATAAATCAACCATCCAAATAAATTTGATCTTTATGGTTTAACTGAGGTGCAATTAACCCACAAATTACAGTCTACCTTTCTTCCCAGTGGTCTCACTTTTGACAAGTAGTAGCCCTTGCGGTCAAAATCCCAAAAAATTGAAAAATAATAAGTATGAGTATTGAATCCCTGTTAGGTCTGTCTATACTTGGCCTCATAAATGAACTACGAGAGACAAGAGTCTTAAAAACACCACAATGTAATTTCAGCCAATATTTCTTAAATTAAGAGACCTCCGTATTAAAACAAGGGCAATGTGCATGAGACAACCAAATTATCCCGGGTTATATACTTAAACCTAGACTTGAATGCAAGTTTTTTGTTTTTTTTTTAAACAATTTTAAGCGATTCTTTATGCTTAAGAAAAACCATAAAACACTGCAAATCCATATAAAAATTAAAAAACTACTTAAACGATCAGTACTAATAGCATGAAAAGGTAAATCATAACTTTAGGTACACTGTGCTGCTGCAACTGAGGCACCAAGCAGCAGAACGTTTGGAGACAAAACTACATGGATGTGCATAGGTGTGCTTCACCCACAAGTCTCCAACTCGTCATTCTTTCAGCTTTTATTTCAGTTTTAGGCATTTTTAAGCTTACACTAAATTCATTCACCATCTTAACGCTAGTTTTTTCAGTCCTTTTCATTTTTTTTTTTTAGGTTTGCTCAATGATGTGGGCCTGGTTTTCATTATCCAGATGCTTTCAGTTAATCCATCAAGTGAGTCCTTTCGAAACGTTGGAAAATTTTTACGCAACACACAGTGTCATGGTTGAAAGTGTCGGCACCCTTGCATTGTTCAAGAAAAATACCTTAAGTACTTCTCCCAGAAAATTATTGCAATGAAAAAAAAAAAAAGCGAATTAAACAAAATTTCACACAAACCCCCTGAAAAGGGCTGGACAAAATTGTTGTTACCCTCAAACTTAATAATTGGTTGCACACCCTTTGGGATAAATAACTGCAATCAATTGCTTCCTATACCCGTCAACAAGCTTCTTACACCTCTCAGCTGGAATTTTCCACCACTCTTCTTTTGCAAACTGCTCCAGGTCTCTCATATTTGAAAGCGCCTTCTCCCAACAGCAATTTTAAGATCCTTCCACAGATGTTTGATGGGATTTAGATCGGGACCCTTTGCTGGCCACTTCAGAAGTTTCCTGTGCTGTTTCCATTCATTTCTGGTTGCTTCATTAAGCATGGTTGGGGTCATTGTCCTGCTGGAAGAAGCATGACCTACATTGCAAACCCAGCTTTCAGACATTGGGAACTACATTGAAACCCGAAATCCTTTGGTAATCTTCAGATTTTATGATGGCTTGACCACAGTCAAAGCACCCAGTGCCAGAGGCATCAAAACAACCCCAGAACATATTTGAACATCCACCATATTTGACTATAGGTATTGTGTTCTTTCCCATGTAGGCCTTATTTCGTTTTTGGTTAAAAGTAGAATGATGTGCTTTACCAAAAAGATCTACCTTGGTCTCATCTGTCCACAAGACGCTTTCTCAGAAGGATTTTGGCTTTCTCACGTACATTTCGGCAAACTGCAGTCTAACCTTTTTATGTCTGTGTCAGTAGTGGGGTTCTACTGGGTTTCCTGCCATAGCGTTTCATTTCATTCAAATGTTAACCGATAGGGTGCATCAGAGTCAGCACAAACTGAGCCTGTAAGCCTGCTTGAATTTCTTTGGAACTTGATTGGAGCTGCTTAGCCACCATCCGGACTTCCCTATGTGGCAAACTTTCAACAATTTTTCTCTGCCGTACACATCCAGGGAGATCAGCCGGGTTGTAACAGTGCAATGGGTTGTAAACTTCTTGATTATGTTGAACACCGTGGACAAAGGAACATCAAAGATCACTGAAGATGGATTTCTAATTGATGGATTGTCGATATTGTTCAACAACTTTGGTTCTCAAGCCAACAGTTTTCTTCTACTCTCTGTTCTCGATACTTAGTGTGGCACACACAGACACAATGCAAAGATTGAGTTAACTTCTCTGGTTTCAGATGTGATCTTCATATTGCCCACTCCTGTTACTTGCTACAGGCGAATTTGAATGAGCATCACATATGGTTTAAACAAAGGTGTTTACCCACAATTTTGGAGAGGTGCCAACAATTTTGTCTGGACCATCTTTGGGGGGGGAGTTTGCATGAAATTATGTCCAATTTCCATTTTTTCCTCTGTGTCTTTGCATTGTTCCAATACACACAAATAAAACAAACATGTGAATAATAAAACATGTGAAACTGCATATACACACACATTGATTATAGTTGTGTGCAGTATTCATGCTCTGTTTGGATACGCTATGGCAAAGCGAGCATGTATAAAATGTGTCTTAGGAGAAACTTACATAAACATATACATACACATATGCTCAAAAAAATAAAGGGAACACTAATATACCACATCCTAGATATCTCTGAATGAAATATTCCATTTGCAAATTTTTATTCATTGCATAGTGGAATGTGTTCAGAATAATAAAACATAAGAATTATCAATGTAAATCAAAATGAAACTCATGGAGGTCTGGATTTGGAATGATACTCAAAATCAAAGTGGAAAATCAAATTACAGGCTGGTCCAACTTCAGTGAAAATGCCTCATGACAAAGAAAAGATGCTCAGTAGTGTGTGTGGCCTCCACGTGCCTGTATGACCTCCCTACAACATCTGGGCATGCTCCTGATGAGGCGGTGGATGGTCTCCCTGAGGGATCTCCTCCCAGACCTGGACTAAAGCATCCGCCAACTCCTGGACAGTCTGTGGTGCAACGTGACGTTGGTGGATGGAGCGAGACATGATGCCCCAGATGTGCTCAATTGGATTCAGGTCTGGGTAACAGGCGGGCCAGTCGATAGCTTCAATGCCTTCATCTTGCAGGAACTGCTGACACACTCCAGCCACATGAGGTCTGGCATTGACCTGCATTAGGGGGAACCCAGGGCCAACCGCACCAGCATATGGTTTCACAAGGGGTCTGAGGATCTCATCTCGGTACCTAATGGCAGTCAGGCTACCTCTGGCGAGAACATGGAGGGTTGTGTGGCCCTCTAAAGAAATGCCAGCCACACCATTACAGAACCTCTGCCAAACCGGTCATGCTGAAGGATGTTGCAGACAGCAGATCGCTCTCCACAGCGTCTCCAGACTCTGTCACATCTGTCACATGTGCTCAGTGTGAACCTGCTTTCATCTGTGAAGAGCAAAGGGCACCAGTGGTGAATTTGCCTGGTGTTCTGTGGCAAATGCCAAGCATCCTGCACAGTGTTGGACTGAGAGCACAACCCCCATCTGTGGACGTCGGGCACTGAGACCATCCTCATGGAGTTGGTTTCTAACCGTTTGTGCAGACACATGCACATTTGTGGCCTGCTGGAGGTCATTTTGCAGGGCTCTGGCAGTGCTTCTCCTGTTCCTCCTTGCACAAAGGCAGAGGTAGCGGTCCTGCTGCTGGGTTGTTGCCCTCCTACAGCCCCCTCCACATCTCCTGGTGTACTGGCCTGTCTCCTGGTAGCGCCTCCAGACTCTGGACACCACGCTGACAGACACAGCAAACCTTCTTGCCACAGCTCACATTGATGTGCCATCCTGGATGAGCTGCACTACCTGAGCCACTTGTGTGGGTTGTAAAGTCCATCTCATGCTACCATGAGTGTGAAAGCACAAACAACAATCAAAAGTGACCAAAACATCAGCCAGAAAGCACTGGTACTGAGATGTGGTCTGTGGCCCCCACCTACAGAACCACTCCTTTATTGTGTCTCGATAATTGCCAATAATTTACATCTGTTGTCTATTCCATTTGAACAACAGCATGTGAAACTGATTGTCAATCAGTGTTGCTTCCTAAGTGGACAGTTTGATTTCACAGACGTTTGATTTACTTGGAGCTATATTCTGTTGATTAAGTGTTCCCTTTATTCTTTTGAGCAGTGTATGTATGTATGTATGTATGTATGTATGTATGTATGTATGTGTATGTAAAAAAAAAGGAAAAAAATATATACACATATACATACACACACACACTCAGTGCCCACAATGTGGCCATCGAGGTCGGCCGGCACCAACAGAGCTACAAGTCCAGGGAAGACAGACTGTGCCTACACTGTGACCTGGAGGCCCTGGAGGATGAGATCCACTTCCTGCTACTCTGCACCAAATACTCAGCAGTGAGGGACACTCACTTCAGGAATTTCAGCTCCATGAAGGATGAAGAGAAAACATATCCTGCTGGGTTAAGAAAGCACGGTGGAGATAGCAGCACAATATGTGAGCGCATGCCATAGGCTGCGAGAAAGACAACCATGATAAGCCACAGACTTCCTTACCCCCACCCTGTACCCCATCCATCGTTCCTTCAGTCCCCTCCATTATCCCCACAGTCCCTACTTCCTACTGGACACATGCTTTGGCAAAACTAATGTTTATTTGGTCCTGCCAATAAAGCTTCTATGAATATAAATATATATATATATATATATATATATATATATATATATATATATATATATATATATATATATATATATATACATACATACACACACACAGACACATTGTATAAAGCGCATTTTATCCATGCTTGCTTTGCAGTAACATTTGCAAACACAACATACATAATACACATAACTATAAGTAATATTTACGTAGGTTCTTTATGAAGTGTGCACTTATTTTATATGTACAGTAAGCTACGCAAAAAATAAAAAGTTAAAAACGCTGCCTCCTCTGATGAACCCCACTGAATACAGGGGAGATTTCATGATAAATGGTGTCAGGAAGCTGCAATGAAATTTATTGGAAACCTCAATGGAAATCACTAACAAATACATGTATTTCGGATGCAAAGTCAAACAAAGCAAATGCTTGCTGTATAGTTATATGCAACACAGTGACATATTAATACTGCTGAATAAAGACCATCTTCCAAAGTGGGGCTTGTGATCATCGGCTTAATGGGCCCCGGGCCTGCTGGCATAAAGATGTCTTTCATTAGCTTTCAGATGGCTGCTGTAGACAAATTCTTACAAAACATAATAGTCTCCGCTGCATTTGACTCCCCTGTCATCCCGGATGCAAGACTCATTTGCCACACAGTATCATGTTTGACAATGAGAATTTGAAACCAAAATGTATTTTCCTAATTTCCATGAATAATGGAGGAGCCTCGTACGGCATGCGGAGAGGCACTGCCTGGCAGAATGCTGCGTGACAACTGCTTTGCATAATCACTATATACCCTACTACTGAAGACGGGGATCGGAAAATAACCTTAACGACTTGGTTAAAAGCAGGCGAGGCAGGCATTTCCTATTTGCTGCCTCCCACGGTAAAACACTACTGGTCAATCAGCTAGGTCACGGCAGCGGGGGGACTGAAACCCGCTTTATCTCTGGTAATGAGAAGCCATTCAACAGGAGTTCAACTTGTGAGTCTATATAATGCCTCTGACCCATGTTTAAAGTTTGCCAAAGCGCTGCATAAAAAAAAAAAAATGGTAAAGGGACACTGAACAGCTGCAAAGCCCAAGTCTGAGCAAGCTTAGCCAGCTGACAAGATAGCAGCAACCAGATGGCACTGCTGGGGATTGTGTCTCTCTGCTACGGAGGTGGCGATGGGATGGCACAGCATTTTTCTGCTTGGCTGCTTCCAATCATGGCTTTCCCCAATGGCAAGAATGTGCAATTACTAACACTGCAGGCGGTCCGCAGAGGAGAATGCACCCGTGCAATGCAAAAATAATACATGCTACCGGGTTCTATGACCAGCTGCCAAACCACACACAGACAAGACCCCGGACAGAGCGCAAAGGTCGTTATCTCTCTGGGGGCTATTTGGAAACGTGTATTTACTCCATTCAGGTGTGGCAATGGCGGTGTAACACAGACGGGATTACGTCTTTAGTTTTATTTCATAGGTGCCGCTTGTTAGATAAGGGATTGCAAAAAAGATCAACAAGCAGGAAGACAGAAATATGACTGCCCACCAATATCCATCTATAAGCGGAACGGCCGTACCATCCAATTATGTCACTGATGCCCACAGGTGTGTGATAACATGATTAGTGGGACAACTAGTTTGGGCAAATGACGCCCCCATCATTAGTCACCCAATAATAAGCATGCCCCTGCCTGAAGTGTAAAAACTATTTTAGGGATATTTAATAACCATGATGGAACCGATGGGGGCCGGTGTAAATCAATATAAAGGCAGAAATAAAGACATATTTCACGCAACAGCAATTCTCAGACAAGACGTGCAACCAAAAAGATCTGTGCAACTTGACTGTTTCAGAGTTGTAATTCTGATGTAGAAAAAAAAAAGGCCAAATCACAGATAAGTCACAGTCGCATGCAACTCGTATAGAAGTCTATGGCAATTAAGTCGCTCGTGACTTACGGCAGAAAAGCATACACAGAGACATTTGTGAATGACGTAGTCGGTTGCAGGTTACAACTCAACACCATAGAAAATCATTAGCGGAGACACAGTGACCGATCTCTTGTCCCTGTGTAGCTCCAGCCTTACTGAGTAACTGTCGCTTTAATTTTTATTCCATAAATCAATAATACACGTGAAAATAAGAAACTTTGCAATGTATCTTAATCAGAGAAATCGGCTTTGTTTTCCTCCAGGACTGATAATTCACTCAATTTATGAGTAACATTTTTGTTTAGTTTAGTCAGATTTTTCCCATTACTGAGAAAAGGATATGGCAGTTAGTGCTTGTAAAATTCTATCTGGAGATAGGAGGGAGGAGCTAGCGGAACACACAGTCTGCTGCAAGTTCTCCTGGAACAGCAGTTACAGTTCTCCATAGAACTTTATGAGCACCAACTGACATCTTCTATCTCAGAAATAGAAAAATCTGTGTTCAACTGAGACAGATTTTAACTGCAAAGTGAGAATTTTAAGAATGAAAATCAGAAAGATGATTAGTTTAAGAAGATATATTGCAAAGCTTCACAATTGTACATGTGCTATTGATTTATGAAAAAAATAAAAAATGACTGACACTCTAAGTGCCAAGAAAATATGCTATTATACTAATGCCGCACTGAGCGTTAACGGAAAGGCTCCATAGATACACAACGCAAGTTGAAGCTGTGCCTGAAAAGGAGAAAAAAATAATATCCACCTAGAGAATAATAATAATAATAATAATAATAATAATAATAATAATAATAATATATTATTATTACTACTATTATTAACAACAACAATCATAACAATAATCCTACAAATCAAATGGGTTCATAAATTCCTGCACCAAGAAAGAAAAGTATACAATATGTTACATCGAAGTAAATGAAGTCTCATTGCGGTGACACAGCACCACTGGGCGGGTTTCATCATAAAGTATTACGATGCTGACTAATGTCTTTCTGGCAGAGCCGGAAACCAGAAGGTCAAATTAAAATCTGAAACCATGGAGCGCGCCATTCCATGCACAAGGGCACCATTCCAATAAAATTTTGTAGCCATGTTTAAGGTTTAAAAGAGATTTTTCTTTTCGCTGTTTTTTTTTTTTTTTAAAGAATGATGGGTGCTTTAATCCAAATGGTAATGACACACGCCGGTCCGACATTACTTGAAATTGAGTGATTTGCACGTTCTGACAAGTTTACAGAACTCGGATAAATGGCATGAATGATTTCAATATATGCTCATACTTTTGAACCAAATGGTGAAGGTTAAAATCTTTCCTTTCAAGGGCCTCAATCAGCCACAAAGGAAAACAGTAATCACTGTCTTTTCAGCCAGCCCAACCGCATTTGTCAGCCCTTTCTCAGTCAATGCAGCCCGAGCAATCAACCTGCCAAGCATTCAGAATGGAAAAACAATCTGAAAATACAGGGTATAATGCACCTGCCAGTGAAAATGGCCATTTCAAGAAAAGCTAGTGATCTCAGTGACCCCGCTGAGGAGGCGGTGGGTGCAAAGGGGAAAGAGCGCTTCAAAGAAATCGCACTGATCTGCACTCAGTAACACACTGACACTTTTTTACAAAGCATGCCAGTTAGTGCTTTTGTGCTTCTTGGAAGAAAAAAAAAAATTAAGAGAAAGCTTTTTTTTTTTCCCCCCCCCGGGGGTGAGGGGGCCAAAATAATCACGAGAGTGGAAAAAATGATGGCCATAAGGAGTTGGCTGAAATAAGCCGCAGGTGAAGAGGTGAGAGATAAGGGACAAGGACAAGGTAAGAAGGTATAACCTTTTGTGAAGAAGCCTGA
This sequence comes from Dendrobates tinctorius, assembly GCF_039654945.1. NCBI lineage: Eukaryota > Metazoa > Chordata > Amphibia > Anura > Dendrobatidae > Dendrobates > Dendrobates tinctorius. Next base: position 43,527,609 of record NW_027361810.1, on the reverse strand, counting down.
GATGTAGTTAACGGATGCACTTTGCAAATAAATGTGGTTTTTTTTTTAATTTTTTTTTCCTGCAGAAAGAAGAAATTACGGTACATCACATCTCATTATCATTAGTTCAGCATTCCAAAGTAATCCCCAACTTTTAAGCTAAAATCATATTAAACATACTTGCAATAGTGTATACAGGAAACTTAATAATAATAATAATAGTAATAATAAAAGATACTTTGCTTCTAAACATGACCCATCACACCTTTCCTATTGGTAAGCCAGTATGTAGTGGTCCACACCGGAAATGCATGGATGGAAGATGCAATCCCTTCCTGGTAAGTGGAAAAGACACACTCTTCTGATATTGTATAAAAAAAAAAAAGAAAAAAAATGTTTCAACTAGAATAATCTGATACATTATGGATTTGTATGAAAAAAAAAAAAAAACAACTTTGTATAAAGTACAGGATTAAAGAAAAAAAACAATAAACAACATGATGGCTTTTTCGCTTTTCTCCCGCCCAAAATTCTCAATCACGTGAATTATTACAATTAAATTTGGTAGCAATACCAGGTATGGACAGGTGTGGCGCTGTCTATAGGAGAAAGTAGCCATGTTGTTTGAACATTATGATCCTCTATTACACCAATTTGAGAATAGTTCTTAAAAGTGAACTGCTTAATAAGCGTAAAGGGAGACGGTCATGTCTCCAATCGCCAATAACCTGAAGATATGGGGCTAATCTGTAGGTAATATCATTCCAAAGCTGAGCAGTCACCACACTGAAAACCCGGCTACCGGGAGGAAATTAAATTTATGGCTAGGGCAGTCAAGGGCTTTTGGTCATAGAGGCACGGCTTCAGTCATCACTCAGTATACAATGAGAGGCAGGTGTAAACACGCCCTGACATATACACGTGAGGGCCGGCCGTCAATCAGTCAGAGCCGGCCGTCAATCAGTCAGAGCCGGCCGTCAATCAGTCAGAGCCGGCCGTCAATCAGTCAGAGCCGGCCGTCAATCAGTCAGAGCCGGCCGTCAATCAGTCAGAGCCGGCCGTCAATCAGTCAGAGCCGGCCGTCAGTCAAACAGTAAGAGCAAGCTGTCAGTCAATGTGGCGGGTCGTGCTTACAGTTGTTTCTATGATGGAAAAAGTGGGAAGAACAGTTTATTTTCTCCTGGTAGCCACAGTATTGTCACGCTATTTATCCGTAGATTAACCAGAAATCTGCAGGGAGTCATGCAAACCATCTCCTAGATGCCGGCATCCGTGAGTCTTCTTTTGATTAGCCAGTCTGGTGCGATGTCGTGTGTGCTCTGCAACAGGCCAGCTAATCAAAAGAGGAGCTGAGGATGTCATCAGGTAGGAGGCAGTTCACAGTGCTTCTGTCCAACAGTCACCGATTACTGACCCATCCACCAGACGTGGCCCTGCAAATCTATTCACCCATCACTAACCAGGACTAAACTAGAAGAAATAGGTAAACTAAAAGTTTATACAACCATACCGGGGCAGACAAAGGTAGAAGACGGTCCTGAGCAAGAACTGTATATGGGCCCTTTGCAGGACAACGGTTTATTATAACGCACTTTTATGTGTCCGTGATATAAGCTGCTTACAGCTGAGCTTATATCCCTCTTGGCCCCCTGTGTGGCTGCACAGGTAGCAAAAATGGTAATCCACCCTTACAACCATAGAAAGGCCATACTAAAACGAAACATAAGACAACTGTTCATCAACCTCTAACCAGTGAACACAAGCTCTCCAGTGTAAGGACCTCCCGTACGCTGTATCTTAGCATCCTGCTCCTCTGTGAGTGACGTGGTGGGTGGCTAAGGAGAAATTGCAATTTTAAGAAAGATTACACTGAACAAAAAGTATATTGAACCAATTTATCTTAACAATAATATATATCTTGCTCTCCATAATATACACATAAAAGAAACCATGAGAAATCAGAGCTTCATTCATCACTAGCGTGGACAGGCAGGCCCCTTCATGGATTAAGATGGCCGGATACATGGAGATGATGCATGTGTAACCAATATTTATATATTACAGTCATCCCTAGATGCAGTACTATCGCTGGTGATAAACCCCCTTTAAAAAATAAAAAGGCAGGGAAGATCATAAGGCAATGATAACGAATGAATATAAAAGTGAACTCTCCTGACATTCCATTTTAATAAATTCTTCCACTTAAGATGAAACCGGAAATCTAGTTCATCTTTTTTTAACATGAATCTGTGGGTAGGATTAACTCTCCTAAGCCGTATATACGGGCATGTAGGCCATAGGAAGCTAAATAAAGTGATGCCTTGATATCTGCGGTAGGACATTTTATTCTAAAGAAATAGGGATTTTTGTGTACTCACCGTAAAATCCTTTTCTCCAAGCCATTCATTGGGGGACACAGAGACAGTGGGTGTTATGCTGCTGCCACTAGGAGGACATTAAGCAAACCATAAAAAAAATTAGCTCCACCCCTGCAGTATACACCCCGTAGCTGGATGAGATATCTCCAGTTCATAGAAAAAAGCAGTAGGAGCTTAGTCAACAATAACGAACTGTGTCAAAACCTAAGAATGCTACAAATGAGCTAGTAGGCTAAACAGGGCGGGTGCTGTGTCCCCCCAATGAATGGCTCGGAGAAAAGGATTTTACGGCGAGTACACAAAAATCCCTATTTCTCCTACGCCTCATTGGGGGACACAGACAGTGGGACGTCCTAAAGCAGTCCCTGGGTGGGGAGCATACATCTGCTAATACCCCATGTACTTCTGAGTTAAGACGGAGGTCCTGCTGATTGCAGGATGCGTCTGCCGAGAGCTGCATCTGCAGAGGCCTGAGAATGAATTTGGTAATGTTTTGAAAAGGTATGCAGACTGGACCAAGTCGCAGCCTTGCAGACCTCTTCTGCCGAGGCCTGTGCCGAATGGCCCAAGAAGCGCCCACTGACCGGGTAGAGTGCGCCTTAATCCCCGCTGGTACAGGCGAATTCCTGACACTGTAGGATTCCTGAATTGCTGAGCGAATCCACCTACCCAGTGTTGCTTTGGACACGGCTAGGCCCTTCCTGTGCCCCTCAGGAAGTATGAACAGGGCATCTGACTTGCGGAAGGGAGCCGTCCGCGACATGTACCGTCTCAGCGCCCTAACCACATCCAGGGTGTGGAGGGCCTTCTCAATGCGATGGACTGGCGCCGTACAAAAGGAAAGCGAAACAATTTCCTCGTTGAGATGGAAAGAGGAAACGACCTTGGGCAGGAATGACGGGGACGTCTTGAGAACTACCTTGTCCTGATGAAAATTCAGGAATGGAGAACGGCAGGACAGAGCTGCCAATTCCGAAACTTGTCTGATTGACGTAATTGCTACTAGAAAGACCACTTTCCAAGAGAGGATGGTCAATGACACGTCCTGCAGCGGTTCAAAAGGATCCTCTTGTAAGGCCCCGAGAACCAGGCTAAGGTCCCATGGTTCTAATGGCCTTCTATAAGGAGGCGTCACATGGGAGACTCCTTGAATAAACGTCTTGACCTGAGGTTTTAGTGGCAATTCTTTGTTGGAAAAGAATTGACAAGGCCGAAATTTGGCCTTGAGCGAGCTAAGCACGAGGCCCGATTTTAATCCGGATTGAAGAAACTCCAATATGCCCGCAATGAAGAACACCAGAGGGGAACGACCATGATCCTTGCACCATGAAAAGAAGATTTTCCAGGTGCGGTGATAGATACGTCTGGATACGGGCTTCCTAGCACTAATCATGGTGGAAATGACGTCGAGAGAGAATCCAGCCTGTGTTAAACTCCAGGATTCAACGGCCATGCCGTCAAAGACAGGGCCCTGGAGTTCTGGTGGTAAATCGGGCCCTGAGAAAGCAGATCCGAGCGATCTGGAAGTCGCCAGGGGACGTCGGCGACTAGCTGTATTAGTTCCGCATACCATGCTCTGCACGGCCAATCTGGCGCGACTAGGATCAATGGTACCCCCTCCGCTCTGATGTGACCCCCGGAAGCAAGGGAAGAGGGGGAAAGATGTACGGAAGCCGGAACCGGTGTCATGGCAGAACTAGGGCGTCCGCTCTGATGGCGCATGGATCGCGCGATCGGACAATGAACCGAGACACCTTGTTGTTTAGCCTGGAGGCCATGAGGTCCACATCAGGAGTCCCCCAACGAAGACAGATCTGGTGAAAGACTTCCGGATGAAGCGACCACTCTCCTAAGGCAATGACTTGGCGACTGAGAAAATCTGCTGCCCAATTTTCTACTTCGGGGATGTGAATTGCTGAGATGGATGAATGGTTGGTCTCGGCCCAATGGAGGATGTGACTCACTTCGTGCATGGCCATCCTGCTCCGGGTACCTCCCTGGCGGTTGATATACGCTACAGCCGTGGCTTTGTCTGATTGGATCCTGATGGGGTGACCTGCGAGGAGATGGTGGAAATTCCATAGAGCAAATCTGATCGCTCGTATCTCCAAAATGTTAATGGGGAGACATGATTCTCAGGTTGACCAACGACCCTGTGCCGTGTGGTGAAGAAAGACCGGACCCCAGCCGAGAAGACTTGCGTCGGTGGTTACTACCAACCATCTTACTGGGAGAAAAGACCTGCCTTGAATCAGGGAGGAGCTCAGAGTCCACCACTTGAGGGTTTGCCTGACTCGCAGGGACAGAAGGATCCGACGGTCCAGGGAGAACGGGTTCTTGTCCCAAACTGACAGCAACGCGTGTTGTAAGGGACAGAAATGAAACTGTGCAAACGGAACTGCTTCCATGGCAGCCACCATTTTCCCGAGAACTCTCATGCTGAAACGAATGGAGTGAGAAGCTGGACGGGAAAGAGTCCGCACTGCCTGTTGTAAGGCTTGCGTCTTTTCCGGAGGGAGAATGACCAACCCGCGGGAAGTGTCCAAGATCATTCCTAAAAAGGAAATTTGCTGAGCCGGTTTTGGGGAAGACTTCGCAAAGTTTATCTTCCACCCCAGGCGTGAACGTGTAATTATTATCTCCACAGATTCTTCGCAGGCTGAAAGGGACGGACCCTTGATGAGCAGGTCATCCAGATACGGTAACACCACCACTGCCTGAGAGTGGAGAATGGCCATGACAGCCGCCATCACCTTGGTAAAGACCCTGGGGGCAGTAGCGAGTTCGAAGGGCAAGGCCATGAACTGGAAGTGTTCCTTGTGAATTGCAAAACGCAGGAACTGCTGTTGAGACGGGCAGATTGGAATGTGAAGGTAAGCGTCCTTGATGTCGATGGATGCTAGGAACTCTCCTTTTTCCATGGAAGCGACCACTGACCGGAGAGATTCCTTTCGGAATCGCCGAACCGTGACAAACTGATTTAACAGTTGAGATCTAGAATGGGTCGCATCATCACGTACTTCTTTGGAACCACAAAAAGGTTTGAATAAAATCATCTGAACCTCTTGTGATGAGGGACCGGAGTGATGACTCCGTCCCTTAAGAGGGCCTGAACAGCACGAAGGAAGGCTCTTGTCTTTCCCTTGGGTGGAGAGTAAAGTAAAAAGCGAGTTGGAGGGGGAGCGGAAAAGTCCATCTTGTATCCGGAGGACACCAGCTCCCTCACCCACTTGTCGTGGATGACCGCAAGCCAGGTGTGCCTGAAGGAAAGTAGGCGGCCGCCTACTTTATCGGCATCCGCCGGATACCGCAACAAGTCATTGGGTAGATCTATGAGACCTGGCTCCCTTGGAACCAGAAGCCCTAGGTCTGGGTTTCCAAGGGCGGTTAGGTCTGTACGAGACCCAGGAGCCTCTGTCTCCACGCGTAGACAGACCTGATCCGGAAGACAAGGTAGAGGATGACCAACCGAAGTTGTTGCGAAAGGAACGAAAGCGTGTCAGCTATTGGTTGCGAAACGGCCGAGCAGCATTTTGTTGAGGAAGGAATTTACTTTTCCCTCCGGTAGCATCAGAAATGAGCTGATCCAATTCTCTCCAAAAAGACGACCCGTTTGAAACGGGAGAGAAGTCAAGGATGTTTTAGATGCGGCATCCGCCCGTCAGTCGCGGAGCCATAGGGCTCTTCTAATGGAGATCGCGTTAGCGGCAGTTTGAGCAGCGCCATTGGCGGCGTCAAAAGAGGCATCCGCTACAAAGTCCGCTGCGTGAATTATCTGCCTGGCGACCGTGGTAGCTTCCGGAGGAATATTGGTGTCCTGAAAGGAGGTAATCAATACCTCTGCCCAAGCGGCCATTGCTTTCGTGACCCAAATTGACTCGAAAAATGGAAAAAGCGCTGCTCCTGAAGCTTCAAAAACTGAACGGGCAAGGTAATCAAACTGACGATCGGAGGGGTTTCTGATCGAGGAACCCTCGGACACGAACAGAAGCGTCTTTGAAGCCAGTCACGATACAGGCGGGTCCACCGGAGGGGACTGTAACCAATCTTTCATTAGGTCTGGGTCAAAAGGGTATTTAGCCTGAGTAGACTTTTGCCCTGTGAACCGCTTATGCGGACGATCCCTATGGTGCTGGACAACTTCCTTAAAGTCCGGATGGCAGGTAAATAACCTGCGCACCCGCTTGGTTTTCTTAAGTGAAATAGGATGTGCTGGAGCGGGTACATTATCCTCATCCAACTTAAGAATCCTGTTAAGTGATTCTATAAGAGAATCAAGCGACTCTTGATTAGTTGGGGGATTCTGAGGGGCAGACGTGTCAGAATCAAATTCAGAGTCGTGCTCGCTGAGAACTCCAGGAGAGGGAGAGCGAGAGACAGGAGTCGCACATACGCGAACGGGGCTAGGGGAAGCGTCATGGTTCCACTTTCTAGAGCCCCGACCATCCCTTGAACGAGTACGGCCCCTGCTGGTGGACGGTTCCTGTTAGACGCCAGCGCCTTCCTCGGGGGGTAAGGACGCCTTCTGGCTTAAAGAGCCCTCCTGGAGGGAGAATATAGCCTGAGTCAGAGACTCCACCGACCGTGACAGGGACGCAGCCCACTCAGGGGTACTAAACGCAGAAGACCCCTCAGCAGCGGCAGCAAGGGGCGATTGAGGGCAGGTCGGGGCGCAGGCCGGGTCGCAGTCAGTGCATAACGGATTAGTCTGTGCACTAGGTAAGGCAGACTTGCAAGAGGTACACACGGTAAAAAACGCAGTGTGCTTTTTAGCAGCCCATTTCACTTCCTTAGATTGAGACATAGCGCTCCTGAAAGGGTTAACGGCAGAGTCTGCTGCAATTGCAGGGAACGTGCCGGGAAGGGGTTAAGCTTTAATCTGAGGGCAGATGCAGCTTACTTGGTCCTATGCTGTGTCCCCTGTGAGAAATGGCGGTGGCCTTGCGGTGTCACCCGGTATCCGGCAGAATGCTCGCCTCACAGCTCGTATCCAGAGCAGGCTGAGGTAAAAGGATATGGCCCGAGACTAGGATTGCGCGTCTCGTCAGGATGAGAGGCGCCAAGGCGAGGGGGCGGCGCCAATAGCGCGGGCAGCGCTATTCAAATTGCGGCCTAGTAGGCTGGAAAAGCAGGGGGCTAGATTTTTGAGCACTCCCGCGGGGGAGGGGGGGTGGGGGGGCGGCGCACCGCCAGTCACGCTACATGAGCGCTACTCCCGGGGGACAGGACTCGACCCCATACCTACTCCAGTGCTCAGCTCGTTACCAGTGTGAGACATGTAATGACTGTCAGTCTGCTCTACTGATCTACATGTCTCACACTGGTACCGACACCATTCAATTAAAATAATCTCTGAAGAAAGTCTCAGGGAGATCTATGTCCGGCCCATAGATCTTAACAGCTCAATTACAAATTTAAAAAAATGTGGATTACTCTGGAATACTTTATGATATTGGACTGCAGATGCCAATGTATCATTTTCTTCAGCTTCCTACGGCCTACATATACAGCTTAGGAGGCTGGTTTCTACAAGCAGATGCCCTTTAAAATTCTGCAATGTACAGTTTCTCCGTTCTACGTCCTGGAAAGATATGAAATTGACAACTAGGCGTTACTATTCCCAGTGTGAAAGGGATGATTTCCAATGCAAACAGCACTGACTGGGCAAATTCAGAATATGAAGTGACTCGCCCACAACTGGTAACACCCAATTGTCAATTTATTCAAATTTCTAGGAAGAATAATAGAGAACCAGCACTACAGAGAGGCTTGAGAAAAGTCTCCAGATTCCTTATATGATGCGGAATGGAAGTATTTACTAACATTGACATGTCAGGAGTGGCGACAGGCACGCTTTACGATGGACAGCTACCTTTGAAGGGTTTATTTGTAGGGTAAGGCCAAACACATTTTAAGGGATAAATGTGCAAAATAATTTATATCTACTTAGGTCAAGTGAAATATATGTAACATAAGTAGGCACACAGGGTTCATCTAATCTAATGTGTACGAGAACCTTTCGGGGATGGAGGTGTCCATACAACCCCTTTAATGCTGATCATACATGGAACAAGTTTCCTGGATCAGACTAGAAATGCAATATTTATCACAAAATCTGCAAAGACAAAATTGGTTTTCCCAAGTGAAAAATCGTTCATTCTGGCGAACGTTTGCGTGTTCATATTAGCAGATTATTCAGTAATGACTTTAAAGGGAATCATAGATCCGCTCCGTCTGATGGCCCGAATTTCCATCAGTCCATTTAGTGATATGCAAATAACAATGATTGGTAATGACCTCTCCTCTGGTTAACAATTACGTATATACGAGAGTTAAAGAATGTCTACCGTCATCATGTTCGTTAAATCTAAATAGATTCAAAACTCTGTGCTGATTAATTTCCTAGTATATCTTTGCAATGTTCTGAGCGTCTTTATTTCTGAGAGTTCTAAATTCTCTGCATAAAAATAATGCAAAAGAAAAAATTTAAACATTTAAAAAAAAAAAAAAGCCTCCATACCTGAGATGTCCACTAGAGGGAGCAGAGGAGCTAAATGCATATTGTCTACACACTGCACTTCTGAGCTCCACCTAGTGGTGACTGCACACAGCCCAAATGTTAATTTTTAATACCATCTCGGTTTAGAGGAAAAAAAAAAAAAAAAGCACAAAAAATGTTGGACCCTCGAAAATTGACACACTGAGGATTGATGTAGGTCAATTTCTGCTGCTGTATTTTTTCCTGCAGTTTTGACTGAAAATTGGCAAAACCTCACCCAGTTTACTGCTACTTTAACAGACTGCAGGCTGTAAATCTGGATGGAAAAATCAGCAGCATATCAACATACTCTTGCATGTATGTTCCCATAAGTGAGATCAAAGTGGATTTTCGTGCATTAAATCTGCTGATTAGTGTAGTGATAGCATTGCGAAATGCCATTCACATGCTGCAGAGACTTGGCTGCATAAATTAATCTTTTCACAGGGTGACAATCGAGAGGGTCGGACAATTTGGATTATGACAAAACTAACAAATCCGCAGACAGAATCCGCAAGTTACTTAAGTATTCCAGCGGCATCAGATCAATGCAAGATTTTTGGATGTGGGGTTCATGTCTTTTTTTGCCTACAGTTTAGCATGTTGGAGTATTCCACCGTACTTCATTTAAGCACTGAATAGGGAGAAATCAGCAATGAAAATCGGCATAAGAATGAGCATGCAGCAGATTTTAAACCCGCACAGAGCTTTCATTTACATGCAGATTTTTCCCCCTCGACACAACGGAATTTTGATAAAAACCCATTTATGGTACTTGTATTGTACTGTAAATTGCTGTATATTTGCACTTCAGAATTCGCACCGCACATCCACGACGTATGAACTTGACCTTATGCTGCCATTTTGGAAACGTACAATGCACCAATTCTAAGATGCAAATGCTGCAAAGGGTTAAATGTGCCTATTGCGGCAAAATCGGCAACATCACATGGGAACATAGTTTATGGCTATGCTCACCGGAGATTATTGAGGCAGGTTTTAAAGCGGGTCTTCTCCAAAATAACTGAAAACCCTCTTCAAAAACACTTTGTATCAATAGAAAATCCACATCGTCGTTGAGCTTTTTTTTCCCCCGCTAAACCTAGGTGTGAAAAAAAAAAAAAGTAGCATGACACTTCTTGGAGACAGAATTCCTTATGGAATCTGCTCCAAAGTTGACACTGTAAAGTCAAGAGACTGTAAAACCTTATGTGAAATTTGTTTTCATACCCAGAACATACCCAGACTGTTATCGGAGCAGATTCGGCTTTAAAATTCACATTAAAAACTCTTTAAAGATATATGCACATGGTTGCCCCTCTCGTTCATGGCAGAATGCGACGTATCAACAGACAACCCTGGCACAATAACACTACTAAAAAGCTCCGGCAAGTGTCCAGGATTGCAGAGCGGCGCTGGAAGAAAACAAATTCGCAAGATGACTTCACCACATTCAAACATGCAACACTCGATTTCAAATCTGCCCTCACCTCTGCTAAACAGGCCTACTTCACAACCCTCGTATCTTCCCTATCTTACAACCCCAATACAGTTATTGAAAACTTTTAACTCCCTCCTGCACCCACCACTGCCTCCTCCAACCTCCCTCATTTCTTTTTGAATCAGATCTTTTTTATTAAACATTCAGGAATCAATACAGAAAGAATATGACATCTTATATAGCTAGTAAAATTTACATTGAGAGCAAATATTATTTAAAGGGTAAAACTCTTCCTGTGTAAGAATAAATAAAAAGAAGAAATCTCAAAACACAGATATTTGCATAAAATTGAGCCTATAAACAACATGGCTCCACAAATAAACAAAAATCAAAATTATACATCAGTGCCTCATTTCAGCGGGAAAACCATCCCCGCCAGCCACGCCACTCCACATCATATTTCGCCCCCCCCCGCCCCCCACGGATATCAGGTCCAATCCACCCCAGCTCCCTCCCACCGCGCCACTCAAAATCTACTTCGCCACAAAGGGCACTAGACTTTATTTTCACCCCCCAAGCATCCCCTCATCGCAAGCACAACAGCAACTGGTCCAACATCGCATCCCGTACCAGTGCGCCCGAGGGGAGACCCGGTGACTCCATCCATGGCTGCCAAATTTTGTAAAACTTTCTTAATGCATTTCTTTTTAAATAAGCCCCCCTTTCCAATCTGATGACATTATTTAGTTTATTTTTAAGCTCTGACAATGTTGGTGGCATAGGATCCAACCAATGATATGCAAGTATCTTTCTTGCCTGATACAGGATGCGTGCTATTCCCAGGGCCACTGCAGAGTCCGGGTCAACCCCCTCCTCCCACAAATTCAACAAACATAGACGAGGTGACGGTCGTATTGTGATATGGTATACTTGGGCTATGAGTCCCAGGGTCTGCCTCCAGAAATCCCCAATGTGCCCGCACTCCCACATAACATGCATCAAGTGGGCATCATCCTGCCCACACCTAACACATTGTGTATTGGGCCTAAGTCCCATTTTAAATAATAAGCTGGGTGTTTTATATACCCTGTGAATGAGATATATTTGCGAAAGCCGCTGGCACTCAGAAACCGCCATGTTAGGGACCTGTTCTAGAATATCGGACCACTGGTCCTCCGTCAGGGGGCCAACGTCCCGTTCCCACTTATTCTTAGCAGCAGTCAGTGGATATGTCTCCAGATGGGCAGGTAATAATCTTTTATATAATTCAGAGATAAGTCCCCTAGAAGACTCAGATGTAAGTAGCATATGTAGTGTTTGATTATGTGTCACTATCACCGGATTTGTCCTTCTCTGTTTTTCCAATGCATGTCTTAGCTGTAAGTACTGATAAAAGAAGACGTGCGGGAGGTGAAATTCTGTTCTCAATTGTTCAAAACTCTTAAGAGTATTATTTTGCAAAATTTGTGACACCAGATAAATCCCTTTATCTTCCCATCTTCCGAACCCCACAACCTCCCTCATTTCTGCCGAGGACTTTGCCACACACTTCAAAAACAAGATTGACCAAACAAGGCAAGTCTTCATCACTCAACCACCACAACCCCTTTGTATACCAGACCAATGCCCAAACCCCATAACCTCACTCTCAAACATCACTGCAGGGGAGCTTAATCGCCTCTTCTCCAAATTGCACCTCACAACCTGTGCACTTGACACCATCCCATCCCACCTCCTCCCCAACCTCACCACCACACTTATTCACATCCCTAACCCACCTCTTCAACCTATCACTAATGTCCAGTATCTTCCCTTCTGCTTTTAAGCATGCCACAATCACACCTATCCTTAAAAAGCCAACGCTCGACCCAACCGCTATGTCCAGCTATCGCCCAATATCATTGCTTCCATTCGCTTCCAAACTCCTGGAACAGCACATCCACGTTGAACTTTCCTCCCACCTATCATTTAACTTGCTCTTTGACAATCTACAATCTGGTTTCCGCCCCCATCACTCCACTGAGACAGCCCTGACTAAAATTACTAACGACCTACTTACAGCCAAATCAAATGGACAATACTCTATACTCCTGCTTCTAGACCTGTCCTCTGCATTTGACACAGTTGACCACTGCCTCCTACTACAGATCCTCTCCTCCTTCGGCATCAAAGGCCTTGCCCTATCCTGGATCTCCTCATACCTTTCCAACCGCACATTCAGCGTCTCCCACTCCCACACCACGTCCTCATCCCCCTCTCTCTCTGTTGGAGTCCCACAAGGCTCTGTTTTAGGACCCCTACTCTTCTCAATCTATACACTTGGTCTGGGGCAACTCAAAGTCCCACAGATACCACTACCACCTTTATGCTGATGACACTCAGATCTACCTCTCTGGCCCAGACGTCACCTCTCTGCTGTCCAGAATCCCAGAGTGTCTATCAGCCATATCCTCCTTCTCCTCTCGCTTCCTCAAACTCAATGTAGACAAATCTGAACTCATCATCTTTCCTCCATCTCACAGATCTTCCTTACCCGACCTAGCTATAACAATTAATGACATCACACTTTTCCCAGTACCAGAAGTCCGCTGCCTCGGAGTAACCTTCAAACCGCACATCCAAGCTCTTTCTACCTCCTGTCACCTCCAGCTCAAAAATATTTCCAGAATCCATCTTTTCCTCAACCCTCAATCTACTAAAATGCTTGTGCATGCCCTCATCATCTCCCGAATCGACTACTGCAACATCCTTTTCTGTGGTCTCCCTGCTAACACCCTCGCACCTCTCCAGTCCATCCTTAACTCTGCCGCCCGACTAATTCATCTCTCTCCTCGCTACTCCTCCGCTTCTCCCCTCTGCAAATCTCTTCACTGGCTCCCATTCCCTCAGCGTATCCAGTTCAAATTACTAATACTGACCTACAAGGCCAGCTATAACCTGTCTCCCCCATATGTCTCTGAACTAATCTCCCGATACCTTCCCTCACGTAATCTCCGGTCCTCCCAAGACCTCCTTCTCTCCTCCACACTTATTCGCTCCTCACCCAACCGCCTCCAAGACTTCTCCCGAATAGCCCCTATTCTCTGGAATTCTTTGCCCCAACAAGTCCGACTATCAACCACATTTGGATCCTTCAGACGGAACCTGAAAACCCACATCTTCAAGAAAGCCTACAGCCTGCAATGACCCCGCAACCTCCTTCTCTCTCACCACTACCGGTGATATCACCTCAACCAACACCGGAACTGCTGCAGCCCACCAACCTACTGTCTCCTTCCCCACCATCCTGTAGCATGTAATAATAATTGTAAGCCCGAAAGGGCAGGGTCCTCTCCCCTCTGTATCAGTCTGTCACTGTTAGTTTGTTTATTGTAAGTGATATCTGTAATTTGTATGTAACCCCTTCTCATGTACAGCACCATGGAATCAATGGTGCTATATAAATAAATAATAAATGTTTTATTGAGGAGGAATCGGCTTTGAACATGCCTGAAAGTGATTAAAAAAAAAAAGAATTGTTACAAAAAAGTTAACAATGCACAGCCATATAAAAACGACTTGCTGTGCACATGTTCCATCACTAGTCACTTCTTTTAACCGCTTCAGGCTTTAAGAGCCATGAAGCAGATGAAAGAAGCAGCAAGGTGATTCTTTGGGTGACTTCTGTTTGTAAGGAGTTTGTAATTTAAAGTTTAAATTGTTTAAAAAATAAAATAAAAAAAATAATAATGGTTAAAACGTCAAACAAGATGGTTCAAGAAAACCGCTGGCTTTTTCCTTCAATATCTTCGCCTTAGAAAACTCCTCTGGTATGCACGGCACCATCTAATGCCATGTGAACAGGGCTTACATAAAGTTTCATATCGATTTAAAAAAAGGAAACCTTTGCTTATAGTGCCTTTTTTAATTTAGTGTGTAAAAGGCAGCAACGTCAAATCTTGAGTCATTTTAGCTTGGGGGAAGAAAAAACAAAAAAAACCTTCAAATTTAACCACTGAATTGACATGAGCAAAAGTAAAAAAAACACCCCATGTATTTTTAGCCAAAAAAAACTATTTCGGACAATGTTGGCCAGAAAAAAAAAAAAAAAGAAAAAAAAAAAAAAATCGATGCAAGTACTTTTAATGCCCAAAAATGACAAAAGTGTTTTTGGAGTGATACGTTCATTTTAAATTCATTTGTAAACCTACCTGAAGAGGGAGCCTCGATACTCTGAACGCTTGCAAACATATTTTTTTCTGGGCAGCCAATAAAGGAATCACTGAGAATACTTCTGTCATTTTTTGGGCATAAAAGTATTTAAAGACAAAAAAAAAAAAAGTCTATTTCCCAGCCCAAAACTCAGTGTGAACATAGTGAATGGTCAGAATATGTATAGATGGTCTAAACCGCTACTAGCGTGATGTAACCAATGGTGCTCCATCTACGGTACTTTTTCCAAGTGTTAGAGAATCTTCTGTAGTCAATACAAGATAAAAACAAAACAAAAAAGAAAAAAAAAAACCTCAAACTGGTAAAGTGAGTAATTATTCCATGATCTGTCTCTGGGATCTGATAGTACAAGAATGTATGTCAAGGATTTGTAATGCATTTATGCATGACCATTTTCTCCTACCTTTTAGAATGATGTATTCCCCCTCCAGTTATTTTTCCATTCATTTACAGCTGGTAAAGTGCAGTGAATAATAAAAAAACATAAAACAAAAAGAAAAAAAAAAAAAAAAAACTTTGCTTGAACTTCCAAGCTGTTAAGACCCTGGATGTCACATCAGTGGATCAATGAATATTCATTGCCATCTCCTAAGTGGTTAACTCCATGCTTTTCCTGACAGGAGAGCTAAGGTTACACACAGTATAGTAAAAAATGGCAGAAAAGTAGCGGTTGCCTTAAGCGATGACAAACCTCTTGTCAATAGATGCTAAAGCCTCGTTTAATGAACCGGTGAATTTTTACTTGGAGATAACATCAAAATTGTGATGTATTTTGGCGAGATGGAAAGAAAAACAGCTCGGGAAATTAGGCTGCAGCCAGCAATAACACTATAGAGTAAAATTCCAGTTGTCTGAATAATCTTTTGCCGCGGAGCAGGTTAATCAAAGTTAAATCATCTGTGAAATGGGTGCCTTTTGTTAAGCTCAAGGTGTCTTCGTATCAAAGATTTTCGAGCAGGATTTCGTTTAAGATTTTGGGCATGGCCCATGAAGGAGGGAATCGGAGGAGAAAGCCAGGCGCGCAAGAGAGGGCTTTAAAATATGTATATTTACCGCGTGTCTTGCATGTCAAAAAATAAAAATCTGCATGTCGGTATTCGCCGTGATAACCTAGTCTTTATACGTGTCAAGCGCGACAAATTTACATGTTTGGAGTCGGAATTTAGATTAATTCTGTAACACAAAAGCTTAATGGAAAAATAGAGTTCAATTAACAAGAGCCTTCTATTAAAATAAGAAATAAAATGAGGGGAAATGGGGATACGAAGATGTTATCCAAGGGAGTTAATGGGTTATCATTGGATTGACTGGTACGGTAACCTACAGTATCACAGTAAGGCCTCTTTCACACATCAGTTTTTTGCCTTCAGGCGCGATCCGGCTTTTTTTTGTAAAACCGGATCCGGCAAAATGCAATGCCGGATCCAGTTTTTCCCCATTGACTTGCATTAGCCGGATGGCATTGCGTTTCATCCGTTTTTTGCCGGATCCGGCAACTTGTCTCATTCCGGCGTCTGGAAAAAACGGCTACTGTAACGTTTTTTGTCTCCGGCGAAAAAGCCGGAAGCCCCGCATCCGGCGCTTCCAGCTTTTTGCTACAATGAAAGTCTATGGGCGCCGGAATGCGCCGGATCCAGAAAAAGACGGATCCAGCCACCGGATCCGGTTTTTTTAAGTCTGCGCATGCTCAGATCCAATTGGCCAGCCCCCAGGAACAGATATAACCTGCTAGACGGATCCAGCAAAAAAACGGATCCGTTTCTACAGTTCTCCAAAATTTATGCCGGATCCGTTTTTTCTAAAAATAGCCGGATCCTGCCTGACGGCAAAAAACTGATGTGTGAAAGTAGCCTAAGGAGTGTGATGTAAAAACATATAAAGGCGTTTCCCTCAATGATGGTGTGCCAAGTGTTCTTTTTTAAATTGGTACTCGAAGACTAATAAAATGGCCCCTATCACATTTTAAACGGCAGTCCATCCTAGTCATGTGTTGAACAGGGCTGATAGAATAGCTTTGGATAAGTGCTTATATAGGTATATAATAGGTATAGCATTTACCAAATAGCTGCATCGGTAACCTGAATGCCTGGAGCGCTCCCGATAATCACCTGTTCAGCGCCGCAGCTGCATATGTTGCGGCTGTGCGACCGTCAACATATGCATGGATAGCCCAACAGGCTCTCCATGCATGTGTTGTGACTGTCACACAGCCGCAACACATGCATTTATGACGCCGACCAGCTGATAATTAGGAGTGCTCCAGATATCCAAGTTACCGATGCAGCCATTCGGAAATCGCTATACCTATTAGGATAAGCACTTATCCGAAGCTATTCGATACCCCTAGTGTTGAAGCAACCCAGCTCCAAAGACCTGTGTCTCAACCGACAGAGGAGCTCTATAGTAAGAACACTTATCAGTGAGCTGTCGGAGAAGGGCTGTGACAGGAGAAGAAATAAATCTACTACTCAGCTGACTAAGCACAAATTTTTCTTCACCAGCCTCTGTCCTCCATACGCAGTCATCTGAGAAGATTTTTTTTCTTTTCCTATTACAGCCCATTTCTGGCAGCTCCTGTATGTGACCTTAAAATACAGCTTCTTCAACAGACAAGTCACATGTCTCAGGAGCGGTGTTTCTTCTGCTTGCAGACATCATGACACGTGTATAATATAGCGTGGCACTACTGCAGGGTGCGCAAGTAGGTTACCCAAACCAAAACTCAATAGTGAAAAGTAACTTGGCACTCAACTTAAGGGTCTATAGAAGAAAATTTTATTATGCAGTCTGCAAAACGTTTCGGCCTACATGGCCTTCATCAGCCCGACTGCTTAAAAGTTTTGTGGAGAAAAGGGGAACAAGCGTGAGTTCCTACTGTAATGGAAGACTTGTAGGTGAGCTATCCGTCTCCCTAGTATATTAATTCAGAATAGTTGTAGAAAGAACCTGTTACGTTGAAAAGGAGGCTTGTTACCAGTTTCTCTGTAGTTATATAGTTGCCGTGTGACAGTATATCAGGTCCTTATATGAGGCATGGGAGGTCAGTAGTGATGGGCGTCAGGCTGGACGCGGTTTCCGCCACTTGTCTCATCACCTACAAGAGACGGATAGCTCACCTACAAGTCTTCCATTACAGTAGGAACTCACGCTTGTTCCCCATTTCTCCACAATACTTTTAAGCAGTGGAACTGATGAAGGCCACGTAGGCCGAAACGTTTTGAAGACTGCATAACATTTTCTTCTATGGACCCTTAAGTTGACTGCCAAGTTACTTTTCACGTGACTAGGACAGGCTTCCGTCTGCGTTAAAATGAAGGGAGCAAATTACATTCTAGGACAGGGGTCCCCAACCTGTAGCTCGGGAGCCACATGTGGCTCATGGTCCTATGATTTCTGGCTCGTAACTGTCTGCCAGCTTGGTGCGTTAGCTCCAGGTCTAGCAAACCGGTATGAAGAGCGCATCTCAAAATGGTGAATTTTATGAGTAGCCCTGCACAGAAGTGCAGATCTGGATGCACATTTACTGGTCTTAGGGGTTTAGAGATGTTTTAGATACGGTACGCTGGAGGATGGTACTACCTGTTAGAAGAGATGCTCAAAGCTGGATGTGACAGTGTGTTGGGAGTCCTTGATGGGAGAATACTGAATGAGGGTATTGTGGGATCCCCTGGATCTCAGTGTACTGCTTTGGAGTGACTTCTGTGGAAAAGCTTTGGTTATCATTATACATGTAATGGGGGCTTTGGTTGACACTACTTTGAAGGAGATGGGAGCTGGATCTGGCTCACACTACTCGCTCAGTGCTGAATGTGGCTCGCGACCCTCAGTCTAAGCTGAATGTGGCTCTCAAGGTCAGAAAGGTTGGAGACCACTGTTCTAGGAGAGGTAGAGGTAGTTCTAAGGGCAGTATTCATGTGGCTCACTCTGCTTACAGTGTATCCTTGGTTCTAGCTGAAAGCAGAAGTATAGCCTGCAGTATAATGCAGCCTATTGCACTATTCACTGCCTAATAAAGGTGTAGTGGCATATATTAGTGCAAAAAGAGGCCGAAAGGACACTTCAATAAGTCAATGTGGGCCTCATTCCAACAACTGTATTTCATGGATATAACATGTATAGTCTATGGGGCTGTTCACATGTCTGTTTCTGTTCCTAGTTATGGATCAGACATTCAGTAATACATCTGTCTGCAATAGGGCCTAATGCAATGTGCATACTACATATACACTCAGGTGAACACCACAGCAACCACATATCTCTGCGTGATGCTGGAGTCATGGGTCCCATGCTGTGCCTCCTCAGGGGCGCTCTGTCAGCTGCTATTTGGTCACCATTTATTAAAGTTACTATTATCAGAGCCACCTCACACCATTACTTAACACAGAGAACGACTGGCGTATGCGCATGTGTGTCAGGAAAAGAATGCAAAGGGCAAACGTTAGGAAAGCAAACTCATCACAGAAATCCCAATTACTTGTCATTGTAAATAACTAAGTGGATTTTTGGGACATAATATAATTATAAAACTTGCATCACTTGGAATGGACTTCAATAAAATAAAGAAAAAGATTACTATGGGAGACATTTACCTATTACAAGTCTTTATAATGCCAGCCATAAAGAAGTCACGTCACAGTAGAGGGCAGGGCAAACGCCCCCAGTCACGTCACAGCAGAGGGCAGGGCAAACGCCCCCAGTCACGTCACAGTAGAGGGCAGGGCAAACGCCCCCAGTCACGTCACAGTAGAGGGCAGGGCAAACGCCCCCAGTCACGTCACAGCAGAGGGCAGGGCAAACGCCCCCAGTCACGTCACAGTAGAGGGCAGGGCAAACGCCCCCAGTCACGTCACAGTAGAGGGCAGGGCAAACGCCCCCAGTCACGTCACAGTAGAGGGCAGGGCAAACGCCCCCAGTCACGTCACAGTAGAGGGCAGGGCAAACGCCCCCAGTCACGTCACAGTAGAGGGCAGGGCAAACGCCCCCAGTCACGTCACAGTAGAGGGCAGGGCAAACGCCCCCAGTCACGTCACAGTAGAGGGCAGGGCAAACGCCCCCAGTCACGTCACAGTAGAGGGCAGGGCAAACGCCCCCAGTCACGTCACAGTAGAGGGCAGGGCAAACGCCCCCAGTCACGTCACAGTAGAGGGCAGGGCAAACGGCCCCAGTCACGTCACAGTAGAGGGGTAAGGCAGCCAGTCACGTCAGAGTAGAGGGGTAAGGCAGCCAGTCACGTCAGAGTAGAGGGCTAAGGCCGCCAGTCACGTCACAGTAGAGGGCTTAGGCCCCCAGTCACGTCACAGTAGAGGGCTTAGGCCCCCAGTCACGTCACAGTAGAGGGCTTAGGCCCCCAGTCACGTCACAGTAGAGGGCTTAGGCCCCCAGTCACGTCACAGTAGAGGGCTTAGGCCCCCAGTCACGTCACAGTAGAGGGCTTAGGCCCCCAGTCACGTCACAGTAGAGGGCTTAGGCCCCCAGTCACGTCACAGTAGAGGGCTTAGGCCCCCAGTCACGTCACAGTAGAGGGCTTAGGCCCCCAGTCACGTCACAGTAGAGGGCTTAGGCCCCCAGTCACGTCACAGTAGAGGGCTTAGGCCCCCAGTCACGTCACAGTAGAGGGCTTAGGCCCCCAGTCACGTCACAGTAGAGGGCTTAGGCCCCCAGTCACGTCACAGTAGAGGGCTTAGGCCCCCAGTCACGTCACAGTAGAGGGCTTAGGCCCCCAGTCACGTCACAGTAGAGGGCTTAGGCCCCCAGTCACGTCACAGTAGAGGGCTTAGGCCCCCAGTCACGTCACAGTAGAGGGCTTAGGCCCCCAGTCACGTCACAGTAGAGGGCTTAGGCCCCCAGTCACGTCACAGTAGAGGGCTTAGGCCCCCAGTCACGTCACAGTAGAGGGCTTAGGCCCCCAGTCACGTCACAGTAGAGGGCTTAGGCCCCCAGTCACGTCACAGTAGAGGGCTTAGGCCCCCAGTCACGTCACAGTAGAGGGCTTAGGCCCCCAGTCACGTCACAGTAGAGGGCTTAGGCCCCCAGTCACGTCACAGTAGAGGGCTTAGGCCCCCAGTCACGTCACAGTAGAGGGCTTAGGCCCCCAGTCACGTCACAGTAGAGGGCTTAGGCCCCCAGTCACGTCACAGTAGAGGGCTTAGGCCCCCAGTCACGTCACAGTAGAGGGCTTAGGCCCCCAGTCACGTCACAGTAGAGGGCTTAGGCCCCCAGTCACGTCACAGTAGAGGGCTTAGGCCCCCAGTCACGTCACAGTAGAGGGCTTAGGCCCCCAGTCACGTCACAGTAGAGGGCCTAGGCCCCCAGTCACGTCACAGTAGAGGGCCTAGGCCCCCAGTCACGTCACAGTAGAGGGCCTAGGCCCCCAGTCACGTCACAGTAGAGGGCTTAGGCCCCCAGTCACGTCACAGTAGAGGGCCTCCCGAGCATACAAAAGCCGATGACTGGGACCAATAGACTCCATTCCAAAAGGCCTGTTCACATGTATTTTCCTGGGTTTCCATATCCATATGTCTCCATTGTCCCAGTGTATAATTGTTTTTAATTTTTTTTCCACTGTATAGAAGTGTGCATTCTGGTATGTTTTTCTAAACAGAGACACAACAAAAACATGATTATCACTTTGCTCTGTAATAGGTGATGTGTGAAATATACGTCAATACTCTGGCATATGTGGAGGGCTTTATCTGGATGTCGGGGAATAGTCCGGATGTACGGTATATATTCTATGGAATAAAAAGACGAAATACGCGTCAACCCGCCCAAGATAAAAGGATGCCAAGCCTGAAGTGTCTCTCTATGCATGGTCGTCAGACAGAGCTTGGTAAGAGTATTTGAGGAATTAGTTATTGTTCTTACATCTTCAGAGGCCGATGAGGGCATGAAAGCTATAACCCAAGTCTCAGCGACTATGAATCTCCTCTGAATGCCACATGGCGAGCTTCTATCTCCTGGATATTGCGTGTTCTTTATACATTATCAGGATTTTACTGGTAACTGTGAATCATTTCAGATTCCCCGCGGGAGACGAGCATTACATAAATAAACATTATTATTATGATGCTCAGACGGGGAATAAAGAAGGGATTTTGTGACCATCTCTATACCGCCGCTCACAGCTGTGGTGTAACCCCGCCGCACACTTGTGCGTGTTTGTATCAAGTCTACACATGAATTTTTTTTTTTGCAGCGCTTGGACTAATCTCGACATCGGAGCTGATTACCGTCACGACGATTTCAGGTGTCTGTCAATCTGTTATTTACAGATTCATCTAAGAATAAAAAAGGAGGAGAAAAAAAAAAGGAGGGGTTCATTTATTTCAGCAGAGCTTCTTTCTTCAACGCCGTTTCTTAAGAGCTGTCTCTGAACCCGGCATCCGATCATTTCATCTCTTCAGAACTTAACAGCTTTTAAAGCAAATGAATACATACATATATAATGTGCGGATCTTGTCACATGTGACATTACATGTTATTTTACAGCCTGTTTTCCTATATTCTGCAAAGCGGTACACACTGTCTTTTTGTACAGAAATTATGCCATAAAAATTCCCCCCCTCCATCCTCCCATCAGCACAACCTAAGTAGTAGAGCCATTTATCAGAATACATAAATATATATATTTTTTCAACCTGGCGTAAATGCCACAGTTTTCCTGAATCTGGAGATGGTCTTCTTTTGTTCCTGAACCGCTCAGTTCCCGAGATAAGGCCCTCTCTTCCCTTTTTGCAAATCTAACCTTGCTAGCCAAAGGGGCCTGGTCCTCAACTCCTCTCTGTGGGTGTCTTTTTCAGAATCTTTCTCCCTTGGCAGATCAGATATGGTCCCCCTCTTCCCTGTATGCAAATCTAGTTTTATTAGCCAAGGAGGCGTGATACTCAACTCCTCTGTGGAAGAGGACCACGCCCCCTTGATAAATAGACTAGATCTACATTCACGGGCACATATTTCAAGTACAGAGAGGCGCAGGAACAAAAGAAAAACACAGCCAGATTCAGAAGAACGAATGTATACCCGTCATACAGATATTGTTTAACTCCGTCTCACAGCAAACAATCATTCTGGTTAGTAATTGTCTTACTGTAGTCATATTTCCGTTTGCAAAACATTACCTTGAGAGGGCAAAATCCAGCAGGTAGCAAAAGCAGGACTGTGCAGAACTAACCCTAACATGGACGTTTCAGATTAATCTTCAGAATAAGTGGTCGTGTGTGCACATTAGATGGCTTTTCAGTGGTCTCTGAGCTAGTGGGTGAAGACTAGCGGCTATAATACCTCCCATGCAGAGCACATACAGACATGAGGGATTCCTACTCTTTTTCTCTGTGTAGCATATGATCAGAAGAAGCAGCAGCACGGTGAAGAATTTACAGCAGTACTGAGCAATGCAACTGTGAATCCAGTGCTAGGATGAGATAAAACATTTACTAGAAAGCTGTGCAAATTATTTGTGTCAGTGCCTTCATATTTTACTCTGCCCCTGCCCTCTCTATAGACTTCAATAGTCAGTTACAAGCTAATCCATCGGTGAACTGGCAAGTCCATTTTGCTTTGACCAAAGATAGATTTCAGCATTTTTTCAGAGAGAATGTAGAGTTCATGAGGAAGGGTAAGCAGTGTTTCAAAAAAAAAAAAAAAAAAAAAATCACATTTCTCATATTTGCATGAACCACTGATTTTATGCACATTTAATTAAGTGACCATTTAAGTTAATTACCATTTAAGTTTTGTACAAAAATTTCTGTTAAACACGTGAAAGATAATGTACTAGATTTACTAGCAACGGTAGCAAGTTTTCATGTTAAGTCAAGAAAAGGTAATGGGAAGAGGTTATAATATAAATATGCCGATGTCTGATTATAATTATGAGCGGCTTCTTCTGCCCCCTCGGCCTAAAACTGCCGCCTTAGGCACTGGCTCTTAAGCGCTTAATGTCAAATACTGCCCTTACGCGATTAAAACCCATAACAAAAGATACCATATATCTAAATATTCACAATTGTTTACATCTAAAACAGGTAATATGACACATTTACCTTCATTTTCATGGGTGACGACTGGGGTCTGTGTCTCCTTTGTATATGTTACAGTCTCTCGAGGAGGGAAATCCACTTGTGTAATTTTGGCCATGCCCAACGTCAAGGGACCACGTCTATAGATATTCATAACCGGCATAATAGGAAATAAATATATATTAGCATATAATATTAAAAAAAAAAAAAAAAAAAAACATCTGTGCACCCAAGTCCCCATTGGCAACCCTTTCATAGGCCTTGGAAGCATCTAATCAAATCCCATGAGACGCAGTTACCCCAACCCACTAATTATTATATGTATATATTATACACACATACATACATGTACAGTATATATATAATTTTTTTTTTTGCATTAAAAATAATTATGACTAGCATCCAAGGAACAGCAACATTAACTTATGGCATGACTGCTCTATAGACAACACAATAGGGCGAACGTAATAATAAATATAATGGTTGCAGTACCCCAGATCGGAGTCAGAATGGAGTTGAAGAACGGACGGATCAGTGTCCCAGTGCAGAGTCCTGATTGACAGCCACGCAGCGTTAGCAGAAGAGGTCAGAAATTAGTTAAGCAAACACAACAAAGGGTTAAACCTAGTGCATATAAGACAGATACCAAAATATCATAGAGCAGTTAGTGCACGCGAGATAGGAATATTCAATCATGCAGTTAGAGATGACCATTCCCTCGAATAAAAAAAATGCATTTCATGAATAGTAAAATATACTAATATTAAAATATTAACTAAACACCAGTACGAATTGCTAAAAAACAAATAGAACACGAGCAACGCGTCTTAAAAAATAGGGAAAAATGTTATCATCCAGCGTGTCTGTGTGCAGCGAGTGCCTTCGCCAGACGTCTGCGCGCTCCCCCGTAGAGGTCACTTACAACCAATTTAATGAGGCCATTTCTGACGTAAAAATAAAGGTTGGAGCAGAAGCGTCAACACGATCCTCAGCACTGACTCCACGGAAATAAGCACGACTTAAAATACATCATTTCGATCTGATCTCTTGATAAAATTTCTTATTGAACTTCCCTCAAGCCGAGGAGTTGCAAGGGGCGAAATTCGCAACGCTATCCGCAGCATCTTGTCAATTTTGGATGCAGATTTCACACAGTGTCCCACATCATCCACACCGTGTAACCGGTTGCGCTCCTCTCTCTTTCCTACTGAGAGCAGTGCAAAGCACTGTAGTGCGCATGCGCCGACACTTTGACCTCTCTCTGTGCATGCGCAGAACAGTACTTTGCCCTGCCTTGCGCAGAGGACAAAGGGGAACACTGAGCATGACTTACAAAAGGTCAGCCACACAAAGCAGAGAAGGAGGATGGCAATCGCAAGAAGAGAGGAAACGCCGAACCAAAACCAGCAAGGCCCATCAGACCGGACAGTAGACGAGTATAATAAAAGGTCTTTCTTTTTTTGATTTGCAGGGCAGCTTGGAGACTTCTATACATTATTCCAATAAGCAATAACACCAGGTGGCAGTCATAGGTTATATAGGGAAAAACTACTGACAGGTTCCCTTTAATGCCCCCATATATGCTTGCTGAACCCACCAATACTGACATGTTCGGCAGACACCCTAATCATGTCTTCTGACCTGCGCTCTCCTATACATTAGGGCCTAACGTGTATGAGAGCGCAGGTCGGAAGAGATAATCACATGTACAATTTCAGACTGCACTGCACTGGAAAAATGGCAAAATTTCACACGAAAGGGGAATGACCCAATAGGACACCAAAAAGTACCAAAAAACAGTGCACATGTCTGGGACAAAGTAATCCAATAGATGGTGCATACAGAACACAGGCTAAAGATGTCAAACTTTTCATCTTGTATGAACTACTGTGACAAATTTGACTAATTTTAAGATTGTCTAACGCATAGGGTATGTGAACACTGCATTTTTTTTAATGTTTTTAGACACCACCATACCTACATTGTTTTAGTTCTAGGAAGCCGCTTTAGGAAAACCCAAGCAGTTTTCTTTTTTTTTACCCTCTTTTTAAACATTCTCCAGACGGAATATGGCCGGTTAAACCATTATGGGTACGCATAGTTTTTGAAAACTTGTCCCAATCAGTGCGAGAGCACCCTAATATGGTTTCTCCCCTAGTGTTACTTTATACATTTTTATCGGTCGTCCATGACAGCACCACCTGAGAGAGGGGATCCGCCCTTCAGGAACAGGAAACCTACAGATACAAAAGGGCGGCACCTCTCCCACGCATCAGTTGGTTTCCTGCTCCTATAGGACGGGACTTCCTACAGATGGTCCATCATGGAGTCGTCGAGGGATTCCCAGGCCAGCTGACCGACCCAGGTAGCGGGGGGGTCTCCTACCTCGGTCAAGCTCGGGTCCCTGGATGCGCCACGGTGGGGCCGGGTAGGTCACCACGACAGTGGTTGGAGCAGGTGGAGCAGAGGGTCCGGTGGACAGCCGTCTCCATAGGGCCGGCACAAGGTAAGTATGACCCCTGGAACCCCTCCTGTTGCATTCACCCGGTCTCCGCTTGCTCCTCTCTCTCTCCCTCTCTTGCCGGGGGCTGGTGGTCGCGCCTGTTCGGCGGGCGCAGGTCGGCGCATGTGGGGGCGGCGGGCATTCCGGAGCCGGGGGCGCCGTGCCGGCTCCTTTCCGCGCGCTCCCGCGGCCTTGATCGCGCGGCGGAAGTGACGCAGCGGAAGGGGCGGGGCCGGGAACGCCGAAACCGGAAGTCGGGTGCCGGCCGGCTTTCCGGGATGCGCCGCCGGTGCTCGGCGGTCTGGGGCGGCCCGCGGCCCCGAGGGGGGGCGGGGGGGGAGACGGAGCATGTGGGGGGGGGGGGGGGGGAGGACCCGGGGGGAGGTGCCGCGCCAGAGCCCTGCTAACCCGGACACTGTGGGAGGCTTTAAAAGCAGGAGGTGACGCTGCTGGGGTACTTCTGAAGGCCCAGCAATGGATTCGACAGAAGCCCCCACAGAGCAGCAGGACGAGGCGCAGGAGCGCCCAGAGAAACAGGCCACAGCGAATTTACATGCGAGTGGCCAGCAGAAGAAGAAACGGACGGGCGAACAAAGCCACAGAAGTTCCTCCAGGCTAAAGGACCCTCCTGCCTCCCTCCGTGACCCGGTACCTGCCTCGTCTGCATGGGTAAGAGATCTCCGTGAATGTACCCTGATGCAGTGTTTTATTTCGTTCTTTCGCAGGCAAGGAAAGCTACGGGGAAGCAGAAGCACAGGGAATGTGCCCTCTGTAATTGTCCTTTGCCAGACGGCCACCCTAAAAAGTTGTGTCAGCCTTGCGTGCGACAAACGGTAGGGGTTGGATGGGGACGGTACCCTAGGGGTAGATTGACAGGCCCTTACACTCTTCCCCGTCCATACAGGTGGCGGAAGAAACACCAGACTTCACCACAAGCCTGAGGGAGATAATCAGGACAGAAATGAAGGCCCTATCTAAAAAAGACTCCTCTAAGGGAAGAGATGTTAACCTCTCGGGTTCAGAGTCTTCGGCCGCACCTGGAATCGATATCTCCTCAGATTCCTCGGCCTCCACTTCATCATCTTCAGAGGAAGACTCGAGCCGTTTCTGCTTTCCCTTAGACCAGATGGATAAGTTAGTTAAAGCAGTAAGGTCCACCATGGGGGTAGCAGACACAAAACCGGAACTTTCGGCACAGGACGTGATGTTCGGAGGCCTAGATCCCAGAAAGCGCAGATCCTTTCCGCTGAATGATAAAGTCCAGAACCTAATAGATAGAGAATGGAAAAAGCCAGAAAAAAGAGGTTCTTTGCCACCCGCCTTCAAACGAAGGTACCCGTTTGATGACCCAGTGGTAACCAAATGGGACAAGGCCCCTAAGCTGGACGCGGCAGTGGCCAAAGCCTCCAAAAAGTCCTCCATACCTTTCGATGACATGGCCTCCTTAAAAGACCCGCTAGATAAAAAAGCGGATTCTTTTCTGAAAGGAACATGGGAGATGTCAGCGGGTGCCTTGAGACCAGCGGTAGCGGCCACATGTACGGCCAGATCCTTGATGGTCTGGCTGGATCAGCTGGATTCCCAATTGAAGGATGGAACCTCAAGAGCATACATTCGAAAAGCTTTACCAGTTATCCAAAGTGCTGCTGCTTTTCTGGCTGATGCGTCAGCAGATTCTGCGAGGATGGCGGCTAGAACCGCAGGTTTATCCAACGCAGCTCGAAGGGCTCTCTGGTTAAAATGCTGGCCAGGAGACATCCAGGCCAGATCTCGACTCTGTTCCATTCCTTGTGAGGGCGAATACCTGTTTGGGCCCGTCCTGGATGAACTTTTAGAGAAGGCCGGGGACGATAAAAAGAAGTTCCCCAGTCTGCCGAACCCCTCTTTTAGACGCCCCTTTACCAGGAAAGGATATTTCCGTAGGAGGCCGTCCAAGGATCAGGGCAGATGGGATGACAAAAGGAGAGGTACTGGATTCATGTTTGGAGGAGGGGGGCGCCAGGAAGGTCCAGCACGGGACACTAAAAAGCCGCCCCAATGACTAGTTGCTCCGGTAGGGGGGAGACTAGCTGCCCTCTACCCGGCCTGGACATTAATCTCTAATAGCAACTGGATACTGGGGGTGGTAGCTGCGGGCCTACGACTAGAATTCTCCCGGGTTCCCCAAGATCGTTTTAAGGTCACTCCTCTTAGGTCATCCTCTTCAGAACAGTCTGCCCTGGAAGCTGAAGTTCGGGATCTTTGCCATAAAAAGGTCCTAACTAAAGTTCCAGAGGAAGAAAGGGGGAAAGGTTTCTACTCCCCTTTGTTCCTGGTCCGCAAGCCAGACAGTTCCTTTAGGACCATAATAAATCTTAAATCCCTCAATGAATTCCTGGTCACACGCCCATTTAAGATGGAAACAATTCATTCAACAATAAAATTACTGTTTCAAAACTGCTTCATGGTGGTGTTAGATTTGAAAGATGCCTACTACCATATACCCATTCATGCAGATCATCAGAGTTTTCTCAGAGTGGCAGTGCAGTTAGATGGGTCAGTTCAACATTTCCAGTATGCGGCCCTTCCCTTTGGGGTGGCAGTCGCTCCCCGTGTGTTTACTAAAGTAGTAGCGGAAGTTATGGCCCATCTACGTGAATTAGACATTTTAGTAGTTCCCTACTTAGAGGACTTCTTGATTGTAGGGAAAACGGCTAACCATTGTTTGCAACAGCTACAAAGGGCAAGGTCTGCCCTAGAACGGTTAGGATGGCTGCTTAACATTAAAAAATCTTGGTTACAGCCGATGAGAATCCAACAATTCTTGGGCCTCATCCTAGATTCCGTAAAACAGGAATGCCGTCTGCCCCCAGAGAAGCTGGTTCGCCTACACTATCAGGTCCTGAACGCTTCCAATAACCCGACCATGTCCCTCAGGAAAGCCATGTCCCTTCTAGGTTCACTTTCCTCCTGTATCCCGGCGGTCCAGTGGGCCCAGTTTCATTCAAGAACTCTACAGGGCGAGGTCTTAAGGCATCAAAAAATGCTTGGGGGTTACTTAGAGGGCCAGCTAACCTTGTCCCGAAACACAAGGGAGTCCCTAGAATGGTGGCTAGATGAGAATAATTTATCCAGAGGGGTTCCCTGGGAATATGACATATCCCGCATAATCACCACGGATGCTAGCCCTTCCGGTTGGGGGGCTCATATGGGGGAAATTCTGGTCCAGGGCCTATGGGAGCATCATCAGATAGAGATGTCATCCAACTTGAAAGAATTGACAGCAGTAGAGCTGGCGGCTAAAGAACTGCTTGTGTATCTACAGGGCCATCATGTGCGAGTGTTCTCCGACAATCTGGTCACCGTAGCGTATATCAACCACCAAGGCGGGACCCGTTCCAAATCCCTGATGAATGTAGCAGAACGGCTGTTCCAGCTAGCAGAGCAGCATTTCCTATCATTAACAGCTCTACATATAAAGGGGAAAGAAAACACCACGGCAGATTTCCTGAGCCGCAATCTCTTAAGGCAAGGAGAATGGTCCCTAAAAAACTCTATCTTCGACCTGATTGTACAGAAGTGGGGACTGCCAGAGATAGATCTCTTCGCCACCAAAGAAAACAGGAAAGTAAGACAGTTTTGCTCACTAAATCCCAGAGAAGACCCCCTGGCGGTAGACTCCTTGCTGATAAAGTGGGATTTCGGGCTATCCTATGCCTTCCCTCCCCTATCGCTATTACCTCTAGTGGTGAGGAAAATCAGGAGAGACAGAGCGAAAGTTATAGTGATCGCTCCGTTTTGGCCCAGGAGGGCTTGGTTCTCATGCCTCAGGACCATGTCAGTGTCCGATCCTTGGGTCCTGCCGGAGATCCCGGATCTCCTATCCCAGGGCCCAGTCTTTCATCCTCAGGTGGCTGGCCTACATCTGACGGCGTGGAGTTTGAACGGGCACTGCTGAAAGATAAAGGCTTCTCCCCAGACCTGGTTGACACTCTACTTAAAAGTAGAAAGATCACTACTACCAAGATCTATGTCAGAATTTGGAAGAGATTCCTAAAGAACTCTAGAGTAGTCGCTGGGGGTTCGGTTCCTATAAATCAAATCTTAGAATTTCTTCAGAAAGGTCTAGAAATGGGGCTCTCCACTAGTACCCTCAAAATACAAGTTTCAGCCTTGGGGGCCCTCTTTAGCTGCAACATCGCGGGTAATTACTGGATCAGTAGATTCATCAAGGCAGCAGGTAGATCCAGGCCAGTGGTGAAGGATAGATTCATGCCATGGGACCTGAACCTAGTCCTTACAGCCATGACAGAAGCTCCATTCGAACCCATCTCATCAGCCTCTATAAAAAACCTGTCCCTCAAGGTAGCCTTCCTGGTAGCTCTAACCTCAGCTCGTAGAGTAAGCGACATCCAGGCATTATCTAGGCGTCCTCCTTATTTACAGTTTAAGGACGATAGGGTAATACTCAGACCTGACCCGGCGTACTTACCGAAGGTAGTTTCTAGCTTTCATAGAACACAGGAAATAGTCCTTCCATCCTTCCTCCCTAATCCAGCTAATGAGAAGGAAGAGAAATTACACACCTTAGATGTTAGAGAATGCCTTAAAGAATATCTAGCGGTTACTGACCCCTGGAAAAAAGAGAATGCCCTATTTATCTCCCATCAAGGTCCCAGGAAAGGCTGTAGAGTGTCAAAAAATACACTAGCTAGGTGGATTAGAGAGGCTATTTCAATTGCATACACCTCAAAGGGCAGACCGGCACCTGCAAAAGTGAGGGCGCATTCCACCAGAGCCATGGCGTCCTCGTGGGCCGAGAGATCAGAAGTCTCCATTGACCAGATATGTAAGGCGGCTACTTGGTCCTCTCCGAGCACCTTTTATAATCATTATAGGCTAGACTTGGGTGCTTCCACAGACCTCTCTTTTGGTATAAGGGTACTGCAGGCTGTAGTCCCTCCCTAAATAGTTTTACTCTCTGTAATTCTCTCAGGTGGTGCTGTCATGGACGACCGATAAAGTCTTAGTTACTCACCGGTTAACGGTGTTTTTCGGAGTCCATGACAGCACCCGTATATTCCCTCCCTTTAGTTTAAATTTGGGTGTGCACTTCTTCCTCTTGTATGTACACTGGTAAGGAATAGTTGTGTAAAAGTACTGTATATAAATTTTGCCATTAACCATTGTGGTCCTCTTGTGCTCTGTAATCCAACTGATGCGTGGGAGAGGTGCCGCCCTTTTGTATCTGTAGGTTTCCTGTTCCTGAAGGGCGGATCCCCTCTCTCAGGTGGTGCTGTCATGGACTCCGAAAAACACCGTTAACCGGTGAGTAACTAAGACTTTTTTTTTTTTAAATCTTGACAAAATTTTAAAACAATTCTTGTTAAAACATCACTTCCGATCCTTCTTGATCGCTATAAAGAGCAAGGTCTGCTGTTTTCTCAGAGTACTGCCCATTCTACATATTGCGTACAACAGCTACGAGCGGTATATTTAGCCTACACCATTATACCAAATATGGTATCATGATTAAGAGTGCCTAGTCACTTGAAACGCGTAGATCGCATGCCTTGTATTTCATGCTGGCTTTTAGCCTGATTTGTATGGATTAAGTGAATAAAGAATTATATTTTCACTACATCGTGGAGCTGGACATTTATCTTCATTATACTAGTAGCTTACAGTTTCTGACTTTAGGACTGTCCAAAACCAACCGGAGGGTTCATGCAGTAGTCCGTGGTCCTTGGTCCGAGCAAGGACCACAACACATGGACTGGCCACAGGTTTCCCGGCGAGAAGCATGACAACTTCATAGGTCTCTCTGATGGATCCATGCTCATGTCCTGTCCATGTATTGTAGTCTTTAAGAAGGTTTGTGATTAGAGTTGAGCGACTTTGGTCGGATCGGGTTTCGTGAAACCAGAATGAAACAAAATTTGAGTCAGATGAAACTGGTCCGACTAGGGCAAAAAAAAGTCGGAGTTTCGTCCGAAACCCGACCCCAATGCAAGTCAATGGGGAATAAAAGTCGGCATTGAGTGGATGAATGTCATCCGCTCAATGCTGGCTTTTATTTCCCATTGACTTGCATTGGGGTCGGGTTTCGGACGAAACTCCGACTTTTTTTTGCCCTAGTCGGACCAGTTTCATCCGACTCAAATTTTGTTTCATTCGGGTTTCACGAAACCCAATCCGACCAAAGTCCCTCAACTCTAATTGTGATTTAATGCAATTCACCCACAAGCTTTTTTTGCTTTCTAGCACATGAAACACCAGCTTTAATAAATCTGAAAGCATAATTCGGAATGACCCCCTTCATGTGGCTCCGCTCCTCTGATGTAATCGTGTTTGCTACGCGCAGAACCTGTTAATCTGTTTCTCATCAGGTCGGAGAGGTGATCCTTCCATGGCTCGTGATCCTGAGCAGAACGTCTACATGTTGGGTGTGAATGATGGGTATCTTGTGACATTGCCCACAGCAGAAAACATGTGCAGGAAATGGAGCTATTGCTGCAGGAAGACGGCTAACACATCGGCTCTTTGGTAAGGAAACAATCTGCATTTCCACTGGGATGTGGTACTGATAGTGTTTCCAAGATGTGACACTGCTGTAATTATAGGTTAACCACAGCCTTAGGCTCAGATGTGTCAATCCATGTGAAACCCAGCATACGTCTAATATAAATTCAGTGGGCCTGCAGGACCGGGAAAAAAACTGCTTAACCCCCCATGATCTGCGGTGGAGGTCGCTGGTTGCTTCCTTTCAAGTCCTCCATGGGGGTGAGGGGTAACATTAAACACAAGCCCCTTGAACCGAGCCAATACCCAATACTCGGCACCACTGAGCATAAAAGGATTTTGTGAAAACTCTACCTTACACCATTATAGATCACCCTCATCTTGGTTTTACACCAGACTTAGGTGTATGCACTAGATATCAAATACTACATGTTATTACTTTACACCTCCTCCCACCAAAAATACAAGACAAGCATAACATTTGCCGTCAAGGTGAAAACCAAGCTGAATAATTGTAACGGCAAAAATAAATGCCTATAAAATGCCCTTATGATACCCAGGATTGCAATGCTGCACATTACCCGTGTGGATTTGCCCCTCGAAAACCTGCAGAAAAATAAAGTATTATCCAGGGAGATGAGACGTGAACAGATAACATCGATTTTTTTTCCTCCTCCGGAAAATGATCTAAATTGCATGTGAATTGTAGCTTTTCAATACAGATGTGCATATCAGTCACACTAAATTTTGCAGCAGATTTGTGCCAAATCTTGCAGTAATTCCCTTGCGTCAAGACCTACAGAAAAGTTTTCGCTTCTTAGTGAGAAAATGGTAAGATCGATCCTATCCGGAAAAATAGGAAAGTGAGGATAATAAAGTTGCATCGACAGGTGCGCGTTCGGCGGGTATACTGCACAGGTTCTGCCAGGCACCTGTCGACACAGCGTCACAATTCCCGACACCGTGCAAAAGAAATCCCACTTATCTACGATTATCTACGATTACCCTTCACTACAGTAATACAGTCTTGCAAACAAATTGCATAATTAAACGTTAAAAACAGGGAAAAAGGAATATGCTTTACTTCTTGATATCTGCAGGTCTGGAACTGTAAAACAAGCACATGCAAGAGGTTAGTAAGCGTTGTGGGATCTAAATGCAAGACCGATAACCAACAGGTACCTTCCAGTGATGCATCCTGCAAGAATGTCTCACCCACGCCCAGCATGAAACTTAACATAAGGCATGGCCGACGTTTGCGCTACTAGTCCGGTAAGTCCAGTCTGCGCTTGGAAACAATGGAAGGTGCCTTATTATAAAAGGCCAGTGCCCACAACATAAAGCTTAGCAGAAGAAAAAGCCGAGGTCAATTGCCTATATAGATATAAAAGGAGTCGTCGTGATCTCCGGACATCTTCATGGAGTCTACTCCACGACCAACATCTTACGTCAGTCCTTCGACATGTTGGCCATTCCTTAAACCAAATTTGCAAAGAAACTAGAGATACCGAGACTAATGTAAGCTGTCCACCATTCGCATGGAGAGAGCTAAAACATCCAATGGTCGAAATGACTGGATTTAATTTTGAACCAGACTTGTGTCCTGCATGCGCCTTTCATGGTCCCAGAAGGCTCCTCTAAAACTCTTCCTAGACAGGTAGGCAATAGCCAAGTCAGAACTGTGTTCTCCCATAGTACCGTGCATGGGATGAAGAGCGACATATGGTCTGTAGATGTAGAACTTTCCAAATTTATATTCCATTTACATCGGCCTCCATTGATCCATTTGATAGCAGTCCCTACTATGAGCTAAAACAAACAGCCCAGTTTAGCTTTCTGGCTGTCCTGGCTCATCAACATATTTCATGCTGATCACCGGATCTATAAAGTCCTGTTCTTATCAGGTGGTTTCCGTCTGTTTAAAATATACAACATTAAAGGGTTATTCTCATCTTCACAGATGGATATTGTCGGAGAGTGATAGCTAAAAAACAAGCACTTTTGCAATTGACTGCAAAATGTGCAGCCGTTCTTGAGATATTAACTAGTGATGTGTGAGTGGATAAGGGGCATTATCTGAGTATGCTCGTGTCCAAATCGAGTATTTTCGGCATGCTCGAAAAAAATGCTCGACTTGCTGAGCCTGCATGTCTCGCGGTTGTTCGACAGCCGCAACACATTCAGGGATTGACTAACAAAGAGGCAATCCATGCATGTGTTGCGGCTGTCAAACAACCGCGAGACATGCAGGCGCCGAGACTCGAGCATGCCGAAAATACTCAATTAGGACACCTTATCCAAGCACGCTCACTCACCACTAATATTAACAATTTACTTGACGGCTCATTACCTAGAAGACAGACCACCTCTGCTGTCTATCTTTTAAGGACCAAGCTGAAGTTGTACACGATTAGGAGACAGCAGTGCGCCCCAGCATCCTTGGCCAGCTTCAAAAGAGTGCTTACAAGCTCAATAGAAGAAAGGGCTTGTAAACGATTTGCATGTTCTAGCTGTCTAGCAGAGGTGGTCAGTCTCCAAGGCAACGATCTGTAAGCAGAAGTCTTAATATCTCAAGAACGGCTTAAAATTTTAATAAGCAGTAAACTGCAAAAGTGCTCATATTTAGCACCACTATTACTATTTATGAAAATGGGAATAACCCTTTAAAACAGGGGCCATAAAGGATTCTGGCCTCTTGTTCTGTGGTATTTTCAATTGTATTTGGCGTAGGTAACAGGTGTTTGGGTGGTTTTTACTCTGCATTCACCCTATAATACAAAATACGCAGCTGGGTTGTCTGACACTCTTTGAATATGATGGCCTCCATTTGAAATATAAGTCTTATGACACCTTTCTTAAATAGATGGCGTTATAGTCTATGGATTATAATCTATTTAGTCTAATTATTTAGTGGATACACTAGGAATGAAGTGCAAAAACCCAGCTGTAATAAGGAAAATGGTGGGATGAAGCTCACAGCCTCCCACTCTGCAATGTCCTTCCTATGATAAACCCATTCTAGTAAGCATATGTTCACACATGGCATTTTTACTGCACGTTTTAAGCAGTGAATTTGCGTTTTACAGTACCAGTATAATCATGTACAGGCTGCGTTTTGTTTTTTCCTGGGAGAATTTTGAGCCCTGCTGTGCTTTTCCAATATGCATCATGTCATTTCTATATGTTTTTTCTGTAACTTCACCCAGTAAACTACCCGTATATACTTGTGTATAAGTCGACCCGAGTATAAGCCGAGGCATCAAGTTTTGCCAGGAAAAACGTATTGATTCGAGTATAAGACGTGTATGCATCCCAGTCCTTGTCTGCATAGCTCCCGATCCCCGTACTTGTCTGCATGGCTCCTCATCCCTACACTTGCATGCATGAACTACATGAGAAAAGTATTGAAAAAAAAAAAATTCCTACTTACCTTCCCTGCACACCCTTGCAGCATCTTATTGCGGTACCAGCAGCTCTTCCGGCCGAGCGATCACGTATTCCTGCTCATTACCCTCTCTCCACTCAGTGGGGAAACGTGATCGCGGGGCCGCAGGAGCTGCTGGAAGTCAGAACAAGGATGCTGCAAGGGTGCGCAGGGAAGGTAAGTAGGAGGTTTTGTTTTTTACCTCTGCTGGAAGCTGGCAGCTGCAGCTGTAACTGTGCGCTATAAGCGAAATTAATATTCATTGCTAGTGCAGTGAATATTCATTTCTCTTTAGCAGCGGGCACAGTTACAGCCGCAGCCACCGGCTCCTATGACCCACCGCTCCCCCGCCGACTTCGTGTACAAGCCATGGGGAGGCGTTTTCAGCACAAAAAAATTGCTGAACAACTCGGCTTATACGCGAGTATATACGGTAAATGATAGAAAAAGGCACATAAAAAAGTGACAATAATACGTGTACTATACGGTTTGTTTTTTTTCGGTCACCAGTCTGATTTTTGCTGCAGGAAAAAAAAAAGCAACATGTGAACATACCTTGATGACTTAGAGGAAACGTTTCAGGAATTGTAATGTATCTGTGGCTGACGTTCATATAGATTTCATGGAAATGTATCCCATAACGCTTTTGGATTTTTTTATTTTTTTTTAACCAAACCAAGAAACAAAATCAACTAAAAAAAAAAACTAACAAAAGTAAAATAACTGCAAAACTATACATAAAAGGTATGAAAGCTCACCTGGCTCCAGTTGTCCCATCACCAGAGTCCTGGCTCCCAGCTTCGCTTGGTGTGCTCACAGACTTAGAGGAAGGAGATGTTGGCGGAGGGACTAAATAGTGAAACAGACACGTATCCTCTGTTACTATTCGCAGGGGTTGGACCGCTTAAGATGTTTCCAAAGCAAGTTTAACATGAAGAGTTGATAAAAAGAAATAGAAAACAGGAAACGAAAACAGAAGGATGGCAAACCAAAATGTACGTGGATGGAGATGAAGAATGGGGGAAAAAGAAGGGAAGAGAGAGAGTTACCAATCACATGCTGGCTTATTCATGCATTTGTATATAACATGTCGGTGATAAAAGAGAGGGAAGGAGAGGATGGAGAGTGATGAGGAAGGTGTCGGACATTTCTAAGATGAGCTTTGTGTGCAAATATCGGAATTGTGATTCATCATTACCCTCACTGTCCCGATGAGTGCACACACCCAGATCTACTAACAGTGATAGTGCTGGAGCCGCATGGCTAAACATCATTATCCTCACTGCCCCTATGAGTGCAAGCCCAGATCTACTGACTGTGATGGTGCTGGTGCCACACGGCTGTGCATCATTATCCTCATTGTCCCTATGAGTGCAAGCCCAGATCTACTGATTGTGATGGTGCCACATGGATGTGCATCATTACCCTCACTGACCCTATGAGTGCGATCCCAGATCTATTGACTGTGATGGTGCTGGTGCCACACGACTGTGCATCATTACCCTCACTGTCCCTATGAGTGTGAGCCCAGATCTACTGACTGTGATGGTGCTGGTGCCACACGACTGTGCATCATTACCCTCACTGTCCCTATGAGTGTGAGCCCAGATCTACTGACTGTGATGGTGCAGGTGCCACATGGCTGCGCATCATTACCCTCACTGTCCCTATAAGTGTGAGCCCAGGTCTACTGACTGCTGGTGCTAGAGCTGCACGGCTGAGCAACATTACCCTCACTGTCCCTATGAGTGTGAGCCCAGATCTACTGACTGTGAGGGTGCAGGTGCCACACGACTGTGCATCATTACCCTCACTGCCCCTATGAGTTCAAGCCCAGATCTACTGACTGTGATGGTGCAGGTGCCACACGACTGTGCATCATTACCCTCACTGTCCCTATGAGTGTGAGCCCAGATCTACTGACTGTGATGGTGCTGGTGCCATACGACTGTGCATCATTACCCTCACTGTCCCTATAAGTGTGAGCCCAGGTCTACTGACTGCTGGTGCTAGAGCTGCACGGCTGAGCAACATTATCGTCACTGTCCCTATGAGTGCGCGCACCCATCTCTACTGACTGTGATGGTGATAGCGTCACATGACTGTGTACCATCACCCTCAAAGTCCCTATGACTGCATGCAACCTGGTCTACTGACAGGTAATGGAGCTGCACGGCCGTGCACCTTACCCATTATTACTACCCATTTCTGCAAAAAATGGATTACAATTTGGGATACTCATTGATCCTACTGCACACATGTATCAGCAAAGTCATGGTGATGTGGTCTAACTACAAATTTGAGTACAATCTGGCTATTCATTTTCACACTTGCCCCATACTCATGCTCAGAAATTTTGGCCACATATGTACGTGTCTAAGCGAGAAAAGAGAAATAAGCTGTTGTCAGACATTTCTGCCTATCTGCTGGCAACTTTTTTGGGGAAATATGAGCCATTTACAGGGGGGCTTCAGAAGCAATAATATTATGGAATTATTCCATATTAACTACCATGATGATTAATGTGGCTCAACAGAATGCGCTCATCAAATTATCACTTTTGAAACTGTGAAGATTTAATTGCAGCCATCTATAAGAGTTTGGAGGTGCTGTACACCACTTCTACCATTGTAAAGTGCAATAAATCAGAGTATTTCCTTCTGGAATGGGCCCGGCTGCCTAAAATAGGAAGGCAACAAAAGTGGTATAGAGCACCCCTGTAACCCTGGAGTGTGCAATGGGCACAACACATGCCTGTGGGCTTAGCCTCTTACACAAATACTTGCTGGTCACTACCCCATGACAGTATCAGAGTCTCTAAGACCATGGAATTTTAAGTTATTCGGAATAATCATTAGTGATGAGCGAGCATGCTCGAGTGCCAAGAGTGTCTCTCTGGCGTTTGTCAGGCAGTCTCTGTTGCAGCTGTCGAACATCCACGAGTCATGCAGCCGCAGGGACTCGAACATAGGATTAGAGCACGCCGAAGATACTCTGTTAGTGTGGTCAGAACTTATCCGAGCATGTTCGCTCATCAATAATAATCATAACTTTAAGAAAATTTCCGCATCCATTACTATATTATGATCAGAAAAAATACCGGTGAATTAAAATCAGAATTATGTCTTTTTAATGCTTACATTTTTATTTTGTACATATTGAAATTTATTAAAAAATAAAAAACACTGGGACGTTTTTAAACTATCTTCCTTATGTTTCAGGAAACAACACATGCACATTAGTCACACCCAGACTATCTTTTGCATTGAAGCATCTAATGAGCGTGTGAATAAGTCATCGTGAAGGGAGGGGGAGCTCTGACATTGCCTGTCATTGCAATCTTGCCTACTATGAAAATGAGACTTACTGAAAGGACAGGAAGTAGCAGTCTTAAAAAAAAAAAAAAAAAAAAAAATCCCCAGTAGCCGGTGTAAAGTTTGCAATATTCCAAACATAAACAAAAAAAGATGACAATATAAATACAATAAAATGAAAATAGGCATGATTTAAAGGAGTATTCCCATGTCCAAGATCCTATCCCAATAAGTAGTAGGTGTAATAATAATAATAGCAAATACCTCCAACAATTAGAAATGTAGTATAGTTCTACTGATTTGCTATGTCTCTTTCCTCATGTGCAGGCATTGCAGGACCTTAGGTATCCATGGTTACGACCACTAGCAACTAGAAAACTGCCATGGTCGTAATCATGGATACCTAAAGGACTGCAATGCCGGCACATGAGTAAAGATGTAGCAAATCAGAAAAACTAGACTGCATTTCTAATTGGAGGCATTTGCTAATATCAGACCTAGGAAAACAGCAGAACCGCACTAGAGCAATAGCTTCAAGCACTGATAGAGATGTGGAACCCCTTGATAACGGAAATATCACAGCCTAAATTCAAAGAATAGATGGTGCTCCAGCTGAAGAAAAATTCATATACATCCAAGATCGATGAAAAAGAAGAAAAACAGCGGCACTCCTCAGTTTGAAAGCAAATATTCAGTCCTTTATTATACCCTTCATGATGTGTTCAAGGGCCATATGGACGTGCAGGTTCAAAGAGGCATGCAAGGGGAGAGAGAGGACGGCGGCCGTTTCAGACCGGTGAGTGCCGCTGTTGTTCTTCCTTTCCATTGATCTTGACTAACTATCATTACACCTACTACATACTGGTATAGGATCTTGGAGATGGTACTACTCCTTTAAAAGGGAATCCATCTCCAGATTTTTCCAACTAATCTGAGAGCAGTATGATGGAGGGGCAGAGACCCTGATTCCAGCGATGTGTCACTTACTGGGATGCTTGTAGTTTTGATAAAATACCTGCTCATCACCAAATTACTACTAGAGGACTAGTAATCCCACTACTAGAGGACTAGTAATCCTACTACTAGAGGACTAGTAATCCTACTACTAGAAGACTAGTAATCCTACTACCATGCAGTCCTCCATATTCATGAGCTATGTGTAAAGTCGAACCCTACCAATGATTGGCAGCTTTCCATGTACACGGTGCATAGGCAGAAGGTGTCCAGTGGTGTGGGTGGGGTTATACAGAGCTAAGCATTCAGGTAATTGCTAGATCTGCAGCAGATAAAACATTGATTTCGTAAAAATGACAGCAAACAGTCCCAGTAAGTGACACATCAATGGAATCAGGGTCTCTGCCCTGATGACAAATTCCCTTTAAAACAATATTTTCTGATCAAAGATTCCCTTTAATATCAGAATATAGTCATCTTGTACAATAATGCAATATATCAAGACTTTCTAACTTGATTCAGTAAATCTTAGCATTTCATGCTTCTGCCTTTTCTTGGACTTTTTTTTCAGTCATTGCTTTATTTCCATAGTGTTAATGTCTGAATTGCTAAGAATGCAGCAACTTCCGGCAAGTTGCTTCTGCCATCACTAAGAGAAAACTAGTTCATAGATTGCAGATCTAAGCAATGACGCAGATGTAATGAACTTAAAGGACTTTTTTCCAGGACGTTAATGTTCATTTATCATTAGGACAGGCCATCAATCTCAAATTGAAAAAAGGAGGGGAATAGAGAGAGAGAGAGGAAGACTTGGGAAATGCTTTGATCACACCCAGAGCACTTAAGCCTCATTTGCATATTAATCAAAATGGCTGGGGGGGGTTTCAGCCAGGGAGCAAAAAAATTGCAGAAGTAAAGGTTATGGATGCCATGATCTTTCAGAGAGGAATATGACCATATACACAGTTTGGGAGGGGAAGGGGGTGGATAGTTTCGAAAGAGTCCCGGTATAGGCATTTAACATAATTTGCATACATATGTATACGACCACATATTACTTACTATCAACATTGTGAAATAAACATACAATTTAGTTAATTAGAATGATAAAATGTTGTCATTGACAAAATGATAAAAGTGCCAAAGAGGAGAGTTTAAAAAAAAAAACAAAAAAAAAAAAACCACACCCAGATCTCAGTTTTTATATTTGGTCTGATCATCACCACAGTCTTCATTGGGTCTTCCTAGTAGTCTTCCCCTGCAAGGACTGGGTCATGACGTAGGAGTCGACCAAAAAAAAATAAAAAAGATGACCCAATGAAGCCTATCCCGCTGACCGAACAGAAGAAAAGGATCAAACCAGAGGGGCCAAGTGAGGATAATTTTATTTTTAACATGATTATTATACTCTGGGATTGGGAGAGACCTTGGATCATAATTTAAGAAAATAGATTAAATGTGAAAAATTCTCCTAGTCATATTTAAGCAAGATGCTGAATTCTAATTTTGGCAGATTCGCTCATCGCTAGTCATGGCTCAGCACTTTGGAGTTTCAGTTGCGGTAACATTGTGGAAGCCAGAGACTTAATGGTCATGTGTGCGACCTTTCCTTCATTCATAAGTACACATAATATATGTATGAAGAATCATTCACCGATACACGATCTCCTCTCTGTACTTCTTTACACTAGCCCCAAAAAGTCAGATTGAGATTTTTTACATTTCGGGTATGTACATACTTTTGTTTTTTTTAGTGCAAAAAAAATCTGCTGCGAATACTCAAGAGTTGGCAAGAAAAACGCTGGGTAAAACATGCCCATTTCTGACACGCTTTTGAATGTTTTTTCACTTATTCATTTCAATGGGTGAAAAATGCTGAAGAAGTCAACTCGCTGCGGATTTAAATAAAAAAAAAAAACAAAAAAAAAACAAAACATGTCGATGGTTCAAATCCGCAAGGAAAAAATAAGCAGCGGATACAGGTTTCAGAAATCTCATTCACTTTGCAGCTTTTTACAGCACAAGCGCTTTGCTTAATCTAGAAAAGTGAGAAGAAAAAAAATAACTGAACGAGCTCTTATTAAGCATTATTACACAATTTTACATTTATATAGATTTTTTTTCCTATCTTTACAAGATTCATGTCATGTCCCAAAGTCAGTGCATTAGGAGGGAAGCGATGCGCTGGTTTTCTATACCATCTGTATGCTAATGACACCAAGTGCAGCACTCGCTCAGTTGTGTCGCACACAGACAGCGCACTTTACCCTCCCTCTAACTTACTGATAAGTCAGCCGTGGGAATAAATGGTGTTTAATTACTGCAGAGCGCCCCAGCCAGCATTATACTCCAAGTCCGCCATCACTTCACATGAAAAACATGTATGCACAAATAACCAGAGCTTTTTTTCCTTGCATTCTGTTTTTCTTTTTCCCAGAAAATGGGTGAAAAATGCCAAAATCATCAACATTTGCATGAGATTTCAGAAACCGCATTCACTTTTCTGGGACAGTAAAATGTTGCCTTTTTCAATGCAAAAATGCAAAGATTGCATATATCCTTAAAGGGAACCTGTCACCACAAACGCTATTAACCTGCAAATGTGGGGTTAATCTGCAGGTTAATAGCATTATTAACCTGTCTGACACCCGCGCTTACCTTAACGCTGCAGGGAGAAAATTAACTTTTTTCCCCCTGCAACATTCAGGTTTCAGTCACGGGGCGGCACCGGATCAGTCACCATGACAGCTGTAAGCGTGCCCCGACTGACTGACTGACATCCAGCCCCAATGCAGAGTCAGTTTCAGTTAGGGACGGGGAGCGCAGTTACAGCCGCCGCTGTGACTGAAAGCAGAACGCAGCAGGATAAAAAATGTTCATTTTCACCCTGCAGCATTCGGCTAAGTTCAGGCTCCGGACATGCTAATACTATGAACCTGCAAATTCACCCTATATCTGCAGAATAGCAGCAGTTTTTTCTGGTGACAGGCTCTCTTTAAGTAGGTGGGGGGGGGGACACTGCAAAGCAAGGATGCTTTCACAAATAGCAGTTAATCAATTAAAATGTACAGTGAATGAAAAACAAATCAAATCCAATACTAATGAGCACCATCTTGAAATTGAAGTATGCTTTGAAACCTTTGCCTGGGAGATAGCTTGCTGATGCAGTCTAACTAACTTGTGTCTTGTTGCTCTGCTCCACTTGCCATGGTACTGTATATGACCTGTGACAAAACTGTCTTCCACAACCTCACCTTTGTAACACTTTGGCTGTTCCTCACCCAGTGTTAAACCTTCTACACAGCTGTTTATGTTTTAATTAATGACCGTTTCTACCTACATATGAAAAATTATGATCATTATCACCTGTTTGGTACAGTTGGTTGCCCATCCACCTAACTATAGTCCTGCAAAATCTGACTTTTTTAATGTGTAGCTAGAAAAAGTGATGCAGTTCTGAAGGCAAAAAGCGGTCGCACCAAATATTGATCCGATTTAGATAACTCTTTTGTTCAATCATTTTGCTAATGGATAAAATATAATCAATTAACACTAGTGATGAGCGAACATTCTCGGATGTGGTGTTATCTGAGCATGCTCAGGGGCTAACAGTGACTTCGCCGCACTCGAGTAATATGTTTGAGTCCCCGCAGCTGCATGTCTCGCGCCTCTTTGACATCCGTAACACTTGCAGGGGTAGCCTGTCCCTTAGGAAATTCCTGCAAATTTTGTGTCTGTTGAAGAGGCATGAGACATGCAGGCACGGGGACTCAAACATATTATTCGAGCACTGCAAAGGCACTGTTAGCACCCGAGCATGCTCAGATAACACCTTATTCGAGAACGTTTACTCATCATCAATTAACACTCATTATTTAAAGCATTTTCATCATGAAGCAAAATTTGCTGCCTAAAACTTTTGCACACTACTGT
Source organism: Dendrobates tinctorius (assembly GCF_039654945.1). Lineage (NCBI taxonomy): Eukaryota > Metazoa > Chordata > Amphibia > Anura > Dendrobatidae > Dendrobates > Dendrobates tinctorius. Next base: position 43,483,415 of record NW_027361810.1, on the reverse strand, counting down.
ATATAGATATATATTTTAGATATATGGATATTTGTATTACTTCTCATTGCTTATCAGTATATATCTCCCATCAATCCCCATGGGGCCCTAATATATTCCCCCCTCCATTTCAAGCAAACTTCATTAAAATTATATTCAACCTAATAACATGATATATACAGTCATATGTTAAAGTTTGGGCACCCCTATTAATGTTAACCTTTCTTCTTTATAACAATTTTGGTTTTTGCAACAGCTATTTCAGTTTCATATATCTAATAACTGATGGACTCAGTTATATTTCTGGATTCAAATGAGGTTTATTGTACTAACAGAAAATGTGCAATCTGCATTTAAACAAAATTTGACCAGTGCAAAAGTATGGGTACCCTTATTTTCTTGATTTGAACACTCCTAACTACTTTTTACTGACTTCCTGAAGCACTAAATTGGTTTTGTAACCTCATTGAGCTTTGAACTTCATAGCCAGGTGTATCAAATCATGAGAAAAGGCATTTAAGGTGGCCACTTGCAAGTAGTTCTCCTATTTGATTCTCCTATGAAGAGTGGCATCATGGGCTCCTCAAAACAACTCTCAAATGATCTGAAAACAAAGATTATTCAACATAGCTTTTCAGGGGAAGGATACAAAAAGTTGTCTCAGAGATTTAACCTGCCAGTTTCCACTGTGAGGAACATAGTAAGGAAATGGAAGAACACAGGTACAGTTCTTGTTAAGCCCAGAAGTGGCAGGCCAAGAAAAATATCAGAGAGGCAGAGAAGAAGAATGGTGAGAACAGTCAAGGACAATTCACAGACCACCTCCAAAGACCTGCAGCATCATCTTGCTGCAGATGGTGTCACTGTGCATCAGTCAACAATACAGCGCACTTTGCACAAGGAGAAGCTGTATGGGAGAGTGATGCGAAAGAAGCCGTTTCTGCAAGCACGCCACAGAGTCGCCTGAGGTATGCAAAAGCACATTTGGACAAGCCAGTTACATTTTGGAAGAAGGTCCTGTGGACTGATGAAACAAAGATTGAGTTGTTTGGTCATACAAAAAGGCGTTATGCATGGAGGCTAAGAAGCACAGCATTCCAAGAAAAACACTTGCTACCCAGAGTAAAATTTGGTGGAGGTTCCATCATGCTTTGGGGCTGTGTGGCCAATGCCGGCACCGGGAATCTTGTTAAAGTTGAGGGTCGCATGGATTCAACTCAGTATCAGCAGATTCTTGACAGTAATGTGCAAGAATCAGTGACGAAGTTGAAGTTACGCAAGGGATGGATATTTCAGCAAGACAATGATCCAAAACACCGCTCCAAATCTACTCAGGCATTCATGCAGAGGAACAATTACAATGTTCTGGAATGGCCATCCCAGTCCCCAGACCTGAATATCATTGAGCATCTGTGGGATGATTTGAAGCGGGCTGTCCATGCTTGGCGACCATCAAACTTAACTGAACTGGAATTGTTTTGTAAGCAGGAATGGTCACAAATACCTTCATCCAGGATCCAGGAACTCATTAATAGCTACAGGAAGCGACTAGAGGCTGTTATTTTTGCAAAAGGAGGATCTACGAAATATTAATGTCACTTTTATGCTGAGGTGCCCATACTTTTGCACCGGTCAAATTTTGTTTAAATGCAGATTGCACATTTTCTGTTAGTACAATAAACCTCATTTGATTCCAGAAATATAACCGAGTCCATCAGTTATTAGATATATGAAACTGAAATAGCTGTTGCAAAAACCAAAATTGTTATAAAGAAAAAAGGTTAACATTAATAGGGGTGCCCAAACTTTAACATATGACTGTATTTTCTCCCCTTTTGCGATCAGATATTGCTATTAAAAAAAAAATAAAATGATGGCTTTAGAGACTAGAAAATTAAAGTGAGTGCACTTTAATGTGAATGTTGGCAAACTCTTTCCCCCCTCCGAGTTTGACTAATATACTTAACGGAGGAATATAAAATTTTCTAGAATTTTTTTTTTTTTTCTTCGTAGGTGAATTGTGGATGAATCGCAAGTTCAGACCAGTACTGCCATCTAGTGGTAAAATAAGCCTGAGGATCTGTGGTTTAAACATAAAAGTGTATATTGCTAGCAGCCGTCAAACTCCAGCAGACGGGAAGCGCCGGCAGTATACAAAACAGCGTCCGTCCCACTTAGGGTGCTTTCATTCCCACTGTTAAATGGCGGCCTATATACCAGCCGATCACCGGTCAGTTACTGGTCTGTTGATATGATTTCCATGGAGTGATACAAAGATTCCGTATCACCTTTATATGCATTGATCCCCTATGGGTGTTGCAGCCAGGCATCCATACCACTTTCTTTATTCTTTCGGGTTACATGGGATTTACTCAATCATTTACATTTAAATCCCCTTTTCCTCCTCCCTTTTAGGCATGTAATCCGGGGAAGAGAAAACGCCTAGTGGAAGCATAATGAGGCATGAGAAGATTAGCTCCCCACCACAGGCTTTAGATAATAACACAAGAAAGTGTTTCAGGAGACGAGGCACGGCCCCGACCTCCGGGTCCTACACCTTGGCCATTTGTGCCAGGAAACCCAAACTATAGAGTATGGGGGGGGGGGGGGGGGGGGGCATGGGCAGATATAATTATATAACAAATATAAAGGAGATATATAAGCAGTGATAAACGGGGATTACGGGGTATACATCCCACTTGCTTTTAACCTTACACTTGGGAGAACAGATTGCTGTGAGCACATCCATCTCAAAAAAGAAAAAAAAACGAGCAACTAACTATCAACAAAGGTTTATTAAAAGGACAAAATGGCTCGCTAGTGGTGTAAAGTCAGACTGAAGGGAGTCAGACTCTAGACCCCTGCTGATCAGCTGGCGTACACATCCACGTAACATTCCTTTTACTTTTTATTAAAAGGAGCTCTCATCATTTAGTTTTGGGAGCACTCCCGTTCCTTTGCCTTCCAGGTTCCTGCATGCCCCTGGGCGGTGTGCTCCTCATGACTGACAGTTCGGGTCAGCGGTACAGCAGAGCCTAGCGGTGCACTCTCCGGTGCTGCAAGCACTGACAATTTTGCATCCGCAGCATCGGAAAAGGTCCAATCAATTTCAGATCAGCGCTTGCAAGCTCTATCGCAAAGAGGAAATGGGCCGCCGCTGATAAGACTCTTATCCAGAAAAAAAAAAAAAAAAAACGTGAAAATTAAATTATTGAAGATTTTTGAAACGAGGTATTTTGGAAAAATATTTTTACAATTTTGCCCATTTAAAGGGAATCCTACAGACATGACACTTACCTGCCCATATAGTGTAATCTGCAGGTAAATAGCATTTAAAAAGGACTCGTGTCAGCACAGAACGACTTAAAACCAAGTCCAGGCGCTCGGTGCACCGTGCAGTGGCCATACAACTCAGCTCACCACTTGTTTTCCCTCTATTTTGATTGACAGTTCTGACTGTATAGAATACGAGAAGGGAAGAGATAGACGGAAAACAAGTAGAAAGGTGCACTGAACCGAATGGCCGCCGCGCCGTGAAGCACCAAGCGCTTGTGCTTGGTTTGAACAGCCATTCTCTGCTGATCGACTCTCTTTAAAGCACATCAGGCTGGTTTTCAAGACGTGCAGCTGCAGAGAGAAAATTAAGTTACATTCTCCCTATAGCCGCTCAATTCCAGACATTGGACTGGGCTGAGTTTTCTAATGCTATCATCACAGTCGCTTTGACTCAAAGAAGGGGATGGCGCCTTTAAAATGTTGGAATATATATTAGTATGCACACTGCCGTTCAAAAGTTTGGGGTCACCCAGACAATTGTGTTTTACATGGAAACTCATACTTTTATTAATCAAATGAGTGATAGCCTTCCTTATTCAAAATCCCTTTTACCTTGTACAAATCTCCCACTTTATCAGCACCAAAGCAACCCCAGACCATCACATTACCTCCACCATGCTTGACAGATTGTGTAAGTCACTCTTCCAGCATTTTTTCAGTTGTTCTGCGCCTCACAAATGTTCTTCAGAGATCCAAACACCTCAAACTTGGATTCGTCTGTCCATAACACTTTTTCCAATCTTCCTCTTTCCAATGTCTGTGTTCTTTTGCCCATATTAATCTTTTCCTTTTATTAGCCAATCTCAGATATGGCTTTTTCTTTGCCACTCTGCCCTGAAGGCCAGCATCCCGGAGTCGCCTCTTCACTGTAGATGTTGACACTGGTGTTTTGCGTGTACTACTTAATAAAGCATCCAGTTGAGGACCTGTGAATTTCTCAAACTACAGACTCTAATGTACTTGCCTTGTTGCTCAGTTGTGCAGCGGGGCCTCCCACTTCTCTTTCTACTCTGGTTAGAGCCTATTTGTGCTCTCCTCTGAAGGGAGTAGTACACACCGTTGTATGAAATCTTCAGTTTCTTAGCAATTTCTCGCATGGAATAGCCTTCATTTCTAAGAACAAGAATAGACTGTCGAGTTTCACATGAAAGTTCTTTTTTTCTGGCCATTTTGAGAGTTTAATGGAACCAACAAATGTAATGCTCCAGATTCTTAACTAGCTCAAAGGAAGGTCACGTTTATAGCTTCTGTAATCAGCCAAACTGTTTTCAGCTGCGCTAACATACTGGCACAAGGGTTTTCAAGGGTATTCTAACCATCCATTAGCCTTCTTGCACAGTTAGTAAACACAAAGTAACATAAGAACACTGGAGTGATGGCTGTTGGAAATGGGTCTCTATACACCTATGAAGATATTGCATTACAAACCAGACATTTGCAGCTAGAATAGTCATTTACAACAATAAAAATGTATAGACTGTATTTCTGAATCATTTAATGTTAGCTTCATTGGAAAAAACTGTTTATCTTTCAAAAATAAGGAAATTTCTAAGTGACCCTAAACTTTTGAACGGTAGTGTATGCTTATCCATAGTTACAAAAGGGCGGTGATCCATATTCGTATTTCATCCGAACAGTGGCTCTACTAGTATTTTTTGGACTGCATGCTACTAAGAAAAAAGGATAATAAAAGTTCCTGAAGATTGTGACAATCTGTCCCTATACTTATAAAGTGATGTTACTAGAGCAGATGATGCATTATGTGAGCAGTAATGGTGTCTGAAATGTTCTCAATGTGCAAATCTGGCCGCCAAGAAGGGCAAGGTCTGCAAACATAGGAGCGGTAGCTGTGAGCGAGCGCCGAATACAACTGCACTTCCCAACTGTTCCATTGTTCAGCGCGGGGCCCCGCTACATTGACCGTTGTATTTAGGTCATCTGAAGAGGGGACAGATAAGCAGTGTGGGGAAATGAAGTGTGGCTGGTTCACAAGAGCCGGCCTATTCCCACTGACTTGCCTTCTAATCCCTAGTGGGCCCCCTGCCGAGCTCCGTTCAGCCTCAGCCCATTCACTAATAGGACACCACTAACAAACCAATTAATGCTGGTTAGGATGCAGACACCTGGCCAAAAGTGAGGATCCCTGCCCCAGCCACTCGCTGAAGAAGAGGAGGACGTGAGGTTTAACCAACGCTTTGTAAGGGGAGATCATAAATAAATGACCATATCTAATGACTAAAAGAGTTTTTCACCCTAAAATAAAAATACTGACGGAGATAAAGAAATGAACAAGATGAATTAACCCCAAAAATCCCCAGATCGAAAGAAGCAGTGATGCTCCGTACAGTCTGTGTGACAGCTACAACATCAGAAATATTGGTTGTCACCCAAAATAATAATAAAAAAATTGCTATACTTAAAAGCGTATGGATACCATTCGGTTACTTTAATTAAATATATTTAATTTGGGGGCTACAAATAAATTTTTGCAATTGGTTTTAATTACAAAATTTGCACGGTTTGGCTTTTATAGGTTATTTGTGATTACATGACTTGACAGTGAATTTGTCAATGAGCTTTCAAAAAAAATTTTTTCGTACCCATTTATGACCACAGCTCACATAAAAGTTGAACTCAACATTTATATTCCAGTGGCAGTCTCAGCAATGTTCACACCGATCTCATATTGATGACCTATCCAAAAGGATAAATGAACAATACCTTAGTACCTTTCTCACACTAGCGAGAAATACGGACGAGTGCTATGCAATAAAAAAAAAATTCGTATAGCACTCGTCCCAAATGTTAATCTATGGGTCAGCTCGCACAATCTGTTATTTTTTCGCACGTTTTATACATGCGAAAGAAATCACAGCATGCTGCGATTGTCAGCGTTTCTCGGCCAGAATCTTATAGATGCGCTTTTTCTGGGGTGGCAAGCTAAAAACAATGGTCCCTCTCTAGGCTATTAATATCTGCTCTCACTCACTGGCTTTCCCTCGTTGGCAGAGAGATTACCGAAGGAGTCCACGCAATTTTTTTCAATGAATTAACCCCTTATTAACCCACATGTCACCGCTAAAGGCAGTGGGAATAGAGGAGCTAAGTGCCAGGAAAGGCACATCTGTGGGCAGATGTTTGTAGCCGGGGTGGGTTCAATAACCATGGTCCTTTCCTAGGCTATTAATATCTGCCCTCAGTCACTGGCTTTCCCTCTCTGGCGGAGAAATTTTTTTCTTTCCAGGAATGTACCAGTTAATTTAATACCTATACGTCCCAAATTTTACACACATACAGTAATCTATTAGTCAAAGACATCTATAAATCTAAATGAAATGGTTTACTGTATGTAAACCATGTGTCATTTCATGTAGGGTTCTGTAATGATTTTACAGAAGCCACCAATTGAATTATCGGCTATTCTGTACCTATCTGGAGTGTGTGACTCCGGTTTTAATGGGAGGCTCCAAAGGGGGAAAGAACACTGGACATTGCCATAAAAAGTAAAATAAAAAAAAATATATATAATCCAATTGAAACATTGATCATGTTTTGAACTAAAGTTAAATATTAATAATAATTTGTGGGACAACCCATTTATCAAGTTTCACAGATTTTGCTTCGCATCCTTACCTGCAAATGATACGGACAGCTTTTAGCTTATTCATCCGTACAATCATAGGCAATGTCTTCCATGTCTTTGAGGGGTTTTCCGATTTCAGAATATGCCTATTCCCAGTCTGCAGGTTTTCGTGGGGTTTTTTTGTGTGTTTTCTTTGTGTATTCCTTACCTCTCTGGGTTTGCACCGCTGCTTTTGGTGGCTGTTACTGTTATCAGCGCTGACGTCATGCCGGCAGCAGTGCAGCTGATAAGAAGCTCAGGCTCAGACCATTACTCACTGACTGCAGCACGGTCCACATGATGTTAGCTCTGCAGACAACAGACACCAGAAGCAGTGGCCGAGCTCAGCACCGGACCTGGGGATGGTGAATAATGCACAGTTTCATTTTAAAAACAAAATTGCAGCCTGAACACAGGGCCTATTAAATTCATTATGAATACATCACGTTCTGTAACTATATACTGCACTGATTTTCTTTTGCTTTTTAGTCAATGTGTAGATGGTGTTGAATGACGACTGTGCAGGCAGCATTACCATGAGGCAAGCACGCGTGCAAGCGAGCATGCAGGTGAATGTAAGCTTCTGGGTCCTTACCCAGAGGGGGCTCAGGGGTGATCCCCATGCTCTGTAGTAAGGCTTCAGCTTCTCTCCTCTTCTTCTCCAAATCAGACTCTTCTTGTGGAGGGGGAGCATCCTTCTTATGATCAGACTGTCATAAAAAAGCAAAAGTTTGTTCAATTTATCAGGTTTATAAATAAAATGTCTTCTCTTAGAAGACCAAATCACAGACCAATTTTATGAGTCAGCGAAACAAAGACCATGCTGCCAAGTCTCCCAACCTACCACCAAGTCTCCCAACCTACCGCCAAGTCTCCCGACAGGAGATACTTGTCTCATAGGCATATATGAACACTCCGGTCAAAACACACATATTTCAAGATGGTCATTGCTATACAAACAGTTGAAATCAGCCTGTTCTGCACTGTGCAGCCACTCAGGGGTTGCAAAGGCATATATTTGGACCAAACTTTTATTTTGCAGTTGGGTGTGATTAAAAATGTTCTACCTTTATAGCCTTTTTATTTCACTGCGCATTCGACTTTGATGTGGTCTGTGATCATTAACCAGTTAAGATGAGCTCAGAAATAAAAAAAATAAAAAAAAAACAGGTAAAAACAGTTAAACTCGTGTGGATTCTCAGCCAACTCATTCTGCAAGCGGCAACAGGCGTGCAACACAATTCTATAGGAAGCAAATGGTTTCACATTTTTAGTTTCAATACATTTTTAACATTCTTCATGGTTTAAACCGTTTAAATCCAATTGTACATTAGCCTCAAATACAAAAGTAAAAAAAAAACTTAAACAAAAATCTTTAAAAAGCTAAACTTATGAAAATAGGTTGCTATAAAAATGATGTTTTCTCAAACCATTTCCAATCGTCACACTGAGTAAATTATACGAAAGCCATTTCCGCGAACAAAAGTTTTGTAATGGGGTTTAGGGCCATAAATTATATTGTCAAAAGTATTCATATTGCTTAAAGAAAAAAAGAATACAAAATATAAAAACATTGATTGTTGCTCATATCTGAAGTTTTTTTTGTTTTGTTTTTCTTTGTTTTAATGAATTATTTCTGTTTTCAACGGTAGTGATGAACACTGATATTCACCATTGTGTGAATTAGTCAAAAACCTGTGTGCCCAGTGCCCCCTGCTGGAGGCATCAATGCTTGCAATGATAGGTTAGCAAAAAATGTAATTAGTAATTTGCTGTAAATCCTAGAAACATAACATGCACTTAAACTATTTTCTAGTGACCTAAATTTTGTGTATATACCCTGTGCTGGGTGAAGGCCACATTTTAACCTGGAGGAACCAAATCTCAGTTTTAACTTTTTAGTGCACATTTCATCCTTATGTGTAAGGATTAATATGTTTTATTTAATTTGCTTCCTTATAAAGCACCGACAAAAAATGCATCAATTTTTTTTTATTATTTGAGGAAGAGTATACATCAGGAAAATGTTTGAAAGTGCTCACACCTCTGAGTTTCTGGTTGTTTATGGTGGAAGCATCAGCTATCCGATGCACTGCAACTGATCTACTCGCAGTTTCTTGCAAGAAAAAAAAAAAAAAGGATGTAATGCTGCAACCATAAAGAAAGGTGTAAATGGTAGATAAAGTTTATTTATTTTTTTTTCTTTTAAAAAAAAAAAAAATAAAAAAAAAAAAAAACACAGTAGGAGAAAAGCAGTCTCAAGGGTGGGAAAAGGAAAAAGGTATGTAGAGAAAAATGAACTTAGGTCGGCCAGTAGGAAACCGCCGCCTGCAGTATCTTCCTACCCAGGCCTGCATCAGCAGGGGCGTGGGTATTAACCCTGCAAAACCCTCACAAAGGTGTGTAAGGATGACCAGGTTGCAGCCTTGCAGATTTGCAAAGCCGAAGCCTGGTGACGAATGACCGAGGAAGCTCCCACAGCCAGGGTGGAGTGAGCCCTCACTCCTGGAGGAGACAGTTTGTCCTGAACACGGTATGCCTCCAGTATCGCCGAACGAATCCAACGAGCGATAGTGGACTTAGAAGCTGGGAGCCCTTCACGACAACCTTCAGGGATGATAAACAGGGAATGGGACTGACGAAAGGAAGCAGTCCTAGAAAGGTAGACTCGAGTAACTCTGACGAAATCCAGCTTATGGAGGGACTTTTCCAGTGGATGAACCGGAGAAAGACAAAGTGAAGGAATGACTGTCTTCATTGATGTGGAAGGCAGAAACTACCTTGAGCAACAAGGAACGGGCTGGAGGACTACTTTGTCCTGGTGCAGGATTAGGAAAGAAGAACAACAAGACAATGCTGCTCGTTCGGAAACCCTCCTGATAGACGTAATGGCGATTAGGAAGGTCACTTTCCATGACAGAAGAGAGAACGAGATATCCTGGCTGGGCTCAAAGGGCGCACGCTGAAGAGCGCCGAGAACAAGATTGAGATCCCATGGATCTACTGGAGGATGGAAAGGTGGCGCCAGGTGGGCGACACCCTGAAGAAAGGTCTTCACCTGGGAACAGGAAGCCAGATCTCTCTGGAAGAGAATTGACAGGGCGGACACCTGTCCTTTAAGGGTTCTGAGCAAAAAGCCCGAGTCGAGACAGCTTGAAAAAACCCGAGGATTGAAGGAAGGGAGGACAATGGAAACTAAATGTTTTCCTCACACCACTGACAACTCGGGTGGAAAAGGGGGCCTTGTGATAAAAGATCCGGACAGTATGGAAGCCTCCAGGGGACGTCCATGAGCATGTTCACGAGCTCCGCATACCAGGCCCATCTTGGCCAGTCTGGAGCTATCAAGAGAACAGGAATCCCTTCTATCTTTTTTATGACTCTAGGAATCAAGGGGAGGGGCGGGAAAAGATAAGGTAGCTGAAACTGGAACCATGGGATCACTAGGGCATCGTAACCAATGGCCATCGGATCCCGGGACCTGGCTACAAACGGAGGAACCTTGTGGTTCATCCGAGATGCCATTAGGTCGACATCCAGAGTGCCCCATCTCTGGCATATTTGGTTGAAGATGGCGGGATTGAGAGACCACTCACCTGATGCAAGGTCCTGACGGCTCTGAAAATCAGTTGCCCAATTTTCCACTTCTGGAATGTGAACGGCTGATATGGTAGGGACGTGACGTTCCGCCCATCACAGAATTTGTCACCTCCGTCATGACCTGTTTGCTGCGAGTCCCTCCCTGTTGATGTAGCCACGGCTGTGGCATTGTCTGACTGAATGCGGACCAGTTTGCCCGCAAGGAGGGACTGCCAGTGGAGAAGGGCAAGAAGGATTGCCCTGATTTCCAAGAGATTGATGGGGAGAAGGGCTTCCTGAGCGTTCCAGCGACCCTGCGCAGTGTGATGAAGGAAGACTGCTCCCCAACCTAGGAGACTGGTGTCGGTGGTGATGACCTGCCACCGGAGTGGGAGAAATGAGCAGGACTGATGCGGATAACGTCCACCATGTCAGAGATTGCTTCACTTTGAAGGGCAGAAGTACCGGACGATCAAGGGAGACTGTTTTCTTGTCCCAGGCAGACAAGAGGGCCAACTGAAGACGGGAGTGGAACTGGGCGTAAGGCACTAATAAAAAGAAGATTTTAAATTCACCCTCTCCCTTCCTTGCGCTCCGTTTGTGACCAGGATACAACCCAGAACTGTCACCGCTTCCTCTCATGAGGTACCTGGCTGGAGCTGCATTTTTAAATAACGCACGGCTAGCGCTCCTATTTCTTGACCGTCTCCACACTATCTGAACTTTCATATTGAAGGGACGTTTGGGCTTGGACTGAGGAAGAGAGGTACTCTTCCCTCCGGTACCGTCCGAAATTTGGTCTAGTTTGGACCCAAAAAGTCTGGAACCCTGAAAGGCCAGATTGGTGAGTGACTTCTTAAAAGTTGGATCTGCATTCCACGCCTTCAACCAAAGGATGCGGCGTATAGCAATGATGTTACTGCCCGCTCTGGCGGAACAGCCAGCCGCATCCAAAAGAGTCAGTCAGAAGATATTTGCTGGCGTCACCAATCTGGTCTGCCAAATAAGCCAGCTCCTCTGGAGCAGCTGATGCTACGACGCCCTGGCAAATTATTTTGGCCCAGGCAGAGATAGACTTCACCACACAGGTGGACGCGAAGCTGGGGCAGAGGGAGGCACCGTGGCATCCTTAAGAGATGCAACGTCTGACAGAGACAGAACTGTGTTTGAGGACAGGCAAGAAACCGGTAGGTCCACCTTAGGGGACTCTGCCCATTTGCCGACAAAAGGTCTGGACTAAAGGGATACAGAATGTCTAGCTATTTCCTTCCAGGAAAACGCTTCTCGGGAAGCTCCCAGTGTTTGGCCATAGTCGCTTCAAACTTTATGATTTGGAAAGGTCCGAGGAGGAGGTTTTACCCGTTAGAAGGAAACGGAGTGCTCGTGAGCGGGAGCCTCGTCCTCTTTTAGTTTAAGGGTTTGAGTAATAGCCAAAATAAGACTATCAATCATGTCCTGCAATCTTGGAGTCTGGTCCGAATCAAACTCAGACCCGGACTGGGAACCAACGTCCGACCCAAACGCCTCCTCCGAGGAGGAAGTATGGGGAGAGAGGGGCAACTTGGAAGTTGCAGAAGGTTCCGGGGAGCTGGATGAGGAGCTGGAGAGAGCCCTGTTTCTTGACACACTTCCCTATTTGTCCCTACGAAGGTCGTGGTCAGGTGCGTGCGAATCACCCTGGGAGGCGTTCGGAGCACTGGTGGTGGCAGAGGGATTTAGAAGACGCTCCAGGGACTGCGATATTTTAGCCAGGTCAGAGACCAACTGAGACATGAAAAAAGCCCACTCTGGGGTGGGTGCTCTTATCCCGCGCATTAGGGTGCTCCTGTGGGGCAGACATATTGGAAGGACTGCGGGTCAGGCAGAAAGGGGATGGCTGACATGAAGGCCACTTTAGTTGACAGCGGGAGCAGGCGTAGTGAATTACCGTGGGTTTAAAGGGGAAACGAGAAGCCCCTGCAGGGTTGGGCATAGGTTGAGCCTAGGGATACTGCTGTAGAGGGTTATTGGCAGAGGCGAGGAAAGGGAAAGGGCAGAGCCTACCAGATGGCAGCGATGATCAGCTGATGACCGATGGTAAAGATGTGTCCCCCAAGAACGATGGCAAGAAAACGCAGGAAAGGCGGAGTTTCCAGCAGAAGGCGCGAACCGTCAGAGCAGGAGATGTAAAGTGGCCTCAGGGACGCAGCAGCACACTGCGGAGCGGTGGGCGTGGCTTATGTGAAAGCACCCCTGCCATTGGAGGACGGGAAAGGAGAGGGGTGAGGTGGGAAAAGGCAAGGACTGGCCGCCGGTAATCGCCCTGAAGCACCCATAAGGGTGACAGAGGATAAGGTCCTGCCTTGCGGGTCCAAGAGTGAGAGATGTGGTTGACACCACACTGCTCTATTAGTCGCATACGTTCTGGAAAACAGGGTGAGACATTACACCCTGTTACCCTAAAACGATGAACCCGAAACACAGAGAAAAGATTAATAAATACAAACAGGGTACCTGCAAGGGAAAAACTGCGGATCTGGGAACAGATCCCGGTCCGCCTCCTACAGACACTAAGCTTAAAATGAGTTGCTTTGTGCCCGTCGGTGGGTGTATACTACTGAGGAGGAGCTATTTTCCTTTTTTTGCATAGTGTCGGCCTCCTAGCGACAGCAGCATATACACACAGGGTTACCTGTGTCCCCCAAAGAAGCGATAAAGAAAACTGCACTTTTAGGCTATACTACAAATCCTGATGTCAGACAAAAAAAAAAAAAAAAAAAATGTATAGATAGTTATTCCTGAAAATGATATTCAAGCGATTATATCTCTGTCTCTCTCTATATAGTGTTATTCCTCAAGTAAAACACACAATTTATGCTAAAAAGTCACCTAAAGATTTAGCGCTCCTGGCCTCTCAAAATGTGCAGGGGATTAGAGCGCATACCGTGCACTTGAATGGGGCTGAGCTACAAATCACAGTGAGCCGCACTATGTAGCAAAAAGTAGTAAAGGGGACGAAACACCAAACCGGAGCTACATGCTCTTTATTCGTAGGATTGGTATTCTGGTAGTCGCACATCCACCGATCATAAAGTGGCGGCATATGCCAGAAACAATAAGGAAATAATGCACGGTCCAGGACCAGGAGACTGGCCGCTATGACTAGACGCACAACTGACCGAGCCTATGCTTGGCACTATTGTATTCTGGCACATACAGAGAAAGGGTAATTCTTAAGGCTGCTTTTCACTTGGGATCGTGGCAGTTTCACTTTTTTATCCTCAATGTAATAAAGAAGATAGCAGATCAAACCTTCTGATAGATGAGACAGATTAGGCACTGTTCACATGTGCAGTAGCTGTATTAGTTTTGTTTGTTTTTTTTCCATTATTGGCATGACAAAAACGGAAATAAAACGATGTAAAATAATACGCCTGTAAAATAAGAGATGTCAATCAAGGAAGAAGAGGGCGGGGATAGATGGAAAACAAGTAGGTGGGAAGTACACCCAGGGTGCACGAAGCGATTGTGCTTAGTATGAACAGATTATTTTAAAAGTCTCATCAAAACATGTGAAGATATCATTAGAGTGCAGATTGGTGGAGGTAAAAGCCCTGTAAAATAAATGTCTGATAGAATTTCCCCTATTATACAGGTGCATCTCACAAAATTAGAATATCATCACAAAGTTCATTTCAGTTCTTCAATACAAAAAGTGAAACTCATATATAGAGTCATTACACACAGAGTGATCTATTTCACGTGTGTATTTCTGTTAATGTTGATGATTATGGCTTACAGCCAATGAAAACCCAAAAGTCCTTATCTCAGTAAATTAGAATACTTTATAACACCAGCTTGAAAAAATGATTTTAAAATCCAAAATGTTGGCCTACGGAAATGTACGTTCAGTAAATGCACTCAATACTTGGTCGGGGCTCCTTTGGCATCAATGCGGCGTGGCATGGAGGTGATCAGCCTGTGGCAGATGAGGGGTTATGGAGGCCCAGGTTAAAAATTTACTTTTTGATGATATTCTAATTTTTTGAGATGCATCTGTATATACTTTTGATGTTCCATACATGTCACAGACGGGGTTATTTTGCCCCCAGATTGTTATATTGAACCAATGTGGCCCTTTAACCAAAAAAGGTTCTGCACTCCTGAGTTATAGGTTGTAATAACCCATCCATGTCACTAAGTCGTGGAATGTCTAGAGAAATTAGGGGAGAGGCTTCGCCCAGGGACTGCACAGACTCATGGTGGTGCTCACGACACATATAGCGGGTGAAATAAGTAATGGACATGTCAACAATTTTCTAACTAAACCTATTTCTAAAGGAGTTATCAACATAAAATTCTCATCAGATGTCAGTAACAACCCATCCAATCCACAAAGGCATAAAAAAATCAACCGTAGAGGACCATAAATTAAGTGATGTGTAATAAGGGGAAGTGACCCAGGGAAAAAAAAAAAAATTGGACACATGAAGCAAGCCCCCCCGACACTAAATGACAGCCGGCCCCAATGCAGAGTGACTGTCAGTCAGTGCTGGGGGGCTATCACAGCAGCCTCTCTATACTCAGAGCTGTGACTGCACCGATGTCGCCCCCGTGACTGTTGTTCGTTAGAAATCTATGTATGCAGGAGCAATCCATTCTCATAGACCATAGATGTCAAACTCAAGAGGCGCAAGCTAAATCCGGCCCGCCATCTCATTCTATGATGCCCGTGAGGTCAGGACATACTTCAACACTGCTGTGACCAGGTCTCGGTACAGGCAAAGGAGAGCCGGTTGGAGCAGTGTTGAAGTGTGCACCGGAGCTCAAAATCTATGATGGCAGCCACCCCCGTTCTACGTAGACACAGCCAGTGGGGCTGAGACGGCACAAGGAGGTGATGTGATCTTTGAATCTCAGCAGAAGCAGCCAGCGGTAAAAAGAAAAAGGCGGCGCGAGCACAAGGAGTGGGTGCCATCTTTCCCAGACAATAGTGCACGCCGTGAACGCACTCAGACAGCACTTTTGTGTGGTTCCATCTTTGAATCAGAGCAAACGCAGACAGTACTTCGCATATGAAGCCGCCAATCTTGGACTCTGAGGTCTGGCACAACTTTCTAAACCCTACTACTCTGGGACCGCTCTTTATTGTCCGTGCACTGCAGGCCGTGTTGTACGGGTGTCTGCATGGACCCTTACAATTAAGCGTGGCCCTTTGAATGTAACCAGAATCTGGATGCGGCCCTCGGTGAAAGCGAGTTTGTTCCTCTGAGGACTTTGGGGGAACAGTAACGCCTCCTTTCAATATATTCATACATTTGATGGAGGAAAAAAAAACAAGGATCAGCTTCAATGCACAAATATAAGAAAAAAGTTCAATAATTATTTAATAGGAAATACGAGTATAAATCAGCACAGACTTGTAAGAAGGAGTGTCACGTCTCCGGTCATGTCTGTTTCAGTAAGTAGATGGATTTTCCATGAGATAATTCTTGAACATCCTTTCTTAGAGCTCTACATTGTGTCGATCCTCTGTTACCCCTCTTGGAAATGTATGAATAAACTGACAAATGGGTTTCACCACTTCCTTAGACAATGGGTGGATGTGCAACAGAGTCCGACAATTTAGCATTGATAAGAATCAGAATGTGTAGGATCCCATCCCACTGATATAAGGAATAGCACAGTTTTCAATTTATCTATACATTTTTTCAGGAAGTTTAGCAGAGGTACAGCTCAATGCACATAATACATAAAAAAACAATTCCAGAAAAAATATTAAATTAATGTCAGGAGAGCCATTAAGTCATCTAAGATGAGAAAAATGCTTCATTTAAACCTGTTACCTCCTTCTTTTTCTTTTCTTCTTCTTTCCGTTTTTTCTCTTCTCTTATCTGAGCCAAACGCTGCTTCTTTCTCTCCAACTCAGCCTTTAGTTCACTTTTGTCAGACATGGTGAGGAACCTGGACAAACAAGAAGATGATTTTAATATGTTGGATACGTGACAACTCACATTGTGCCGGTGTCCCCACTGCAGCGATTCTCTTCCTTAAGTTAGAAAAAGAAGAAAAATTGCTGATGTTCGGGACTTTAACAACAAAAGTGAAACACATATGCTGGCTGAACTTATGCTAAAAGGATTTCTTTTACCATATATTTAGCTAAAAACAGACCACAGTCAGTTGTCTTTGTTATTTTTTTTGTTTTGGGTATTCAGGATGTTTTGACTGCTTCTGTTATTACTACTTTAGCAAATTGTCTCTTCAGAAAATAAGGGTACCGTCACATTTAGCGATGCACCAGCGATCCCGACAACGATACGACCCGGTCAGGATCGCTGGTGCATCGCTAAATGGTCACACTGGCAGATCTCACCAGCGACGTAGCAGCGGTCGATACTTGCCTGTCAGACGGCAGCGATGATGACGTCCTCCCGCCCGCGTCCACGCATCGCTCGTCGGCGCCAGCAGGAAGCCGACGACGAGAAACGTCCCAGGACGTTCTCGCGCGATAAGGGATAACCAGCGGGGAAGCCGGTCAGAGGTAAGTATCACACACAGCAATATCGCTGCTGCGTCACAAAATCGGTGACGCTTAAGCGATATCGCTAGCAATCTCGCTTAGTGTGACGGGGCCTTAAGACAACTAAAACTCTAGAGCTACCTATTGTAAGCAGTAATCCTAAGAGTCAATATTGAACCTTGCCACAGGAGTTAGGACAAAAGCCAAACCAGAATCTCAATTTGCAGACACGTGTTGCAGGGATGTTGTACCTCATTAGTGCAAAGTATGAGATCTGATTTGGATGTATATGAGCCCTCAATGCAAGGCATATCACTCTCCACAAAAAGAAACATTACAAGTGAGACCCCAGAGGCCTCTCAGAGCTAAATCAGATCTCATGTTTTGCACTGAGGAGGGGCAACACCCTGACGTGTCTGCAAACTGAGATTTTGCTTTGGCTTTTATCTTAAGTCATGTGGCAAGGCTCGTGATAGTGACTTTAATGATCACTACTTCCAATAGCATGCACTAGAGTTCTTGTCCTCTTCGTCTCTGAATAAGCTCTTGGCATATTTAATTTCCCAGGAGAACATTGAACAGCTTATACGTCTCCTAACACTGGCACGTCAGGATTTTATTACTTTTTACTTTATTTTTAGCCCCCCTTTTAAAAGGTACAAAGTTGGCAAACACAAGGGCATTTAATAGGCACTCAACTATCATTGCAACACATCGGATCCACACAATTGCTTTGTTGGAGGAAAGGGCAATGTGTGTACAAATGGATGTACCAACGGGATTATGACCCTTAAATACCGCTGTGAAAAACGACAATCCCATTACGGTAAGTGGATAAACAGCAGGTATCGAAGCTAGCTCTGTTGCTGTTGGGTAGGTGTTGGCTGAATAATCATTTTTTTCTAACTTTTCACACCAATAAAGTAAGCTCTAGCTGTTACGTTATTACCAGGATTATACAACCATTATGAATTGGATTTTTAGGGTAATGAGGGCACCAGCCTCATCAGGACTGAGATCCATTTATTAATATACGCAGTTTGTATTGTGATTTCTGGTGGCAGATCCACTTAAAAATAAATATATATATATATATATATATATATATATATATATATATATATATATATATATATATATATATATATATATATATATATATCTTGCTGTGGGGAAAAAAGGGAGGTTTAATTTCTTTGTTATTCTGTTTACCAATAAAACACCACTATACAATACTAACTAATGAAATATCCACAATAAAAACACTTGAATTTTTAAGTTTGTGGTTTCGTTGAACTTGTAAAAAAAAAAAAAAAGTTTAACGATACCGTATATATGTCACCTCTATTATCAGTACTAGGATTTATTCCATTGTAACACGTCTAGGAAAAAAATCTTAAAAAGTAAAATTCTTCTCCAAAAACGACATAAGAGTTTAACAGGAAAAGACTGCGCATTTTCAAAACACCCACAAAATAAAAGAAATAGGAGTCATTGCGGCAAAAAGGGGAATGAACGCATGTATACAAGGCTGGAAACGTCACTGCACACGGCCCAGAGTCCAAAAACGTAGCTCCTTGGTAAGTGAGATGGTAGAGACATACAAGCCTAATAACCCACAGCGTCTCACTCCCAGGTATCACCTCCTGGAACTTGTCCGGACACATCGGACTTACTACGCAGACACCTCTAATCTGCAGACAAGGACAAGAAACGTGACAAAAGGGAAGAGACTTCAGAGAAACCGGCAGTACGGTCTGTCGCCATCACAAATAATGCAGTAAACAAAAAAATGACAAGAGAAACACGGGCCCTCCCGGAAAACCATAAGGAAAACCTAAAGAACGACTTGGCCGAGTAAATGGAAACAAATGTTTTTCCTAATTCTTCAAATCTTACCCCCAATAAAAGACAAGCTGGACAATCTCTTTACTCAATCAGGACTCTCTGACGATCACTTGATCGCTTTGGTTACAGCAGAAGAACCACTTGGAACCAGCTATTATCATCAGGGGATAAGGAAAGGTGCAACCGGACAAGGGGTGTCCGGGCTCCGCTGACATCTGTCCACTGCCGGACGTGATCAATGGTGGGGGTAACAGGTGTTGGACGGATCTCTACCAATCCTAATGATAGGCTATCAATGTTATATGTCAAGGTGAACTCTTTAAAATAGAAGTGACTTATATTCATCCGTTTAATCCACAACTGGAAATAGTGTTGCCGCTCCAATGGTCCCTGAAAGTCTGTTTATTTTTTGCAGGCATGTCTACGTACATGTGACCACTGCAAACAATCACTGTCCTTACGTGTCATACATCGCAGCATGACCTGAGGCCAGTGATTGGCTGCAGCCTTCACATAGGCATGAATTATACCATATGAGAAGCAATACATAAAATAACCCCGTCACCCCCAAGAGTGGTTTGCACGTTCATGACCGGGCCACTGTCCCTTTATGAGATATAACTCTGAAACGCTTCCATGGATCCCGGTGATTCTGACATTGTTTCCTCATGACATATTGTACTTCATGTTAGTTGTAAAATTTCATTCTAATAACTTGCGTTTATTTTTGAAAAAAACGGAAATCTGGCGAAAATTTTGAAAATTTTGCAATTTTCCAATTTTGAATTTTTATGCCCTTAAATCACAGAGATATGGCGCCCAAAAAACTTAATAAATAACATTTCCGACATGTTTACTTTACATCAGCACAATTTTGGAACCAAAATTTATTTTTGTTAAGAAGGGTTAAAAGTTGACCAGCGATTTCTCATTTTTACAACACCATTTTATTTTTACGGACCACATCACATCTGAAGTCACTTTGAGGGGTCTATATGATAGAAAATATCCAAAAGTGATACCATTCTAAAAACTGCACCCCTCAAGGTGCTCAAAACCACATTCAGGAAGTTTATTAACCCTTCAGGTGCTTCACAGGAATTTTTTGAATGTTTAAAAAAAAAAATGAACATTTAACTTTTTTCACAAAAAAATTACTTCAGGTCCAATTTGTTTTATTTTACCAAGGGTAACAGGAGAAATTGGACTGCAAAACTTATTGTGCAGTTTCTCCTGAGTACGCTGATACCTGATATGTGGGGGGGGAACCACTGTTTCAGCGCATGGCAGAGCTCAGAAGGGAAGGAGCGCCGTTTGACTTTTTCAATGCAAAATGGGCTGGAATTCAGATCGGACGCCATGTCATGTCTGGAGAGCTCCTGATGTGCCTAAACAGTGGAAACCCCCCACAAGTGACCCCATTTTGGAAACTAGATCCCCCAAGGAACTTATCTAGATATGCGGTGAGAACCTTGAACCTCCCAGGGCTTCACAGAAGTTTATAACGCACAGTCGTAAAATTAAAAAAAAAAAAAAAAAAATTTTTTTCAACAAAAATGATATTTTCACCACCAATTTTTATTTTCCCAAGGGTAACAGGACCCTAATCGCTATTGTGCAATTTGTCCTGAGTACGCCAATACCCCACATGTGGGTGTAAACCACTAATTGGGTGCATGGCAGAGCTCAGAAGGGAAGCAGCGCCATTTGACTTTTTTGGCTGGAATTGGACGCCATGCCGCGTTTGGAAAGCCCCTGACGTGCCTAAACAGTGGAAACCCCCCACAAATGACACCATTTTGGAAACTAGACCCCCCAAGGAACTTACCTAGATGTGTGGTGAGCATTTTGAACCCCCAAGGGCTTCACAGAAGTTTATAACGCCCGGGTGTGAAAATGAAAAAAAAAAAAAAATCATATTTTTTTCTACAAACATGATCTTTTAGTCCCCAATTTTTTTATTTTCCCAAGGGTAACAGGAGAAATTGGACCCCAAAAGTTGTTTTCCAATTTGTCCTGAGTACGCCAATACCCCATATGTGGGAGAAAACTACTGTATGAGCACACGTCGGGGCTCGGAAGGGAAGTAGTGACGTTTTGGAATGCAGACTTTGATGGAATGGTCTGCGGGTGTCATGTTGCCTTTGGTGAGCTCCTGATGTACCTAAACAGTGCAAACCTCCCACAAGTGACCCCATTTTGGAAACTAGACCCCCCACGGAACTAATCTAGATGTGTGGTGAGCACTTTAAACCCCCAAGTGCTTCACAGAACTTTAAAACACCCGGGCGTGAAAATAAAAAAATCTTTTTTTATCCACAAAAATGATGTTTTTGCCCCCAATTTTTTATTTTCCTAAGGGTAACAGGAGAAATTGGACCCCAAAAGTTGTTTTGCAATTTGTCCTGAGTAGGCCGATACCCCATATGTGGGGGCAAACCACTGTTTGTGTGCATGGCAGAGCTTGGAAGGGAAGGAGCACCATTTGACTTTTTCAACGCAGAATTGGCTGGAATTGAGATCAGACGCCATGTTGCATTTGGAGAGCACCTGATGTGCCCAAACTGTGGAAACCCCCCAATTCTAACTCCAACCCTAACCCCAACACACCCCTAACCCTAATCTCAGCCCTAGCCCTAATGGGAAAAAGGAAATACATTTTTTTAAATTTTTCCCTAACTAAGGGGGTGATAACGGGGGTTTGATTTACTATTTATGGCGGGTTTTTATTTTTGGCAGCTATCACACGCTAAAAGACTTTTTATTGTAAAAACAGTTTTTGTATCTCCACATTTTGAGAGCTATAATTTTTCCATATTTTGACCCTCCAAGTCATGTGAGGTCTTATTTTTTTGCTGGACGAGTTGACATTTTTATTGGTACCATTTTCGGGCACGTGACATTTTTTGATCGCTTTTTATTCCGATTTTTGGGACGCAGAATGAACAAAAACCAGCGTTTTAAGAAATTCTTTTGGGGGGTGCGCTTACACCGTTCCGCGTGCAATAAAATTGATAAAGCGGTTTTATTCTGCGGGTCAGTACGATTACAGCGATACCTCATTTATGTCCTTTTTTTATCTTTTGTCGGTTTTATGCAATAAAAACAATTGTATATAAAAAATAATTATTTTTGCATCGCTTTATTCTGCGAGCTATAACTTTATTTTTTCACTGATGACGGTGTATGGGGGCTCTTTTTTTGCGGGACAAGATGACGTTTTCAGCGGTACCATGGTTATTTATATCAGTCTTTTTGATTGCGCGTTATTGCACTTTTTGTTCGGCGGTATGATAAAGCTTTATTTTATCCTTTGTTTTTTATTTTTATTTTTTAAGGGGTTCGCTAAAGGGGTTAATTAATGGGACAGTTTTATAGGGCAGGTCGTTACGGACATGGCAATACTAAATGTGTGTACTTTTATTGTTTTGGGAATTAGGGAACATTTTTTTTTTTTTATTTAGCGATTTTTTATAAATTAATCTGTCACAGGCATTGAAGCAGACTTCCTCATGCTGCGCTTTGCAGGCAGTGAGGAAGCCAGCTCCCTGCAGGCCCCCGAAGGTCCCCGCCGCCATTTTGGATCCGGGACCTGCAGGGAAGGAGACCCCCGCCGCAGCGGTGCACATTGAGCTGCGGCGGGGGTCTCAGGGAAGCATGGAGGGAGCCCCCTCCCTCCCGATGCTTCCCTAAACCCCCGGTACACTGCGATCGTGTTTAACGTGAGTGCCGCTGATCGCTATGACGTACTCTCCCGTCCATGGGCATAGGGGCCCGGGTCCCATGGACGGGATAGTACGTTAGATGGCACAAAGGGGTTAAAATACCAAAAAAAATCCTATTAAGTTGAGGCCTTGCATGTGGCATGATGTCAGTGCCGGCTCACAGGGGTGGGGGGGGTTGCACAGTCTATAGGCTTGTGCAGATGACTGGATTATTAGTCCAGATGCAATCCGACAAAACATCGGATCACACTCGGACCACATTTTTTCAATGCAAATGTCAAATTTTTTCCTTGGACAGAGACTTCCCGAAGACAAAAATCGTTGCATGCCAGAGTTTTATGCTATCCTCGGATTGCACACGGCCATGCAAGTCAAGGAAAACATCGGGCTGCATTCAAGATGACGGACTGACACAAAGGAGAAGATGGAGACTTCATTTTCCATCTTCTTCACATCTGAGAAAATTGGATCACACTCTGATCAGAGTCTGATTAGCATCATTGATACAATTTTCTCCAGTGACAAAATAATATGCACCTGCCCTATGTCTGACACATTAAGGGAAACCTCAGAAACTGAATACAACATCTATAAAACACACCAAAGTGAAATCGCCAACTGCATCAAGTCAGAACTTCCCAGAATAAGAAACATGAGGGAAAGCCACGGAGTCTACGCCCTGAGTGTCCCGACATGGCGCCCTGCACACATGCACAGCTGGATGCCCCAAACACAAAGGACAGCATTGAGAGCCTGACAAAGCCGCTGTCTCCACTGCTGCAGATTGTCAGAACCCTGTGATAAACCATGATGAGAAGGAAACAGATCAATATCAAACCAGAGTCCATACAAGGAAACCGGCCAGCGAGAACTGGAAACTTCTCACATACATGTCCTACGACGATAACGGAGAGTGTCAGCAAGATTTAGGAACCCAGCCCGACCCAATCTGCTGTCTACAGTGACAGGTTAATAATGACTATCTTCTTCAATTCCGGTAAGCTTGCCACACAGGACAAAAATACTATTGAAACCGCAATAAGGAGTCAGATGGGTGGAGCCTCTTTCTGCTTAAAGGGGTAGTCCCATCTCCAAGATCCTATCCCAATATGTAGTAGGTGTAATAATCATATCAGCAAGTATAAAAAAAACAAGGCAAAATAAAAAAGCATGTAAAAAAAAAAAAACGCACTTAAAAAGCAATTAAAAAAAACAGCACTGTTTTACTTATGTGCAGAAATGCTGCAGAAAATCTGCAACATGAAAAACTCATTGTGGGAACATAGCTTAAAGGATTGGTCCCTGATGTGCGTCTTCTCCTGGGCTCTTTGCACCTGTATGTGTCTTCAACTACATTTTTCTTTGAAACTCGGCAGCATTTCATCATAAAACAAAGATGTTGGTAATGAAGAAGCCGGTCTCCGACTCTTGCCGACTGTGGTTCAAACAGCATGAACGAGGTGGCAAGAACCCTTTAAATACAAGCTATGATCAGAAAATAAGCTATCGCTTATGTGCAGGTTTTCATTTTGTTTGTTTACAATAGTTTTTTTCTACATATATCACAATCAGTATTAAAAAAAAAAAAAAAAAAAAAAAAAAAAAAAAAATCTTGCAATTTTCACATTGGCCACTAGGGCTTTTTTTAGATTCTAACTTCCTGTTAATTCAGGAAATGTACACGTACATTAGCAATGCTCAAACCCCAACCCCATCTTTTGTACTGAAGCATTTAATGAGTGCGCAAAAGAGATTGTGAAGGGAGGCGAGGAGCTGCGACGTCGCCTATTGCGGTTGGTGGATCCTGTGTTGTCAGCTGTGCATAGAAGTGTTACCTGTCATTGTAATCCTGTCTCCTATAAAGAGCCTGCCGAAAACTGTTCCTAAAAGGACTTGATATAATAGTCTAAAAAAAAAGTCCCATTGGTCATTATGAGAAATTGCAAGATCACCAATTTTGTTTTTTTAATAAAAATTGTGAGATAAAAAAAATACATACAAGTAACACAAAAAAAATGATTCTACATCATTTTCTGATGAATGCTTCCCATTAAAATACACTCATCCAAGGACTAGAGCCGTCACAATTCACAGCCTATTAAAGGGAACCTGTCACCCTTTTTTTGGACTATGAGCTGCAGGTACCGACATCAGGGGCTTATCTACAGCATTCTGTAATGCTGTACCGATGTAACCTGAAAGAAAAAAAAAGGAGTTATACTATACTCACCGGGGGGGCCGTCCGTTCTTGGTCTGATGGGTGTCGCGGTCCGGCGCCTCCTATCTTAATACGATGCCGTCCTCTTCATCCCTTCCTGTCGTGGCTCCTGCGCAGGCGCACTGCTCTGACCTGTTGAGGGCAGAGCAGAATACTGCAGTGCGCAGGTGTCGGACCTCTCCCGATGCCTGCGCACTGCAGGACTCTGCTGTGCCCTCAACAGGGTGACAGATTCCCTTTAATGTTCATGTTTCTAGATCCCATATCCTCTCTTAAAAGCAATTGATTTCTTTTTTTCCAATGTTTCATCCATGTATCTCTGCGCTTCCATTGTAGACACAAACCGAGAACATAGCTTGTACAAATCTACAGCAATGAGCAATAAGTCTGCAGGATGTAAAACTCTTATGTTACAAAACAGCCGGTGGGGACAGAACGTAATAATCTTTATTTTTATATAGCACTAACATATTCCGCAGCGCTTTACAGTTTGCACACATTGTCATCACTGTCCCCAATGGGACTCAATCTAAATTCCCTATCAGTATGTCTTTGGAGTGTGGGAGGAAACCAGAGAACCCGGAGGAAACCCACGCAAACACGGGGAGAACATACAAAATCCTTGCAGATGTTGTCCTTGGTGGGATTTGAACCCAGGATCCCAGAGCTGCAAGGCTGCAATGCTAACCACTGAGCCAGTTTATTCTAGAGACATCAAAGTAAGTGTTACTGGAAAACCATTACTACTCAATAGCGCTGACGGCACAATATCACGTAGACAGGATGGAAGGTGAATCTTCAAAAGGAAGCAATAATCACAGCTTTACATTGCCAGATGCTGAGGAAAGGAGGAAAGCATTCAGGGTATGTGCAACAGTGACCGAGCTGATCCTTCCATATACGGCACAGAAATGTTCACCTTAAAAGGGTATTCCAGTTATAAATCACTTATCCATTGGATAGATGACTGCTGAATTGGTAGGGGTCCACCGCTGGGACTCCTAGGGGTATCATGTCTCCCAATCACAATGCTTTACTTGAATGGGAGGCGTGGGATATTCATGCAAGATGAGGCTCCAAAGCCTCAATCTTAGGATCCCTGGGGGTTCAACAGCGGGGACTCCCATGGTTACTAAGCTATCTCCTATCCAATGCATAAGGGGTGACTTGATTTTTTTTTTTTTTTTTGGGGGGGGGGGGGGGAATAGGCCTCTAAGATGAGAATTAAAAGGTACAGGTCAAACATAGGACACACCACTTACCTTACAATCCTCCAGTAAGAAAAGGAAGGAATTCAAGCTTTTATTTGACTGAAAAGACAAAAATAAAAACAAACCAGTCATAACGTGCATTTAGAATACATAGCATACACAATATAATATAAACACGGTATATATTCTCCAGAGGACTGCAACTGCCCATCGTTAATTACCAGGCACGGCAACATACATTTTGCAAAATTATTGGGAATGACCCGTCACCTACTGCAAACATAATGGGAATGGTGTGATACTGAACACACCCATCTGCATGGTGGGAGCTAAAAAGTTGCTAGATGGATCATACACAAAAATAAGGGGCACTTTTTAGTTTGCCATAAAGTCATGAACCGCCTGCAAAATTTAGAATAATTTGGTGCAGAAAAACATCAACGGAAACCACAAGCCACACAAAAAGAAAAATGTGACAAAAGAAAAAAAAAAAGCCCAAAAGATGAACTCTTTACTCCAAATCTGGCAAACCAAATGGCATATATAATGCACAAAACCTCTGAACAAGCCAGAGCCATAAGAAAGTCAACTGCACGTTGGGTCAAGTGCACACATGGTGGATGCAATGTGGAATTTTCACACAGTTTTGCAGATGGAAAATCTGCAGCATATTACAGAATACACATACACTAGGTTGAAGGTATATTCCGAATTATTTAAACGGACCACCATTACAAGGTGTAGGGAGTGATATGCCAAGCTTGATATGCCGAGGAGACGTTTCAGCCACAAAGTCTCCTCACCTCGGAATGTCAGGCTTGACATGTCACTCTCCGCAAGGAGAAACGTTACCCCTTGGATCCTATTCAGACGCCTCTCACCCAGCCAAACCAGATGTCACACGTTGCACTGATGAGGGGCAGTACCCTGAAACATAGTGTCTGCAAATTTAGATTCTGGTTTTGGCTGTTATCCTAAGTCATGTGACAAGGCTCGACAGTGTCGACTGACTTTTAGGATTGCTACTTCGTATAGGTGGTGCTAGAGGTCTAGTCCTCTTCCTCTCTGAGAAGACAATTTGTAGGGTTAAGGCTAGTTTCACATTAGCGTTTACGGCCGCAGCGTCGGGCTACGCAAGGCCGCCGCTAAGCCCCTCCCCCTGCCTCTGCCGGTAGCTCCGCCTACGGACGCATAACGCTGCATGCGTCCCCTATCTTTAGCACTGGGGACGCAGGCCGTGCGCAGTATGCGTATGGCGGCGCATGCGTCCTTTTGACGCTGCGGCCTTTAACGCAAATGTGAAACCGGCCTTAGCGACTCCCACCAATCCCGAGACCAGGGTTTTGACATGCTCTGTCTAAGTGAAGCATGAGCACCACCGCGCCATGTATTCTCTATGGAACTGCTAAAATGCTGAACCAAGGACAATGATGGGTGACAGCATTTAACAATAGCAATCAATATAGTTTGGAGTGGGGCTGCCAATGCACATTATATAGAGTTTCTTTTATTTGCGGAGGTGGTTTTGCTGATTAGTTATGTCAAATTAAATGGGTTTTGCAGACAAAAGAAAAATCCACAAACAAAACAGCTTAGAAGGAAC
Organism: Dendrobates tinctorius; assembly: GCF_039654945.1. Classification (NCBI taxonomy): domain Eukaryota; kingdom Metazoa; phylum Chordata; class Amphibia; order Anura; family Dendrobatidae; genus Dendrobates; species Dendrobates tinctorius. The sequence goes on along the minus strand of NW_027361810.1, from coordinate 43,455,792 downwards.
ATCTGCAGAGAAAACAGTGTCAAGCGGGGTATCGGGAAGCATTGGAGGAACTGGAGCAACGGGAGATAAATGAGAAAAGTAGGATTCCTTTTTAATTTTATAACAATTTATGTTGTCTTTAGAATTGTTTACGGCGGTTAAAGCCCCATACGCCGAATTCACACACAGCATATTTAATGTTAACGGATTCATTTGAACGGTGTTTGCAGAAACCGACCCAATCACATGTGTGGAGGGCATTTTCCAGTTGTAGAAATTTTAGCAGCAAATCTGCCATTGGTGAATAGACTATGCTGGGCACGTACGTGAAAAAAAAAAAAAAGACGCAATGATGTCTAAACATATGTGCACAGACTATTCTAAGTTTCTGAAAAGATTTGGAGAGTATCTGCTCCATAAACAAAACAAAAAACCCTCAGTGTGAACATACCCCAAGTCCTCATTCACACGTTCAGTATTTAGAACAGTATATTAGGGACACGTCACCACTTCTGTATTTATCACCCACTCCTCATTTTGGCTTACAAATACTGATGTAAAATACTGACCGAATACTGTACGTTTGAACCTGACCTAAGGGTATATCTACATGGCGTTTTTTGGACAGACACACCCATATTGTTTTTTGCAGAATTTTCAAGCATCTTTTTTCCTTAAAGCCACGTTCACCTGTTCAGTATTTGACAACAGTATCTGTAAGCCACAACCAGGAGTGGGTGATAAATACAGAAGTGGTGACGTGTTTCTGTATGAGCACACATTGCGGATCCGCAGCAGATTCTCCTGCGGTGTACAGTACCATTATATTCAATGTAAAATAAAAACACAGTGCACATGCTGCAGATTTTTCCACGCAGATTTGGTGCGGTTTTGAATCCGCAGCATGTCAATTCTTTGTGCGGATTCCGCTGCGGTTTTACACCTCTTCCATTATAGGAATCCGCAGATGAAATCCGCACAAAAACTGCAGAAAATCCGCAGGTAAAACGCAGGACATTTTACCTGCGGATTTAGCAAATTCCACACGCAGCAGAATCTGCAATATGTGCACATACCCATATACTTTTCCTCTGATTGTTCCGCTCCTGGCTTTGACGTACAAATACTGACCGTGTGAACATGGCCTAAAGGAGCTGAAAAACACTAAGCGGAAATAAAAAAAAAAAAAAACATCTCACTTCTTTGCAGCTAAGCCTAATGGAATCCGCTCCAAACCAATCAAAAGGTTGCAAAATCTGCATCAGAAAAAAAAAAAAATTCCTGCAGCTGTTTCTGCTGAAAAACCCGTCGCATTGATCCACCTCAAAAGCACTGTGTGTGAATGTGGCCAGATATAGAAATTCTGCAGGTTTGCTGCACGGGGGGCACAGCGCCAGCAAAGCAGAGATTTGAACAAATCTCATCCAAGAGGAATTTCACACAGCGGATTTTTACTGCCGATTCCCCCATTTTCCATGCAGTAGACCGAGCGCCATTTGTGAATTTGCTGCAGATTTCGTCTTTTGCACTGAATGTTAAATCCACTGCAGATGTTTATTTCTGCCGCACAGTGCGGATGCGATTTCTGAAAACATCAGCCATAATTCTGGTATTGTAAGTTGTAACCCACAGCGGATTTTTTCACATACAAATCAGCAGCGGAAAATCATTCCCTAGATGCTTTCCTGTCCTGATTTTGACGCTGAGGGCCGATGCATTGCTAGAGAACGCGTGCCGTCTGCAGGGGCCGCACCGCGCCCTCTGGACCGGTGTAACGGCCGCCGTACAGGACACAACTTTCCCATATCCCAGAATATCACATCCACCCAGAGAGGCAGATGAGGTCTGCAGACTGGGTGTCTGGGAAAGCAGAGTGCCCTCCCCTAGCATCAGTGCTGTCACCCAGCTTTCCCAGATGAATACACAGGAACAACAGCTGTCAGGGCATGCTGGTACCTGTGGTACTCTATACATAGTAGATCATAGAAATAATCAGCAGAACCCATAACAAACGCAGTGACAATTATGTGACAATAACAAGGCCTCGGTGTGAACCCTCATGTCAGCCTATTACCCATACAAACCGAATAACCAACCTCACGTCTCCCCCACCGGGTCCAATCTCGTCGCCGCCCTGTCTTCCCTGCGCACCCCGCCCGACACCGGCCACATACACTGCGAATGACTGATGCTGTACGGAGAACCAGACAGGACAAAAAAACCCAGCGCGCAGCTGCAATGACGTCACCCCCAGGAGAACTAGACGCTAAGAAGTAGAGCGCGCAAGAGATACTTCCTGTGTGTCTCCAGAGCAGGAGCCATTTTCCTGTGGATATCAGCGCAGGTTATAACGGGGGTTGGTCTCCGGGAAACATCACATTATTATACGGGTAGGGGACATGTGTTATATCTGTTGTCCTTGTGACACGTGTTTTTGCCAAATCTCTGGTGGTCAAAAATGTGAATGTTCGATGACGTCATTACTGATAATTATGGCTTAGGGTGGGCAACCCTGTCAGATAGGCCACCAGAAAAAGGGGAGAGGTGGCCAAATTAAAATTAACATATATTACACTATGACTGCCTCGCTGTACAGATTCTCTAAGACCCGGGGTCTTCAGCCTTTTCTTTTCCAAGGGCTACATTGTCATTTTGAACCAATTCCAAGGGCCACAATAAAACCTAAAGTGCCATTATGATCTGGGCCATTTATAAAGTATTGTCTTGTGATGGGCGAGTAGCATCATTGCTTGGGTCTCCCCAAGCATGCTCGGGGAGACCCGAGCAACGAGTATACTCGCTCATCACTAGTATATATGCGTGGTGCCCTGCGTCTATATCGCCACAAAAGGGTTAAATATGTACTGTTTGTATGTGTTTTGTGAGCAATGGGAGTTATGCTTTCCCTGCTAGAGACCACAACACATACACACAATTTGCCTCACTCCCTCACTTGTCTGAAGCTGAGAGCTTTGCAGACATACCCTAACTGGGAGGGGAAGGGGCCGAGTTGTTGTTCTCAGTGAACAAGAGGAGGAAGAACGTTTTGGTAGCCATGTTAAGACATGTGCTCTGTCCAGGATTACAGCTAATAAGAAGCATCAGGGAACCAGCCCCCAGACCATCCATGCTTTTAGAGCAAAGTGGTAAGCTGAGAGACTGTGTGGGATTATACAACCAGCAGTAAAGTGTTTTCCCTCAGAATACTGCAAGAACCTAGGATCAGTGAAGGATAGTGCAAGTGGGAACTTGAGCTGCTCACACACAGGATCCATGCTGCAAGTTGCCAAAGGAGAAATACACAGTGAGTAGAGGCAATACTGGGAAGTTCTAAATTCCGGGAAGCCTTGGTCCCAGAAGGGACTAGAATAGCAGGAAGTTACACTAAGTCACAGCAGAGGGAAGGATAACTCCCATTCTCCAGAGCAGAGTGTAACCTGGTGAGAGTTGTAATATCTCCTCTGAACTGCACCTGAACTACAGTAAATGATGAAGTGACTTTCCTTGTCTCCTGCCTTATTACTCCGTGCCTTCTACTTGCATCACAATCTCTAGGGGTCGTGCCGTGGTTGGAGAGGGTTTAACATCTGCACTGCCATCACCATCTACTCCCCCAGGGATCATCTGCAGTGTCGGCTATACTACAGTCACACACTCCAACTGGTGTCACGAATCACTACATAAACTTTATCCCCATCCAATTCTACCCCTTTTACATGACCGCCTGAGGCCACGGACCGGGTCACTGCCACTGTGACATTTCCCATTGAAGTTAACGGGCCCGGTGCTGAGTATCCCATGGCCTCTGGGGCGCATCATATGCGCGTTCCAGAACAGTCACTCGTCAAGAAAATTAGTCACTCTCTCACCTGTTTGCATTCTAGAAGGGAAGAGACCGCCCAACTTTTGAAGATCAGAAAGAGGGACAGATCATGTGGTGTAAATTTTGGCAGCACCCAAATACATTCCCATGTACCATTTCTTTCTCCCCTGGAAGGAAGAGGGGCAGTGAGGGACATTTAGGAGACGCGCGAGACTGCAAGGCATAGACCCAAATCCGGGACTGTCCACTGTATCAAGGATAGTTGAGACTAGGGATGAGAGGATAGATTCACAGGTCACCTGTCCAGATCAGTGGCACCTGGCGGCTGGACAGGAAGCCACGAATCTCTAACTTTCTGGCGTCCCCAACACGACTTTTGATCATCCAGGGCTGGAGCGACATCATCTGTGCGTCCTGCTCAGTGGCGTAGCTACTGTTTGTGGCGCCCTGGGCGGTCGAAAAATTTGCCGCCCCTTTGGTCGATGATAATCCAGAAGCATCCGAAGAGCCCACACTACACTCAAAGATCTGATTTTTAGTCTACTACTAACTCTGCTGTTATTATTTCTAAATTTCTAGACTCTCATCTTCTTGCAGTTCTCTATATATATGTATGTATTAGCTTGATGACCCTACTGAACCTCCACCACTGCCCTGCCGAGAACTGCACCATAAAACAGTGTAAGGAGACCCACGTGTCCTCCCTCTGCACAGACCCACAGTACACCCCCTACAGAGCCCTCATGTTCTCCCCTTGCACAGCCCCCCCTCCCCCGTGTACCCCCCTGCACAGCCCCTCCATGTCCTCCCCTACACAGCCTCCCCATGTACCCCCCCAGCACAGCCCCCCATGTCCTCCCCTACACAGCCTCCCCATGTACCCCCCCTGCACAGCCCCCCCATGTCCCTCCTACAGAGCCCCCATGTTCTCCCATACACAGCCCCCCATGTCCTCCCCTGCACAGCACCCTATGTCCTCCCCTGCACAGCCCCCCATGTCCTCCCCTACAGAGCCCCCCATGTCCTCTCCCTACAGAGCCCCCCATGTCCTCCCCTGCACAGCCCCCCGCGTCCTCCCCCTACAGAGCCCCCCCATGTCCTCCCCTGCACAGCCTCGCCGTGCCCACCTATCTGCACAGCCCCCCAATTCCCAGTATCCCTCCTCCCGCCCTCACCTGCCGGTTGCCGGCTCCGTTGAGCAGCAGCGTGCTCTCCCCGGCCTCCTCCAGCTGCTCCCGGCCGGACCACGACACCCTGTTGGCCACATTGGCCATGCTCTGTGCTGTGCAGCCGCTCCGCTCGCTGTTTGGGCATGTGACAGCCGGAGCCTCGGCAGATCCCACGGTCATGTGACTGCCAATCTACAGCGCTGCAGCTGGGTCATACCAGGAACGCGCGCCCGAGGCATGACGGGTAATGTAGTCCTACAGTGATACCATAACAACACGGCTGCTGGGGCCTTTCCTAAAAGCAGCTGAGGAGCTATCATGCTGCCGCGCCGCTCCCACACACGTGCCGCCTTGGGCGGACCGCCCCCCCCATGCTACGCCACGCCACTGGTCCTGCTTATCTCTATTTGGGACCTGTGGATTTATGTTTTGTTCCTTCCATTCACAGTTGGAGCCACCAATCTTTACGTAGCTGCCAATCTTTATGTAGCTTCACTATACAACATCTTTTTTTGTGTGTCTGTAAGGTCGTGTTCACACGTTTCAGAAATACTGTGTTTATTGTTTCCTGCAGGATCCGCACCGATCTAAACAATAACAATCTTCTCTCCCTTATTTGATGCATTTCTGGCGCAGATGTGAAGCCACGTTTTTAATATATTTTTTATAGTACAAAAAAAGCTTTGATTCTGCACTTAAAAAAAGTAACTGGAGTTTTTTACATAGGCTCCCCATAGAAGTCAAGACAGAAAAAAAAATCTGATCGCTGTGTTGTGCGGGTCATTACGATTACAGGGACACCAAATATGTCTGTGTTAATGACTGATTTGTGATGTTCACTATTAAAAAAAAAATGCATTAAAACGACAATATTTTTTGCATTATCAAGTATTTTTCATTATTATTTTTTAGTAATTCTATAGGATGAAAAAATCTCTTATTCTCAAATACATACCGTACTTTGTACATAGCCATGTATTTCTATCAATATAATCTGTGTGGAGTCAGATCCTGCAATACAGACCAAGTACACAGAATTCTCCCCTTACATCATCAGATCTTGTAGTTCAGCAGCTTAAGTTCCTGTCTGTAATGTTAAGGTTATGGGTTTCCGACCTGGGGAGACTCACAGAAAAAAAGCAAAGTTATGTTTTTTTAATTGCTTATTATTATTTTTACTACTTTTATAGGAACAAAAATAATCTTTATCTTCACCTCGGTATACAGGCACCATAGACATACATTGTTATACATAATATATCTCTATGGACATGTATAAACTGCTTCTGGCTTCAGGAGAAGGGAGCAATGAAGACGCATCGGAGAGGTGAGTATAGAAGCCGGGAGAAAAGCTGTGACGTGATGGGACGTGGGACTGAGCCCTCAAATTGGGACAGTCACGCCAAAACCGAGATGGTTGGGGGCTATGCATAAACCTACATGGAATAGAGGCTTCATTCATGTGCGGCCATCATCTATACAGGAGTCATCAGACACCCATTCAGCTAATATTTGGGGGTCGCAGACTGTCCTAGACAGGAAACCATAGGCTCCAATTCATCAAAGAGTTTACGTCCATAAAACTTTTTAAAAAGTTGCAAAATTTTTGTGCAACCTGAAGTTACACAAATATTTTGCAACTTTTGGTGTTTTTATGCCCGTTTCAGGCAGCTCCTCCAAAATAGGCAGAGCTAGGGAGGAGCCAGGGTCGCGTGGCTACACCTGATCGTCAAATTCATGAAAAGTGGCGCTATTTCTTATGCCAGAAATGTTGAGTAAATCTACTAGTGTAGGGACAAAAGAGGGAAGATTTGAACTTTTGTGTTTCTTTATTTAAAAAAAAAAAATTGTATCTATCACTGTATCACTGACTTCAAGCTGTGATCTTCTGATCAAATGTACTATACATACAAGCATAGAAGCACTGCTATGTATTGCAGAAATCATGATCTCCTATGAACGCCGACCATAGATTGGTGTTCACAGGAGGATGGTAATGACAGGCACGGGGGTCATCGGCAGACCCTCGGCTGTCATGGCAATTCATTGGTGCCCCGTGATTTTGCTTGGTCTTCCAGACCTTATCTTGAACTCCACTGTTCCTGTTAACTACCATTTCTTAATTACATTTCGAACTGAGGAAAGGGCAATGTGAAAACACGTTGCTATCCTCTTCTAGCCTTCTCTTGCTTTGTGGGCCTCCACCATTTTCAGACTGCCAGGCAGCTGCTTAGAAGAACCTATGGCTGCTGTTTTTTGGCACCAGGTTAGAGGAGGCTGGGTTTTTATAAAGCTGGGAAATTTGCATTACCTGACTTTTCCTAACGATGATCGTGAACAGGCCATAACCCTAACATGCTAATTAAGGTATGAACCTTTGGCAGTTTTCCGAGCACACAAATCTCCAACGGTGCCCAAACGTTTGCATCAACCCATTTTTGTTTTACATTTTAAAAATTTCAAAAAAAATGACAATTTTTTTCACCCTAAAATACAAAGGAAATGTGTCATTTTTATATATCTGTTACAATTAAAGCCTATGTATTTCAAGTCCCCTGCATGTAGTATATGATACATAGTACTGTTGCAAATTACTCTTTTTGACCTCTCCCCTCCTGTTTTAAGAATTCCCAAACTTGTCCAGCAGAGGGCAACTTATTTCCATTATTAGCTGCGCACTAGCCAAGTCTCCACCATATGAATCATAGAAATATGAACATCCAATTCCGGATTCAGATGGGGATATAATCTGGAAAATATAATGGTTTTTGCATGCTTTCTCTCCTATGAGGACAATGCAGAAGATATGCCTTCAATAAGTCTTCTGCTGTCATTACTATGCAGCGCCCCGACATACCCCATTAAAATCCATCTTGACATTTGCCATTATCCATTTGAAAATGGCTCTCCTTTCGCTGTTCAGGCACCGTTTATAGTTGTAAGTGATGACGCTAAAATAGAGTCTTAAAAGCCGCTGTTTTGTTCATTGATATATTTTATACCTTGTAATAAATGATTATTCCCACCTGTTTAAAAGAGAATCTGAAAGTTTGCTCACGCTGCCAGAACTAAGCAGCATTTCTGGTAAAACATGCGCTGGCTCCAATTCATCAAGACCGGTAATGTTAACCAGTATTGATCAGATGTGCCGAAGTCAAAAGCTCCTGATTCATTAAAAAAACACAGCTAGTCATGAATAAGACAAGCTGTGGCATCTCACCCCAGATTTAGCCATTTTGACACGCAAAGATTGACCTGAAAATGCCAAAAGTCGCTAAATTTTTGAGCAACTTCTCATGGTGCAAAGATTTTGCAACTTTTCAAAGCGATTTATGCCAGAATATTGGCATATTTGTGTTAATGAATTGGAATCTATACATCTTATCTGACCATTTAAAATTGGTCCTTGCCTGGTTCTCCCTTCCCAGGTCCTCTACACTGACTGCACTCTTCCTATATTCATACTAAAGGTGTAGTCAGACGACCGTACAACACGGACGATGATCGCATCTCAATGCTCGGACTGGCCAGCGCCACTCCTGAGCCGAGCGTGAAAGCATGTATTTCTATGCAGCTGTCATGCTCAGGTCAGAACAGCCGCCGTCTAGTCCATGCACTGTGATGCGATTGTCGCCCATGTTATACGGCCGTCATACTGTGCCCATAGGGTGAGACCTGTCAGTCATGGAAAACAGGATGGGAAGATCCAGCAGGAATCGACCTCAGACTAGATACTAGATAAAAGGGTGCTAAAATAAGGAGGTGAATATCATTGACTTAAGATAGACTGGATGTCTCCAGTACAAACCAAGGACATCAAATAGCACAATGGAAATGCTATATTTATATGTCATATTGATAATTATCTACTGTCAACACAATCTACGGATATATCTATGATTGGGGGTCATGATAGTGAGGATTTTCGGCCTTTGGAAATAACAACAGAAATGTAATACCTACAGTGCCTTGTGAAAGTATTCGGCCCCCTAGAACTTTTCAACCTTTTCCCACATATCATGCCTCAAACATAAAAATACCAAATGTAAATTTTTGATGAAGAATCAACAAGTGGGACACAATTGTGAAGTTGAACAAAATGTATTGGTTATTTTAAATTTTTGTGGAAATTCAAAAACTGAAAAGTGGGGCGTGCAATATTATTCGGCCCCTTTACTTTCAGTGCAGCAAACTCACTCCAGAAGCTCATTGTGGATCTCTGAATGATCCAATGTTGTCCTAAATGACTAATGATGATAAATATAATCCACCTGTGTGTAATCAAGTCTCCGTATAAATGCACCTGCTCTGTTATAGTCTCAGGGTTCTGTTTGATGCACAGAGAGCATCATGAAGACCAAGGAACACAACAGGCAGGTCCGTGATACTGTTGTGGAGAACTTTAAAGCCGGATTTGGATACAAAATGATTTCCAAAACTTTAAACATCCCAAGGAGCACTGTGCAAGCAATCATATTGAAATGGAAGAAATATCATACTACTGCAAATCTACCAAGACCCGGCCGTCCCTCTAAACTTTCATCTCAAGCAAGGAGAAGACTGATCAGAGATGCAGCCAAGAGGCCCATGATCACTCTGGATGAACTGCAGATATCTACAGCTGAAGTGGGACAGTCTGTCCATAGGACAACAATCAGTTGTACACTGCACAAATCTGGCCTTTATGGAAGAGTGGCAAGAAGAAAGCCATTTCTCAAACATATCCATAAAAAGTGTCATTTAAAGTTTGCAACAAGCCACCTGAGAGACACACCAAACATGTGGAAGAAGGTGCTCTGGTCAGATGAAACCAAAATTCGAACTTTTTGGCAACAAGCCAAACCATATGTTTGGCGTAAAGGCAACACAGCTCATCACCCTGAACACACCATCCCCACTGTCAAACATGGTGGTGGCAGCATCATGGTTTGGGCCTGCTTTTCTTCAGCAGTGACAGGGAAGATGGTTAAAATTGATGGGAAGATGGATAGAGCCAATACAGAACCATTATTGAAGAAAACCTGTTGGAGTTTGCAAAAGACCTGAGACTGGGACGGAGATTTGTCTTCCAACAAGACAATGATCCCAAACATAAAGCAAAATCTACAATGGAATGGTTCACAAATAAACGTATCCCGGTGTTAGAATGGCCAAGTCAAAGTCCAGACCTGAATCCAATCGAGAATCTGTGGAAAGAGCTGAAAACTGCTGTTCACAAACGATCTCCATCCAACCTCACAGAGCTCGAGCTGTTTGCCAAGGAAGAATGGGCAAGAATTTCAGTCTCTCTATGTACAAAACTGGTAGAGACATACCCCAAGCGACTTGCAGCTGTAATCGCAGCAAAAGGTGACGCAACAAAGTATTAAGTTAAAGGGGCCAAATAATATTGCACGCCCCACTTTTCAGTTTTTGACTTTCCACAAAAATTTAAAATAACCAATAAATTTTGTTCAACTTCACAATTGTGTTCCAATTGTTGTTGATTCTTCTCCAAAAATTTACATTTGGTATCTTTATGTTTGAAGCATGATATGTGGGAAAAGTTCCAGGGGGCAGAATACTTTCACAGGGCACTGTACACGAATTATGATATATCATAGTCATGCGTTTCTAAGATGTGAATGAATGCTTGGAAATATGTTGGTCATATTATTCCACTAGGAGGTTCCTTTGGGAAAATATGACAAATTAGAATTATGTCCTGCACCCATCTTTATTTGCATACGATTAGCCATACTCCTCTCTCCTGACCACGAGGAGGGGTGAAGGGTGTGGATGAGACCCTTTATTATATCTCATACTTAAAAACTCATTGTCCAATCCAATGAGAACAACTAGTATTGTAGATCTGTCTAAATTTCTGCGGTGAACTCTTTGCAAAGAATGGTTCATGCATCTAATTGTCAGGGTATGTTTTCACGGTCAGTAAACGATGCGGGTTGGACGCTGCGTACAGCCGCAGCGTACAATCCGCAGCGTCCAGATGTTACAGCATAGGGGAGGGGATTTTATGAAATGCCATCTAAACTATGCATGCAGGGACGCCTCCAGCATCCCTGCGGAGACGCACATGCGGCGCGTCTTTCCAGACTGCAGCATCTCTATTTATCTTGCAGAGACACTCAGTCTCCGAAGGATAAATAGCACAGTACAATGTACAGTATAGGATGCAGTGATTCTGCATGGTTCAATGAACACATGCGGAATCACCTGTGTTCAAAAGCCAGCAGCGCTTTGGAGGAAGCGGACATGTGCTGCCTACAAAGCGCTGCCGATAACGGACCATGGAAACATACCCTAAGAGTTTTCTTTATACCTTTTTGTTTTATGCTTTTTTTGCCTTGTGTATATTTCTTTTTATTATTTCATCTCTTGTACCTTTGTGAGCACTGTACCATTGTTTGTATATTAAATCTAACATGTAATAAGTGTGTTTTTTTGCTGCTCTAAATGTACACACAACCTCAAAGATGGAAAGTATGGCCTAGTTGTTATTACTCTATGAATTTCAGAGTGCAAGCAATGTACTAGTCTGGTGCTTGGGGAAGTTGGGTGTGTGTTTCTGCTATTGTAAACCAAGGGGTAACGTTCCTCCTTGCAGAGAGTGACATATCAAGCCCCACATGCCGTCGCCTGCTCACTGCAGTACTCTGCTCTGCCCTCAGCAGAGCAGAGCAGTGCGCCTGCGCCAGAGCCGCGACGGGCAGGAAAGAAGAGGACGTCATCGCTACAAGATGGGAGGCGCCGGACCGGACCGTGAATCCCTCCGGACCGCCCCTGGGTGAGTATAATCTAACTCCTTTTTTTTCTCTTTCAGGTTACATCGGAGGCTTATCTACAGCATTCTGTAATGCTGTAGATAAGTCCTGATGGCGGTGTCGGCAGCTTATAGGCAAAAAAATTGGTGACAGATTCCCATTAAAGCCAAGAGAGTCGATATTGACTATTAGGATTGCTACTTCCTGTAGGTGGCACTACAGTTCTAGTCCTCTTCCTCTCTGAAGAGACAATTTCCATATTTCCCAGAGGAGCATTGCGGCTTAAAAGTCTCTTCACTTCAGCATGTTAAAGTTGGCGTGTCGCTCTCCCCTTGGATCCCAGTCAGACGCCTCTCATCCAGCCAAACCAGATCCCACTTTTTGCACTTACGAGGAGCAGTACCCCGAAACACAGTGTCTACAAATTGAGATTTTGCTTTTAGCAGGTACAGCAGATGCCATGTTCATATTACTCCCTCTCCAGCCTGCAGGTTTTTTGGCCTCTGTAGTCCTGTTGTTGGAGTACTCATCGGCAAGTGTCGCTGTTGCAGAGCCCCCTTTTACTTCTGGTCACAGATATACTGCTGGAAATCCACCGGTCAGTTGCACAAAAACTGCTTAGTTGCGATGAGCTCCTTCAGCTGCTGGATAGTGATAAGCTTCAATCCTGTGATCTATTAGTCGACTGCTCTCAGTTGGGCCCGCATGTGATTGACCCAGCTGTCTGCAGGACCTCGCTGCATACTCAGGATCTTCTTCCTGTTCATCTCAGGGGTCAAGTTATGCTGCCAGACCAGAGCCTGCTTGATATCCTCAGAACTTAGGATGGTCCCGCTGGGCAGGTACCAAAAATTTCCGGGGCCTTACCCATGAGGCGAAGGGTTAATAACCAGACCCACTGGTCCTCAGGCAGATAGTATGTAATACCAGTTTTTTCAAATGCCAACAAGAAAGTGTCCAAGTTCCCTCCTTTATCCAGCAGGTGGAAGTCCTCCGGCAGCTGGAGTTGGAGCTTGAGCATTTGGCACTGGTGCTCGCACTCAGCTTCCTCACAACTTTCTGTTGGTGCCATAAGGATCTCATAGGAGACCTTGTCTCCAGTCTTGAGTCTGGCGAGGGCAGCTTGCAGGAAGGCACCCAAGCCTGAGGAAAAGAGCAGGTGGTGAGCGACCCATTGTGGGACTGACTGCCGGCGACTGGGTCCTTAGGGAGCCTGGGCTGGATTCTCCCTCTGCTTGAGCAACATCATCTTCTACCTCCTTCTGACCATCTGTAGCATTGGCCATCTCACTGGCTCTGCCCCTGGTGACACCGGCCATCCTTGCAATCTTTGGTCACTGACACAGAGCTGAAACCTGATGCACCCACACACCTTACAGTATTTGCACTCGGACTGTCTAGTGCTGAGCTGATCTTAAAACCCCAGTGGCAAAAGCTACTGCTGGTGATCTTTAGTGTCTTGGAGTATGAGTCTCACACTCACATACACTATTATCTCGATTCTACCGTGCTGCCACCACATGTGACGAACCCGCACCTTGCATCACTATTACGTCAGACAGATCACATTGTACCGTTTCCCCACTTGCACCAGTGTGACATTCCGCACCACCTGGGGACACGTAAGGTCAGCTTGCCACAGTTTTACTCAGACACCTCCTGTCCACATGGGCCCAGAAAGGCATGTGGAGTGAGGAATGTGGTCCACGCAGCCGCTGATGTGGCACAACACTCGCTCACAACCCTGACAAGCTGAGAGGCCCCTTTCACTAGCACCAGTGAAACAGAGCCTTATCAGCCCGGTAGGACTGCCACCAGTTTCTCGTTAGATATAAACCCTGTCCAGCGTTAATGTCAATACATCGGACCAGAAACCAGTCCCGGTAGCATGTGAAAATAATACCGAGAACACGGACATGTGGATCAAGATACAAGGAGAACCCAAGTGTAAATTATTTATTTAATCACCTTAAGGGCACCCTAGACAAAACACTATATACACTATGGTTATGCATATGCAATGGTCAAATATCTAAATACAGGAAGTAGGACAACAGTATAAGCAGAGGAAACAAGTCAATTACAAGTTTGATGTTCGACCATCTGCTATCTTGCATAAGGGCCAACTGGTTCCAGGTCTTTCATGCACGTTACTCAATGTGGCCCCCTTTAGAAGTGAACAGCAAGCATGACAAAGAGAGAGTGTGAGCACATGGCCTTACACAAGCCTTTAACTCCTTGGTCAGTGATACCCTTTTCCGCCCCTGGGATGGTCCTTATCCCCCTCACCTGAGATTTGTAGCTAAAACTCCCAAAACCTACGAAAGATCATGACTTCCCAAGGTCATAGGGTGGCATTTCTGATGTCAAAGGAACCGGCCGGCCCCAAGATCTCTGTGGGAAACAGTTACACAGCATGGGCTCCACAGGGGGTCATCCTGTATGAGCTTTAATGCTAGCTGGGGTGCCTGACCCATCTGCTGAGCCAGGTGTCCTGTTACAGCTACACATGCTGAAGGAGGATTGTAAGCTACTGTTAAATCCCCCCATAGTCTTCACATACAGTATATTACCTATAAATTCTAAACATACAAAAATTATAAAGTTATAAGCTCTGTATTTCTGCTGCTTAACAAGGACAGTGAACAAAAAAAATTACCGGTATTACTGGTTGTGTGCCAGGCTGCTTGTCTTAGTCCAATAGCTGTGTTTTTCTCCTTAGTAGGGGCAGTAGGGTCAGCAATACTTGATTAAAATCTCCTGCTCAAACCATGTGCTGTAAGCTGTAACTTGGAATTTGCTTTACTCCCAGAAGCAGGAGCAAAGGAATGTAAGAAGTTTTGTGAATATGACTCTTTGTTCACCGGGTATAAAAGCAGCATTGATGGGCAGGAAATAAGTTTCACCACTGATGTCCATAAATTCACTATAGCTAGCTGGTAGCCACTAACGAAAATATTAAAACGACATTCATAAACCCGCTATAAATTATACAATTTTTTTTTTTATGTTTCAAAGATCATGATAAACAACCGGTAGCATTCAGAATCCCTTTTCAGAAGCCCATTGGGAAGATCCAGCGCTAGACGGAGCAGATCCGGCTGGTTTGACATTGATTTCATAGAAACTAGTTAAAGAAATTGCCGCATCAATACAACCCATGCCCTGTGGGCATCATAAAGGGTGGTCTCTGCTTGGGACTTTCTATGAGCTAGAACAGAGAGCTGTCCATGTATTACATGGCCATTCATCTTTATGGCTACCATACAATACTGCACTCTGGTTGGCCTTTGAATACTTTCCCAACAAAACCATCTGTTTGCCAGAGATGTCTGGTGCCAGACCTGCGTCAGTCACCTGGTTCCCACGTGAAAATGGTTGTGTGTGATAAGATAATCTCTCTAATAATACCTGCTTGACCCCTCTAGCTTCACCCTAAGAATTTTGGGAAAAAAAAGCAGAAAAGTGAATTTTAATAAATAAATAAATAATGGCTAAAATACATGGTGAATGGGCCCTTTAAAAGCTGTAAGCTAAAAGTAAATTTCTGCCTTTGATCTTTTTTATTATTTTTTTTTTAAAGGGTGAACTCACATACAGCAGATTTTGATGCAGAAACGTCTGCAACTGCTCCTTCTCACTTCAAAAAACTACATTCAGACGCGTGTAACCAAATTTTAGTCTCAGACATGTCAAAATCACTCTTAATCTAAAATTTTCACCTTTTAATTTGTTAATATATCTTTAGAACACTCAGCACTTTGTTTTCACGAAAAAAAAAAAAAGCAAGAGTGTGCATCAAATTTCTGAAATCTCATGGATTTTGCTGGTACTGTAAACACAGAAAGAAACCCTGCCTGTTAATATCGCCTTTATTTTTGTGTATTTATCTATTGACACTGCTCCTATCACTTAGGCCGGAGTCACACTTGTGAGTGCAATGTGAGAAACTCGAAAAGTCTCTCGTATCAATATCTGGCACTGCCGCCGGCGGTTCGGACCGGAGCATTCAGCTGCATAGAAAGACATGCAGCCACACACTCCGGACCTGAGTGCCGGCAGCAGTGCCGTGTATTGAGGTGAGAGACCAATACGAGTATCTCACATTGCACTCGCAAGTGTGACTCCGGCCTTAGGATACATTTATGGAGCGCCGTCAGTCACCAGGGCAATGGGGTACTCTGTACCGGGCCCATTGATCTCAGTGGGGGATGTCACGGCAGCTGTGACCCGGCCCGTGGCCCAGAGCTCCATTGAAAAAGGGGAATAAAGTCTATTGGTGATTCGTGACGCCACCTGTGGTGTTCGGCAAGGGAGGTGTTAAGCCAACGCTGCATGCAGATCCTCTGGGACTGATGGTGTGGTGCAGCAAAGATGTTGAAGCTCCCCACAGGTGGAGCTGTAGTCCCAGGGCAGTGTAGTAAATGAAGAGGCAGGGGATAGGCACAGACAGTGTAGTGGATGGCACCGAGATGTAGCCGTGCTGAATGCGTTGGTGCAGGAATAAGTGGAGGACACCAGGGCATGCAGTTCCAAAGCTTTACTCACAGTCTGTTGTGCAAACAGGTGCCCGCTTCCGTGCCATGTCCTCCAGGTCCAAGACTCAGTCAACCTCCAGGCCCGATGAAGCACTCCTTTCCAACACTCCGCCAACGTGTGCCTTTTCTGAATGTCTCATCTTATAGCACCTAAGAATGAAGTACTCTCAGTACTGAGTTACACTGGAGTGCCTCCTGTCAGATGTTCCTATGAACTTTACTTGTATGGCAGACAGCTGTAGCCTGCTTCGGGGACTCCTTGCTACTAAGTCCCGGCTCACTTCTCTGATGCTGTTGTGCCCCCAAGTCTGGTGTGGGAATAAAGTGGTCACTACTTCTATTCCTCCGGTGTCTGCTGCAGGACCATTAGTATCTATACAACCTTGGGGATCGGGCCCCGGCATTACACTTAGAACTTCTAGGAAGGGTTCTCCTCTAACCCAAGTCCTCGGTTCTCTTTTCTCCTCACGTTCCGAACTAATCTTCCCTTCTTATGGAGAATTTGGCTTTCGGTCTTTGTTGCTCTCTCACTCTTCCTCTCCTATGCCAGCAGACCCAGGTCACTGGGATCTGCTGCTGCACTTCCATCCATCCCTCTCTCTGGGGATCCACTCAGCCGCGCTCGCTGGCTGACTGCTCGCTCTCCAACTCAGACTACCAAAAACTCCTAAAACTTCCCGCTCTCTCAATATATACTAACTCCACCCGCCTCCCAGCACGTTTCGTGTTCCAAGCAGGGAGCCACAAATGGGTGCTTTGCTATACTCCAAGCAGGGAGCCGCCGAAGGTGCTTTGCTACACTACTTTGTGGTGTGGGGGTACAGGTGTTGGAGTGTGGTTAGGAGTCTCCACCTTACCTGGATGGTGGGATACCACACCTCAGGAGGAGGTGCAGTACCTCTGTGGCGACTGAAGCCTCAGGGGCGCCTCATATACACTGAGCAATAGTGAGGAATGTGCTCTCCTAGGAATAGGGATGTGCGGACCTTCTTGTCTGGTACCTGACCCAAACTTTAGTCCAAAGTTTGGATTGGGTACCAGAACTGTTCCAAAACTTAAACTAGAACCCCATTGAAAAACAATGGAGATTTGAACTTTGGATCTGGATAAAAAAAAAAATCCTCTCTCAGACTTCTCCCGGAACTCCAAATTTGCACACATCATTAAAAACAAAAATCCTTATTGAATCAAATGTTTGTATTATCGTTCCAAGGTTATCAGCGTGTGCAGAGTTATGGCGGCATGCAGCGCAACAACACATAACCTTGGAAAGGGAAATCAGATCATGCAAAAGATTACCAAGTATAAAGCTGCACGGTATGCAAGCAAAAAGGGACAAATATACAGGTGCTTCTCACAAAATTAGAGTATCATCAAAAAGTTTATTTATTTCAGTTCTTCAATGCAAAAAGTGAAACTTGTATATTATATAGAGTCATTACACACAGAGTGATCTATTTCACGTGTTTATTTCTGTTAATGTTGATGATTATGGCTTACAGCCAATGAAAACCCAAAAGTCATTATCTCAGTAAATTAGAATACTTTATAACACCGGCTTGAAAAATGATACCAAATAGTAGCGAAGTGTTCCATCATTTATATCAGATGATGACTTTCAGGGCAGGTGGAGACAACTGTATTTTCGGTCCCAGTGCGAGCAGACAAAACATTGCATTTCTCTCGGACTTTTTTATTCCATGGGGGTGTGCAAAAAAAAATAAAAAATTGCAACATATACAATTTGCATCCAATATTCGGATCACACTCATCCATGCAAATCAATGATTCCGTGGAAAAAAATCACATCTGAGTACAGACCAATTATCATGAACTGACAGAATGGCAAAGATGGGGAATTCCCCCCCCCATCTTCTCTTCCGAGAAAATCGGATCACGCTCTGATCAAACTCTGATTAGAATAATCGGACAAATTTCCTCAAATGACAGAAAATACAGTCATGTGACCCTAGACTTACTATTACTACTGCAGGCACTATGGATGGCAGTAATAAGGGCACTATTACTGCTATGGAGGCACATTTTGATTTATCTAAAAAGGATTCCAGTATGTGACACATAATACTATGTTTTCACATATTGGGGCATATTTATCAATGCTGTCTAACATCAGCGCTGCGTCCAAAACGCTGCTATTCCTGATCATGGACACACACGCTTACTCAAAACGAGCATGCGAGTATTAGAAAATTGTTTGGTTCAACCAACGAGCTCCGGAGCATTTTTAGTGCTCACTCATCTCTACTTAACACCCATTTTCAATGAAGTCATACCTCGATGTTGCTGAAAATGTCTAAAAAAAAAAAATTTGCAAGTCATATTATTATCTTCTATACTTTGAGGATTACAATACTTGTAAATTAAATTATAAGCGCTCACTTAGCAGACGTTTCATAATATGCATAATGAGTCATTAAAAATGTGCAATTTAATCATTTTCTGATATCAGTGGTAAACCAAGATGAAGAATCACAATAAGGTCTTGAAAATATTTTGTTCATTTCTGTAATAATTATTTATTCTGATCCTAAATTCCTATAATTATCCTTTTTATAATACTAATGGTGCATTATGATAATGTGCACTGGATATGACTGGAGCCATTTTTCAGTAATTTTCTAAACCTCTTTATTCCGTTACTCATATTTCTGCGCAATACAGATGACTTTTATGGTTTGGTTTTCCTTTCTGATCTGTTCTATGAAGGCAAATCCTCGATCATTTAACTGTGTATATCAATTACACAATATTAACGAGCCCTTAATTTACCTCCATTTAATGTCCACCATACACATTAAACCAACGATGGACTAAACCGCCGATATCGACAGGTTTGGTCGATATAATGTATTTGGGCGATCCCTTGACATTGATGATTGACGTGGGAGATAAGGATCCCATGTGTCCAATTTCAGACAGCTGATCATTTTGAGATCGAGAGTCGCTGTCAGACTCCTTAAGAGAGAGCACAGGAATGCTCGGCCAAGCAAGCGTTACTAACTATGGGAGCGTCGGGCAAGATAGCGGCCGACCAAACGATCGACTAGAGCATCGTTCAGCCAACAACAAGTTATTGTATTGTGGGGTTTAGAAAAGTTTCTCCTGTTTATTAACACATGCAACCTGACTTTCCACGGTTACCTCTAACAAATTAATTTTCAATGTGGACAAAATTTTGCATCTGCTGCCAAAATAAATATCCTGGGTGCTATCTGTGCAAGTAGGTGATGTATCCAGCTGTAATTGACTTTGTCCCTTAATATTGTCAATAGAATCAAAAGGAAGATAGAATTTAATAATTGATGTATAAATCCAAATCAAGTAATATTAATCTGTTTACACATGGATTTTTGTACTTTTGCAGCATTCACATGCTTGTGATCCACCGACCGGGTGTGGTCCACGTACTGTGTGTGGTCCACAATGTCAAGACCAACTGTGGGTCTCCTGACCCAAACTTACATTATGTTAATTTGCGGCAGGAGACTACTTCATTTTTGTTAGTACGTGGAACATGAAAAACGGATGTGGGAATGTAGCCTAAAAATGTCGACCCTCTACTGTAGGTCCTTACAATTAAGCTATGTTCACACAGATTGTTTTTTTTTTTTAAACAAATTTTTAGCATAGGTTCTGTCTTAGGGAAGAGTCAGATTGCCCGTATTTCTCATGCGAGAATCGCATCGTAAACCTCATCCTGGCTGTTGACTTGCTTGACAGCTGCATAGTAATCCATCATGCTGTCTTGCTCAGGTCAGGAGAGGTGCCGGGCCAGTACATGCAGCGAGATGCGTTTCTAGCACGAGTTATACGATTCTCGCGCGACTTATATGGCCGTCTAACTCTGCCCTTAGACTTCTATTATGGATTCTGGAGCAAATACAAGCTGGATATACATGTGGTGTGAACATACCCTTCCTGTTGCATCCTGAGATGAATGCCAGGGTTCACTATCACTGGTATTTCCTTTAGGAAGTTGTAGGGGAAATCTTGTATTACATGATGACCAAATAAATTATCTGTGCCCTCAGGAGTGAGATGTGCTGTGTTTTAGCAGCTCTCCACTTTTGCTCACAAAGCGGGTCCCAAGCATCAGGTTCCTCATGTTTGTCTCCTTTATGCTCTAGGACAGTGTTACCCAACTCCGCTCCTCAAGAGCCACAAGTGGGTCATGTTTCCAGGATTCCCATAGTATTGCCTGGGTGATAACTGCATCAACTGCACAGGCAATAAATCCATCACCAATGCAATTTTAAGGAAAGCCTGAAAACATGACCTGTTGGTGGCTCTTGAGGAGCGGAGTTGGGGAACACTGGTCTAGAACAAACCCTTGGATGATATTTTTGTCCTTCTATACCTTTTGGTAATGAGACTAGTTGGCAGCTGGTGGTGCCAGTCAGGATCCAGGATTTTGTTGTGGTTCCTTTTTAAACAGAAATCTCAATGCAGATGTGAGCAGAGCTGAATATGTCATTATCTTAGAAAATAAAAACATACTGAGGTCCTTTATTTCAATTTCTGATCAGCGGAGATCACGCGCCTAGCACATCCACTAATAAACTTTTACCAACTCCTACTGCCCTGCGCAGCTCCATTCAATGAGCAGTGGCCGAAACAAAAAAACAGCTGATCAGTGGTGCTGTCAAGTGTCGGACCCCCACTGTATATTGATGACCAACCCTTTGGATAGATCATCATTGTATTTTAACTCCAACTTTGCTTTCAGTGAGTCTAGCAGATGTAATTTGGTGGGGAAAATTTAACAGAATTTACTACATGAGTGAATTGCTCTTACTGATTTAGTAATCATTTTAAACAATCAACTTAGAGGTATGGTAGAAAAGAAAAAAAAACTAATATTTTTACAAAAACAGCATCATTAGCGGTGAAGCTTATGGGCCTCAATGCAAAATCTCCAACAGGACCCTGGTAATCTCATATAGGCCAAATCAACCTTTTCGGTCCCCATAGGCTCCAGAGCACTGGTGCAATTACAACTCCTGCATCCATTAGAGTTACACCCCTGAGCATCACTCTTATCTATTGGCAGTGTACCTTAAAGGGAATCTGTCACCTCAAAAAACGCTATTTGCCTGCAGATATGGGGTTAATCTGCAGACAAATGGCGCTACAGTGCTGCCCAGCCACCTTACTGGAAATAAGTTTTTAGCCTTGGCGGTGTGCACGGAGCAATTACAGTCACCGATCACGGCACCACTCGTTATCCTGTGAATGGCGGCTGTAAGCACACCCTTACAGCGGCAGCTCATAGTATAGTGAGGGATGACTTTAGCCGCTCTGCACACACCGCCATGACTAAAAGCTGGCAGCTCATGGGTGGAAATAACTTCACTTTCTCCTGGTAGCCACACTTTAAGTACAATGCTGCCCAGCCATCTTAATGCTATTAACCTACAGACTGACTCTATATCTTGTTTTTCCAAGGTGCCCGAATCCTGCTAAGCACAATCACTTCAATGATTGCACTTAGCAGGATTCAGGCACCTTGGAAAAACAAGATATAGAGTCAATCTGTAGGTTAATAGCATTAAGATGGCTGGGCAGCATTGTACTTAAAGTGTGGCTACCAGGAGAAAGCAGCTTTATTTGATACAATGCAGATATAATGGAGCTGACTAACACCGGATATTGCTTTTTTTTTTTTAAATCAAATATTTTTATTTATTGGAAAAGTTGTTGTTTTTTTCCCCCCTCAATTTTTTTTACAACACATATCTCCATAATCAAAGCGTCTCTTTATAAAAAAGTATAAACAAAACACAACAAAAAGAACCTAACATAGGGGTTACAAACATGCATCATTCCAGTATATCGATCAGGCTAGCTCTATACTGTCTAATAATTTGCAGGCATTGCATTATACAATCATAAATCTATGATCTAGACGTCCCTTAAAGAAGAATATTATTATTATAATAAACATTTTGATCCTAAATATAGGTATATTACAACACCAATAATACATATTGAAGAATTCTATCCATATTACAGTGATGTATCGGCTTCAACATCGATCTCTACCCTCCCGGCAAGTCAAATTGCAAACAGCAACAACCCTCTTGATGGCATTCCAGGTGTATTCACCCATGGAACCCATATTATCTCAAATGTTTTCATTGGGTTTCACTTTTTATATATACTCTTTTCCAATCTAATAATGTCATTTATCCTATTTTTCAATTCACTTATTGATGGAGGTGAGGAATTAATCCATTTGGATGCAATATGTTTCCTGGCTTGGAATCAAATACGTGAAATCCCTATTGTAACTGTGTCAAATTCCATATCATCTTCTAATATTACCAGTAAGCATTTTTTGGAGGGATCGATTTTATATACCTTTTTTTTAAATGATAGACCGCACTCCCTTCCAGTATTTTCCCATCTCTCAGCACTCCCATATCATATGTAGCAGACCTGCATCATCCATTTTACATCTTGGACACCTGGCATCAATGCTAGATCCTATATTACATAGGAACCTAGGAGTCTATTTCCTATGGACTAATATAATCTGGGAAAATCTCTCTGCCTCATTTAACGATAACCGGGGTTCCAACTCTAATACCTATTCCCATTGATTCCCTAGGATCGGCCCCACATCCTCCTCCCATTTTTGTTTGGCTTGTGAAGGGAATGTTGTTTAATTAAGTATTGAGAATTAGTTGCTAAATACCAGAAATAGGACCGTCGGAGTTCAGACATAGCTTTTAGACAAGAACGGAGCCATTTCTAATATTAGACGTTTCTCCAGACTCTTCTTTTGTAACAATTTTAATGCCAATTTGCTAATCACTTTTCAGATTTGTGATGTGAAAATTCTGCAAATCAATTTGCCCCATGTTACTGTATCCTAATGGTAGTTGGCTTGCAAATCAATTTTTGAACATTAAGTGGATGAATCTCAATTCTATACATCATGAAAACAGTATAAATCTCACCATAGAAAAAGTCATCAGGTTTACATTTTATTTACAAAATACACTTACAGGAGAAATCCATCCAAACTTGGCATTATCTAGATATGCTTCAGCAGATACCACCAAGGTAGTCCATGAGTTTAGTACTACCAAAAGAACAAAGGGACTGAATTTTAGCCTTTCGTTGGGGGATTTTCAGGCTGTATCTTCAACGTGTATTGAGGGAACAAGCTCCTGGAGTACAAATTTGTGATTTCACAGGTCCTCTATTTACCTAATGGCGGCCAAATGATTTTCCTTTTGGCCTCCATCTAGCCAGTATGTGCCCGCAAACAGTTTCTTCCCGTGTGTAGCGCAAAGTTTCTAAGGAAAGCGTATACAGTGCAGTATAGTCTCTTACAATGGAGCGATATGGTGGATGGATCTCACAAAAATTTGATGGGATCCAGATGAAACTCCTCCAGCAATTACATTACATATTTCCTCCCAACCGTGGTCACATGGTTGATCTTTGCCCGGCTTCATCTAATTTCAGGTTCCTTTTTCTGGCTTCGCTGTTTAAATCCTCATCAGATTTTCCTTTGCCATAGTCGGTGGTGCTGGCGTCGTCAGCAGGACTTCCAAATGGATGTTGGTCTTTCAGGACGTGCTCAGGTGGTCTCTTCCAGCCTGATCGTGTGGTTATCCATATAATTAATCCACCAAAAACAGCAATCATGAGCCCCAAAGTGTTCACGAAGACTCCATGTGGTGGCAATTTACTGTACGGCGGATCTTTCCTTTAAACAGAGAATAATGGATTTGGTTATTACGGAGTATTCTGATGGTAAGACTTGGCACCAGTTTTTACTTATTGTCTATATAGGCAATATCTGGTAGATCGAGAGGGTTTTGACCTCTGGGATTTAAACCAGTCAATTGTGTGCCACATTTTGCTTTCTTCATTCACCTCTGAGGTAGGTTAATATCGGAGATGAGCAAAAAAATATTGGTCTACCCTAGTTCGGCATCCACTTTGGTGCTCCGTGGCAGCCGGATCAGGCCAGGATAAGCTTCTTTAGCTAGCACCTGATTGTTGGCATACTGGGCGACTCTTTCCTTCTGATTACTAAACCACCCCTGCAACATCGTGGCAGGACTCACAACATAACTTGAGGACTAGTGACTTATATGACGTTTGCAGGGACCTAGTCGTCAACCCCGGATGCCAACATTTAATTGCAGAGAGAGGATGTTTGCCGTTCACCAGTCTGGCTGCCACTGTGGGGAGGTCGGCCATAAGGTCCATAAGTGGATGTTGAACCAGAGTGGGCCAAATCCTTTTGCTCATCTTTATTTAACATAGATACAAAACTTATTATAATTAGTAGAGTCAATTTTATGGTGATGACACTTACAATGAAAATATGAGTTTCTCCGTGATTCCCATAAGTGACGTTGCAATAATACCACCAAACAGAAGTAGACCAGAGTAGACGTGGATCGGCATAAAAGCAGCTCGTAATGAAACAGAGGTGAACGGAAGAAGGTAGACAAAAATACTGACAACGAGCTGAAAAGACAAAATTAAGAATGCATTGAGGATTTGGGGATGATGTTTAACATCAATAAATAACTATAGTTTTTTATTAACTAAAACCACATACTGACAGGTTTTTTTCATCCATCCTTCCTGAGCTACAACAGTCAAATGGACCATAGAACACAATAGCCTGGAGATGTTCATTGACCTCTATGGGACAGTGTTCTAGGCATATGCTTTGATCTGTGCAGGATGGGAGAAGAGGTGTGCTGTGACCATCAAGTATTGGGAGTGGTGGATCGGAGATTGACACAGATCTGTAAGCAGGATTTCACCCCACAAAACTATTTAAATGTGCATGTAGCTCTTTCAAAAGGTACGTCCAGCAATACCTTTACATGGCCCGTCCGTTCCTCCATTATCCATGTTTGAATTAATACACAAATGAAGCTGAGGAGTTATGTGTAGCTCTGAAGCCTCTGTCACCCCAGCTCTATTCCCTACCCAGTGCTGCCTCCTCCTGCTTGATGTCTCCTTTGCGACATCATAGAGGCTATCAGTCAAGCAGGAGGAGGTGGCACTGGGTGGGGAATAGAGCTGGAGTGACAGAGGCCTCAGATCTACCATAGCTCTTCAGCCTCATTTGCATATAGTTTGGGGTGTGAAATCCTGCTGATAAATTCCCTTTGAATACAAATTTGCATGCAGCATGTTAAAAATATGAAAGATAAATAAATAATCCAGTGCTGAAAGGCAGAATAAACTATAGTGCCTGTCATGTCCCACGACTTGGGAAATCATTTAATATTTGCATTGCTTGTGTTGTATCCTTGTTGCTAGGCAGAAGTTTGCCTTTCCCTGTATTTTGTCCCAACTCTCTCCCTGTAGTCCTGTGATGTATGTTTGTTCCCTCCTTCATTCTCCATTTTGTGATCGGCCCTCCATCTGTATGCATCTTCTTACATGTCCTCTGAAGAATATTCCTTTTTACCTGCTGCTTTCATCATAATACAAGAATTTCAGTTAAAGCATCCCTCTTTTCCTGGAGTCTTCTTACATGAGATCATGGCTGAGTTAAGCTGTCTGATTAATCGGTATGAACGTGAGTACAGGTCGATACGGAAAGGGCCCAGAAAGAGAGGTCTATCCAGGCACCATACGTTCTACATATCCATGAGTCAGAATAGTAAAAAGGAATAACCTGCCTTCAGAGACAGTAACTCAAGGTCTGTGCTAAATCTCAGTGGAAAAGGACATTTTCCAGATAGACTGTAACCCAGTTCCAGCCAGACCCCAGCGTGCATAGAAGCCACACTGCAGCTGAACAGAGAGGAATATAACTCCCATCATTACACAGGACCCTGCAGCTGCTCCAGCATTAGATACAAAGTATCAACTCTGTGCAGAGTCCGTGTATTTCCTGTTGCTGAACAGTGGGAAGTATAACCCCCATCATCCACTCTTCCTGCCTGAAATCTAATCATGTCTGAAGCAAGGAATACAATGTCCCTACCAGACTTACAAGCACAGGAAAGAGACCCAGACCCCCATCCACCATCTAGCGAAAGGGGAAAACGTACAGTCAAACCCACATGGAAAGTCATGGAGAATTTAGAGACTGCAAAATGTGAATTATATAGTGATGTGTCTTCAGTATGGAAGAAAGTGCTGAGTCATATAGACACTGCATCAAGGCCTGCTTCTCATGAGTTACCACCAGAGGGAGTCCTAGAACAATTATGCACAGCATACCAAATGTATATGGAGAAGAGTGACCAATATATTATTCTCCTGAAGAAACTGAATCTCCCAGAGACTTTAAACGAATTGCAAGGTTTCCAGCAGCTTAATTCTGAAAGAGACTGCACTGTACGTGACATTAAAGCCAAGATAGAGGCTAGAATCGCACGGACACCAGATGCATCAACTCGCTCTTCCAAATCGTGTAAGCACTCAAAACGTTCATCTAGGTCAAGTTCATCAAAATATTCTACTCTTACTGAGCAGCTTATAAGAGCACGTGCTAAGGCTGAAACTAATTAGGTACAAGCTGCCTTTGCACAAAAGAGAGCAGAAATGGATGCAGCTGCTGCACAAAAGAGCAGAAATGGATGCAGCTGCTGCACAAAATAGAGCAGAAATGGATGCTGAAGTGGCACGCATGGAAGCTCTAGAGAAGGAATGTGAGCATGCAACAGCCATGGCAGAATTAAAGGTACTCGAGCAGGCTATCAGTGGGAGTCAAAGAGACAGCGTCAGTTTGTGTGAAATGGAGGCAGAAGACCCTATTGAACGCACAAGAGACTACGTGCTAAGCCAAGATGGCGAACCGCAGATCATCACTAACACACCTGATGGTGTTGACGCTTCTCCAGAGCACCAGGATGCCGATCCACTTACAGAATCCTGCATTCAAGGTCAGTACAATGCTCCCAAACTTGAACTTCCTTCATATTCCAGTATGCGCCAAAACCCTGCATCTCACCAAACTCCACAGGATAATACCTACATGCAACCCAATATGCCGGCAGGTCATTATACCCTCGACAACCACACAGTGCCACCTCCGCAGGTAGCAGAAACTATACCCACCAAACCAGTTGCTGGACTAAATGCATATGCTACTCCATACTTCCCCATGTTTCAAGGCCAAGACGTCTCCACCCCTATGTACAACACCGCTCAGCCTACAATTGTGCATCCTAAGTCAGAAAGAACAGACATGTCCGACTTCGCAAGGTACATGATTCGCCGTGAACTTACTAAAACCGGTCTCACAAGGTTCGACGACCAACCTGAAAATTACAGAGGTTGGAAAAGTGCCTTTAGAACCGTAACTAGTGACCTCGGCATCACTGCTGCGGAAGAGCTGGACCTGCTGATCAGATGGTTATGTCAAGGTGAAAATATATTTTCTTATATAACTTTTATATTTTTATACTGTGAAACAATAAGTTTTTCCTAATTGCTTGCTAATGCAAATGTAACTGTATTAAAGATGGCTGCCAGTGTTCACTTTCACTTAAATTCAGTGTCTAAAGAGTTAAGTTAAGTTTCATTTCTCCTAAAAAAGATAACTCAGGAATGTGAAGAAGAAGTAACCATCGGGAGACGTTTTGACGAATCAGAGAGAGACTGGACACTAGATGTATACTGCATAAACCCCGCCTAATGCACGCCTTCCCCTAACACTCAATATAGTATTGTGTATTTGTAAATAAAAGCCAGTTGTTGTACTGCTCCTGACAGGTGTGGATGCAGGACATTAGCTAAGACTGAATCAGCTGCGTGTCTGAGTCATTCTTAATCGGTACCAGATGTTTTGCGCTCGCACAATGATTTGGAATGACTGGTGAATGAGGATTCATTGTCGTTTACGACCCCGACAATTAGGACCACAATCCACAGAGCGTGTCAAGAGACTCAGGTCTGTACATATCAGTAATCCAACGGCTGGTCTCATGGCTGCATGGGAAAGACTAGAGAGAAACTTTGGCAGTCCAGAAGCCATAGAGGATGCACTGTTCAGGCGACTACAGAGTTTTCCAAAGATATCAAGCAAGGACAGTTCAAAGTTCCTAGAGCTCAGTGACCTGCTGTTAGAGCTCCAGCTGGCCAAGGCAGACACCCACCTACCTGGCCTCAGCTACCTGGACACTGCTCGTGGAGTAAACCCCATTATCTCCAAGCTACCATACAATGTACAAGAGAAGTGGACTGCAATAGGGTCAAAATACAAGAAAGACCATCAAGTGTCATTTCCTCCGTTCTCCTACTTCTGTGAGTTTATAAAAGACATTGCAGAGCGTAAGAACGACCCAAGCTTTTCCTACGGAGAATCCAGTGGCCCAGCTTCACCTCCTTCTAAATACGTGAGCACACGCTCGAATGACAGAAACCGCAGGGGTCCAGTGTCAGTGAAGAAGACGGATATTTTTCCCTTACCAACATCAGCCCCAGGCAAGAGCAACAAGGGTGAAAAGATAGAGAACCCAAATCGTGAGTGTCCCATCCACAAGAAGCCACATCCCTTAAAAAAGTGCATCGGCTTCAGGAAGAAACCGCTCCAAGAACGCAAGGAACTTCTAAAGAAGTTCGGGGTATGCTACAGATGTTGTGCTTCTACTGAACACCTTGCTAAAGACTGTAAAACTACAATTAAGTGTATGGAGTGTGACAGTGAGGATCACGTACAAGCACTCCACCCATACAGTCCTGACTCTACACGTACTCCTTCCCCCACCACGAGCCATGGCGGGGAGGACGCAGCTCAAACTGCAAGTCATACCACAATATTTTCTTCATGCACAGAAGTCTGCGGAGAAGGTCTCTGGGACAAGTCCTGTGCGAAGATTTGCCTGTGAACGTATATCCCAACAGTCACCCAGAGAAAGCCGTGAAGGTGTACGTCCTCTTGGATGATCAGAGCAACCGATCACTTGCAAGGTCAGAACTCTTTGATATGTTTAACTTAAAGGGAAATGCTTACCCTTACACCTTAGGTACCTGCAGCGGTGTTACAGAGGTCTCTGGGAGAAGGGCCAGTGGTCTTATGGCGACATCCCTCGACAACACCGTAGAGATACCCTTACCTACACTTGTCGAGTGCAACCAGATTCCATCCAATCGAGAAGAGATCCCAACGCCAGAGGCTGCTCTTCATCACCCACATCTCAAGGGGATAGCAAACAAGATACCAGCCCTCAGCAACAGCGCAGATATCCTGATTCTGCTTGGCAGAGACATTCTCCGGCTGCACAAGGTACGTCAGCAAATTAACGGACCACACGACGCACCATTTGCCCAACGCTTTGATCTAGGCTGGGTAATTATAGGCAATGTTTGCATACTCAAGATGAAGAGACCTAATAACATCTCCTCTTACAAAACACACATCTTGCCAAATGGTCGCAGCACTCATTTTCAGCCATGCCCACATCATTACTGGGTGAAAGAGAAAGTGAGCAACACCAAGAGGCAACAGGAATCCTTCAACAACATGAACATGCTCCAGCCCTGGGACGAAAACCTTGGGTCAACAGTGTTCGATTCCACAAATGAAGACAAGTTAGCACCCACAAGGGAAGATAAAGAATTCATAAAGGTTATGGACAAAGAATTTGTTCAAGATGACTCCAACAGTTGGGTAGCTCCTTTACCCTTTCGTTTCCCAAGAGCGAGGTTGCCGAACAACCTGCAGCAAGCAACTGCAAGGTTCTCATCCTTAAAGCGTACCCTAAAGAGGAAACCAGAGATGGAGAAGCATTTCATTGACTTTATGCAGAACATCTTTGACAGAGATCATGCTGAACCTGCTCCACCACTGAAGGAAGGAGAAGAATGTTGGTACCTTCCATCCTTTGGTGTCTATCACCCTCGCAAGCCTAACCAGATCAGAGTGGTGTTTGACTCCAGTGCTCAGTATGAAGGCCTCTCTCTCAACAACCTGCTACTAACTGGACCCAACCTGAACAACAGCCTCCTTGGAGTATTGATCCGCTTCAGACAAGAACCTGTTGCTATAATGGCCGACATTCAGCAGATGTTTCATTGCTTCATCATGAAGGAAGACAGCAGAAACTATCTTAGGTTCCTATGGCACAAAGACAACAATGTCAACAATCAAGTCATAGACTACCGGATGAAGGTCCATGTCTTCGGCAACAGTCCTTCACCTGCTGTGGCGATCTACGGACTGAGACGGACAGCCCAGGAAGGTGAGAGAGAGTACGGATCCGATGCTCGTCAATTCGTAGAGAAGAACTTCTACGTAGACGACGGGCTCAAGTCCTTGCCCACAAGTGAAGAGGCAATTGACCTACTCTCCAGGACACAGGAAATGCTATCCACATCAAACCTCAGACTCCACAAGATCATCTCTAACAGTCAAGAGGTAATGAGCGCGTTTCCATCTGAGGACCATGCCACGAACCTAAATGACCTCAACCTAGGTTCTGATGTTCCTCCCACACAGCGCAGCCTTGGTCTACTGTGGGATATCAAACAGGACACCTTCACCTTCCAAGTGTCGCCCTGTGACAAACCCTTTACCAAACGAGGAGTCCTATCTGTCATAAACAGCATCTACGATCCTCTCGGGTTTGTAGCACCCATCACTATTCAAGGCAAGATACTGTTAAGACAGCTCACTGCCGAGAACACCGATTGGGACACCCCGCTGACGACTCAGAAACAGCAAAGGTGGGAGACATGGAAGAAGTCATTGAAGTTCTTAGAGCAACTCCAAGTCCCACGTTGTTATTCTCCAAGATCATCTTTGGCTGCAATCAGAAGAGAAGTTCATATTTTCCGTGATGCATCTACAGAAGCCATAGCCGCAGTAGCTTATCTGAAGACCTTAGAAGCTAATAAGGTGCATTGTGGTTTCATCCTGGGTAAGGCCAAATTAACCCCGAAGCCTGCACACTCTGTACCCAGACTCGAACTTTGCGCTGCTGTACTGGCACTAGAAATTGCTGAAGTTGTAAGAGACGAAATGGACATTGCAATTGATTCTTTTACCTTCTACGGAGACCTTGTTCTCTTAAAAGACAAAGAGGCTCATCGTAACGACTGGCCAATGGGTCTTATCACCAAGGTCATGCCCAGCGAGGACGGAAAGACTCGTAAGACAGAAGTTAAGGTGACAAAAGGGGGTTCTACCCGAACCTTCTTCCGTCCGGTCACTGATCTCGTGCTGCTTCTACCAAAGGAGGACGTCACATGAACTGAACATTGCTCCTGGACGTTGCTCACGGCGGGGAGCATACCTCCTCATCCCCCAGTTTTATTGAACTTTGAACATTGCCATTGGATTGCTGGGTTGGAGGAAGAGTTAGCATGTTTGCGGCTTCCCCAATCCGAAGATGGGTTTAATAGACTTGGACTTATCTTCCGGTGTGATCTACGGGTCAACAGCAACGAGTTGGACTTTAAAAATGTTTATTATTGCATGCATGTTTTTCTTTTCTCTTGTTTTTCAGGTTCGAACGACTTCGAAGAATTAAGGACATCGTGAAATCCAAGGATTTCAGACGGGGAGTGTCATGTCCCACGACTCGGGAAATCATTTAATATTTGCATTGCTTGTGTTGTATCCTTGTTGCTAGGCAGAAGTTTGCCTTTCCCTGTATTTTGTCCCAACTCTCTCCCTGTAGTCCTGTGATGTATGTTTGTTCCCTCCTTCATTCTCCATTTTGTGATCGGCCCTCCATCTGTATGCATCTTCTTACATGTCCTCTGAAGAATATTCCTTTTTACCTGCTGCTTTCATCATAATACAAGAATTTCAGTTAAAGCATCCCTCTTTTCCTGGAGTCTTCTTACATGAGATCGTGGCTGAGTTAAGCTGTCTGATTAATCGGTATGAACGCAAGTACAGGTCGATACGGAAAGGGCCCAGAAAGAGAGGTCTATCCAGGCACCATACGTTCTACATATCCATGAGTCAGAATAGTGCCATAGAACATAGGTAATTTCAAGGGTGACTTTCTCCACTGTAAGGGCTAGAAGAAACATTGATTTATCCTCTTCCTGGTTTGTTTATCACACTCTGTGTAAAATAGTCTCATGGGAGGTGGGAACATCATGGTGTGCGGCTGTTTTTCAGCATTATGGCTCTGGTAAACTTCATATAATTGAAGGATGGATGAATGGGCAAGTGTAACGAGACATTCTTGATAAAAAAAAATCTGCTGCCATTTACCAGGATGATGAAGAGGAAATGAGGGGAGACATTTCAGTGAGACAATGATCCCAAACACACAGCCAAGGAAACTCTCAATTGGTTTCAGAGAAAGAAAATAAAGCTGCTAGAATATCCCAGCCAATCACCGGACCCGAATCCTACAGAAAATTTATGGAAGGAACTAAAGCTCAGAGTTCATAAAAGGAGCCCACAGGACGTTTAGGATGTGTAGAGTGTGGAAGAAGGGGCCAAAATCACAACTGAGCAATGCCTGCGACTAGTTTCTCCATACAGGAGGCGTCTTGAAGCTGTCATCATCAACAAAGGCTTTGGTACGAAGTATTAAATACATTTCAGTAAGTGTGTTCAATACTTTTCTATAATTTCTCATTATTACACGTAACTTAATTTATGTATATCTATGGTTTGATTTCTTTGCCTGTGTGGATTGGATGAGTTGTTACTGAGATCTGGTAAGAATTTCATGTCAATAGCATCTTTAGAAATATATATACTTAGAAAATTGGTGATGTGTTCAACGGTATTTCACCTGCTGTAGAGGAGACTATTTGACTGTGAGTGTGATAAACAATCCTGAAGAGGATAACTCAATGTGTCTGCATTTTATTCTGTGCAGATTTGTCAGTAAACCTGAAGGATTTCCTAATGCCAGCAAAGCGAGTGAGTACGTGCATAAAGTGCGGATTTTGCTGCGGATCCGCAGCGCATTTGCCTCTGCAGATCCGCTGCCATTGTACAATACAATGCAAATCAATGTGATTTCAAAACCGCAGTGCACATGCTGCGGATTTTTCCGCATGGATTTGCTGTGGTTTTAAATCCGCAGCATGTCAATTATTTCTGCGGATTCCGCAGCGGTTTGACACCCGTTCCATTGTCCAGGAGTCAAACCGCAGGGGAAAACCACTAGCAAATCTGCAGGTAAACCGCAGGTCACTTTACCTGCGGTTTTACCTGCAAATCCATGCGGAAAAGTCCGCAGCTCAATCTGCACTGTGTGTGTGGCGCCCCTGAGGGTTCAGTCGCCACAGAGGTGCTGCACCTCCTCCTGAGGTGTGGTGCCCCACCATCCAGGTAAGGGGGAGTGTGGAGACACCTGACCACACTCCAAACCTGCATCCCACACAACATAGTAGTGTAGCAAAGCACCTTTGGTGGCTCCCTGCTTGGAACACGAAGATTGCTGGGAGGTGGGTGGAGCTTTGTTGCACAAGTGAGCGGGAGATGATTAGGACTAGGTCAGTCTGTGAGAGAAGATCCCCTGAGTGGGATGGATGGAGGGAGGTGCTGCAGCAGTCTCCTGTGACCTGGAGCTGCTTGCACTGGAAAGAGATATAGAAAGCCTGATTCTCCATAAGGAAGAAAGATTTGTAAGGCGAAGAAGAGAATTAAGGACTAGGGTCGGAGTGGAACCCTTCCTCAAGTTCTAAGCGCATGGCCGGGGTCCGGTCCCCGAGGTTGTATGGATACTAATGGTCCTGCAGCAGACACCGGAGGAATAGAAGTTGTCACCACTTTATTCCCACACAAGACTTGGGGGCACAACAGCAACGTGAGTGAGCCGGGACTTGGTAGTAAGGAGTCCCCGAAGCAGGCTACAGCTGTCTGCCGTACAAGTAGAGTTCAAAGGAACATCTTAAAGGAGGAACTTGGGTTTAACACACAACCACAAGTACTTCAATACAAGCGCTAGAAAGGAGACGTTCAGAGAAGGCATATGTTGGCGGAGTGTTGGAACGGAGTACTTCATCTTGCCTGGAGGTTGGCTGGGCCCCTGACCTGGAGGACACAGCACCGAGGCGGGCACCTGTATGCACAACAGACTGAGTAAAGCTTTGGAACTACATGCCCTGGTGTCCTCCGCTTATTCCTGCATCAATCCACTCCGCACTGCTACATCTCTGTGCTTAACACTGCACCGTTATGCTCTCCTCACTATCTCCTCATCTACACTGCCCTGGGACTACAGCCCTACCTGTGGAGGGCCACAACATCATTGCTGCACCACAACATCTGTCCCAGAGAAGCAACCCTGCAGCGCTGGTCAAATTGACCAGAAACCACAGGTGGCGTAACGAATCATCCACTTATAAACTTTAATCAGCCACGCTTAACACCATCCCCTTTCACATGGACGCCCAGGGCCACGGTCCGGGTCACCGCTACCGTGACACTTCCCTCTGAGATACCGGCCCGGTACCGAGTACCCCACGGCCCTGGCGGGCGACCCATGTGCACTGACTCTGAGAATCCTGAAGTCTCATGCACATGTTGTTTATTTTTTTCCCTTGAAAATTTGAAGCAGATTTAAATCTGCTGCTTGTCTATTCTTTCAATGTTTTTGCCGCAGATTTCACCCATACTAATGAGTGCAAAAATATCCGCAATAAAAATAAAATATGCATATTTTACGTAGCGTTTTCCTGCCAAGAGATGCAAAAATTTGTGCTGCAAATACTTAACGTGTGCACATACTCTTACAGTTATCATCCTCCTGGAGGCGCTATCTCAGTGGTTTAGTCCTAAATTCTTCGCGCATTGTGGCGTTATGGATTGCCTTAGGTTATGTGCACATGTAGTTATAGGTCCTGAGGATTTTGAAAAATCTGCAGTTAAATTCTCAGGTCAAAAGACCTGCGGTTTACCTGCGGATTAGCCTGCGGTTTAGCCCTGCGGTTTCACACCTCTACGATGGAGAAGGTGTGAAACCGCTGCGGATTCCGCACAAAGAATTGACATGCTGCGGATTTGAACCCGCGGAAAAATCCGCAGCAAGTGCACAGCGTTTTGCAGTTTACCATTGAAAACAATGGTACTGTACAACACAGCCAAAACTGAAACGCTGCGGATCCGCAGCAGAATCCGCAACGTGTGCACATAGCCTTACAGGATGTGATCACCTATAACTTTATAGAGAATTTGGAGTTTTGCATTTGAAAAACATTTTTCTAATCCCTATAAATGTATACAAAGAAATTAAAGACTGCAGCTAATGTAATAACGTAATTTAAAAAACACTACTTATCTGACGATGAACACTGGCGGTACTCCTAGTCTTTATTTGCAATTGGTTGGTATGTCACCGCTGCAGCCAATCATTGGCCATAGCGGCAACATGCTGTACTTCTGCCATCCCCGCCTGGCCATAGGACCCATGATATCTACACTACAGCACCTGTCCACTGAGGCCACTAATTGGTGGCAGCAGACACATACTGGCCAGAGACTGGATCGCCTAAGGAAATTATTACGTTTTTAATATACTGTAATACTTCAGTACGGAGAAAAATATGCACTCGGTTCAGTTTCTGCATCGAGCTAGACGAGATGTAGGGCATAAGGAGAGTTCTTCATCCATCCAAAATGGTGATGAAAAGGTGGCGACACATATAGATCAGTTATATACTCTGTCACAAACATTAAGAAATCTCACCTGCAAAACAAAAAGTATGACCACAGTCAGCCCAACCCAGCTGTGCAGACTGTACATGTTGGGAATGTTTTTGGCATTGTGGAAATCGAATACGGCCACCAAAGCCACCACCACGAGAACGGTTGCTGTAAGGTGCAGGCCGGCGTGTATGCACTTCATGAGCAGCTTGCTACATTTCCAGGTCCATGGTAATCGGTAAACTAGAATAGCTGGAAAAAGGAAAAGACAAATGTTCAGTACGGTGAGACTTCAGAAGGTTAATATTGTATAAAAGGTACTCCGGATGCCTTCACATTTCTTATAGGGATTTTCTGCTGCAATGAGATTGAGGACTAGTGATGAGAGAACATGCTCGGATAAGGTGTTATCCTAGTATCTTGAGCGTGCTTGGATAATATGTTCGAGTCCCTGCGGCTGCATGTTTTGGGGCAACACATGCATGGATTGCCTGTTTGTTCTTCATGTGTCAGCTATCGAACAGGCGCAAAACATGCAGCCGCAGGGACTCAAACCTAATATACGAGCACATCCAAGATACTCGTATAACGCCTTATCTGAACACGTTCCCTCATCACTATTGAGGACCTATCCTTCAGGAGGTGAGGGTCCTAAACCTGGCACTTAGCCATTATCTGCTCCGGCAGATGATGGATGCAAACAATATGCACCTCCATAACACGGTTTTGTGGCTGCCCCCTGGGGACTGCAGGTCTACTCCTATTCATTTTAATAGAAGCTGAGCTACATCTCCTTTTCGTATGCATCGGTAAAGCCAATGAACCAAGTGATTAGCTGCAGCGGTCACGTTAGTACTGCAGCCTGTAAACAATGATCAGGAGCAGCAACAAAGACCCGGTGCTGGAGAAGGGATTGGTAAGTAAAGCTCTGATTTTTAAAACAAGACAAACCCCTTTCTAAATATATAAATCTTCGTAGTAACGTTTTTGTTGCCTAAAACACAGCTCCAAATCCCCTGAATAAACTTAAATGGTAAAAACCATACTTCCTGCAGCCACCGGTAGGGAGAGGTTCAGCGCTTACTGCACACTGTTTGTAAGCTGAGCTCAATAATAAAACTATATTCAGTGAGCTTCACCTGAAGGTGACTAAGTCTATGTTTACATGCTGTGCTCAATATGCCATTATGTAGTATTTTTTATGCAGATAACAGGTGTAGTTTTGCATCAATTTTCCTTTGGTTCCAGGAAATGTGCAAAACAGACCTATACAGTGCTTAAGTGACTTTGAAAGGGGAAGATATTGGAACCCCCCCCCTCTATCAACCCCTATAATGATAGCATTTTAAAAACTAAACCTTTGAAATTATTCAAAACTGCTGTCAGGAAATGTGTTAATTCCTGTGATGCACTTGAAGGATTAACAAAGGGGATTGAAAAAAAACAAAAACACTACCATTGCTTTACTCGGCAGTCATTGGCAATTGGGCAATTGTGGGGTTCAGTTGGGGTTAAAGAGGGAACCCACCTCCTTCTTAATCATCTGTCACTATTGGCAGCAGTATCTAGGGGGAGAGACGGCCACGATCACTTACTGATCATGTCGTATGCAGGCGGGTGTCCGTCATGGTAGACAGCTTCATTTCCACCAATTGGGGGGCTTTATGTACTTGATAGTGATGAGCGAATGAGCTGGGGTAAGGTGATATCAGAGCATGCTAACAGAGTGTCTTCGATGTGCTCGAATAACACGTTTGAATCCCCGCGGCTGATCGAAAGCCGGAGCACAAGCCAGAGATTTCCTGTTTCTTAGGCAATGCTTGCTTGTTAACAGCCGTGAGACATGCAGCCGCAGGGACTTGAACATATTAAAGACACTCAGTTTGCACCCGAGCATGCTCCGATAACACCTTATCCCAGCACAATCGCTCATCACTAATACTTAATTCTGAAAGCCCTAAAAAAGCGTATTGACGCTCATTAAAGGGAATCTGTCACCCCATTTTTCGAGTATCAGCTGCCGGCACCGCCATCAGGGGCTTATCTACAGCATTCTGTAACCTGAAAGATAAGAAAAACGAGTTATATTATACTCACCGGGAGGCGGTCTGGACTTGGTCCGATGGGTGTTGCGGTCCGGCACCTCCCATCTTCTAACGGTGACGTCCTCTTCTTTGCTGCCTGTCGTGGCTCCTGCGCAGGCACATTGCTCTGCCCTGCTGAGAGCAGAGCAGAATACTACAGTGCGCAGGCGCCGGACCTCTCCCAGCGCCTGTGCTGTGCAGGACTCTGCTCTGCCCTCAACAGGGCAGAGCAGTGCGCCTGAGCCACAAAAGGAAGAAAAGAAGAGGACGTCACCGTTAGAAGATAGGAGGCGCCTGACCGCGACACCCATCGGACCAAAACCGGACCGCCCCTGGGTGAGTATAATATAACTCATTTTTCTTATCTTTCAGGTTACATCGGGGGCTTATCTATAGCATTACAGAATGCTGTAGATAAGCCCCTGATGGCGGTGCCGGCAGCTGATACTCGAAAAATGGGGTGACAGAGTCCCTTTAATGGGTTGTCAGAATAACATGCCTGCGAGTTGCATCTGGTTCTTGCAAGTCCTCTTCATTTTCATGAATATAACTGTGCTGCAATACCAAAAAATAACAATGGACGTGTGGCGCTGTTATTTATCTATTTTTTCTAATACTGGAAAACCCTTTTAGCGTACATTCTCACGATGAGTTTTTGATGTTGCAAATTTTCTGTTTAATTCATGTTTCTTGTATTTTATACATGCATTATTATGGAGTTATTCACGCTGCGGTTTTTGTCCCTTTTTGGTACGTCATGTTTCAAATAAAGCTGCTTTGATTCTGATATTTACTGGTATTTATTGATACAGTCCTGTGCAGACTACATTTGTTTTTTATGCCTTTCCACTTCGCAAATGGATTGAAAACACAGCTGCGGTGTTTACCTGATGATTTTCCGTATCTAATGCAACTCTAAGGCCGGGATCACACTACCCTGTGTGATGCGAGAAACTCGCACGAGTCTCTCGCATCAACACCCAGTGCTGCCGCCGGCACTCAGGACCGGAGCTGCGGCTGCATGAATTTCTATGAAGCCGCAGCTCCGGTCCTGAGTGCTGGCGGTAGAGCCGGGTGTTGATTCGAGAGACTCGTGCAAGTTTCTCACATCACACAGGGTAGTGTGATCCCAGCCTAAGGGAAAAGTCTGCCTGTAAGGCTGAGGTCACATTAGTGTATAGCATCGGTTGTGATATGCCCTAAAACTCAGCATGTCCACAAGAGAGAATGACATGTTGCAGATTTGAAACCTGCACCGCAGGTCAATATACGCTGCATAAAAGAAATCAGGGGGCCGGAGATTTCTATAAATCCCATTCACTTTGCTGGAACTGTAAGATGCTGCGTTTTTGACCCAGAAAAATATCCACTGTCAAAAGCTCATTGTGGGCACAGAGCCTTAAACAGCATACTGATAAATGTGAAGAATCTGTGTAATGTTATCATTTATATGTTCCTTATCTGTATCTGACTCCCTCGGGATCTTCCATCCATAAATTACACAGGACAGGCGATTCTAAGAGTCAGTACTCCCTGTAGGTACGATCCTTCCACTATAGAGGCTCGCTCAGATTTCTTGATGTAACATTTGTTCATGCGGTCCCAGATTTTGTTATTGCACATGTTTTTCCATATCCTGTGCTCCAAACATGAAACAATAAGATCATCGCTTTTTTTTACCAAAACAACCAAAGAAACTAAATTAGAAGTGTCATCGTCCTATTGTTTGGCCAAAATTAGGACACATTTGTTAAAAAGTACAGGGATTTTAGCCAGCGTAATGGCAGTGATGTATGAAACAAAGCAAATAGATATTTAAAGCGGTTGTCCTCTACTCGGACCACCCTTTCTCAATTCGTATGTTTGCCCCAGTAAAATAATAACATTTACACTCACCTCTGGGCCCAGCGCAGCTCCAGTAGTGTTGGCGCCATCTCTCCCAGGGCTCGCATAACGTTGTTACGTCACACAATCCCTGCAGCCGATCAATGGCCACTTCATTCTCCCCACCCTCAAAAAAAATCACTACAGCTGCTGCCTCTAACTTCTCCTGAATCTGTCTGATTTGTCTGAAGGAGAGGAGAGTGATAGGCCACAGGGATCGCATGACGTAGCAACGTGACGCAAGCCCCAGGAGAGACAGCGCCGACACTGCTGTAATGGTGCAAGGCCACGTTCACACGTTCAGTATTCGGTCACTATTTTACATCAGTATTGGTAAGCCAAAATCAGGAGTGGAGAAACAAGTCACCACTTCTGCATTTTTCACCCACTCCTAATTTTGGCTTACAAACACTGATGTAAAATACTGATCTAATTACTGATAGTGTGAACGTGGCCTTAATGTTCTAATTTTACTGGGGGCAAACATGTAGATTGATAAGGCCTTTATCTTTGGCTAAGACCTCATTCAGACATCCATGTTGCACATATGTTTTCTATCTAGTAAGTGGCATGTGCCTCTGTGAGCTTTGCCAAAAATGCTACTCCAGTCGATGTCGGAGTAGACTTTCTGGCGTATAAAGAGCCAGCATTTTTCATTAATCTGAAGGACAGGCATAGCCACGCCACCAACTCTCCCAGGCTCTGTCCATTTAGGCAGAGTTAAGTCAAGCTGGCGAAAAAAAAAATGGCAAAATGAGCGCAAGAATATTGTGAATATGAAAACCTTTTTTAAGCCAGTTTTCTATCACTAAAGCTTTGCTGAATTGGCCCCAATATCCCTCTTAGGCCGGAGTCACACTACAGCGAGATACGGCCGAGTCTCGCAGGTTAAAACCAAGCTCTGGCACAGTCACTCCGGAGCGGAGCGTGCAGCTCCATGTATTGCTGTGCGGCTGCACGCTCCACTCCGGAGTGCCGGCGCCAGAGCTTCGTTTTAACCTGCGAGACTCGGCCATATCTCGCTGTGTGTGATCCCGGCCTTACAATTGATAGAGCGACAGGGAAGGGGGCTGCCTTGGCTAATTTGCCAAGCTGGACAGCCTGCACCCATCAATCACATCAGGTGCAAACAGAGAGGGGTATTTTCTCTGTTCAAACTCTAAGATATGTGGGGAAGATATCAAAATTAAAGAAATTATCCAATTTATTTTATTTTTTAAATTTTAAATGTGTTTTTAAAAACAAAGATAAAGATTCCTACTCATTATCTTTCACCCAGCAATTACTATTCACTTTGCGCAAATCGCCAAAAATGTCCATCGGGATTTTAAACAATTCAGGAGACTACGAGATAAAGAAGTCTCACATGACCTTGGGTGCGTCCAGGCAGGCTTCCCAATAATACCTTGCAAGTATAACGAGCATAGTGTCACACACGTTTTCAGGACAATTACAGTAAATGTACTAATAAGGGTGTGTGCACACTTGCGGATTCTGCTGCGTTGTACAGTACCATTTTAGTCTATGTAAAATGAAAAACGCAGTGCACACGTTGCAGATTTTTCAGCGCGGATTTAAATCTGCAGCATGTCACTTCTTTGTGTGGATTCCGGAGCGGTTTGGCACCTGCTCCATGACAGATGTCAAACCGCAGGCTAATCCACACTAAATCCACAGGTCTTCTGACCTGCAGATTTACCTGCGGATTTAGACAAATCTGAGCGGAAAAATCCGCAGCAGAATCCGCAATGTGTGCACACAGCCTTAGGAGTGCTTTCAATTCACCACAAGACAAATTTCCTGGATGTCTGACTAATCTGGTGATTTTTCCTTTTATTTTATTTAAGCATGGAAAACCCCTATATAGCCGTGTTCACACTTCTGATCAGACATTCTGTTTGTCTGCTCAGCTTTAAGGAAGAAACAAATGGAATGTCCAAAATGGATCCGTTGCATAACTGATGTAAACAGTAGCAGAGAGACCCCATTGATTATTATGGGGGTCAGTCTCGGTTCCGTTATCTATCCATTTGTAAACTGGAAGAAAAAGTTCTGCGTTATTCTGCTTTTCCTTCTATTCTAAACATGGACACATAACTGAACCCAGACATACCCCATAAAACAGTTTCCATCAGTTATGCAATCCGTTTTGTACATTTACTCCATTTTTCTGCTCCTCAAAACAGAATGTCTGGATGGAAGTGTGACCAAAGACTAAAGTATGTTAATAATTAGTTTAAACAATTTGCATTTTGAAAACAAAAATAACTTTTTTTTTTTATTTGGTGGGACTCTCTCTTTAATAGTTTGAATCCCTAATATTTTTAACAACTACTACAACATATCAAATCCAGGCAATCATCTGTGAAAATACATCAGCAGCACAAATCTGGAGTGCTCCCATATGGGATTAGACGGCTTTTCTTTGGTTGAATGAGCTGACACGTAAAAAGCTCAGTGGCATCTTGGCTCTGGAAATGATTTCTGGTGTTTCACAACTATTTCAAAGTAACCCTTTCAGTCTTTGGAGTTTTGAAGTGTTATATTTGCATTATCATTGTAGATCAGCAACAAATCTGACGTATATCAGGAGCTAGTGGAGGAGTGCTGGGCGTAATGGGGATCATGGAGATCAGGTCAGTTTCTGTCTGCAGATGGGACAAGAGATTAAGTATTTACGTGAATGCTTAGCAAACGACAAGTGTAAATAATTATGGAATCCAACAGATTGATTAAAAATTAAACCCTCAGGCTTGTCCCTCTGTGATGAAGCAGGGGAAAACTGCAAACTTCTTTTGTGCAGGTGGCAGACCAGTGCTCAGGAGATGCCTGTGAAGAGCTGTGGAGAAGGGGGAACGCCTGTGAAGAGCTGTGGAGAAGGGGGAACGCCTGTGAAGAGCTGTGGAGAAGGGGGAACGCCTGTGAAGAGCTGTGGAGAAGGGGGAACGCCTGTGAAGAGCTGTGGAGAAGGGGGAACGCCTGTGAAGAGCTGTGTAGAAGGGGGAACGCCTGTGAAGAGCTGTGTAGAAGGGGGAACGCCTGTGAAGAGCTGTGGAGAAGGGGGAACGCCTGTGGAGAAGGGGGAACGCCTGTGAAGAGCTGTGGAGAAGGGGGAACGCCTGTGAAGAGCTGTGGAGAAGGGGGAACGCCTGTGAAGAGCTGTGGAGAAGGGGGAACGCCTGTGAAGAGCTGTGGAGAAGGGGGAACGCCTGTGAAGAGCTGTGGAGAAGGGGGAACGCCTGTGAAGAGCTGTGGAGAAGGGGGAACGCCTGTGGAGAAGGGGGAACGCCTGTGAAGAGCTGTGGAGAAGGGGGAACGCCTGTGGAGAAGGGGGAACGCCTGTGAAGAGCTGTGGAGAAGGGGGAACGCCTGTGAAGAGCTGTGGAGAAGGGGGAACGCCTGTGAAGAGCTGTGGAGAAGGGGGAACGCCTGTGGAGAAGGGGAAAGCCTGTTGAAGAACGAAAGGATCTCTGAATAAAAGGCATTAAATGTGACCTGATGAATGAGTCAGAGTCCACAGTTAACATTTAATCAAGCAGCAGTTGTTTGCAGCTGATAGTTGTGTTGTGTTTGCAGCTGATAGTTGTGTTGTGTAGGGTATGGCCAAGTGAGTGTTTATTGTGGGCTGTTATTTAAAGGGTAACGTCTGTGGCTTATCATCATCCACATTTGCTAGCTCTGTAAACTGCCGGGGCAATGGTGGACAGCTCTGACCTGTGGAAGAGTATAGTCGGGTCCTGTAGTGAAATACGAAGGATACTGGGGAGGTCTTGAAAACCTAAGATATGGCCTGGAAATATAATCTTGAAGTTTTTTGAACTGGGAGAAGTAGACAGTGGAAAGAGTGGTCTAGCTACAGCATATGACAGAATTGGGAGTTTAAGGGTTCGCTCACATCTACGTATATAAAAGCATTCAGATTCTCGGCCACAAAAGTTGCCGAATGTCAGGAAAGAATCATGCGTATTGTATGTTATTCTTTATCAGGGCTGCCACCAAGAATTTCAGGGCCCCATACTGGCAATATTTTCATGCACCCCTTGAGACTGGACCCCAGCTCCGCATTGAACCTTGCACAGTTCCACGGCCCACTCTTGGAAAAACTCCACTTCTGCACCACATCCTCACCATAAAAAGCCAAGTGCAGTGCGTGCAGCCACTGAGGGAATGAATGGATCAGCAGTCAAGTTGCACATGAGCTCCAATCTAATGAGTATAAAAGTTCAACATTCTGCCTATTGGTGGGGGTCTGACTGCTGGGAGTAGCACCTATCAATAACTTATCCTTAGGCCATGTTCAGTACTTCACATCACTTATTTGTAAGTCAAAACCAGCAGTGGAACAATGAGAGGAAAAGTATAAAAGGTATAATAGAAACACGTCACCACTTCTGTATTTATCACCCACTCCTCGTTTTGGCTTATAAATACTGATGTAAAATAATGACCAAATGCTGAACATGTGAATGTGGCCTTATTATAGGCAATTACTTGTTTTCACTGGAGAATCTCTCTAAGTGTATAATTGCAACCATTTAATAGTCACAGGACAGGGAGGGGTTAATCTCTATCGGAAATAAATCATCTTCCTCTTATGGATATCAAAGAGAAAAAGGGACCTCCATACACAGCACAATCCACTAAATCAAGACCA
Organism: Dendrobates tinctorius; assembly: GCF_039654945.1. NCBI lineage: Eukaryota > Metazoa > Chordata > Amphibia > Anura > Dendrobatidae > Dendrobates > Dendrobates tinctorius. The sequence continues at coordinate 43,411,318 of NW_027361810.1, read as the reverse complement.
GTAATACCACATACAAAAGACAAATACCGCCACACCATGACCAGACCACCACCTTATAGTGACCGAATAATACCAGATACAAGGGGCATACCGGCCGCACACGGACCATACACTGGGGACACCCAGACCGTACACTGATGGTAAAAACTGACACACTACCATTTTCTTCACGTACTTGTTTAAACACAGATGTAAGAATGAGGCCTAACAGACAGATGCAACATGAATGGTCACCCTGTTCTGTCTTTTCACATCACAAACACGTTCATGTAAATCAAAGTAAAATTGGACATGTCTCTGTGTGGACAACACATGTACAAGAAAATGTGAATGGGGCCTAAGGTAAACAGAAGCATAAAACCATACCAGCTAACCCCCCCCCCCACAAAAAATGAAAAAAAAAAAATGCAGATTGAAAAAAAAAAAAAAAAAAAAAAAAAGAAGACAACAGTGATTAACCCCTTCACCCCACAGTCAAATTTTTAAATTTCCTTTTTTTTCCTTCCCTTCTTACCAGAGCCATAACTCTTACTTTTCTGTCCACATAGACATATTAGGGCTTGTCTTTTTGCAAGATGAGTTGCACTTTTGAATGACTCCATTTACCACATGTGTAGAATTTGTGGTAAAAAAAATGACCTGGTAATAAGATTCTCCTCATCTTTAGGATTACGGTGATACCAAACATGTCCATTTTTGTTTTAAGAATTTTAATGGTTAAAAAAAAAAAAAAAATCAGAAGTTTGCAAAAAAATTTTTAGGGGGTCGTGTCGCCATTTTCTGAGACCCGTAACGTTTTCATTTTTGGCAGATTGAACAGTGCGATTGCCTTTTTTTTTTTTTTTTGCGGGACTAGGGGACATTTTTATTTGATTCCATTTTGGGATAGGTGTGACATTTTGATCGCTTGTTACAGCATTTTTGCAGAGTTGCGCAGATCAAAAAAATATAATTTTGGAGTTCTTGAATTTTTTTTTTGTTCACGGTGTTTTCTGATTGTGTTACCATAATTGTTTTTATATTTTCGTAGATCAGACGCTTATGAACCCGGCAATACTACATTATTATATATCTTTGTTTTCAATGGTGATAAAGAGGGGTGATATGAACTTTTAGGTTTATTTTTTTCCCATTTTTACTTTTTACTGTACTACATAGTCCCCTTAGGGGTCTTGAATATGCGATTGCCGTATTCAGCATTGCTGTATATACAGAAATCACGGTCTCCTTTGATGCCCGGCCACAAGCAGGGTATCAAAGAAGTTCCGTAATGACAAGCACAAGGGTCGTCAGCAGACCCCCAGCTGTCATAGCAACCAATCACCGACCCGCGATAACTTCCCGGGCGCACCATTGGACACATGGCGGCTCGTGTTAAATGCCGCTGTCGGAGATTGACAGCGGCATTAAACAGGTTAACATTCGTGGGCAGGTTCGCTGATTTTACGGTCATGATTTTGATTCCAGGAGGGCTATAAGTAACCACCCTTCCAGGGGTTCCATGTCAGTGATACATTCATTCCTGGCTGAGTAGCTGACCCGTGGTGTGCTTGCATACTGCTTTGTCTGTTTCTGTCTTCAAGTGTTTGACCCGATCCATCCTCTCATTCTGAGTATTGCCTTGTGATTCTGTGCTGATTGTCTGTTTCTGGTTCTGACCCCGGCTTTATATTTTGACCTTCCTCCTGTCTGACCCATTGGTACTTCTCTGATATCTTCGGTATCCTGACTTCTGGCTACATCCTGACAACTCTTGGCGTCTCATCCTTTGGCACTACTCTGACCTCCTGGCTTGACTTTGGCACGTCCTGCCTACTCTCAGTCTTCGCTGGTCACCGTCGCTACTCCGTGTCTGGCCCCGGCCACTCCCCCAGTGGTCAGGTGCTTTAGGTCCTTCACACCGACAGGTACACTCACTGCCTCTCTCCTCACACACTTTAGGACCTTCTGGTTTCCCTGGAACATGTGTGCAGACTCCTGTCTGCAACAGTGTTCATTATATTTACCCTTCATGGTGTATAACCGTGTACACACAATCAGTTCTGAGCAAAGAGTAGATGACAGTCATCTTCTGTTCATAACTGGCTATGGACCATCATACTCCCACCTTCCATCTTTTTTTCTATATGACAATATACAGGTCAGTTTTTTTTTTAACTTGTATAAGAAGATCAATAATGTGGCGTTACTGAGTTTGAAAGCTGTGGAGGAAAGACCAGTTCCTCCCACGTCACCAATGTGACGTAACTACACAGGCACAGCTCTCCGGCGCCCCATTTGTCTCTCAGGTCATTAAGGGAACTGCACCTAGAGCAAATGGCCACCGGGGAGGATGTCCTGTTACCCGCTGGGTATTCTAAGATTCGTAATCAGAGTAAAAGCATCAGCCCAAGAATATTTTTATGGTTTAATTGCCTTAAGGGCGCACTAGATAATTACAGAAATATACAGTAAGCTATACAATGGAATTACAGTGGATTTGCAGTCAGAGTAAAATATAACAATAAGGGTACAAGACTTAGAGATATTAAGCTGGAGGTCAATTTACCAGGTTGTAGGTTGCATGTGGATGCCGGGAGCTCTGCAGTCCACAGGTATAAGAATCTTAGTTGCTGGACAGACCCCAAAGCACGGGCTGCTGCTCCCCTTGGCAGATCTGTCCTCAGTTCCTTCTTATATCATCATCGTCTGGTTCTTCTGTGAGAGTGAGACTCTCTACCGTGTGCTGCTAGTTCTTAAGCATGCTTGGTTCCTCGCATGCTGGGTTCCTCCCCCTGTGTCAGAAGGTGGGCTAATAATCTCCAACCTTTAGCTCCCTGCAGAACTTATTCCCAATATCTAAGAAAGGGGGTAACTTTCTACAGCATGATCGGATCAGGACACGAGAGGTACCAGTGAATGCGGTTTGTTTTGCCTGTCGTGTGGAGAGCAAACATGGCCCCATTGGCCCTCCACAGCAACCCAATCTCTATATCTCAGGTCCCAGAACCCTCACCAACTCAGGAGTCGCACTGTCAGATGCGCGATTTCCTCAGGGTCACGCGGATATTTTTTATGAGTCTATAACTCGAAAGGTGCGCTCATAATCCATGATCCTAGGATGGAGCCGGAGTGGCTGGGAGAGACAATGGATGTGTATTTCTATGTCTAGCTGACAGGTATATTCTAATTGAGGCCCCCCCCAGGCACCTTCCTGCGCCATGCTGGCATGGTTCCTACTCAAGCTTTGAAGTTCTGTTTTGACCTTCTCTCATTATCATACTACAAGGCCTTGCTATTCAACACTGGAGCACTAAATCCTGCTTTCTTCATCACAGAAGCTATCCCTTAATCATGGCTGAGAATCCGACTACTGGGACCTTCACCGTTCCCAAGAAGAACCCCAAGTGAATAGAGGACAGAGGGGCAATCATGCGCACCTTTGCCCCATTCATGCTTTTACAAATGCTTATGATGGACTACTACTCCATTCCCACTGAAGAACCTCTGTTCTCAGGATTGGTGGGGGTTCCCAGCAATCAGGAAGTTATCCCCCATCCCATGGATAGTGGATAACTTGCAAACTTAAGAACGCCCCTTTAAGGCTGTGCTGGCGTGTCCATTTTAAATCAAACAGAACCGACACATGGAATTCGGATCATGTTCATTCCCACTTCGAATGGAAGAAAATAGACCCTATTGATTTATATGGGGTTCTGTATGGTTTCTGTTTGGTAGGAGCTTTTATTTAGAATGCAAGAAAAAAAAGTCCTGCATGAAAATGGTATCCAGACAGACTCCATATTAATCAACGGCTCCCTTCTTCTTCCATTAGAGATAGGAATGAATAGGATCCAAATTATGTTTATCTGTTCCATTTTTTTTGTTGGTGGGGATCATACTGTAAATGGGTACTGTGTGGGGCATGATACTGTGTGTGTGTGGAGGAGGGACTATAATGATGAGGCGGAGCAGTTACATCTCTCTTCCAACTTTGAGCCTGTGCATCTGAGCACGCTGCAGATGCAAAGACATCACTACATCGTGACTGCTGCATAGACCTTCAATACACAGTTCAGACCGGATCAGTTGGGTTAGACTGGTAGTTTTATTTATTTATTTTTTAAATGTCAGTACTTGTGGGTACATTATACTGTGTCAGGAGACTTTATGGTAACATCACATTGTGTAGCGGGACTGTGGGGGCCTCATATTGTGTTGAAGCTGTTGATGAAAGTACAAGGGCTGAACAACAGGAGCATTAGAATTTATTGTTTTTTTATTAACTCTATTAAAAGAAGTATGGTTTTGATTAGCTAAGAATACAGGTTACAATAAGCCCTGTTGTAACATTTATTAGCAGCAGCGAGTCATCGGACTTAATTCTGCTCAATATTAAGTGATTACAATTATTACAAAACAATAGTAATCATGAGCAAAATTAAGTTAAGCCCTCCACAACAGTCACAGTGTCTCATGAGGCCCCGTGGAAAAATTAATTATCCACCCCTGCCATAGCATGTGTGTACTGCTGCTCCATAGTAGAAAGGATAAAAGTGCCCCGTTCTGCCAATCGGTGGAGGTTCCAGTAATCTGATAACTTATTTTGACCGAACAACCCCTTTAAAAAGGGAGATAAAGCCATTTGTTTTACAGTAATTATGGTAGTTAAGCCTATCTTTAAATTTGTAATTTCAAATTTTGCATGGAATCATTTCATATTATGAAAAAACTAAAATATTTAACAATCATTTCTTTTTACTTTAGAATATATATATCCAAAATCAAATATTTCAGCAGACTCTTATGTAAGGAAACCTGACTCTGCTGGTCTCCCCGGGGTGCGGGTTTCCTGCCAGATGTTGCATGTGGCCAGTAGTTACAAAATGTTATTTGTTTACAATCACTGACTTCTTCATTTTCTAACATTCCGCATCACAAGCCGCTATCATTTTTGGGTAACTGCATCTTCCACCCTATTTTATACAGAGCGATAATCTACAAAAACATCTTTTAAAATACAAAAAGTAAAACTAAAATTGTAGCGGTGTCAAACATCAAGAAGTCAAAAGGCCAAAACTCAGCCTGCACCAAAAATCATGGAAGGTCTTCTAAACTTATAATATGAGAGAAGTAATAACCGCTACCAAACACATACCAATCCCTTCGATGAAGATGAAGCCTGTGATGATTAATACCGGATGCCAGTTAAATTCTGCACTGCCTCCATCCCATGCCAGTCCATCACTGTAGTGTAAAACCCAGATCAAAACGAAAATGACCAACGTGAATCCTAAAAGAAGAGATGACGCAAGGAAAAACAGAAAACTTTTGTAACCTTCCATCTTCAGCAGCTCATACTCTGCTACTGAACTGACTTTGTGGAATGGTTAGAATGAGCCAGTGAAAGGGCCCACCCCGAAATGATGGAAGGAAGGAGGAGAGAGGATGGAGGAGGGTCACTCCCTGGGAGAGTTTACTCAGTAGGTTTCTGGTGACATAACAGAGCTTTAAGACTTTGTTTTGCAACTTTTTTTTTCTGGCTGTAATCACAAGATGCATACTGATTTCAGTGTGAGTGCCAGATACCTTGTAAATAAAGTGCAGGAGAAACGAGAGAAAAGTCACTCAATATATGATCAGTAGGGAGATATTATTATTATTAAATATAGTAATTCTGCCTCCTACTAGAGAATTGACAATCACCAAAGCAATAGGCCTGTTCCTGTAAAAGCTTTGTGATCGCAGAGTTTTTGGCGGTGTTTTCGGAGTAGAAATTGACCAGAGTTTCTTCTCCAAAAACTCAGCAACAAAATCTGTGCTTTCATACCCTAAAGCTATGTGCACGCAACGTCTTTAAGACGCCGAGTCCTACAACGTTTTGCCGTCATTTTTGCGGTGGCTCCACTGTCGGTGGCTTTACTACGTACTTTCAGGTATACAGACCGGGTGGCTTCCAAACAAAGCTACCCAAAGAATTAACGTTACTTCTGTTAACAAGGTTTTCAAGGTTCCATCAAGGTTTCCGAACGGAACACGTGCACAGAAATGTCGTTCCCTAAGGCTAGTTTCACACTAGCGTTCTTGGGCGCAGCGCACGGCCGTCGCCAAGCCCCGGCCGCGTCCCCTCTGGTCAGTTTCTCCTCTGATCGCATGAGGCTGAATGCGATCAGCGTATCCTATATTTAGCGTTGGATACGCTGATCGTGCGCTGACCGTACGCTGGTCTGATTTTGCTGGCGCTGCACCCAGAGCACAAAAATGCAACACAGCGCGTTTTTGTGCGCTGGGCACAGCGCCAGCAAGATCAGAACAGCGTACGGTCAGCGCACGATCAGCGTATCCAACGCTAAATATAGGATATGCAGATCGCATGTAGTATCATGCGATCAGAGGAGGAACTGACCGAAGGGGGCGCAGCCGGGGGCGGGGCTTAGCGGCGGTCCTGCGCTGCGCCCAAGAACGCTAGTGTGAAACTAGCATAAGATGCTTAAAAAACTCTTCCTATTCATTTCTGTTATAAAACCAATTAGCTATTCATGGTTTCAGTGTTTGGAGAGATTTTTTTTATGCTTACAGTTTTGAAAAAAGTCTGATGTAAAAATTTAAAGTGCACATGGCGACTTTTTTAGGCAGATTCTACCTGAAAAAATTAGCTACAAAATCACCGCAAGAAATGAACATAGTGCACTGCATTGTCAAGGCAATTTTCTGTGCACATGCTCCGTCTTTTATTTAACTGTGGAGTGGTTAAAAGAAGTAACATGCTCTTTCTTTGGGCAGCCATGCTTTTGTGCCACCTAAAATAGGCGGACACAGCTGAAACGAAGGACAATGTGAACAGGAAGCGACTTCAGTCAATGGCCCCATTGAGGGTTCTGTCTGGACCCTGTTTTTCAGGACCTTAGACAGAAGCAACAGTGGTCACTAATTTGTAAATATTTCTGTTTGTAAAGCATAAGAAAACCTGTCAACCTTCCTGCCATACCCATTTTTTTTTAGTAAAGACTTGTATTCCCCATTAAAATAACATGTCCAATTCTGGAGCATCTTTTCTTAGGCTAGTTTCACACTAGCGTTCTTGGGCGCAGCGCAGGGCCGCTGCTAAGCCCCACCCCCGGCCACACCCCCTCCGGTCAGTTCCTCCTCTGATCGCATGAGGCTGCATGCGATAAGCATATCCTATATTTAGCGTTGGATACGCTGATTGTGCGCTGGTCTGATTTTGCTGGCGCTGCGCCCAGAGCACAAAAATGCAACACAGCGTGTTTTTGTGCGCTGGGCGCAGCGCCAGCAAAATCATACCAGCGCACGGTCAGCGTATCCAGTGCTAAATATAGGATATGCTGATCGCATGCAGCCTCATGCGATCAGAGGAGGAACTGACCGGAGGGGGCGTGGCCGGGGCGTGGCTTAGCGGCGGCCCTGCGCTGCGCCCAAGAACGCTAGTGTGAAACTAGCCTATGAACTCTGTTTTAGGCTATGTTCACATTTTCAGTATTTTACATCGTATTTATAAGCCAAAACCAGCAGTGGGTGATAAATCCAGAAGTGGTGACGGGTTTCTATTATACTTTTCCTCTAATTATTTCTCTCCTGGTTTTCCCTTACAAATACTGATGTGAAATACTGACCAAATACTGAAGGTGTGAACGTGACCTAAGTGTCCCTCTGTTATTCCTCTTAAAAATGCATAAATAAAATGACATCTGGGTCACTACCATGTGCTTTGTGTCCAATGAGATGACAATTTTTAATAGTAGAAATCTTTTCATAATGGCCAAGGAAACCTTTTGGTTCCCCTAGACTTTAGTACCCGGATGCAAACTCTACACTTATTATAGCTACAGCCAGGGCCGGGACAAGAGGTAGGCATAATAGTCACCTAACCAGGGCGCTACATTCTGCCTTCTCGATAGGGGTACACGTTGGAAAAAAAAAAAACCCTGTCACTGCTGAATGCCTCCTGCCATGGGCATTCAGCATATTGACTGCCGGGGCACAGGCACACAGGGGAGCAGTGTCAGTCACTGGCACCGCACACCCCTCTCTCTGCATGCACCCGGCCGTCGCTCACTCCCTTCACGCAATTGTATTTGCGTCTGTCAGACGCGAATACAATTGATATCACTGCCTCATGGAGCACGACAGGAGCTGTAATCAACTCTTTACTCCGCTGGGAATTACAGCAGAATGCAGACTATTTCCAACCCATGAACCGATGGAGATGGCGCACGCACGGGACATCAGATGGCACAGTGCGGCGACAACAGAGAGGACAGGGAACCTGGATTAGGTGAGTATCCTTTTTTTTTTTTCTTGTTTTACTTTACCAATAAATTGTGGGAATAATAAAAGAGGCTGATTGTGGGGACAATATGGGGGGAGCTGGCTGTGGGGACAATATCGGGAAGCTGGCTATGGGGCATTGAGGGGCTGGATGTAGGGACAATATGGGGAAGCTGGCTGTGGGAACAATTATAGGAAAGCCGGCTGTGGAGACATTGAGGGGTTGTATATGGGGACTATTATGGGAGAGCTGGCTGTGGGGACATTGAGGAGCTGAATGTGGGGGCATTTAGGCACTTGATGTGGGGACAATATGAAGGAGCAGGCTGTGGGAACATTGAGGGACTGGATGTGGGGACATTGAGGGGCTGAATGTGGGAATAATATATGGGAGCTGGCTGTGGGGACATTGAGGGGTGAAGTGGGGATAATATATGGGAGCTGGCTGTGGGGACATTGAGGCACTTGCTGTGGGGACATTACAGGAGGGGTTGTGGTGGACACTATACTGTATATAGAGGGCTGTGGTGGACATTTATATAAGGGGCTGTGGTGGTGAACATGCTATATAATGGGGGCAGTGGTGGACTTCATACTGCATAGGGGGCTGTGGTGGACAGTGGACATAGTAGTGTATATTTGGGGGCTGTTGTGGATATACTGTTTGGGCTGCGCTGGTGACCATCATACCGTGTAGGTGGACAATGTGAGGAAGGGGTTCAGTTTGGAGAATACAACATGGTGGGCAGTATGAGGGCATAGCGTGAAGAAGAGGCTCAGAATGGATTTGGGGAGGGGGCAGAGTGAAATGTGGGCACCATTTGGAGAGATGTTCGCATGGCAGGAGACTGTGGAGACATAGAGAATGCAAGGGAAAACAGTGCAGTGTAGAGGGGACAGCCATGGTATAGGCTGGAGTTCATAAGGGCAGATGGTGTGGCAGTTAAAGCTAGTAATGGCAGACAGTGTAATGGTTATAGATCAACTAGCTATGAACCCGTTCTACGCCCGGGTGGCAAGCATTTTTATTGGTACATGGTCCCCTCACCCCCCAATCCTGGTATGTATGGTCCCCTCACCCCCCAATCCTGATATGTATGGTCCACTCACTCCCCTATCCTGGTATGTATGATCCCCTCACCCCCCAATTCTGGTATCCATGGTCCCCCTCACCCCTCCTATCCTGGTATGCATGGTCCCCTCGCCCCCCAATCCTGGTATGCAGGGTCCCCCTCACCCCTATTAAACAGCACACATACAAAAAAAATTGTACTCACCTTTCTTCCGTGTTCCAGTGCTGTCACATTCTGCTGGAGGCCAGAGGAGGAGTGCGGCGCCAGAGTACGTGCATGCCCATACCGCGCGGTCCGGCGCCATATTGCTAAAGACACACTGCAAATGTGTCTTCAGTAAAATGGTGCCGGATAGCGCTATGCGAATGCGCGATACTCACGCACACTCCGGCCCCGTTATCCGGCCGAAGAGAAGCGCCGTGGCAACACTCCTCCCAGTCAGGTAAGTATGGAGCTGGAAATCGCGGTATGCAGTGTGTACGGTACCACCATCTCCGGCGCCATACACACTCCTCACCGCTGGATGCCTCATTCTTGTCTGCAGCCAGACTGCGCAGGCGCATCACGCTTGCGCAGTCTATGAAGGCTTCAGAGTGACGCTACCACGGTTATATTACACAGGTCAACGAAAAAAATTTTTTTTTCTGGTGTCCAAAATATTTTAATGAATTTGGGGTATTTTTGGGGTGCTGATTCTGAATATGTCATCAGTTTTGCCAGATTGGCTCAAGTTTTTGAGATTTTTGGTATCTTATTTATAGCACTTGTTGGTAAATGCGACGCATCATCTCATTAATTTCTTTGGATTAGTACTTGAACTGAGCAGTTCTCAATATAGTTTTGTGTTAATTAGTGTTCTAAAAGTTTGTTCATAGCTTGATTTTTGCACTAACTTTATGTTGTTGTCTGTTTTCCAGTGAAAAGCATGAACTCATCATGAAGAAGTTGTCTTAACGATCCAGACTCATTCTGTTACATTTGTGGTGAATATACACTGCCAAAACATAGAAGAAACATAACACACTTCGTAAAAAAAGTGTATTTTGCCTATTTTGGGGTTATGCTTGGGGACCAAGACAAGTTTTGGGCACCACACATAGTGTGCAAAGCATGTATCGAATTATTACGAAAATGGAGCAAAGGACAAAGAAAAAGCTTCAAATTTGGTGTTCCAATGGTGTGGAGAGAGCCAAAAAATCATCATGATGACTGTTATTTCTGTGCAGTGCAAGTGCAAGGATTCAATAAGCATAAGAAACGAAAATGGGAGTAACATGGAATCTGCAAGAAGGCCTGTCCCTCATTGTGAAGATGTGCCTGTACCTGTGTTTACCATAAATAACAGTCATCATGATGATTTTTTGGCTCTCTCCACACCATTGGAACACCAAATTTGAAGCTTTTTCTTTGTCCTTTGCTCCATTTTCGTAATAATTCGATACATGCTTTGCACACTATGTGTGGTGCCCAAAACTTGTCTTGGTCCCCAAGCATAACCCCAAAATAGGCAAAATACACTTTTTTTACGAAGTCTGTTATGTTTCTTCTATGTTTTGGCAGTGTGTATTCACCACAAATGTAACAGAATGAGTCTGGATCGTTAAGACAACTTCTTCTTGATGAGTTCATGCTTTTCACTGGAAAACAGACAACAACATAAAGTTAGTGCAAAAATCAAGCTATGAACAAACTTTTAGAACACTAATTAACACAAAACTATATTGAGAACTGCTCAGTTCAAGTACTAATCCAAAGAAATTAATGAGATGATGCGTCGCATTTACCAACAAGTGCTATAAATAAGATACCAAAAATCTCAAAAACTTGAGCCAATCTGGCAAAACTGATGACATATTCAGAATCAGCACCCCAAAAATACCCTAAATTCGATGAAATATCTTTGGCACCAAAAATGCTGTTGACCAGTGTTATAGATAAAGAGGACAGTGCGAAGGGCACATTGCATAGTTGGCTTATTTAGGGCATAATATGGACAAATATTTTTATGAAGAGGGCAGTTTAGTAACACTTATTTTTAAGGGCACCACTTTGGGATTTACTGCAGAAGAGCAGAAAAGTCTGCGGAGTAGAGCTGTGGATGTGAAAAGTCATCAGGACAAGATGGAGACAAAAAGAAAGTAACAACTCAAATCAGAAAAGATGTCACCTGTAAATGTTCTTGGATGTAAATGTTTACTTGTTGATACTGACTACATCTCATCAGTACTATGGTTACTGTATGGGCCGCAGTCTGATAATGACTGATCACAACTCCTCTCAGCATCTTCTTACTATTGTTAAAGACATACTGGATGTTGTAGTTTCATGAGATACAAATGTATATGGGACTGACATGACATTACAACTGCAGAACTAAGCTTGGTGATGTAATCATGTACTTACTGCGGTTCTGGTGACAAACATGTACTGGTTAAAGTTCTGGTAATGTATTAACGCACTGATGGTGGTTCTAGTGCTGTGTTCATGTACTGATGGTGGTTCTAGTTACCTATTTATGCACTAATGATCGCTATGGAGTTCCATTTATGTACTGATGATGATTTTGGTTTTCTATTCATGTACTGATAATTCCTGTAATGAATACATCACCACAACAACCATCACTACATTAATACATCAAAAGAACCACCAGCCATACATAAATAAGTCACCAGAACCACTATTCATAAAGTAATATGGCACCAGAACCAGTTTTGTTGCATGACGTCCTTTATTTAAAATATAGGCTGAAGGATGGTTATGGAAACTAATATAGCCTATTATCACTACAGTATACAGTCCTTCGTATTGTGTAAATGGTCCTCAAACAGTGAATAATTCTATACCAAACTTTGAAAACACACCCCCCTTTGAGTTTCACCCCAAAATACTTTTTTAAAAAATTTTGCTGGTATTTTTGGGAGAAAAAGGTAATAATTCTAGTGGAAGTGGCCGTCGGAGCGGGAGGAGGGAGGCCTTAGGGGACCTGATAACTTAAGGCCCCGTCACACACAGTGATCTCGCTAGCGAGATCGCTGATTTTGTGACACGCCAGTGAGATCGCTGTGTGTGACGGGGATCAGCGACCGGCCTCCCTGCTGGTTATCGCCGATTGTGATCGAGCGGCCAGGACCGTTTTTGGATCGCTGGTCTCCCGCTGACCAGCGCGCATCGCTGCGTGTGGCAGCGAAAGACCAGTGATCAGCGACGCTGGTTTCTAATGTAAACATTGGGTACCCGCTGTTTACCTTGCCAAACCGGCGTACATGTCGTGTCATGTCGGATCGTTAGTGGGATCGCTGGGACATCGTTATGTGTGACAGGGGCTTTAGTCTCTGACCCATTCCTTTACTTGAGGGTTGAGAATTCATCGGTGGGGAGGCACCATCGGCTTTATTTGCCAACACCACCAAAATACCTTGTCCCGACCCTGGCTACACACCTATTTAAACAGATCATCTACAGTGGATTTAGAATCCTTTATATAAAAATGATTTTCTTTTATTTAAATTTTGTCAAATGTTTGAAATAAAAAAAATGTTCTGTCATGTGTCACCCATGTGTTTGTAAGAAAAACTTTTTTTGTTTTTTTGCCTTGTTTTCTAACCTTAGTATTACAATATTTTAGAAAAGTGCAAAGATATGAGTTCTGTGTGGTAGACAGATGCAGCACTGGCATAAACTTCAAGAAAACTTTGTCAGATTGTGCCTCCCTTTCGAACATTTTCAATATCTGTTACCATGAGAGCGGCATCATAAACTTCAATATATCACTGTTTACAATGCTGGAAAACGTACAGATCCCGGCTCCACTGCAGTTTGCTTTGGTCAGCTTCTTCACAATTCCCAGGCTTTATTTTCTTTTTTTGTGTGTGTTTGGGGGGGGGGGGGGTCAAAACAATTGTAATCCTAAATAGTGGGGCATAAATTATATGTATTTAAAATCTTAAAGAATGTTTCATTATACAGTGGTCAAAGAGGAACTTGCAGCAAATTTTTTAAATTTCAGCCAAGTCCTCTAATTGCTGCTACTCCACTGGTTCTGGAACAGTTTTTATTTTTCTTCTGTGACTTTTTGTTCTAAAGTTATGAGCCCCGGTAATGCTATCTTTCCCCTTCAACCAACTTCACTGTCATGAATGTTGAGTGATAACATACATATTATGCTAATATTTGGAATCTAACCCAGTTTGAGACAAAGCACATGGTAACACCCAGTTATGAGTTTATTTATGCATTTTCAGGAGGAATAACAGAGGAAGGGTTCTAAGAAAGGATGCTCCAGAATTGGAAACGTATTGATGGTGATAGGAGAAATAGTTTTGTTTTGAAATTGCACTAGTTCTACTTAAAAATCATGCAAAGAATACAGGCAGAGTAGAGGCTGGCAGACCTGGCAGGGAAACCGGGCAGGAAGTCCAGCTCACTGCGTGCATATTGAACACACAGAGGACTCTGCCAATTTCGACAATAATTGCATTTACCACAAATTCCAAGTTAAGCTGACAGAACAAGACTGAGTTTAGCCATAAAAGAATAATTATGATTTTGCTACATATATGTTATAGTAAAAATATGTCTCTGGGTGTGATTTATTACTTGACAGTCACTATTTAGGCAAGAAACAATGTAAAAATAACCACGGCACTAATGTTTAATGGTGCACAAGTATGATCCAATCCTTTTAGAATTAAAAAAAAAAAACAACTTGGCACTTACGGTAAGTAGATGATGCCTATAATCCAATTGTATGAAAAAAATCTTCGTATTGCGATTATCCTTTTTAGTATATGAAGCGCCTAATGCAGCATCCACCACTGGTTCCGACAGGCGCCTTTCAGAACTAGCAGTGGATGCTGCGTTCGGAGCTTCCTAAACTATTTAGGGAAGTGACAGACAGTCGTATAACTTGGACTAGACGGTGGCTCTCCCAACCCAAGACTGACAGCTGCATTGAAATATATGAAACTCATGTTTGGGTCAGGAGAGCTGACTGCCAGTCTGAGCAATGCGTTACAATCCCCGCCCGAGTTATACGGCTGTCTGACTCTTCTCTTTCACACTGCATTTTGGCACCCCTTCATTGGTCCCGTCGGGCTTATGTCCAAATCCCCCACAAAACGAGACTTGGGCGTATGCGCCATAGACTGTAATGGTGCCAACAGAGCCAACATGTGCTCTGCCGTGCATTATTTTCAAGTGTGTATGCGTACTGGAGGTGGACACTCAGATGCAGTCTACTACTTCTGTGTGTCCGCCTCCAGTAGGCATACATGCTTGAATATGATGCACACCTTCGCTTTGTCGGCACCATTTATGGCCCCCTCGGCGCATACACACGAATCCCGTTTTGTGGGGGATTCGGATTCAAGCCCAAACAGAATCAATGAACGGGTGCTTAAACGCAGTGTAAAATAACCCTTCAACAGTGCCATTATCGCTTTTCTTGTCTATATTAAAGTTTATTCCCTTCATCAGTAGCTCAGTTAGTTTAAAAATTATAGCACAGAAGGAAAGCTGCAATTCAGCTTCAACATTTTTTTTTCAGTTTTCTTTTTTTTTTGTCTCATGCAAGTGAACACATAGAATAGACTGAAGTGTAAATAAAAATATGGCAAAAAAAGTGCAAAACACTGAAAACTTGCTAAAAAAAGAAAAAAACAGGCACAAATGCAATAATGAAATCAGGCCCAAAACGTATCTCAAAACCACAGCAATGCTTTGTTGGCCCTGCTCCAAGTCTGGTCCCAGTGCTGACCAGAAACAACTGATGGCAAACCTGTACAATCAGCTGTGTGAGAAAATCACTGGGGAGGGTCGGCAGCTACTTTGCTGGTCAGTAACTAATCAGCACTTCCGTCTTTGCAAAGGACTGCTTTCATTGGTTATTACAGGCTCCGCAGGGGCGGA
This sequence comes from Dendrobates tinctorius, assembly GCF_039654945.1. NCBI lineage: Eukaryota > Metazoa > Chordata > Amphibia > Anura > Dendrobatidae > Dendrobates > Dendrobates tinctorius. Next base: position 43,396,067 of record NW_027361810.1, on the reverse strand, counting down.
GAATGTGTGACGGGGGCCTGAATTAACCAATCCGCGCTCTCCCTGGTACAAACGCAAAGCACTTATTGGATACGGAGATGCTCCAGTCACATAACTGCTCTGTGTGACGAGCTTCTGCAGCGGAGGAACTTGCCAACCTTGTTTAGTTCCCATCTACAGCAGGAGCTCACCTGCTGCTGTAGAGGAAGGATGTTCCTCATCATCTTGGGCACAATGACTTTTCTTTTTGTGCCCCACCGCGCTTCTGAAAAGGTGCGCACCTTAACGGACAATGGCGTCGAAATTAGCAATTATATGGACTTGCAACTGCACAAGGGAAGATGTATGTGCCCAACCTGGAAGACATAGTGACCGTGGCTGTTAAATGACCACCAATTGGCTTTCATTTATTGGTCTGTTTGACCCCTTCTTGACCAGGTGTATTTTTTTGTTTTTGCCCCTTTTGTTACAAGAGCCATGACTTTTTAAAGATTTTTCTGTCGACATAGCCATAACAGGGCTGCAGGTGTCCAATTTATGAGCAGTGTGTGCGCTGCGGCCTGAAGGTGCCGGACTTGTGATTGATGCACATGCTACTAAATATACTAAGACCTGAACAGCAGCAGCTAGGGAATAATGAGCAATACTAAACATGATTTTATAGGAGAATTTCATTATTTAGCCACCACTTGAGTATTCTATTAGTATAACACAAAGCAACTTAAGTTCTTCTGATGCCCCCCTTAAAATAGAAAATTATGACACTGTGGCCCCTCAAACAAACAAAAAAAAAAAGTTGTGCACCCCTGCTTTAGTGAGAGTCTTAAAGATCAGGCATATGTCCGTTTTTCATATTACCTTAAAACAGTATTCCAGACTTAATGGTATAATACCAGTATTTACCTCCCATCTCCACCCTAATCAATACTGCCCCTTAAAGCAAATCAAAGCAGATAGCTAGTGCCCCCCACCCAAAATATACTTAAAATGTGAAAAGGTCTCACAATGTAATGGAGCCAGCTTGTGTGTCCCACATAGTAATATTGGTTTTCTTAGTGCCCCACAAAAATAATAAAGCACAATTTTGTTCCCCTACATAAATCATACCCACTGTAGTGCCCCCTAAAGAAGTGCTGTAATAATGCAACCTTTGTAGAATTGAGGAAAAAGATTTGCAGGACACTGTTCTGTTTATACAGCACAATGTGCTGCCGAGAACAATGATCTTTTGTGTAGCACAAAAGATAGCGTTACCGGACTAATTAGCATTTTGCCCATTCATTGGGTGATCGGCAGCCTGTTTACTCTGCAAGGTTATCATGAAACGGGAGTTCCCAGAAACACTTGTGCACGATAATCGTCCAGTGTGAATGGTCCTCTAGATGGATGACAGCACAGACGGCTTAATGAAGGGTGGAAGCTTAGGTTAGAAAGTTTTAGTTACAGAAAGAGGTGAGGGAGAGGAGGTACAGCTTGGCCTGGCTGATGGAGTTAGGCCGCTGACATGAAGCCCATTATCGAGCTACAGACGCTGGAAAATAAGTATGAGAAACATGACAGATTTAAATATATAAGTCACAATCCGATCTAGCGTTTATAGGATGTGCTGCAAAAACAAGTCTGATCCATGGAGGTTGAACCTCACAACTCACACCAAACAAGAAAAAGTGCAGGACACAAGATAAAATTAAAATATAAAAGGCAATTTTATTCAATACAAGTTAAAAAAAAACAAAAAACAAACAAACAAACAACACGTAAGCTAATAAAACACTACAGACAGACAAATAAATGGGTGAGCTGGAAAAAGTCATTTATAAAAAAAAGCAGTTCACCTGAGAAAAGCACCTGGGGAGAAGTATGAAAAAAGCCCCCCAGTAACAGGGGAGATGTATATAAAGCCAAGATAAATGGTACTACACATTGTAATGCTCCAAGTATATACAGTACATATTACAAAGTTACTGGCCCTGCAAATGAAAAATGGTCTGAGATGCCAGGTCTGAAGGCACATGTTGGGGGGGGGGGGGTAATAAGAATCTATGTAGCTTAAAATGAAATAAATAGTCTTGCTGCAAAAATACATATTTATCCCCTTTAAAACAAGGTTTCAAAGCAAATTGAGAATTTGCAAAATGATCATTTGTCCATAAGAGACTTGCAGGCACCGCCGTCAGTCCTCGGAGCTGCACTGCATTTTATACACCTGACAGGAGAAGTTACGGTTGGGTCTCTCTTCTATATGGATCACAGTGTCCCGATCAAACACCAAGGAATGACTGTAGGTCTGGAAAGAAACAAATCGTTAGAAAATGACTGCAGACTAGGCTTACAATTATGTACAGGTCAACTGATGCATGGAAGCCATTAATTTCTATTATTATAGATGAACAAATTACAAATATTAGTCACTGTAATGGTCTCTCAGCTTCCTGCCCAAGAGGTGTAATCGATTTCAATAGCAGAGTTCCTCTCTCTGTGGTTGGAAAAGTTGAATAAAATATATGATTTTTGCTGAGAAACATTGCCACCTTCTTAATGGGTAGTGAGCGGCAATACCAGAATCAGCCTTTATACGAACAGTGGACATGTGAGCATTCTTTGGTTCAGACGGCGAGAAGGAGCAGTCATGTGACCGACAGCATGTGGTATGTATACTTTCGGCAACATTCCGACTAGACGTATGCAGCTTCGATCAAGTGAATAGACAGACTTATCATAAGCCTGGACAACCACTTTAAAGACCTGGCTTTTTTTTCTGTACCTTCATTTATTCCTCCTCTTTTCCCCAAGAATCATATTGGGTTTTTTTTATTCTCCTATCAACAGCCATGTGAGGGGTTTCTTTTGTTTTGGTTTTTTTTGCCGGACAAGTTGTAGTTTTGGATGACACTATTCATTTTATCATATAATGCACTAAAAAAAAAAAAAAGTGAGGAGCAATGTCTCTGTTTTTTGGAGTTTTTTTAGAGCTTAAAAATGACCCCATCTCCAGATTGGTATGATGGTTTTTTTTTTTCTTTTTTTTTTTCTTTTTTTGCCCCATTGTTAAGAAAATAATCAAGGCAATTCCCTTATTTTGATATATTTTTTTTTAAAGTGCTTACCCTACAGGTTAAAGGAATTGTCCACCACTTGGACAACTTCTTCTCATACCCCTCGCTTGGTCACCATAAAATAATAAAGCTTATACTCCCCTCCCATGCGGCGCCGTTCCCGCGGTGTCGGCATTAGTTCTCTAGGGGGGCTCCCGTGCTGTTGTTGTGACGTGACGCCGGTGCCCAATCAGTGATGGTGTCTCTGTCCCTGCCCCCTGTCGGATTGAGCAGGAAGAGGAAGTCTGAGATCAGTTGCAACCCGGATTTCTTCATGTTAGATTTGCTAGAAAGTGGAGACAGTAACGCCAGAGCTTATTGGGCGCCGGGGTCAGGTGTCATAACGACGGCACAACTTTTTTTCCCCTATAGGAGACTTGAACCTGATACTTCAGTATTGCAGTAAAAATCACGATCTACTATGCTGAACGTCACAGAAGCACCAATAAAGAAGTTAAGGGGCCTTCGGCAACCCTCCAGCTCCCTGGGATTTCATCATGGCGTTTTGGTGGGAAAAAGAACGCAAATGGGCATCTATATATAAATACCCCACTAGGATCGACACCACCAACTCTCATCGCTCATCTTAGAGACAGGTGCTGACTGTATAACGCAGCGTGCACCTGCTGTGTATGGAGAGGACTCAGCAGCCGAGCCTGCTCCATAAAGTTGTAATGAAAACATGGGTCATGAGTCATTCCAAGCGATAATGGGGGGGGGGGGGGTTTCAAACAGTAATTTTCTATGACCTATAATACAAAACTACTTTTTATCTACTAGGATACATGTTATTCATGTTAGGACTATTGGATTCCTTATCATGGCAGGGCATGGGGTTGGGTCCTGGGTGTCAGTAGAGGAGTTATTCTGCATTGATCGGGGTATGTAGATACAGAGCTTTGGACGATAGAAGATCCATCTATGATTTGTAGTCGTCTGACTAAGCAGTGACCTAAATCTGATGTATATAGTGCCTACCACATCCCAAAAATCTGCCAACTTGATCTTCTTCAGGAGCCTCCCTGTCTCGTTACAATGCAGCTTTACATGCGCTACGCCATCTTCCTTTTTATTTGTCACAGCCACCACCATCAGCAGATCCAGCTCATCTTCATACATCACGGTAGAGAACACCTGAAGAGAACAAAGACATTTACAGAAGAGCTGTGCAGGCGACAATCTACATTTTGCCATTAGGGAAAATGAACTACAGATGTTTCACCACTTACCTCTTCAGGATCGTCATCTAGCTTATCATAACGCTTTTTAACCATCCTTCCAGATGAAGTGAAAGTTACCAGATTATCAACCTCAAGAAATAAAAACAATTAAAGGCCATTTTTTCTACCATAGTAAAACAATGAAAGTTATTAATGTAGTGTGTGAACAGTGTTATGGTAGAAGTCAGGGCTGTGGATTAGGAGGTCGGCTACAGTCCCAGGATGTTAGGCGTCGGGTTTCTCCATCTGCACAGGAAGAATCCCGAGCCTTGCCTTCTGCGGTCTCCCATTCAGTCCCGGCCACAGAGGAGCCTGCTCAGCAAAGGCGTCGTTCCTGGCGCCTTGCTCAGGCTAGTGCTGTCAGGTTGGTTGCTGCTGCCATCCCTGGTTCAGCAATAGCAGCCTGCACTAGCCAGGGCGAGCAGCTCCTGAGAGTAAGTCCCTTTTTCGCTCCACTGAGCATGCCCGTGGCTTAACCTCCCATTGGAGTTCAGGGGTCACATGCTCAGGTCCCGTGTCTGTTCCGATTCGACCATCAGAAAGGTCCCGGAAGGACGCTGCTATAAAAGGCTCGCATGGCCGCTCAGCTGTGGAGTCGGTGGGCCGGGCTGGGGGGTGGTCCCTCTGTATACCGCGCAGTAACGTACAGACACAGGCTGGAGGCAGCTTCGGGTGCAACAGGTCCAAGTTTATTCGCTTTCTCGCCGTCCCCCAGACGGCTTCTCACCACACCGCACTTCTCTGTACAACTCTCCGGTTACAGAACACCTTGTGACACGTACTTTCTCCAGGGACGTATATGTCCGTACCGTCCCTTTTACACTCTGCGACGTTTCTGACAGCTCCGTCACTGTGGCCACCGAAGGCCTATGCACCAACAGTAATTTTACTGGTCAAACGTCGTTCCAAATACGGTGTCCCACACCCGGAGCCTCGTCTATACTGCGGTACTTTATGTCAGGACCACCCCCCTGACTTTCTCTCTAATCAGTCCCCCTGGTTAGGTTTTCCTCACAGTGGCACAACTGTCACAGTGTCCTTATCACTTGAGCTCCCCCTGGGGACTGGAACTTTCTGGAACCCTCCTGTCAAATTTATATCTTTCCCGATTCCCTCTAGCTCCGCCCCCCATGACCAACGGTTTCTTAAGCCCTAAGCTGATGTCAAGTCCTATGCTCACACTCCTCCCTGCCCTCTAATGGTCAACCCAAGGTACTGCATGTCCAATACACTTTCCTAGCTGTTTCCCCACTGTAATAACTGACACCTGTCTAAACTGTGCAAACCTTCCTTTCTCTATTCTGACAAGTCTGTCCGTCCGTCAGGTCACCTTCCCTACACAGCCATGCGCTAGTATAGACTAATATGGCTAAGTGTGTGTGATGATGGATGCGTGTGACAGGTGACTGACTCATTATGACTCCCTCCTTGGTTGTGAATGAGATAGGGTTTTTAGAGTCAGAGTCAGCGCCGAGTTGTGGAACTGCCTAGCGCCGCAGTGCTCCCAGCTCCTCACACATGCTAGCGCCAGAGTGTGCCACTCTTCCTAAAGCACTTCACTATTCACTACCGCAGCATCCGTTAGTGCGGCGCCATGCTCATCTTATGCGCTTTCCAGTCCTAAGCTTAGGCTGGTTAGTGGTGTCCGCCAGAGCTGCGCTGTATGCACTTAGTGCGGTAAGCAACTATCCGCTGCATCTTGTGACTTAACAGGGCACAGCTTTCTATAAGCGTCTGTCCAGGCATCGCAGTTGCAGTGCTAAATGCTAGTGGGGCTAGAGGGACTCTAACCCTGTGTCCTTGGGGCAGAGTCCTGTGCCTCTACACTAGCGCTCCCCTGCCGAGTCCTGTGAGTATAAACAGGCCTGGCACTTGTTCCAGCGGCTCTGTGAGGTAACAAAGTTCACTCCTGTACACACTGGGCAGTGGTTAACCCGCCTGTGTTTAGTTAGTGCTCCGCCATTACTGAGCAGGAGTTTTCCATCTCTGCACGGTGGACCCCGGGGTTGGGATCACACGTCCTTACATTTTATACTTAGTGTTTTCCGCAACCCTAACACATGGAGCTTAAATTTCTTAATAATATGTGCAACTGTAGTCATAGGAACATCAAGCTGCTTGGCGATGGTCTTATAACTTTTACCTTTAACATGTTTGTCTATAATTTTCTTTCTAATCTCCTGAGACAACTCTTTCCTTCGCTTCCTCTGGTCCAGATTGAGTGTGATACACACCATGTCACCAAGCAGCTCAGTGAGTATCTGTAGCCCTCTATACAGGCCACTCACTGATTCCAAGATTGTAGACACCTGTGATGCTAATTAGTGGACACACCGCGATTTAACATGTCCATTTTGTCACATTATTTTCAGGGGTACCATTGTGAAGGGTTAAAACTAAAATCAAAACTGAAGTTTCGTTTTATCCATTCTCTGAAGGTTTCATTTCTCCATTTTTATTGCTGTAAGATAAATTTTTGTAATTGGGATGGGCTGTCATGAAACTAGACTGTTCCCATCAGGTGCAAGATAAGGGAGGCGGGGGTGTAGAACTCTGAAGAATATGCCATTATACTATTTTCTATTTGGATACGGACATACCGTATTTTTCGCTTTATAAGACGCTCCGGATTATAAGACGCACCCCAAATTTTGAGGAGAAAAATAGGAAAAAAACTTTATTTTTAATAAAATGGTGGTGCATCTTATAATCCATGCGTCTTATTGCTTTCCAGGGGTGGTGATGGAGGAGGCTGGAGTGGAACATTGCTGCTGGGATGAGGGGGTGTTTTGATGTGCAGCGTGCCGCTGCCGGTGTCTGTTACTGCCGCCGCCCTCTGTCCCCTGATGCTTGCCACCACCGCCACGCTCTGTCCCCCGGTGCCTGCTTGCCACCACCGCCGCACTCTGTCCCCCAGTGCTTGCCACCACCGCCACGCTGTCCCCCGGTGCCTGCTTGCCACCACCGCCGCGCTCTCCCCCGGTTCTTACCGCCACCACCGCGCTCTGTCCCCCCGGTGTTTGCCGCCATCGCCGCGCTCTGTCCCGTTCTGAGGGTACTTGCCGCGGCACTCTGTGCCCTGATGCTGCCGCTGCGCTGTCCGCCACCGCCACGCTCCTGTCCCCCGGTGGTTTCTTCCGCCCCACCGCCGCCGCCGCGCTCTGTCCCGTTCAGCGTGGGGGGGTCTCTGTCGCTCCATGCCTGCTTTCTTCCTGGAAAATGGCCGCCGCGCATGCGCAGACGGACATCTCGGGAGATGAGATTTCAGCGCTGAAATCTCATCTCCCGAGATTTCAGTGCCGAGATGTCCGTCTGCGCATGCGCGGCGGCCATTTTCCAGGAAGAAAGCAGGCATGGAGCGACAGAGACCCCCCCACGCTGAACGGGACAGAGCGCGGCGGCGGCGGTGGGGCGGAAGAAACCACCGGGGGACAGGAGCGCGGCGGTGGCGGACAGCGCAGCGGCAGCATCAGGGCACAGAGTGCCGCGGCAAGTACCCTCAGTGGCAGCGCAAATGTATATCCTCTTTGTAAGACGCACCCCCTTTTTCCCCTCAATTTTGGGGGAAAAAAAGTGCGTCTTACAAAGCGGAAAATACGGTATATGTAGTTTCCGGTTTTCTTGCAATATTATTGGCTTATAAAGTGAAATGATGCTATTGGTAGTTGAGAACTTTGCATAATTAAGCAAAAGATTACAAAAGGTGACATAATAAAGGGGTTTAGTGATCTGCCTGGATCCTCCCGTACAGAGACCCCCGTCTCCGTGTGGTCATTCCCAGTTGCTAGCAACGCCCTGTGAATTAATTTGGAAATCACTGGATCAACCGTGAAGGGTTAATTTAGCCCTACCTCAACACCATCATTTCTGTCCAGGCCTATTTCAGGAGTTTAATTTTTTTAAAATTCTGAGTAAGCATGGTTGAAAAGCAATGTCTGACTTTCATTTGTTCATTTTCATAGATTTTTTTTATTTATTATTACTTTTGTCAGATTCAAGTTATTTCTATGACCATTGTGGGGGGGGTTTTGTCATTAAACGAGGGGTACCGACAATTTTGACCACGTGTGTATATGGACTTCACCCACAATACTAATCTTGTCATATGGTGCAGGGATAATACCGTTTGTTAGTTATAGCCACTTCCCATACGTTTTACTGTGATTTCCTTACATAGGGACTGCATCCCCTCTATATACCCTGTCTGTCTCAAACAGTTTTATTGTCATGTTGCAATAAAAATCTTTTTCTTCAATATTTTTTGGTGTTTCTTCACATTTCTTGGTAAGCTTGTTCAATTGTTCACTTAATATTCACATACAATATCTATAATAAACAAGTTATTCTTTGGTGTTTTGATGAAATGGGTACGTGTTCTAGCAGTGAGAATCACGGATCGGACATGTACGTGAAAAATGAAAGTCTGAATGAGACCTTAAGTGGTAATTCGTAATAATGCATCTATAAGATAATGTATATGCATATAATTTTCTACTTACCTTAGGCTCTTTGTCTGCAAGAATGGCAAAATCCTCAGTGATCTCATATTTATATGGATCATCTTTTATTTCCTTTATCCTTAAAACACTGCAAAAAAAAAAACATAAAAAAAATCTGTAAAAGGACATCTGCACCGTATATAAAGGAATTATTCCTAATGTGTGTGCCCTGAGAGCTCTGAACAAAGTCCTATAACAGAAATAACAAACGATTAATCAGAATATAGAGATTAAAGTGCAAAAGTCTATCCGGCGGTCAGCAGGAATTACACACGCGACTCGCTCATTGACCAGACACTTTCAAGCCCGTATTCACAGATCACAGCGTGAAGTTAAGAAAATGTCATTACAAATGGTTTGTAATTGCAGAAATCACTTTTTTTAATTTCTACTCACCTGATGTTATCGGGTCCAACATGGATGATTCGTTCAGAGGAATCGGGATGAAAGTGAATCCAGTCCGGTTCTATAGAGCAGAATTTCATATCACGTATTCCGTTCTTTGCCTGAAATAATGGCATTCAAGGGAAAAACAGAGATGGGATTGCTAATAATGCAATACATAAAGCAGCAAATTGTTAGTGTTCGCCTGTCTGTGGCCATGAGATTTACATCTCCTAAGATCTCAATCTGTGCGTGCCGCCTCCAGCGGTCATCTTCCCGAAGTCCCCCGCAGTGAAAAGGATGGCAAGTGGGGGGACTCCCTAGTTTTCTCAAAGCCTGGGTTCCGTTGCAGCCTCGCAACGCCAAACACCCCCTTCTCCCCAACCCGGTGCCCGCAACATCGCCCCACTCCTGCCTCCACCTTCCTGCAGCAGTGACCCCGCTCCACCGCAGCCGCCTCCCCCCGGTAAACTACCATAAAAGCGGACTAGAAGACGCACCATCATTTTATTAAAACATTTTTTTCCTATTATAGACTTGAACAGGCGAGTCTCATCCAACATACGGAATAAACTTGTGTATGCTGCAATCTTTTTTTTATATAATTTTGTTCCCACACACAGATTTGATCCACGACGATAAAAAAAAAACAAAAAAAAAAAACGGTCCGAGCGCTCTTTTTTTTTCCATGAACGGCACTAGGATCAAAAATGTGTTTTTGTGCCCTTACTGCAAGCGCAGCATTAATGCACCCTAAGGCATCATTCACACTTCTGTGTTTAAACATTTACGTGAAAAAATAGTAGCGTTGTCATCAGGATATCCATTCTTACCATCAGTGTTTTTCACAGATGGATAAAAAACAAAAAAATAAAACAATAATTGCAAAGTTTCTCCTATAGTTTGCAATGTTCAACACAGACAGCTCATGGACATGTCTCCATGTGAAAGACACGGACATGTGAACAGCGGTATGGATTATAATGGGTACGTGTTCTGCCTGTGAAAAAAACAACTGATTTCGCCCATATGTGCAGCACAGACATCTGAATGAGGCCAGACACATGTGGGTTATTTACCAGGCAGTGGTCATCCATGGAGCAGATGTGATGCGTCCCTTTGTCCTTTTTCTTATGGGGTGTATAGATATAATGCCAGGGAAAGCCACCAACTTGTAAAACATTTTCAAGACAATGCACTTCGAATAGAACTGGAGGTCTTTCTAAAAAGTCAAAATGGCACTAGAAGGGTTATTGTGACATGTACAATAGCAATTACACTTATAATATTAAGAAAGTCATTGGGTTCAAGCAAAACGCAAACATCTTACATTACATTAATTTAAAGGGCATTTTTCAGTAGGATCAACCCTCCTAAGCCATCTACGTAGGTCATAGGAAGCTGAATGAAATGATATCTTATTCCAGAGAAACAACATTTTTCTTATATATAAACGAGCTGTTAAGATCTATGGGCCGGACATAGATCTCCCCGAGAATCTGTCTCCAGAGATTCTTTTAACTAAAAGAAGGCGCTACCAGCGTGAGACATGTAATGACTGACAGTCTGCTCTCCTGATCTTCATGCCTCACACTGGTAACACCCTTTTCATCAAAAAGCAGCTCTAGAGGCAGATTCTCAGGGAGATCAGCGTCCCGCCCATAGCTCTTAAGGGGGCGGAGCCAATGGAGTAATAATGAAAGCCAACTAAAAGAAACGCCCCCCCTGAAAAAAATTCTAAGAGTCATGGCCATTTTATAAAGACCACAAAAATTATGACAAAATAAAAAGTCTGTATCTCTGGAACTGTAAGGCAGATTTTAGCAGAAAAAAAATACTCAGGGGACCAGCAGGAATAAAATACGTGCAAAAACTGGGCACTTTTGACTTGTTACAGACTCTTTTTAAAGATCCTGGCAACAGCTTACAATAATAAGCCAAACCAGAAACTACATTTGTCAACACCTCTTTCAGGGCGTTTGCCCCTCATCAGTGCAAATCAAGACTATAAGTTGACTGGGTGAGAGGCATCAAACAGGTGACCTAAGGCGTAAAAAGCACCAAGTTGGTGTAGGAAAACTTGTGGGCCAGGCAATACTCATGTCAAGGTCCATTAAAAGGGTATATATTGATTTTTAGGACTATAAAGGGGCTATTTGTATATAGAAATTACAGAGGAAGCATTGCATGGCTTATAAGTCTCCCTAAGCCATGTTGTTTCTATCCAGAAGGAAAAACGTTACCCCTTAGACCTTCTTTACAAAAGTAGAATCTCTACCACAGACCGTGATATAATTTTAACTTATTTTGCACCCTATAACCAACATATATATGCAGCTTGTTACGGGGTGTACTCTTAAACAACACGACCTGCGTGGTAACGCGGTGGATATATGGCATTTATGCATGTTGTAACCGCTATCAATTAATCAGGTGCCAGCACTCCTTGGGTATACTAAAGCAATAAATGTGATTTATACATTTATACTATATGGTGCATTGCGCCAGGTCAGTAAGGAAACTACAATGTGCTGTTAATTAGCAACTCAAACAATCCCATGGACGTCAAATTGGTAAGAATAAATGCTGCAAAATCCAGAATAGAATAGCTGCCACTTACTTGGATAACATCAAGGGAAAATGTCATCAGAAAATAAACTATTATACAAATCAGGTTTTTAGATTTAAGGCTATGTGCACATCCCGTGGATTTTGCTGCGGATTCGCAGCAGTTCCGCAGACAGTGTACAGTACCATGTAAGTCTATGGGATTTACAATCCGCAGTGCACATGCTGCGGTTTTTTCACTGCGGAAAAGCTGCGGTTTTAAATCCGCAGAAAGATTTGACATGTCAATGCTTGCCGTGGATTCCGGTGCGGTTTGACACCTATTCCATTGTCCAGGTGTCAAACCGCTGGGGAAAACCGCTGGCCAATCCGCAAGAAAACCGCAGGTCACTTGATCTACGGTTTTACCTGCGGATCTGAACGGAAAAATCCGCTGGTGATTCCGCAGCGTGTGCACATAGCACTCGTGTATTTATGTTTTATTTGACAGTTTTATTTACAATTTTCCATATTATTCTAAAAAAAATAAAAACAAAAAAAATAGAAATCTACAATTTCCAAATAGAAGCAGCACCATTCTGGTTTCTGGGTCATGACTGGTATTGCGGCGTAGTCCGAGTGTCACTTCTCTTGGGATCAGATTCAATCCTGCATATGTGTCCAGTATAAGAAATAATTTAACCCAACACAGCATCTATTTAATCAGGTACTGCAAAAAACTGCAACTTTTTTTTTTTTTTTTTGTAAAATTTGCAACTAATGACACTGCAATTCCCAAGTGAGAAAGTTGTTGCATAACCCCAATCTAAAAGTGAAAATGCACCTGCAGATATCGGGAGCTATCACTCATGGGATCGGATATCCAAACAGGAAAGTTGTGCATAGCGATCAAAAATTGATAAAATTTGCGGGATTCGCTGAGGGTCCCAGTGAAATCTCATGTCAAGGGTCTGACTCCTCAGAGGACACCAGTTATACTAACTCCTTCCAGATAGGATACTAGAACTAAACATAAAAAAGTCCATACCTGTCAAAGTGATGTTACACGGGATTCCAAATGGAAAGTCTCCAACTATCCCGGTTTCTCCTTTCCAATTGCACGTCTCCCCTAAGACACATTCTTGTTGCATACACTGAAAATACAAAATGAGGCATATGTACCCCTCTGTGCATGAGAACACTGGAAACCAGAATCCTATCATTCATACCATGGATAAGCTGGTACAATATAAAAAGAAAAACCGCATTCCTTCAATGTATTAGTTCATATTTTAATCAGTCCGGGTGTCAGTTTTTGCCTCTCAGCACTTCAACATTTTTTTTTTTTGCATGTAAAAAATATTAATTGTGATTTTTCAGCTTCTTTTAGCAGTAATCAGTGAATAATGGAGGCATCTCAGAAACAGTAATGGCACCTACAATAACTCATAGCATCTATGGGATGGTAGATTAAGAAAGTAATTAGCGTGTGCGGCAACAATATTATTCATGGCTAGATGTAAATTATATTTCTTATCAGAAATACCGTACCTGCCAAATGCTGATCAAAGAAAAATGAAATCAAATTGCACACAGTAAATAAAAATAAATAAATCACATTTAACATGGAATCCGTACCGCACGGACGGCTCCCTTACCTCCTTGAGAATTCTTTCAAAGCTGTAGAGACGAACCAGACCAGGACTGTGCATTACAGTCAACACGCCATTACTGATCAGTGCCGATGTCACGTTAGGTCCAAACACCTGTTTAAGGCCAAAAAGAAAAAAAAAGGTTGAAAACAAAAAAAATAATAATAATAAATCTCCAGTGACCGAACCTTTGTTTCAGAAATATTTGGACAGTGACTGAATCTTTGTGATTCCAGCTCTGCAGGCCACTATTTTTTATTGAACATTAAAAACACTAGAATGCAAATTGAAGGTGAGAACTTCATGTTTAATTAAAGGGGTGAATGAAAATATCCTATTAGGTTTAGAAATTGCAACCATTTGGCTCCGAAGAAATTGGACAAATTAACTTTACCATAAGTAAAATGTAATTTTTTTGGCAAAGTCTAATCTGGCCTTGTGGGGAACCCTCTGTATTTGCTCTCATGAAGTTTTCTCTTTATGGTACACTTAGATACTGAAACACCGACTTCCTGGAAAGTGTTCTTCACTTGGGTGAATGTGTAAAGGGTTTTTTCTTCACCATGGAAAGGATTCTGTGATCATCCTCCACTGTTGTCTTCTGTGGACGTCAAGGCCTTTTTGAGTTCCCAAACTCACCAGTGCTCTTTTTTTGCAGAATGCACTTGTCGATTTGGCCACTTTTGAGATTTCTGCTCTCTCTCTCATCGATTTCTTTTTTTTTTAGCCTAATGATGGTCTGTTTCTCTTCTACTGAAAGCTCTTTTGACTGCATGTTGTGGGTTCACAGCAACAGCATCCAAATGGAAATGCCTTACCTGGAATCAGTTTCAGATGTTTTACCTGCCTAATTGGTGATGTATTAGCAAGGGAATAGCCCGTTAAATAGCTCTTGAGATAATTGTTCAATTATTTTGGTCCATTCAAAAAAAGGCAGCTACATATTATAGAGTTGTAATTCCTAAACCTTTACTCCAATTAGGATGTGGATACCCTCAAATTAAAGCTGAGAGTCTGCACTTTAAGCCCATATTGATTATATAACTGTATCTTGAATATCTTTTGGTAAACCACTAAAATGTCAAAACTTGTGTCACTGTCCAATTATTTCTGGACCTAACTGTACACACATATTTCTCTCTCTCTTGGTTCCGGAAAAAACATCTCAACTATCCTGTATCTGAACACTAAGATTACAAGAGGCAAGTAATCATGATTTACCAGATGGATAATTCTGCTTTATGAAAACTTCTGAAGCTTTGGCGAAACAAAAAAAACAGACAAAGGATATCTCCCATTCATACTATTGCTAAGTAGGCCAGTAATAAAAACATTGGGCCCGATTCATCATTTGTGTTTTATTTTCTTTTTTGACTTGTGGTTTTCGCTGACTTTTTTTGTGCTAAAGTCATAAAAAAAAGTTTTAAAAAGTGACACACAACTCATTATCATTGTGGAAAATCCCAAATTGTCTTAGGCTTCTTTCACACTTCAGTCTTTTTGCATCAGTCACAATCCGTCCTTTTTAGAAAAAAAACGGATCCAGCAAATTATTTTTGTTTCATCCGTCGTCCAGCGACGAATTCCGTTTTTTTCAACTGAGCATGCCCGGAAGAATTTCTATTCCTTTAATTTAACCCCAAAAGCCGTTCTGGGACTGAAAAGTCTCTCTCTCTCTCTAGAATCTTATGCCTTTAAATTTCCAGCAGTGGTTGCTGCAACAGATCCGTCGAAAAAACGGATCCAGTGCATCATTTTTTTACAATCTGCACTGGATACGTTTTTTCACACTTTGACGGATTGTGACTGATGTCGGAAAGACTTAAGTGTGAAAGAGGCCTAACTGAACTTAAACTTTTTAGCAGGAAAAAAAAAAAAGTTGCACAATTTGCAAAATGCTAAAATAACCTCCATTTATAGAATCACTCCAGGAAGGGGGCTGGAGCAGAGCTGCACTAAGTTTTGTGACTTTTTTTTTTTAAATTGCATTTCATGAATCTGTCTAGAATATCGGGAAATGACGTATTGACAAAAAAAAGAAAGATAAAAAAACTAAAAAAATTGCATATCATTTGACAAATTTGTCACAAATCAAACATTTCAAAACAAATAATCTGATCCGCAGCATAAAGTGAACAACGTACAGACGTGCGCCCTCTTGTGGTCATTTAATTATTCAGCATAGCACTACCACAAAATGCTGAGAAACATGGTAGCGTGTTGCACGACAGACATCGCATCTCATCATTTTCTATGGCGTGGCATTGCATTCGGTGACACAGAGTAACAAAGGTTTTCGACTTTGACGCTGGTCAAAAGCTGCACTTCCCATAGACTTCACTCCGAGTGAACGAAATTTGGCACTTTCCCTTTTTTTTCTTACAGCAAAACCACAGATAATCTTCATATCTTGACTGGCAAGACTGAACTCAATCAGCGACTCTGCACTTCCACACTGACACTACTGCAGCAGTCACACAGGAGCCAGCGCTGTGAGCCGGCACTGACACCGCAGCTCGGTACTGTACTGCAGAGAGGGACCTGGTAATAATACTGAGCGCAGCTTCAGTGTCCGTGCATAGCTGATAACTGAGTTCAGGCAAGGCTCGTTAAGACACAAAATGGTCAATATGCAAATTAAGGGGGTGTAAAGTTGCATCAACTCCTTGGCTACACTAAGGGCCCCATCACACATAGCGACGCACCAGCGATCCCTACAACAATATGACCTTGTCAGGATTGCTGGTGTGTCGCTACATGATCGCTGGTGAGTTGCCAAACAGGCAGCTTCACCAGTGATCAGGACAAGGACATGCGGGTAACAAGCGACGCACGTCACTTAGTTACCCACTGTGTTACTTAGTTACCAGCGCGCTGGTAACCAAGGTACACATCGGGTTTCTAAGCGGCGCGCAGCACTTAGAAACCTGATGTGTACCTCAGTTACCAGCTCCAGCTCGCTGGTCTCCCGCCTGCCACACGCAGCGATGCGTGCTGGCCAGCGGGAGACCAGCAATCAAAAAAATGTCCTGGCCATTCCAGGACGATCAGCGATACCCGGCAGGGGGACCGGTCGCTGGTAAGTGTCACACACAGCGATCTCGCTGGTGAAATCGCTGTTGCGTCACAAAACTTGTGACTCAGCAGTGATCTCGCTAGCGAGATCGCTATGTGTGACGGGGGCTTAAGGTTACAGCAAAGGCCATTCATTTGGATGCATTTCTTATTATTGCAACTAAACCACTGAAATCTACACAATAAGTATAACTTTTATATAGGTCCAAGTCTCCTACATATACAGTGCCTTCAGAAAGTACTCATACCCCATGAAGTTCTCCACATTTTTCCCGTTACACAACCAATCTTAAAAGTATTTTATTGGGATTTTGTGCGATATACCAACACAAAAGTAGCAAGTATTTTTGAAGTTTAAAAAAAATGATACATGGATTTCTAGTTATTTAATAAATATAAATCTAGAAATTGTGACGTGCATTTGTATTCAGCCGCCTGTAGTCTGATACCCCTAAATAAAATCTGGAGTGACAATTTCCTCCAGAAGAGTCGACCTGTGTGTAATTTGTTCTCAGTATAACTACAGCTGTTCTGTGAAGGCCTCATAAGTTTTCTTGAGAGCATTAGAGATCACACTGCATCATAAAAGCCAAGGAACACTCCAGACAGGTCAAGGATAAAGTTGTGGAGTAGAGTAAAGCAGGGTTATAAAAAAAAATAGCCCAAGCTAGAGACATGACACGGATTAATGTTCAGTCCATCATCCAAAAATACTCCTTAAATAGCACAACTGCAAACCTACCAATACATGGCCGTCCACCTAAAATGACATCCCAAGCAAGGAGAGCGCTAAACAGAGGAGCAGCAAAAAGGCCCATGGTCACTATGGAGGAGCTGCAGAGATCCGCAGCCCAGGTGGGAGAATCTGTCCACTGGGCAACTATTAGTCCCATGCTCCACAAATGTGGCCTTTATGGAAGAGTATCAAGAAGAAGAAAGCCATTTTTGAAAGCAAGAAATATGAAGACCCGTTTGCAGTTAGCAAAAAACCGTGTTGGGTATCCAGCTACCATGTAGAAGAAGGTGCTCTGGTCATATGAGACCAAAGGAGAACTTTTTTGTTTAAATGAAAATCGCTATGTGTGGTGGAAAACTATCACTGCATAGCAACCTGCAAACACCATCCCCACCGTCAAACATGGTGGTGGCAGCATCATGCTGTATGGAGGATTTCTGTAGCAGGGACAAGGAAGCAGGTCAGAGTTTATGTAAAGGTGGATTAAGCTAAATACAGGCCAATTTTGGAGGAAAAACAGTTAGAAGCGGCAGATGACTTGAGACTCCGGCTTAGGTTCACCTTCCAGCAGGACAACAACCATTAATATACTGCCAGAGCTACAATGTATGGTTCAGATTTAAGCACATTCATGTGTGTGAATGGCCCAGTCACAGTCCAGAAATAAATCCCAGAGAGAATCTGTGGCAAGACTTGACAATTGCTGTTCACAGACGCCTCCATCCAATCTCACCGAACCAGATCTATTTTGGAAAGAAGAATGGGCAAAAATGTCAACCTCTAAAATGTGAAAAGCTGGTAGAGACAGACCCCAAAAGACTTACAGCTGCAATTGCAGCAAAACTTGGTCCTACAAAGTACCGACTCAAGAGGGGCTGAATATAAATGCACGTCACAATAACAGGATTTTGGTTGCTTACCGTACAATCTGTTTCTCGGAGCCTTCACTGGGGGACACAGGAACCATGGGTGTATGCTGCTGCTACTAGGAAGCTGACACTATGCACATACAAAAAAGGTAGCTCCTCCTCCGCAGTATACACCCCACTGGCTGGAGTTCAATTAGTTAGTGAGAAAGCAGTAGGAATAGAATAGAGAACAAACTGACAACTCAACTGTAACTATAATACAGAAAACAGAAGTTGTGAACATGGGAGGGTGCTGTGTCCCCCAATGAAGGCTCCGAGAAACAGATTTTACGGTAAGCAACCAAAATCCTGTTTTCTCCATCGCTTCATTGGGGGACACAGGAACCATGGGATGTCCCAAAGCAGTCCCTGGGGAGGGAAAAGCAAACTTCCATCAGGCCAGCGGACTCACCACCGCTGCCTGCAAGATCCTTCTTCAAACGTGTGGACCGAAGACCAGGTTGCAGCCTTACAAAGCTGCAGCGCGGAAGCCCTGTGGTGCACCGCCCAGGAAACACCCACTGCCCGGGTGGAGTGAGCCTTAACCCCAGGAGGGGGCGCACTGTTCTTGACCTGGTAAGCCTCCAAGATTGCCGATTTAATCCAGCGAGCAATAGTCGCCTTGGAGGCCGGCAAGCCCTTTCGTGCACCATCTGGGATGACGAAAAGAGTCCGTCTTACGGAATGCATCCGTTCTAGCCAAATAGATCTTCGTCGCCCTGACCAGGTCTAACTTGTTCAAAGAGCGTTCCCGGGGATGAATTGGAGCCGGACAAAATGAAGGTAGAACGATGTCTTCATTCAGGTGGAAAGTAGAAACCACCTTGGGTAGGAAAGAAGGCGGAAGCCGCAGTACCACCTTATCCTGGTGAATTACCAAGAAAGGGGGTCGACAAGAAAGGGCCGCCAATTCCGAGACACGCCGGATGGAAGTAATGGCCACGAGAAAGGCCACTTTCTAGGAAAGAAAAGCTAGAGAGACTTCCCTGAGAGGCTTAAAGGGGGGGGACTTTGTAGGGCCTCTAGGACAAGATTGAGATCCCAGGGGTCCACTGGAGCTCGATACGGCAGTGTTGCATGAGCTGCCCCCTGCAGAAAAGTTCTGACCTGCGGGCGAGAGGACAACGTCTTCTGGAAAAGAATGGAAAGTGCCGAAACTTGACCCTTTAGAGAGCTAAGGGCAAGGCCAGCGTCCAGACCCACCTGAAGAAATGCCAGAACCGAAGGAAGTGAAAAGGAGATAGGCGGAATTTGACTAGACTCGCACCAACCGAAATAGGCCTTCCATGTGCGATAGTATATCCTGGAAGACGATGGCTTCCTAGCCCGGATCATGGTTTGAATAACCCGATCCGAAAAGCCTGACTCCTTCAGAACTGAGGCCTCAATGGCCACGCCGTCAAATTGAGCGACTGAGAATTGGGGTGGCAAATCGGACCCTGAGACAGCAAATCTGGTCTGTCTGGAAGCCTCCAGGGAGTGTCCGCGAGAAGGTTGACGATGTCCGCGAACAAAGACCTTCTGGGCCAATAGGGCGTGATTAGGATGACTGGCACCCCTTCTGCCTTGATCTTCTTCAACAGTTTGGGGAGAAGAGGAAGAGGAGGGAACAGATAGGGGAGCGCAAACTGTGACCAAGGAATGGTGAGAGCATCAGCGCCCACCGCGAGGGGATTGCGGGCCCTGGACACGAACCGTGTAACCTTCCTGTTCAGACGGGATGCCATAAGGTCCACATCCGGGGTCCCCCATGGAAGACAAATCTGATGGAAGACCTCCTGATGCAGGGACCATTCCCCTGCCGCGAGACCCTCGCGACTGAGAAAGTCGGTGGCCCCGTTTTCCACGCCGGGAATATGTACCGCGGATATTGCTGGAACTGACCTCTCTGCCCAGTGAAGGATTTTGGACACCTCGGCCAACGCCAAGGAACACCGAGTCCCTCCCTGGTGGTTGATGTATGCCACCGCTGTGGCTTTGTCCGTTGGAATCCGAACTGGCAGACCCTTGAGCAGTTTGTCCTGTAGGGACAGAAAAATTGCCCATATCTCTAGGACGTTGATCGGGAGAGCGTCCTCCTGCGTCGACCAACGACCCTGGACGGTCAGATGGCGAAACACCGAGCCCCAGCCGAGAAGGCTGGCGTCCGTCGTCACCACTTGCCAATGTACCGGAAGGAAGGACCGGCCCTGGGAAATAAGAGGTGATGTTAGCCACCAGTTGAGGGACAGCTTGACCTGAAAGGAGAGTCGAATTGGGCGATCCAGGGAGGAGACAGATCTGTTCCACTGAGACAGAATGGCCTGCTGAAGTGGTCTTGTATGAAATTGGGCAAAGGGAATCGCTTCCGACATTGCCACAATTCTCCCTAGAACCCTCATGGCTGATCGGAGAGAAATGAGCCGCGGGCCCTGAAGCAAGCGAATCTCCCGCCGAAGAGTTACTCTCTTCTCCTTGGGAAGGAAGACTCTTGCCTGAAGGGTGTCGAAAAGTAAGCCTAGGAACACAAGGCGTTGCGTTGGGACGGGAGCAGGCAGGACTTTTTCCTGTTGATGATCCACCCGAAATCGAGAAAGGGTGTCACGAACGATGTTCAGGCTTTCTTGAGCCTGGGGTAAGGACGGAGCTTTGATGAGAATGTCGTCGAGGTACGGAAAGAGTACGAGCCCCCTGATTCTCAAGATGGCCATCAACGCTGCCATGATTTTTGTTAAAACCCTGGGAGCGGTGTCGAGACCGAAAGGTAGGGCGACAAACTGGAAATGCTCCTGCTGAATCTTGAAGCGCAGGAATCTCTGATGTCCCGGGAAGATGGGGACATGTAGATAGGCGTCCTGAATGTCTATGGAGCACAGAAATTCCTGTGCCTCCATGGAGGCAATTACTGAACGAAGGGACTCCATCCTGAAAAGTCGCAGACGGACCCTTTTGTTCAGTAATTTTAGATCCAGAATGGGCCGAACCGTACCACCTTTTTTCGGCACTACAAACAGGTTGGAGTAAAAACCTGTGAAGCGTTCTCCTTCTGGTACGGGAACAATCACCCCCGAACTGAGGAGAGAAGTGATGGCTGTGAAGAAACCTGGAATCAAGGCGGGGTCCTTCAGTGGACGGGATTCGAAGAAACGATCCAGCGGACGCGAAACAAATTCTATCTTGTATCCCGAGGATACAACTTCCCTGACCCAGGCGTCTTCCACCGAGGTGAGCCAAACATCCTTGAAGGCAAGAAGGCGGCCGCCTAGCCTGAGGGATGCGCTGGGATTCTGATGATAGTCATGCAGAGGACGATCTTCCAGGTCTGGACCTGGTGGATCTACCTTGGGAAGAATGGGAGGGCCAGGAAGGAGTGGGCCTAAAGGAAACTCTTTTCCTATCTTGGCGCGCTTATTGTCTCTGCTGTTGGGAAGGAGCGTCTGATGTTGTGAAGCGACGAAAAGGCCGAAAGGCCTGAAACTGACGTTTCGGAGGAGGCCGATGAGGTTTGGACTGGGGAAAAAGGGAGCTTGTGCCCCCAGTGGCTTCCTTAATAATCTGGTCCAGCCTGTCGCCGAAGAGACACGATCCCTGAAAAGGTAGGCTGGTGAGGGACTTTTTGGATGACAAGTCCGCCTGCCATGCCTTGAGCCAAACCGTGCGCCGAATTGCCACCACGTTGCTAGATGCCTGGGCTGCGCAAGACGCGACATCTAGGGAGGCCGAGACCAAATATTCGCCTGTGTGAGAAATCTGGTCGGCGAGATCCGCCAACTGCTCTGGCTGAGCTCCGGCCAGTATGCCCTGACGGAGATCCTTAGCCCATTTGGCAATGACCTTTGAAACCCAAGAAGAAGCAAAAGAGGGGCTTAGAACGCCGATTTCGCAAGGGATTCTATGATTCTGTCATTAGGATTTCCCAAGGATGCTCCACCAGAAATCGGAAGGACTGTGTTGTAAAGATAGTCTGGAAACCGGCGGATCCACGGAAGAAGTTGACCAGGATATAGCGAGACGGAACGGGAAGAGGAACCAGACCGATGCTCCTGTCTGGATCTTTTGCGGCTATTATTGGCAGGCTCAGACGGAGCTTCTTGTGACCTGCTGGGTCCTGCGGGAGCCTGCAGGGGCAACTTATCGAGTACCGACACCAGGGACTGAGACACCCTGGTGAGGTCCGCCACAGATTGTGACAGAGATGAAGCACACCCAGGGATAGGGGCCTCACTCTCGCTTGGGACAACAGGGGGGCTCCTGGGCGGTGGGTTCAATGGGGTTGCTGCAGTCCTGACAGAGGGGAGAGGACTGACCTGATGGAAATTTGCGATTACAAGGAGAACAAGCAAAGTGACTGACCACCGCAGAGGAAGAGGAGGTGGCAGGAGGGCGAGAGCGAAGAGATTTAGAATTAGACATGGTGAGCTAACCACTAACAGTGCCAGACGGTTAGGGGACACAGAGCCGAGGAGGGTGTCAGTCTGCAGAGCAGAGCTACTCACGGAACCGGTGTCCTGAAGCGACTTCCAGCTATGGGGCTGCGCAGCTTGCTTGGGTCTGCGAGTCCTGCAGGCAGGGCAAGACGGTGACCGGCTCACAGGCTGAGGTAAAATGGCGGCAGCCTGAGGAAAAAACGCTCCCTCCTTGAGCAGTGGGCGGTCATTAGCTCACTGTGGGTCTGGGAGGAGGGGGGCGGCGCAAACCGCCCTTTCAGGGGTACCAAGATGGCGGTGCCAAAGAGCCATAGGAGGATTAGGAGTGGGCGGGACCAAGCGCCGGCTCCCGTCCCTGAATGGAGCAGTGGAAAGCACAGGACGGGCGGGAAAAAGCCCGCCCGAAGAAAGGGGCGTGGCCGCACATCAGGACAAGGCCTGAATAGAAGCCGGGGCAAGATACCTACTTCATCTGTAAGCCTTGTCTTGAAGGAAAACCTGGGGAAAAAGGGAGAGGTACCTCATCATCCAGACGAAGAAAAAGGACGTCCGTAAGAAAAGGAGATTTTTGTGTACTCACCGTAAAATCTCTTTCTCTTAGCCTCTAATTGGGGGACACAGAACCATGGTGTTATGCTGCTGTCCACTAGGAGGCGACACTATGCATAATCTGAAAAAGATTACCTATGGCTCCTCCTCTGCAGTATACACCCCTGGACGGCGTCAGCCTTCTCCAGTTTTGTGCAAAAGCATTAGGAGGAACATAACAGAAACAACATAACCATGCCTGTAAGAAGGCCACTATTTACAAGCTCAAAAAACAATATGAGAACTCAACCGTAACAACGGCCCGTTAAGGGCAACAGGGTGGGGGAGCTGTGTCCCCCAATTAGAGGCTAAGAGAAAGAGATTTTACGGTGAGTACACAAAAATCTCTTTTACTCTGTCGCCTCATTGGGGGACACAGAACCATGGGACGTCCCAAAGCAGTCCCTGGGTGGGAAGCAATGGACGAATATTGTGCTAGCAGGTCCCTAAACTTGGGGCACTGCCGCCTGCAGAACCCATCTACCCAGGCTCGCATCCGCTGAGGACTGGGTATGAACACTGTAGTGTTTCATAAACGTGTGTAGGCTAGTCCAAGTGGCCACCTTACACACTTGTTGTGCCGAAGCCTGGTGCCAAATGGCCCAGGAGGCCCCTAATGCCCGCGTAGAGTGTGCCGTGATACCGGCTGGAAGAGGAGAATTGTTAAGGCGGTAAGCCTCTTGCATGGTGGACTTGATCCACCTGGCAAGGGTAGCTTTAGAAGCCGACAGACCCTTGTGAACGCCTTTCGGAAGAAGGAAAAGGGAATGAGACTTCCGGAAGGGTGCAGTCCTAGACACGTATATCCGCAATGCCCTGACGAGGTCAAGCATATGCAGAGCCTGCTCCACTCTATGAACCGGAACTGGGAAAAGGGATGGCAGTGAAATTTCCTCATTGAGGTGGAAGTTGGACACAACCTTCGGAAGGAAGGATGGTACTGTACGGAGAATCACTTTGTCCTGGTGAAAGGCTAGGAAGGGCCGTCTGCAGGAGAGTGCTGACAATTTAGACACCCTGCGTAGCGAGGTGATTGCCACCAGAAAAACCACCTTCTGTGACAGAAGGCGGAGTGGGACTTCCTTAAGGGGTTCGAAAGCTGGTGCATGCAATGCTGTCAGGACCAGGTTGAGGTCCCACGTTTCCAGTGGACGTCTGTAGGGGGGAACTAATTGGGAAACTCCCTGGAGAAAAGTCCTTACTTGCGGCTTGTTAGCAATACGCCTTTGGAAAAGCACTGAAAGCGCTCACACCTGGCTCTTAAGCGAGCCTAGGGATAGCCTGGCGTCCAGGCCCGATTGAAGAAAACCAAGTACCTTTGGGAGGGAATAAGGGAGTGGGACCTGTCCGCGAGATTCGCACCAGGTAAAGAAAGCTCTCCAGGTACGGTAATAGATCTTGGCGGAGGCTGGCTTCCTTGCCCTGATCATGGTCATAATGACATCCGGTGAGAGCCCTGCCTGGGTTAGAACCCAGGTCTCAAGGGCCACGCCGTCAAATTGAGAGCCCCTGAGTTCTGATGGTAGAACGGACGTTGTGACAGAAGGTTGTGACGATCTGGGAGACGCCAGGGGGCGTCTGCTGTAAGTTGTACGATGTCGGCATACCATGTACGTCTGGGCCAGTCCGGCGAGATCAGGATGGTTGGAACTCCCTCTTGTTTGATCTTCCTCACGACTCTGGAGATCAGGGGGAGGGGTGGAAAAATGTACAGAAGCTGGAACTGGGTCCAGTCCTGAACCAGGGCATCCGCTCCGAGCGACCGCGGGTCGCGTGTCCTGGCCATGAAATGGGAGACCTTTGCATTGAGATGGGATGCCGTTAAGTCCACATCCGGGGTCCCCCAGCAATGGCAGATCTGCTGAAAAATTTTGGGATGAGAGACCACTCCCCCGAGTCCATTCCTTGTCTGCTGAGGAAGTCGGCTTCCCAGTTGTTCACACCCGGAAAGTGGACCGCAGAGAGTACCGACCTCGTGTCTTCTGCCCAGTGGAGGTTATGTGCCACTTCTCTCATTGCCTGGGTACTGCGGGTCCCGCCTTGGTGATTCACATATGCCACCACCGTGGCATTGTCCAACTGTATCCTGACATGAGAGGCTGCCAGCAAGTGATGAAAGGCTCTCAATGCCAGGAAGATGGCCCAAATTTCCAGGATGTTAATGGCCAAAGTCGCTTCAACTGGTGACCACTTGCCTTGTGCCCTGTGATGTAGGTGTACCGCACCCCAACCTGTAAGGCTTGCATCGGTGGTCAGGACCTTCCATTGACCTGAGAGAAAGGATTTTCCCCTTGCAAGCGAAGTTGGCTTGAGCCACCAGTGTAGGGACCTCCTGGTTGACGATGTTAGTCGGAACTCCCTGTCGAGGGAGAAAGGATTCCTGTCCCAGGACTTGAGGATGGCTAGTTGAAGAGGCCTGAGGTGAAACTGGGCAAATGGCACCGCCTCCATTGCTGCTGCCATCCTGCCGAGGACTCTCATGGCAAACAGGAGAGATCGGGGGGGATTGCGGAGGAGTATGCGAACTCCCAGACGGAGAGCCAGTGCATTGTCCCTGGGAAGGAGCACCAGCCCCCTGGAGGTGTCGAATAGCATCTCCAGGAAGGTTAGGGACTGACTGGGGGTAGTCGATGACTTTTGCAAGTTGACTAACCAGCCCAGGCGACTCAGTGTCGATTGTGATTGAGACGCTGACCTCGCAGTCCTTGAAGGTGGAAGCCTTGATGAGGTCATCCAGGTATGGAACGACTACAATGCCTCTGGAGTGTAGAACATCCATGGTGGCTGCCATGATCTTGGTAAACGTTCTGGGAGCCGTGGCGAGTCAGAACGGGAGAGCCACGAACTGGTAGTGGTCCTGGTTGATCGCGAACCTGAGAAATCTTTGATGGGCGGGAGCAACTGGTATATGCAGGTATGCGTCTTGTATGTCTATGGAGGCGAGATATTCTCCCTGCTCCATGGATGCAATGATGGACCGAAGGGACTCCATGCGAAAATGACGAACCCGTACATATTTGTTGAGTTGTTTTAGGTCTAGTATGGGCCGGACGCTGCCTCCTTTCTTGGGGACTACGAATAGATTGGAGTAGAACCCTTGGAAGCGTTCGGTGGTGGGAACCGGTACTACGACTCCTGCTTGAAGGAGAGAGGAGACCGCTTGGTGGAAGGCATGAGCCTTGTCTGGCGGTTTTGGTGGAACAGAGAGGAAGAACCGGTTCGGTGGAGCGGAAGTGAACTCTATCTTGTATCCGGAAGACACTATTTCCCTGACTCACCTGTCTTCTGTAATAGGCAGCCAGACTTGCTGAAAGAGTAGAAGTCGTCCGCCTACTGGTGCGGTGTCATCCGGAGTTCGCGAGTCATGATGAGGCGAAATTCTGAGGTTTTCCTCCTTTGGGCTTCGCCTGGCCTGCTTTCGACTGCCAGGTCCTGTCCGGCCTCTGCGCCGCCCGTGGGTTGTCCCTGCGTGGAGAGCGGTTACGATTTTGTGCTGGGCGCGAGACGGACCATCGCGAAGAATTACGAAAGGATCGAAATCGAGTTTGGTTACGCCGTTTAAACGTGCGTTTAGGTTTTAGTTGAGGGAGAGAGGTACTCTTACCCCCAGTGGCATTGGATATCATTGTGTCCAACTTTTCACCGAAAAGCCGTCCACTGAGGTACGGGAGATGCGTGAGGGACTTCTTTGAGGCCGCATCCGCTTTCCATTCCCGCAGCCAGAGGATACGCCGAATTGTGATGGCGTTCGCTGCTATCCCCGCTACACCTCTTGCGGAGTCCAGGGCTGCATGAAGCATGTAATCTGCTACCACTACTATTTGAACTGCTTGGTCCGACAGCTCAGGATATGAAGCTTGGAGTCCAGCTTGCAATTTTTTGGCCCAAGCCAGAATGGCCTTGGCCGCCCAAACTGAAGCGAACGTGGGGGCCAGGGAGGCCCCTGCTGCTTCGAAAACTGAACGAGCCACGCGTTCTACCTGCCGGTCTGCTGCGTCCCTGAGGGTTGAGCTATCTGGCAGTGAGAGGAGGGTCTGTGCTGCTAGCCTAGAGACTGGGGGGTCCACTTCGGGTGGATCTGTCCACTGCTTGGTGTCCTTTTGTGGGAAGGGGTACCTAGCCTCCAAATATTTGCGATTGGTGAATTTCTTCTCAGGCTGCGAAAAGTGCTTAGTAAGGATCGGCTGAAATTCCGGGTGGTTAGAGAAGACCTTAGGTGGTTACAGAACACCTTCAAAGCAAATCTTGTGTTCTGGGGCTTCCGGGGTTGGATCGGAAATGTCCAGCACCCGATGGATGAAGAGATTATGTCCTCAACCAGCGCTGTATTGCTAGGGGGACAAGGGACCAGAGACCTCTCCGTTTCGTTGTCTGAGTCGGAGTCACAGATGCCTTCCGAATCCTGCGTATCGCTTAGGCGTTCCCTGGTGGGTGAGCTGGGGCGGAGGTCTCCTGTAGTCGGGGGTTGCTGTGGAGATCTACGTTGTCTGTCTCTGGTAGGGGATGGTCTAGGTGACATGGAACTACGGTGTCTCTCCCTAGAGGGGGATGACCGTAGGCTATGGGATGACGCAGAGGAACGTGACGTGTGGGTCCGCTTACGTCTGGGAGAGCCAGAGATGGCCTGTCCCTGAGTGGAGCTGTCCCTTTGCTGGGTAACGCTCATAGCCGAGACATGACCCTGCAGAGCCTGGAGTAATGTGGAGGTTAGGTTATCTATGGACTGCGTCATAGACTGTGACATCTGGGTAGCCCATTCCGGCGTGGTAGCATCCGCTGAAGCATTGGTAGAAGCCTCTTGGGGTTCTGACACAGTATTCTGGAAACAGTCCTGACAGTGCGGGTACATGCTGCCACTGGGGAGAGTGGTTTTGCAGGCTGTGCAGAATGCATAAAAGCAGTCCTGCCTGGTTCTCTTGTACCTTGAGCCTGGCATAGTGCACAGAGCATGGAAGGGCAGGCTATGGGAGAGCCCTACAGGGGTGGATATGCAGGGGAAACCTATAAGAGAGCCTTACAGGGAATCCGGATTCACAGCCGAGCAAAAAAACCCGAGCTGTGATCTTACCCCACCAGTGTGCCCCTAGGTCCAGCGCCGAAGATCCACAGTCCTGTGCCCCCCGGAGAATGGCTGGCGTGGTGCTGCTGATGCCTGCGTCAGAAATGGCCGCCGAGAGGATGAGGAGGGAGAAGGGGGCGGAGAGCTGAGAAAGAGCGCGCAGAGATGTGTAAAAAAAGCGCCCTTTCTGCCTCGATCCGTCCCTTCTATGACACTATAGTGTCATATTTGTCATCCGGGGGGTGGAGAGGAGGCGGCGACCTCAGCTAGGCCGAAGCCGCGGCCTAAATTAGATATCGATGCCCAGGAAGGGCTCCAGGCCGGCGTGGTAGTCCAGGAGGGGGTCAGATCTTAACCGAACCCCCCTGGATTGAAAGGCAGGCTAGCGGTGGGGCCACAATCGGAAGCGGTGCCCTGTGATGGGTCCCCCTGAGGCGCTATGTAGCTGGTGCTGCCGCAGAGAAGGGGCGCAGGGAGCCCTGTCTCTGTATGTGCCATGCCTGCCTGCACTCCCCCCCCGGCCCCGACAGGAGTCCGCAGCTGGGCTGGGGTCCCTGGATACAGTGAGCTGCAGATTACCGAGGTACAGACCCTACCTGAGGCGTCTCAACCTAATACCCCCAGAGGGGGATTAGGGAGGGTACTGCTGTCACCATCAGGGGGCTTCTTCCTCGCCTCGACCTCAACCCAAGACCAAAAGGAATTGGGGAAGGAGAGGGGTCTCAACTTCGAGCCAGCACCCGCAGGACTGGGGAAGGAGCGACATGGGGAACAGCCATCTCTACTTTAACCGGGCACCCCATAATAGGGGGCCGAGGAAGGAGCCATGCCGGGAGTCTCACAGGAGACCTGCTTTTCTTCATCTGTCATCTGGGAAAAAACGGAGTGAAAAAAAAAAAAATCTTTAGGTGTGCCTCCTTGCAACACTAAGCAAAAACTGGAGAAGGCTGACGCCGTCCAGGGGTGTATACTGCAGAGGAGGAGCCATAGTTAATCTCTTTCAGATTATGCATAGTGTCGCCTCCTAGTGGACAGCAGCATAATACCATGGTTCTGTGTCCCCCAATGAGGCGCCAGAGTAATCCCATTAGTGGACGTCCACGCCTCCCCCAACCGACAGGCTCTGGTGGGCGAGTGGGTGAGAGACGGGGGGCTAGGATCGGTCTGGACGCGCATCCGTGTTAGGGGCTCTTGATCCTGCCGGCTAGACGTATGAGGATACGGGGTGGCAGTACACGCCGTACTCATCGTCTCTTTGTGGGAATACAGATGTGATTGTCATGATCCAGGACAGGATTTCGCTTTGACCCGTCCTGGTTAGACTATGGGTTAATTGTGCTGCCTCTCTCTGGCAGCAGGAGGCTATTTAGTGCTCACTGGACCTGGGTCCGGTGTCAGTTATACTCCTGCCCTCGGCTGAGTTAAGTGACCTCTTGTATACGTGTGTCTTGTGCCTGATATCTTGCTTGCTTGTTCGGTTGTGATCTGGTTCTGTCCCTGTTACGAGTTCTGCCTGCCCCTCTTGTACTGCGCTACCTCTCGTGTATGACTCTCTGCTTGTGACCCGACTTCTCTCTGCTCGTCCCCTTGGTACCACGTCGCCCTCTTGTGTATGACCTTTGGCTCTGTCTGACTACCCGTCTGTTTGTCCCTCCTGTACCTCGTTTGCCCGTACTGCTGTGACCTCTGTTTTGCCTGACTCTGAGTTGTTGTATGGTGTCCTGTCCTATCTGAATACAGGACGCTAAGCCCCGCCCCCTTGCAGTCACATGACCATAGGTCCCGTGCAGACTATTCAGTTTCAGTGTCCGCAGGTCCTATGCCTCTTTACCTTCCAGCGCTGACTGGACCCTGATACTATTAGCCTGAAGCACGCATGGTCACCTCTGCTGCCCTGCTCCACAGGTATCTTTTAGCACTGCTTCTGTACTCAGGACACGCGCACTGGCTCTATGAGCAAGTGCAGTGCGGTGTCTCTGACAGTGATTATTCACTCTGTATCCCTCCAGAAACCTGAAAGGGAACGACGCACACGGAGGTAGATAAGGGTCTAATGAAAGACCCGTGTCCACCTCCTACTGACACTAAGCTAAACTGAGTAATTGAACGCCAGCCGGTGGGGTGTATACTGCGGAGGAGGAGCTAACTTTTTTTATGTGCATAGTGTCAGCATCCTAGTGGCAGCAGCATACACCCATGGTTCCCGTGTCCCCCAACGAAGCTATGGAGAAATTCAGATTTATATATTTTTTTATAGAATTAGAAAACCATGTATCATTTTCTTTACACTTCACAAATACTGGCTACTCTAGGTTAGTAAACCACAACAAATCCCAATAAAATACATTTAAGTTTGTGGGTATCACATGAAAAACAAAAATGTGGAAAAATTCACAGGGTATGAATATTTTTGGAATCACTTGATCCCCTTTATGTCACTCAGATACAGGCAGCCATAATGCTCATCAGCAAACACAGTTGCCAATTAGACCATTTCCCCATGTTATTCTGCAGGAACTATGATGAAAACGAGAACTAAAAGTACCAAAAATAATCTTATAATGTGTGAAAACCTAAATTTTTGCACAAGTGTGATAAATGTGTAAAATGCAAACCCTTGCCAGTGACTAGTTTCCATTCAGCAGCCACTTACTACCTTGCACTTAGGGATCAGCTGTGGAGACGTTAGTTCCGTCATACAATTGTGCAGCCGACAGCTACTGTAGGAAAGTGATAAAATGTTGTATTTAGAGCCAATCTTACATTTCTACTAATTTCCAAAACTCCGACCAGTGAGAGCGGGAACACGTTGAATACTGCCATGTGACATACTACATTACTCTGGAAGGGAAAAAAAAAAAAAAAGTAATTTCAGAAAATAATATATTTACATTTTAATATAGTTTGAGGGTCTACAGCTCCTATGCATCTTCATGGTACCAGTAAGGGTATGTGCACACATTGCGGATTTGGCCCTGCGGGTCCGCAGCAGTTTTCCATGCGGTGTACAGTACCATGTAAACCTATTTAAAACCAAATCCGCTGTGCACATGCTGCGGAAAATTTTGCGCAGATTTGCTGCGGTTTATTTTCCGCAGCAAGTCAATTCTTTGTGCGGAATCCGCAACATTTTTACACCTATTTCATTATAGGAATCCGCAGGTGTAAAAACGCAGGCGAAATCCGCACAAATTCTGCAGTAAATCTGCACTAAATCCGCAGGTAAAACTCAGGTCGTTTTACCTGCAGATTCATCAAAATCCGCAATGGAATCCGCAATGTGTGCACCCTAAAACCTTTGTAAGTCTGTGGTCATATGATCTTCAGACTTTCTCCACCTCTCTTGGTTGTTTAACAGAATATTAAGAGTCAGATGTGCTACAACATGGCTGTAGGATCAGACTGCGCAGGGTCTATACTGTCACCATTGGGCTGCAAAAATCTACAAAATACGTAAAAAAGGAAAAAAGTTAAGACTATCTGAAAAAAAAACAAAACAAGTTTCTCCTTTTTTCATTCTAGATACTTTGATTTAAAGGGAAGATGCTTCTACGTAAATAATTAGTTACATAGGTTGAAAAAAGACCTAGGTCCATCACGTACAACTTTTCCCTTTTATTGTATCAGAGATCACTATTATGTGTTTATTTCCAGTCTCTAATATAAGCCAGCAACAGGAAGCAGTAGATTTCTGCTATAATCTAGGCCAATTTTTACAGTAAAATTAAAAGGAAATACGTTGGCCTTCATTTGGCCCCTGCTTACTTAACCCCTTTCTGACATCCGACGTACTATCCCGTCCATGGTACCTGAGCCCGTGTGACCGTGGACGGGATAGTACGTCGGGCCCTTTAATGCGATACCGTGGCTAAATTCGCGGTGATCACATTAAAATTCCGACGCCATCTCACCTTACAGAAGATGGTGTCGGCCTCCCGGGCTGCGATCCCACCCCCCCGGCATCCAGAGCGCTGTGATTGGCTGTTCAATTCTGAACAGCCAATCACAGCGTTTCTCATTGTTTCAGCCAATCAGCTTGGCTGAAACAATGATGTCCTAGGCTAGGATCGGGGTACCGATGTACTCGATGCTAGTGTCGGTGCCTGGCAACGCCAGGCACCGGAAAAAAGCCCCCGGATTGGCACGATCGCCGATCTAATCGATCGCGCCGATCGCAGGGCACAGCGGTGCTATACCGCCGCTGTGCCCTGCCAGTACTGGCCCGGATCGGTGCTATATTAGCACCGATCTTAGGCTGGAGCCTGGTGCAGGCCCAGTAGGGCCTGCAGGAGCTGGCTGGCGCGATCGATTAGATCGGCGATCACGCCAACCACAGGGCACAGCTGCGGTCACATGTGACCGCTCTGTGCCCTGCTGGTGACCTGGGCATGACCTGCCTAGGAATCGGAGCTGTGAGCTCCGATCCTAGGCAGTTGCCATGGTCACCAGGCAGATCAGGGATTGGTGGATCGATGTAATCATTCAATCCCACCAATGACAGGTCACAGCAGCGATGTGACTGCTCTGTGACCTGCCCCTGACATGTCTGCAGGGGACCTCACTCTAGCTGAGGATTCCTGCAGAGAGGTCGGACGCAGCAAGAGCTCCTGTGCTGGATATTGTGGTGCCACAACTTGTAGCATCACAATCCCTGCAGAAAGAAGAAAAAAAAAGAAAGAAAAAAACGCCAACCGTAAGTGTTCCTGATCCCTGATCCCCTGCCCAATCTATCTTCACCCCCCATCTATCTTCATCCCCCCATCCCTCCTTCCCCCTCTTTTTACCCCCCTTCATTTTTTTCACCCCCCTTGTGCCACATAACTACAACCCTAACTGTTGATCCCTGCCCAATCTCTCTTCATCCACCCCAATCCCCCATCCCCCCTTTTTTGTACCCCCCTCCACCCACCTTTGCGCAGCCACCGAGCGTTGATTGGTGACGCAGTTCATCGAGCAACACTCGTGCTCCCTTTTTTTTCCTCAGCCCCCTTAGCGCCAACTCCGCACACACATCCCCCAGCTGGCAAACTTTGGTAAGTGACACAGTTCACTTATCAGAGTTTGTGCCTGCCGTTTTCGTTGTTTTTTTTTTTTTTCACCCCCCACCTTGTGCACATCCAGCAGCCTAATTTTGATAAGTGACACTTATCAGCTAGGGCCTGCTGTTTTAGACTTTTTTCCACAGCTTTTTCTTTACAGAAAGTTTACACCAATCACTTCCCCCCCTCACGTACACATACAGTTTTCAATAAAGTGTACACCCAAGCACCATATTTACACAAAAATGTCATCAAATTCATCCCAACAGCGCTATTCAATGGATGAGGCATATGCTATACTTGCCTCCGACACTGATAGCGAGGATGGCGATCCCACTTTTATTTTTTGGATTCTCCATCCTCTTCCCCCTCCTCATCTTCCTCCTTGGGTCCTGCAGAACCGCCACGCAGACGCTCCGGGACAGAAAATGAGGCAGCGCCCACCATGCCCGCAGCTGACCCAGTGCTCCCCGTATGGACCTCGCCCCCCCGAAAATTACGAGCCACTGATTCCTGATTTTGTGGCAGAATCAGGAATCAACTAATTTGTACGTTCGTCAATTTTTGGAGCAAAACCCGCGTTCATCATTTTCAAACTGGTCTCCTGTAGACGCAGTTGAAATGACGCAGTTTTGGGGCCTGGTCCTCCATATGGGGATACTGAAGAAGCTGGAAATTTGGCAATATTGGAGTGTTGATATTTTATACAACACTCTAGTGTTCCGAATGGTCGTGGCCCGGACGCGTTTTGAGGCCATCCACAAGTTTCTGCATTATACTGATAATCCACAGTGTCCCGCACGAGATGACCCCAACTTTGACCATCTTTTCAAAGTTCGGCCGGTCATCGAACACTTCAACAAAAAGTTTGCTGAAGTGTACGTGCCCCAAAGGGACATCAGCGTGGATGAGTCCTTGGTCCATTTCAAGGGAAGGCTCGGATTCCGTCAATACCTGCCCAGTAAGAGGGCCAGGTACGGAATCAAACTCTATAAGCTGTGTGAGAGTACCTCAGGGTACATCCACAAGTTTAGAGTTTACGAAGGGAAGGACACCCGGATTGAACCCCCTGAGTGTCCTCCATTCCTGGGAGTGAGTGGGAAAATTGTGTGGGATTTGGTGCACCCACTGCTGGATCAAGGTTATCACCTCTACCCTGATAACTTTTATACCAGCATCCCACTCTACAAATCCCTCTCTGAGCGACGTACCACAACCTGCGGTACTGTCCGCAAAAATCAGAGAGGCCTCCCGAAGACGCTACTTGGGCAGATGCTCCGAAAAGGTGAGAACAGAGCCCAATGTAGTGACCACCTTCTGGTGGTCAAGTACAAGGACAAGAGAGATGTCCATCTCTTGACCACCATACACGGTGATAGCAGTAACCTCTGCACTGTACGGGGTACCTCTACACAGGTCCGCAAACCAACATGTGTAGTGGGGTACAACAAAAACATGGGGGGCTTTGATCTCTCCGATCAACTCCTCCAACTGTACAATGCATTGAGGAAGGCCAAGGTGTGGTATAAAAAGCTGGCCGTGCACATCGTCCAAATGGCAATGCTCAACGCATTCCTGCTGTCACAATGTGCATGCCCCAGCGATACGTCGTACCTTCAGTTCCAGGAGATAGTGGTTAAGGCCCTGTTATTTGGCGCTCAGGAAGGAGCGGACCCCAGTACTTCTGGAACTGAAGGTGCTCGTATTGTACCAGGTCAGCATTTTCCGGGGGTGCTCCTGCCAACCCCAAAAAATGGTAAGCTGCAAAAAATGTGTCGAGTGTGTTACAAAAAAGGAATACGCAGGGACACCACTTACCAATGCGACATCTGCCCCGAAAAACCTGGCCTGTGTATGAAGGATTGCTTCAAATTGTACCACACCTCCATGCACTACTAATTTACATTAGATTAGTTGGGGGCACATCTAGATTTGTTCTTTGGGGGTCTAGTACCCAAAATGATGTCACATGTTTTTTTTTTCCTGTTTAGGCACATCAGGGGCTCTGCAAACGGAACATGACGCCAGCAGACCATCAAAGTCTGCATTCCAAAACGACACTACTTCCCTTTCGAGCCCCGACGTGTGCCTCAACAGTTTTTACCCACATGTGGGGTACCAGAGTACTCAGGACAAATTGGACAACGACTTTTGGGGTCCAATTTCTCCTGTTACTCTTGGGAAAATTAAAAATTGGGGACTAAATGATCATTTATGTGGGAACAAAACAGGATTTTATATTTTCACGCCCGGGCATTATAATCTTTAGTGAAACACTTGGGGGTTCAAAGTGCTCACCACACATCTAGATAAGTTCCTTAGGGGGCCTAGTTTCCAAAATGGGGTCACTTGTGGGGGGTTTCCACTGTTTAGGCACATCAGATTCTCGTCAAACGCAACATGACGTCCGATCTCAATTCCAGCCAATTTTAGGTTGAAAAAGTCAAACGGGGTTCCTTCCCTTCTGAGCCCTGCCATGTGCCCAAACAGTGGTTCCCCCCCACATATTGGGTATCAGCGTACTTAGGACAAATTTGACAACAACCTTTGGGGTCCAATTTCTCTTGTTACCCTTGGGAAAACAAAATATTGGGGATTAAATGATCATGTTTGTAGAAAAAATATGATTTTTTATTTTCACGCCCGGGCGTTATAAACTTCTGTGAAGCCCTTAGGGGTTCAAAGTGCTCACCACACATCTAGATAAGTTCCCTAGGGGGTCTAGTTTCCAAAATGGGGTCACTTGTGGGGGTTTTCCACTGTTTAGGCACATCAGGGGCTCGTCAAACGCGTCCAATCTCAATTCCAGCCAATTTTAGGTTGAAAAAGTCAAACGGGGTTCCTTCCCTTCTGAGCCCTGCCATGTGCCCAAACAGTGGTTCTCCCCCACATATTGGGTATCAGCGTACTCAGGACAAATTGGACAAAAACTTTTGGGGTCCAATTTCTCCTGTTACCCTTGGAAAAATAAAAAAAAATTGTTGCTAAAATATCATTTTTGAGACTAAAAAGTTAAAAGTTCATTTTTTCCTTCCACGTTGCTTCTGCTCCTGTGAAGCACCTGAAGGGTTAATAAACTTCTTGAATGTAGTTTTGAGTAGCTTCAGGGGTGCAGTTTTTAGAATGGTGTCACTTTTGGGTATTTTCTGCCATATAGACCCCTCAAAGTGACTTCAAATGTAAGGTGGTCCCTAAAATAATGTTTTTGTAAGTTTTGTTGTAAAAATGAGAAATCGCTGGTCAACTTTTAGGCTGAGTTCACATGTTGCATTTTTTTCGCGTTTCCGCGGCGGTTTTAACCGCGCGATTTTGCCGCGAAAACGCGAAAAATAAGCATCACATGCATTCCTATGGGATTCCGCAATGCTGTGCTAATGCTGCGGTTTTTACCGCGGCGGAATCGCTTCGCGGTAAAAACCGCAGCATGCTCATTAATTTGCGGAATCGCGGCGATCCCGCACCCATAGGAATGCATTGTTCCGCTTACTTCCCGCATGTGGCTGTGCACACCATGCGAAAAGTAAGCAGAACAATTGCGGATGGTACCCACGGTCCGGAGGAGAGGAGACTGTCCTCCGGGCTTTGGGTACCATATCCCTGTAAAAAATAGAATTTAAAATAAAAAATATTGTTATTCTCACCCTCCGACGTCCCGCGCAGCCTTCCCGCTTCTCTTCACGCTCCGGTCCCAGTAGTCCTTTGCGAAAATGCTCGCGATGACGTCCGTTCTCGCGAGAACGCGAAGTCTCGCGGTCATCGCGAATTACTGCGAGACGTCGCAATCCCGCGAGAACTGACGTCATTGCGGGCATTTTCGCAAAGGATTACTGGGAACGGATGCGCGGGACGTCGGAGGGTGAGAATAACACCGTTTTTTATTTTTTTTTTACATTCTATCTTTTACTACTGATGCCGCATAAGCAGCCTCAGTAGTAAAAAGTTGGTCACACTCGTCAAACACTATGTTTGACGAGTGTGACCAACCTGTCAATCAGTTCTCCAAGCGATGCTACAGATCGCTTGGAGAACGCTAGCATTCTGCAAGCTAAATACGCTTACAAAATGCTAGTTTTTCCGCGGGAAAATCGCGGGAATTTAAAATGCGATTTTCCCGCGGACTGGAATTCCGGAATTCTCGCGGTAATTTCCGCGAGAGTTCCGGTACGTGTGCACTTAGCCTTAACCCTTATAACTTCCTAACAAAAAAAAATGTTGTTTCCCAAATTGTGCTGATGTAAAGTACACATGTGGGAAATGTTATTTAGTAACCATTTTGTGTCACATATTTCTCTGTTTTAAGGGCATAAAAATTCAAAGTTTGAAAAGTGCAAAATTTTCAAAATTTTTGCCATATTTCTGTTTTTTTTCATAAATAAACGCAAGTTATAGTGAAAAAATTTTACCACTAAAGTGAAGTACAATATGTCACGAGAAAATCTCAGAATCGCCTAGATCCGTTGAAGCGTTCCAGAGTTATAACCTCATAAAGGGACAGTGGTCAGAATTGTAAAAAATTTGCTCGGTCATGAACGTGCAAACCACCCTTGTGGGTAAAGGGGTTAAAAAAACAAAACAAAACAAAAAAAAAAACATTGTTGAACAGACACTAATGAAAATTTGCAATATTTTTTTGCAGCCAGCAAGTGAGCCCACATACTTCTTTATTTACAGCGGGGTTTATGTTCATTTTATTTCTGCCTTAGATTTTGTCTGTTTAATGGCCAGTGTGAACATGCTTCCATACTGCATGCATACCAGCTGGTACTCCAGTTCATTTTTTTTTTTTTTCAGATAAATTATTATTATGCCTGTTTATAATATAGTGAATCTACTGCATGTGCATTAAAAGGGAATCTGTTTGTTTTTTTTGCCATGTAATCAGAGAGCAGCAGGATGTAGGGGCCGAGATCCCATTTCCAGTATTGCTTCACTTACTGGCCTGGATGTTTCAATCAAATAAGTATTTTATCAGCAGGAGATTATAACTACAGGACTAGGTGTCTCCTGCCTCCTAGTTCAGCCCCACCCACCTCACTGATTAGAAGCTTTGTGTCAATGAACAGTGTGTGAGCCAATCATTGGTGTGGGCAGGGTTATACAGGGCTCAGCATTTAGAGAACTGCTAGATCTTCAGCAGAGAAAACAGGGATTTTTATCAAAAAAAGATTGCAAGCAGCGCAGTGGGTGACACATCTCCTGAATCGGGCTCTCTGTCCCTACATTACGCTGCTGTCAGATTAAATGTCAAAATCCTTGTGACAGATTCCCGTTAACACTTTTCATTTGCTTTCAGATGGGTTGCAAGACTCTACCAACATGACCCATAGTAGTGTCCTATTGGAATAAAACATGCAGGAGAGAAGAGGGATGAGGCTTACGCCTACATTATATATCGTGACAGTTTGCCCAGATTAGAAGCACCCAAAAACAAAAAAAAAAATCCCATAATTTTGTTGCCAATCCTGTTCATACCTGCTGACTGGAGTAAACACAAGTCTTCTGAATAGATGTTACTACTAAAGTCTCTTGGAGTTCATCCCATGAAACATACCTGTTTTTAAACAAATCCAGAATATAATATTGGTTACCTGAAAATTAAATAAAAGTTTTACAAGATATAAACCACAACAAACAGACAGCTCCAAGCATGCCTGTGGTTTATGGTAACTTTTCCGGATATGCACAACAGATGCAGTTTTTTTCTTATACATCATATCACCTGAACTTTCTGTGTAATCCCAGGTAGACCTTCTGCAGAATTTCGCCGGTATCAGCAGCAATACGAAGTAGCCAGTCGTGGCCAGTCACAGCGATGATGGAGGGGGTATAGTCTGATGCCCGAGCGAGAGGATCTCCCTACATTGACATTTATAGTCACAAAATACAGAATATTCACAAATAGGCTTCAGAACATAATAGAAGAATCCTGACTTTTGGGGACAAGATCATCGTCTTCCACATTTATACAGCAAACACAGCATGAACCTAGCCAGCAACAAATTGGGGGCAATGACACAGATAGCCGAGTATAATGTTAGGATTTCTATCCCCCTCTTTATAGAAGGGGTCTTCACTCTAAATTTACACTTCATATAAAATATTTACAGGGGCGAGGTTGAGCGGTGAATGCGGTCAGCCGTGCTTCATGTGAGCTCTTGCTGCACCCATCCTGATCGGTCTATTTGGCACTGCAGAACTGAGCGGCGCGAGTCCTGCTGACAGAAGGTTCCTGGACTTAGGAAGTGGCAATAAAAAGTTTTGCAGGGTGGACGATGTAGCACCGGACGATATCCAAGATGGCAGCCGGAGGCAGAGGAACATGAGTGGGGAAGTGGCTGTGCGGCTGGAACAGTCTGCCCTCAAGCCACCTTCTTCAGGTCCCCTGAACCAGAGGTCAGTGGCTGCTACACAAAGGCTGAGGGGATGGTTTACAGAAAGGTCCGGCTCTATGGCACTTGCTCAGGAGGAGGAAGAGTCCCCTTTTATGGCTTATTCCTTTCAGGGCCAAGGCGTCACTGGCGAGACACCCAATGGGAAAATGTGCAACCCTGGAGAAATTTCCCTAGGAGTTCCCTCTCTACAAAAGGTCTTAAATGCAGTGAGTAAATGTAACTCCAGGCTCACTACACTGACTATATAAAAGGAGACTATTTCTATAATTTGCCACGATGTTCTAAAAGTGGCGAAGTGCATGACGGCAGTGGAGGGCAGAGTCAGTAACAAAGAAGATGCAGGAACATTCAAAATCATAGACGAGCTGGCGCAGCATTACTAGCTAAGGCTGACAATTTGGAAAATCGCCAGAGATGCAACTATATCAGACTTTTTGGAGTTCCTGAAAAGGAGGAAAGCGGAGACCTTGATGGCTTTTTTGAAAAATTGCTACTGGATACTTTTGGTAAAGATGTTCTCACTTCTTTATTTGTGGTGGACAGAGGCCATAGGGTCCACACAAAACCAGGTCTGGTGGGCAGACTCCCTCAGGACCCCATGAGACAAGACCTGGTGGGCAGATTCCTTCAGGTCCATTGGTGGGCAGACTCCCTCAGGTCCCCACAAGACGAGACCTGGTGAGCAGACCCCTTCAGGTCTCCATGAGACAAGACCTGGTGGGCAGATTCCTTCAGGTCCATTGGTGGGCAGACTCCCTCAGGTACCCACAAGACTAAACCTGGTGAGCAGTATAAGAGTTAACTTTATCCATGGAGTGTACGTGGGTTGAGCAATATTTCTAATTTCTAAGATGAGCAATTCTGGAGTATAGCAGAATGGCTAACCTAGCAATATTAGCGTTACTGCAGACACAGCTAACAAATTAATCTATTAATTTGCTACATAAAAGAATATTTACCAATGTGCATTCACACAGGATCGCGTCTTCAATTTTCTCCGACTTTAAACACTTCGGCATTTCATACAACTTTCGCGGTATATATGCAAAACTGTGAAAGAAACAAAAATATTAATTGATGCATTTTTTTAGGATTTCACATTTATCAGAAGTGAATATGAATGTGTGCAACATCCCAAACCTAAGTGTCTCATCTCCATTTCTTGTGCTAGTTGTGTTGCCCTCTGTTGTTCCAGTTTATATTATCCCATTTAGGAACCCCCATGCATATTATACGAATGTCGGCTGAATCTGCTGGTATCGGCGGGCTCGGCCGACAGTCTAATGTGTATGGTGGCCACCGACTCCTCAGAAAATATTAAATATATGGTAAGCTGCATGTTACCAAGAAAGATAAAAACCTGGGATACAGACACGATTATCTTATTACCTGCTGTAACAACACAGAAAGTTATCAAAATAGATTCTGCCATTTACACAGTTGATGGAAGACTTTGATTGCTTGGTCCAAATTTTCTTAAATTTGGTCTTTTTCTGAAAAAGAAGAGTTAAGATTATATATATATATATATATATATATATATATATACAGTCGCTTACAAACATTTCAATCAAATGTGAGTTCATAGTTTACAATGGAAACCATCTTTTACTACTTCCGCGTTTCAGAACCTTTTACAGGTATTCAGGACTGGGCCATTTTTTTGTTTTGACTCCTTTTTCCTTTCCCTTCTTCCAACAGCCATAATTTTTTTTTTCCCCAGTTGACAGTCATATGAAAGCTTGTATAAGTGATAGCTTTGATTAATACTGTAGCATACAATGTAGAGTAAAATCAGGAAAAAAAAAATTCAAGTGGGATTAAATGGTGAAAAAAATGCAATTCTAACATTGTTTTTTGGGCTTCATTTTTACAATACTCACTGTATGATAAATATTACCCAGCATCATGATTCTACAGGCCATTTCTAGCTATTTATAGCATTTACCTTGCAGGTTAATTTTATATTCTGATAGACCGAACTTTTACATATGCATTAATTCCAAACATGATTTTTTTGTATCCTTTTTTTAATTTCTGGAGGGGGGGGGGGGATTAGAATTTTTATGTTTTTAATATTTGAAAAACAGGGATTTTTGTGTACTCACCGCAAAATCCTTTTCTCCGAGCCATTCATTGGGGGACACAGATACAGTGGGTGTTATGCTGCTTGCCACTAGGAGGACACTAAGTAAACCAGAAAAAAAAGTTAGCTCCTCCCCTGCAGTATACACCCTCTCGCTGGATTAGATTTCTCCACTTCGGTGAAAATAAGCAGTAGGAGCTTAAACAGTAAACAATAACCATAACTATGTCACAATCTAAGAATGAGCCAGTAGGCTAAACAGGGTGGGTTCTTTGTCCCCCAATGAATGGCTCAGAGAAAAGGATTTTACGGTGAGTACACAAAAATTCTTATTACTCCTACGCCTCATTGGGGGACACAGAGACAATGGGACATCCTAAAGCAGTCCCTGGGTGGGGAGCATACATCTGCTAATACCCCATGTACCACTGAGGTACTGCCGATTGCAGGATGCGTT
This sequence comes from Dendrobates tinctorius, assembly GCF_039654945.1. NCBI lineage: Eukaryota > Metazoa > Chordata > Amphibia > Anura > Dendrobatidae > Dendrobates > Dendrobates tinctorius. Next base: position 43,353,945 of record NW_027361810.1, on the reverse strand, counting down.
TGCCGAGAGCTGCATGCGCAGAGGCCTGAGAATGAATTTGGTAAAAGTATGCAGACTGGACAAAGTTGCAGCCTTGCAGACCTGTTCTGCTGAGGCCTGGTGCCGAATGGCCCAAGAGGCGCCCACTGACCGGGTAGAGTGTGCCTTAAGCCCCACTGGGACAGGCGCGTTCCTGACACGGTAGGTGTTATGAATGGGTCACCGAGGAGAAAAAGGCAAAACAAGCTAAGCCACAGAAAACCAGAGTGGTTGGTAACTATGCAGATTGCAGATCCCTGATCTTACCACACAACTAGCAGTAGCTGTGGAGCGTGCCTACGATGTTCCTAGATGCCTCGTCACGGCCGGAGGACTACATAAGCCTAAAGCAAGAAAAGGGAAAACTAACTGCCCCAGAGCAGACCCCAAAGGAATAGATAGCCCCCACACATGTATTGACGGTGAAACAAGATGAAGGCACAAACACAGCCAGGAAAATAGGCTGAGCAAATGATGGGGCCCAAACTAACTAGACAGGAAAGGAAAGGGAAGACACTGTCTGCAACCTGCAAAAAAACCCTACAAAAATAATGTCCAACACTTCTGATGGCAAAATTAACCCTGAAGTCACTAGACCTCTCCCATTATATCAGCACTCTGAAATATTCTGAGACAGAGCAAAAAGAGACCGAACTAGTAAGGGACAAAAAGCCAATTGGCAAAATACTGATAAATAAGAGTGAAATTCAGCTCAGCCCCCAGCCGGGGCTGGCAGACCACACAAAAAACTGAATAGACCAACAAAATCAAGTGTGAACATAGCAGAAAAACTTAGCTTTAGATGACTGGAACAGAGCTGAAAACCAAGAGCTGACAAGCCAGAAGGAATCACCAGCAACTGAATAGGGTGTCAGCTGTCTTAAATCCAATCTGAGAATCCTGAGATCCAATAGTCATCCTCCTTCTCAGGTGGCAGATCTCCACTGATCAAACCAGCCGAACCACCTCCCGACACCACCAGAGGGAGTCCAGAAGGGGAACCAGAGAATGAACTCACAACAGGTAGGATTCCTGAATCGCCAAGCGAATCAACCTGGCTAGTGTTGCTTTTGAAGCGGCTAGACCCTTCCTATGCCCCTCTGGAAGTATGAACAGGGCATCTGACTTGCGGAAGGGAGCCGTCCGCAAGATGTACCGTCTCAGCGCCCTAACCACATCCAGGGTGTGGAGGGCCTTCTCAATGCGATGGACTGGCGCCGGACAAAAGGAAAGCAAAACAATTTCCTCGTTGAGATGGAAAGAGTAGACGATCTTGGGCAGGAAAGACGGGGACGTCCTGAGAACTGCCTTGTCCCGATGAAAATTCAAGAACGGCAGGACAGGGCCGCCAATTCCGAAACTCGTCTAATTGACGTAATTGCCACTATAAAGACCACCTTCCAAGAGAAGACGGTTAGTGAAACGTCCTGCAGCGGTTCGAAAGGAGCCTCCTGTAAGGCCCCGAGAACCAGGTTAAGGTCCCATGATTCCAATGGCCTTCTATTCTTCTATAAGGAGGCACCACATGGGAAACTCCCTGAAAGAACGTCTTGACCTGAAGTTTGGTGGCAATTTTGCGTTGGAAAAGCACTGACAAGGCCGAAATTTGGCCCTTGAGTGAGCTAAGCGCGAGGCCTGATTTTAATCCGGATTGAAGGAATTCCAATATGGCCAGAATGGATAACACCAGAGGGGATCAACCATGATCCTTACACCACGAAAAGGTTTTCCAGGTGCGGTGATAGATGCGCATGGACACAGACTTCCTAGCACTAATCATGGTGGAAATCACATTGTGAGAACCCAGCCTGTGCTAAAAAACAGGATTCAAAGGCCACGCCGTCAAATACAGGGCCCTGGTGTTCTGGTGGTAAATCTGGCCCTGTGAGAGTAGATCCATGCGATCTGGAAATCGCTAGGGGACGTCAGCGACTAGCTGTATTAGTTCTGCATACCATGCTCGGCGCGGCCAATCTGGCGCGACTAGGATCACTAGTACTCCCTCCGCTCTGATGTTCTTGATGACCCTCGGAAGCAAGGGAAGAGGGGGAAAGATGTACAGGAGCTGGAACCAGTGCCATGGCAGAACTAGGGTGTCCGCTCCGATGGCGCATGGATCGCGCGATCGGGCAATGAACCGAGGAACCTTGTTGTCTTGAGGCCATAAGATCCACATCCGGAGTCCCCCAACGACAAATCTGCTGAAAGACTTCCAGATGAAGAGACCACTATCCCAAGGCAATGTCTTGGCAACTGAGAAAATCTGCCGCCCAATTTTCTACGCCCGGGATGTGGATTGCTGAGAAGGGTAAATGGTTGGTCTCAGCCCAATGGAGGATGTGACTCACTTCGTGCATGGCCATCCTGCTCCAGGTACCTCCCTGGCGGGTGATATTCGCTACAGCAGTGGCATTGTCGGATTGGATCCTGATGGGGTGACCTGCGAGGAGATGGTGTAAACTCCGTAGAGCTAATCTGATTACTCGTATCTCCAAAATGTTTATGGGGAGACGTGACTCTCGGGTTGACCAATGACCCTGTGCCGTGTGGTGACGAAAGACCGCACCCTAGCAAAGAAGACTTGCGTCGGTGGTTACTACCAACCATCTTACTGGGAGAAAAGACCTCCCTTGATTCAGGGAGTACCTCAGTGTCCACCATCTGAGGGCTTGCCTGACCCGCAAGGACAGAAGAATCCGACGGTCCAGGGAGAACGGGTTCTTGTCCCAAGCTAACAGCAACGCATGTTGTAAGGGATGGAGGTGGAACTGTGCAAATGGAACTGCTTCCATCACAGCCACCATCTTTCCAAGAACTCTCATGCTGAAACAAATGGAGTGAGAAACTGGTCGGGAAAGAGTCCGCGCTGCCTGTTGTAAGGCTTGGGTCTTTTCTGGAGGGAGAATGACCAACGACCAACCCGCGGGAAGTGTCCAAGATCATTCTTAAAAAGGAAATCTGCTGAGCCGGTTTTGGGAAGACTTTTCGAAGTTTATCTTCCACCCCAGGCGAGAAAGTGTATTTACTGTTATATCCATGGATTCCTCGCAGGCTGGAAGGGACAGACCCTTGATGAGCAGGTCGTCCAGATACGGTAACACCACTACTCCCCAAGAGTGGAGAATGGCCATGACAGCCGCCATGACCTTGGTAAAGACCCTTGGGGCGGTGGCGAGTTCGAAGGGCAAGGCAACGAACTGGCAGTGTTCCTCGTGAATTGCAAAACGCAGGAACTGCTGGTGGGACGAGCAGATCGGAATGTGAAGATAAGCGTCCTTGATGTGGATGGATGCTAGGAACTCTCCTTTTTCCATGGAAGCGACAACTGATCGGAGAGATTCCATTCGGATTCTCCGTACCTTGGCAAACTGATAACAGTTTGAGATCCAGAATGGGTCGCATCGTCCCGTCCTTCTTTGGAACCACAAAAAGGTTTGAATAAAATCGTCTGAACCTTTTGTGATGAGGGACCGGAATGATGACTGCGTCCCTTAGCAGAGCCTGAACAGCCCGAAGCAAAGCTTTTGTCTTTTTCTTGGGGGGAGGGGTAGGGAAAAAAGCGAGTTGGAGGGGGAGAAGAAAATTCTATCTTGTATCCAGAGGACACCAGCTCCCTGACCCACATGTCGTGGACAACCGCGAGCCAGGTGTGGCTGAAGGAAAGTAGGTGACTGCCTACTTTGTCGGTGTCCGCCGGATACCGCAACAAGTCATTGGGCAGATCTATGAGATCTGGCTCCCTAGATCCAGAAGCCCTAGGCCTGTGTTTCCAAGAGCGGTAAGGTCTGTATGAGACCTGGGAGCCTCTGTCTCCTTGCGGGGACCGACCTGATCTGGAAGAGAAGGTAGAGGAGGACCAACCGGAATTGTTGCGAAAAGATCGAAAACGCATCGGCTGTTGGTTGCGAAACGGCCGAACAGCCTTTTGTCGTGGAAGGAATTTACTTTTTCCCCCGTTAGTATCAGAAATGAGCTGGTCCAGTTTCTCTCCAAAAAGACGACCTGTTTGAAAGGGGAGAGAAGTCAACGATCTTTTAGATGTGGCATCCCCCGCCAGTCGTGGAGCCATAGGGCTCTTCTAATGGAGATCACATTAGCGGCAGTTTGAGCTGCGCAATTGGCGGCATCAAAAGAAGCGTCCACTACAAAGTCCGCTGCGTGAATTAACTGCCTGGCGACAGTGTTTGCCTCCGGAGGAAGTTTGGTGCCCTGGATGGAAGTAATCAAGACTGCTGCCCAAGCGGCCATTGCCTTAGTGACCCAAATTGCCTCGAAAGATGGAAAAAGCGCTACTCCTGAAGCTTCAAAAACTGAACGGGCAAGGTAGTCAATTTGACGATCGGAGGGGTTTCTGACTGAGGAACCTTCAGAAACAGATAGGAGCAAGACGCGATACAGGAGGATCCACCGGAGGGGACTGTAACCAATCCTTCATTGGGTCTGGATCAAAAGGGTATTTAGCCTGAGTAGACTTTTGCCCTGTGAACCGCTTATGTGGACGATCCCTATGTCTCTGGACAATTTCCTTAAACTCCGGATGGCTGGTAAATAACCTGCGCAAACGCTTGGTTTTCTTAAATGAGATAGGGTGTGCTGGTGTGGGGATATTTTCCTCATCCAACTTCAGAATTCTGTTGACTGATTCTATAAGAGAATCAAGCGACTCTTGATCAGTTGGGGGATTCTGAGGGGCTGACAGATTCGAATTCAGAGTCGTGCTCGCTGTGAACCTCAGGAGAGGGAGAGCGAGAGAGACAGGAGTAGCAGATGCTGAGGCGCGAATATGACTAGGGGACGCGTCATGGGTCCACTTTCTAGAGACCTGACCATCCCTTCAACGAGTACGGCCCCTGTTGGTGGATGGTTCCCGGCCGACGCCAGAGCCCTCCTCGGGAGGTAAGGACGCTTTCTGACCTAAAGAGTCCTCCCGGAGGAATATAGCCTGGGTCAGAGACTCCACCGACCGTGACAGGGACACAGCCCACTCAGGGGTACTAAACGCAGGTTGCCCATCAGTAGCGGCGGCGAGGGGCGTTTGAGCGCAGGCCGGGTCGCAGTCCGTGCATAACGGATTAGTCTGGGCACTGGGCAAGGCAGTCTTGCAAGTGGTACACACGGTAAAAAACGCAGTACGCTTCTTAGCAGCCCGTTTAGCCTCCTTAGATTGAGACATAGCGCTCCTGAAAGGGGTAACGGCAGAGTCTGTCTGCAACTGCAGGGAATGTGCCGGGAAGGGGTTAAGCTTTAACCTGAGGGCAGATGCAGCTTACCCACGATCCTGTGCTGTGTCCCCCGTGAGGAAAGCGGTGGCCCTGTGGTGTCACCCATTATCCGGCAGAGTGCCCGCCTCACAGCTCGTGTCCAGTGCAGGCTGAGGTAAAAGACATGGCCCCCAGAGATTAGAATTGCGTGTCTCGTAAGGAATGAGAGGCGCCAGGAGGAGGGGGCGGTGACGTTAGCGTGGGTGGCGCTATTCAAATTGAGGCCTAGTAGGCCGGAAAATCTGGGGACTAAATTTTTGGCCTACCCGCGGTAAGCGACGAGAGCAGGGGGGGCCGCGATGGGGCGCCGGTGCACCGCCGCTGAAGCCAAGTCAGCGCTTCTCCCGGGGACCAGGACCCGACCCCATACCTCTACTCCAGTGCTCAGGCAGGCCGTGCTGACCGGGGCCATCCCTGCAGGTCTTCTCATCCTCCTGGGCTGATGTACCAGAGCTGGAGGAGTTCTTAAAGGGGTATGCTCAATCGATCCTCCCTATGGTAGGGGGATGGAGAGCTATGGGGCTGATTCAGGGCATTCGGAAGCGCTGTTCCAGTCTTCTCCATTGCACTCCATGCGCTTGCCCTCGTATCCGTGGATTACCGGGACCGTAAGGATCATCGCCAGAGGAATCAGCCCCAATCGTCGCAGGAAAGTGAACGGGGAGGTATACTCCACGTGCTTGCCTGTTGTTGGTTCGGGGGAGAGCGGGCCATAGAAAGGAACCATCGCCCCCTTCACTCCGTTAATTAAAAAATGAAAATTTACAGAAAAATCAAAAAATAAAATAAAAACGGTGGGTCTGAAACCAAACCCAAGTGCCTCCTATAGACACTAAGCAAGAACTGGAGAAATCTCATCCAGCGAGAGGGTGTATACTGCAGGGGAGGAGCCAACTTTTTTCTGGTTTACTTAGTGTCCTCCTAGTGGCAGCAGCATAACACCCACTGTCTGTGTCCCCCAATGAGGCGTAGGAAAAAGTTTATTTTTTATTTTATTTAGTCCCCTTATGGGACATAAGCCTGCGAATGATCACTTACACTATATACTGTAATTACGTAGTGTTGCAGTATATATAGAAAATCCCGGTCTCATATGAAGCTTAACACAATCGCCACAAACATGTTCATTAGACGCAATGATTAGGAGGAATGCGGGAGTGGGGTTTGGCAAGAGTTTCAAGTGTTGAGAAATGTTTTGAGAGTAGCATAATACAGGACAAGAAAGCCTGATTCCAGCGATGTATCACTTACTGGACTGCTTGGTGTTGCTTAGTTAGGATCTTTGATGTCCAAAGTAGATGTAGCAGACTTCTGTTCTGTGTATAGCCCCGCCCCCACACACTTGATTGGTATCTTACAGTTCGCAGGAAGCTGCAATCAGTGCTGGGGGTGGGGTTATACATTTTAGGATGACTGCTGTACACATGAGATCTAGTCTGGCAGTGATAATCTCCTGCTGATAAAACACTGATTGTATTGAAACTAGGGCACACAGCCGAGTAAATGACACATCCTTGGGTCTCTTGCCTTACATAATTCTGCTTTTAGATTAAATAGCAGCAAAAATCTGCTGACAGATTGCCTTTAATCATAGACCCAAAGTAAAATCATTCCGTAAAGTACATTCTAAACAAAACGTTCACAGAGTCCAACACAGGCAATTATTACCTGACACAAAATTGTCCTTAAAATATTCCAGGTGAGCCTGTGATTATTATAAGTGGCTTTTGGGAAGGATCCCAGGGACCTTCTTCTGATGAGGATACAGACATTTTCCACCATTGCCGACCTGCTGCCTTTCCTTTGTGGCGCTGCTCTGGGGACGAGGCAGCAGTCCGGGCTCAATACGTCTAAGTAAATAGAATTAATGTAGTTACATAATGGCAGGTCTTCATCACAACACAAAAGGCCAAGGAGATGGCTAAAGACACAAAGTATCAGGTTATCAAGAACGTGACAAGTGACTATATAATGACACATCACTGCTACAAAACTGCTGTACGATCCCAATACCTGTCCTGAATGGAGCATAACGCGAGGGGTGAGGGGTGCATCGCTATATATCAATGTTCCAAACAGGAATGACAGTATGACTAGACACAGTACGTAAACTGTGCTTTATTCTCTGTGCATGGGTTCAGCGCTGAAACTCTGCCTCGGCTCTCGGTGTCCGGTATCAACAGCTCAATGACTGTGCCGCCTCGGTCGGAGCCCCTGAGCTCGCGGTTTGGGTGGAAGCTGTGACGGGACATCAGCGCCGCAGCCAACATTGGACACTGGGAGAAGAAGCAGAGTCTCAGCACTGAACCAGGCGACGATGAGTAAAGCAGTTTGTTTCTAGAACAAACTGCTGCTGAGGGTCAGGACTTGACAAACAGGGGACAATCCCTTTAAGTCAATTCTTTTAATTCTTTTGTTTTGCAATTATTTTTCTGTTAGTTCTTTGTAGCTCAATTTTCTTCAAATGCGCCAAGAAAAAGAGAAAAAAAGTTTTGATTCATCAATTTTCGACCCGTTTTTTTTTTTTTTTTTTTTACTGGCATAAAACAGCCTAAAATGTTTCAACACAGTTTCACAGGAAGAAAAGACATAATGAAAGGCTTTATATTTCTTAATGATTTCAGTCCAGATTCATCACTTCTTTAAGTCATTTTCTTTCTAACACCAAATTCTTCAAAATGGCACAAATGGTTCATAAATTTTGTGCCAAGTCAAAAAATGCTTGATTATTGCATCTTCCCCATTTTCTCTTTCAATCAGGGACTTTTTTTATTTGCAACCAATTCACAACTAATTTCCGCCTTTATTAAACTTGTCTTTTCTTTTCTGATTTTTACATCAATGTGTTTTTTTTTCCCCAGATGCAAATTATTAAAAGGTCACAAAATTTTGAGCAAATGTACGTCTCTGCCCGGCCGGAGGTTTTTGATTTCTTTTTTGCCATCATTTTTTGCTACATTTAGTAAAATATGGGTCAAAGACAAAAATAAGGAGCTGATTTTAATCTCGCACAAAATTCATGAACCGTTTTTGAAGAATTTGGCTCAAAAGATATCAAGAAAAACCACAGGACAAAGAAAATAAGACACACAAAGAAAGACAGCAATAACGAGATGGGGCCTTAGCAATTGGCTTTAACCGCCGGTTTTGCACCTTTTTGCGGCTCAAAGTTGCAACTTTTCCAAAAAATTCCATACGTGCATGAAATCACTCCGGAGGGGGAACTGAGGCAGATTTGTGACTTTTAGAAAAAGAGTAAATGCGGAAATCAGGGGAAAACATCTGGGAAAACCCCAAACTCTGCACACTATGAAGAGAAAAAAGATAAAAATTGACATATAATGGACCTTAAAAAAAACGGCGCCAATGAAAGGATGAACATAGCGCAATAAAGAACGGCAGAAAACGCCAAAACTAAGAAAAATGGTGCAAATGCAATAATGAATGGCGCCCTTAGTATTAGTATTTCACAGGTTAATTCCATCTTCCTACGTCGTATGCTTGCACTATAATGTGCACTAGACAGCAGTAATAATAGCTCACACCCTCACTCGAGTATCCTTCCACTAATGCACTCAATACACAGAAACCGCACACAACAGGGTGTCATTACCAACAGGCAGGGTTACTCACTTCGTGCCATCCCACACACCATTTAAACGGTTGCACTAAAACACTCTCAAAGCAGCGACAGGCTATTTTTCCTGGTTTCCTGGAGATCAGTCGGTTCTGGGATGTGTAGTTTTTTCTACCGTATTGCCCGTAGAACAAGTGAGACAATAAACTACACTGTCCAGCATGCACTGCGGCGTGCTGTCGATGCGGAAAGATTTGAGGGACGGACACTTCCGCAGAGTATATAAGGAGATGTCAGCTGCCGGATACTGACAGTCAGTCGCTAGTCTGGGCTGTATGTGGGTGAGATGACTGGGAGCTTATGGTTTCTGGTTATAACTTATAAGCCTGAAGTGGGTTGTGAATGTATAACAGATAAATATGATAAGAAGTAAAGTGTATAAAATTTTACTGAGGAAATGAAAAAAACGTCGCTACCCTGTACACACATGTATGTATATAGTCATTATCTATCTATGTAGATATATATATATATTACATTCCTTTAAAAATACGGATTATGTAGTGTGAATATATTAGGTAATTGTCTTCCATGCAATTGCCTGGTGTAATGCAAGTCTCATCCCCCTTTGTACAGCGCTGAGGTATGCCTTGGTGCTATTTAGACAACAGGCTATAAATACAAGAATAGAATTGCTTTCCTTAGGAACAGAAGTACTCAGATAAAGATGGTGGTCCTTCATAAGAGACACATTGGGGCTCAATGGGTTATGTAAAATAAGCAGGTTACTGTATGTGGCCGGCTGCTCCAGGGCAGGTGGAAGACTATGTGTAACCCCCTTCCAAAAATGGCATTTTTTTATTTTCCCTCTTTTGTTTTTTTTCCTCCCCCTCCTTTTGCTTTTCTGTCCATGTAGCTGTAGTACAAGCTGTCCCACAAAGCTTTGAGCAGAATACAAGCTGTTCCACCATGCTGTCAGCAGAGCACAAACTGTTCCACAATGCTGTCAGCAGAGTACAAGCTGTTCCACAATGCTGTCAGCAGAGCACAAGCTGTCCCACAATGCTGTCAACAGAGTACAAGCTGTCCCACAATTCTGTCAGCAGAGTACAAACTGTTCCACAATGCTGTCAGCACACTACAAGCTGTCCCACAATGCTGTCAGCAGAGCACAAGCTGTTCCACAATTCTGTCAGCAGAGTACAAGCTGTTCCACAATGCTGTCAGCAGAGTACAAGCTGTTCCACAATGCTGTCAGCAGGGTACAAGCTGTTCCACAATGCTGTCAGAAGAATACAAGCTGTCCCACAATGCTGTCAGCAGGGTACAAGCTATCCCACAATGCTATCAGCAAAGAACAAGCTGTCCCACAATGCTGTCAGAAGAATACAAGCTGTCCCACAATGCTGTCAGAAGAATACAAGCTGTCCCACAATGCTGTCAGCAGGGTACAAGCTGTTCCACAATGCTATCAGCAGAGTACAAGCTGTCCCACAATGCTGTCAGCAGAGTACAAGCTGTCCCACAATGCTGTCAGCAGGGTACAAGCTGTTCCACAATGCTGTCAGCAGAACACAAGCTGTTCCACAATGCTGTCAGCAGAGTACAAGCTGTCCCACAATGCTGTCAGCAGGGTACAAGCTGTTCCACAATGCTGTCAGCAGAGCACAAGCTGTTCCACAATGCTGTCAGCAGAGTACAAGCTGTCCCACAATGCTGTCAGCAGGGTAAAAGCTATCCCACAATGCTATCAGCAAAGAACAAGCTGTCCTACAATGCTGTCAGAAGAATACAAGCTGTCCCACAATGCTGTCAGAAGAATACAAGCTGTCCCACAATGCTGTCAGCAGAGCACAAGCTGTTCCACAATGCTGTCAACAGAGTACAAGCTGTCCCACAATTCTGTCAGCAGAGTACAAACTGTTCCACAATGCTGTCAGCACACTACAAGCTGTCCCACAATGCTGTCAGCAGAGCACAAGCTGTTCCACAATTCTGTCAGCAGAGTACAAGCTGTTCCACAATGCTGTCAGCAGGGTACAAGCTGTTCCACAATGCTGTCAGAAGAATACAAGCTGTCCCACAATGCTGTCAGCAGGGTACAAGCTATCCCACAATGCTATCAGCAAAGAACAAGCTGTCCCACAATGCTGTCAGAAGAATACAAGCTGTCCCACAATGCTGTCAGAAGAATACAAGCTGTCCCACAATGCTGTCAGCAGGGTACAAGCTGTTCCACAATGCTATCAGCAGAGTACAAGCTGTCCCACAATGCTGTCAGCAGAGTACAAGCTGTCCCACAATGCTGTCAGCAGGGTACAAGCTGTTCCACAATGCTGTCAGCAGAGCACAAGCTGTTCCACAATGCTGTCAGCAGAGTACAAGCTGTCCCACAATGCTGTCAGCAGGGTACAAGCTATCCCACAATGCTATCAGCAAAGAACAAGCTGTCCTACAATGCTGTCAGAAGAATACAAGCTGTCCCACAATGCTGTCAGAAGAATACAAGCTGTCCCACAATGCTGTCAGCAGGGTACAAGCTGTCCCACAATGCTGTCAGCAGGGTACAAGCTGTCCCACAATGCTGTCAGCAGAGTACAAGCTGTCCCACAATGCTGTCAGCAGAGTACAAGCTGTTCCACAATGCTGTCAGCAGAGTACAAACTAAAGACAAAAAAACTGACTGGCACATCCAAACTAGTGTGAATAGGTGCATACCAAGAGGAGCTACCCCATATACAATTTACAAAGAAAGGTTGCACTCTATCATGCTAAAACATGTCAATGTGGAATATATGTAATTTGAATAGCAATACAGCTTTAGAATATTAGAAAAAAAATATGAGACGCTTAGCATAAAATTTGGCCAAATATTATCTGCCCACGAGCCAACGTCAAGGCGGCCTCAAATCTGATGGGCACCTACACTATGTGAATACCTCTCTAAGGCTGATGTCTGAAGCAGAGTACAAGCTGTCCCACACTGCTGTCAGCAGAGTACAAGCTATCTCACAATGCTGTCAGCAGAGTGCAAGTGTCACAGGGTTACCGCAACAGTGTGGAGCCAAAAGACCGCAGCGTCTGATTACTTCTACTCCCGCACTGAGAAAAAGCACTTCTCCTTTATTTTAAATTTGCTTATTCCTTCTGGCAGAACAGGGGTTAACCTGCCATATTGAAAATCCCTGTACTCACAGCTGAGTTCGGTTAGTCACTCCTTTCCCCTTAAGGCTATGTGCCCACATTGCATGTTAAAACGCACACTGAAAACCGGACTCCTTCCCAGAAATCGCGCGTTTTTTTCCACGCGATTTCACCGCGACTATGTTCGCGATTTTGCCGCGATTTTCTCAAGCACTTTCCAAGCGATTTGAAGCATCGCTTGGAAAGTGATTGACAGGTTGGTCACACTCGTCAAACATAGTGTTTGACAAGTGTGAGCAGCTTTTTACTATTGAGGCCGCCTATGCGGCCTCAATAGTAAAAGATAAAATGATAAAAAAATAAAAAAATCGGGTTATATTTACCTTCCGACGTCCCGCGCTGCCATCCCGGGCCTCAGCGTTCCCAGTAACGCCTTGCGAGACCTGTGATGACGTTGGTCTCGCATTACTATAGCGATCTCGCGAGACCACGTCATCACAGGACCTTGCCACAAGGCATTACTGGGAACGCTGAGGCCGGGATGGCAGCGCGGGACGTCGGAAGGTAAATATACCCCGATTTTTTATTTTTTATTCTTTTTTTTTACAGGGGTATGGTACCCAGGGGCCTGGAGGACAGTCTCCTCTCCTCCACACCGTGGGTACCAACCGCACATGAGACGCTTAACTTCCCGCATGGTGGGCATAGCCACATGCGGGAAGTAAGCGATTCTCATGCATTCCTATGGGTGTGGAATCGCGGCAATTCTTTGCGATTCCGCACAAAAGAATGACCATGCTGCGATTTTTTCCGCAATGCGATTCCGCCGCGGAAAAAAGCGCAGCATTAGCACAGCATGTGCGGAATGCCGTAGGAATGCATGGGGGGCGTTCTGTACAGGATTTTTAAACGTTTTCGCGCCGAAAATCGCGGCAAAAACGCTTACAAATCGCTACGTGGGCACACAGCCTAAGAGTGTGTGCACACGTTGTGGATTCCCTTGTGGATTTTTCAGCGCGGATTTTGTTAAATCCCCAGGTAAAATGTCCTGTGTTTTACCTGCGGATTTAGTGCAGATTTCCTGCGGATGTTCTGCAGATTTTGTGCGGATTTCCACTGTGTTTTTACACCTGCGGATTCCTATAATGAAGAAGGTGTAAAAACGCTGCGGATTCCGCACAAAGAATTGACATGCTGCGGATTCAAATCCGCAGCATGTGCACAGCGTTTTTTGTTTTACATTGAATATAATGGTACTGTACAACGCAGGAGAATCTGCTGCGGATCCGCAGCAGAATCCACAACGTGTGCACATTACTCTTATAATCTGGGCTCTGTTACAAATCCTTGTCAGAGCTAGCATTTTCTGCATGGCTAACGAAGGGAGAGGAGTTCATAGGGGAGAGAGAGAGTTGGAAGAGTTATCTGTGACTGTTGCTTGGTTTGTATGCATGGTAATTCCTTATCCCTCTCTATTTTGGTGTATTCCCCTACCTGACGCCCCGGTGCATTCTTCTGTCATATTTGAGTGAATATTCTGTATGCCTGGAGTTTTCTGTTAACCCTTGTTTGTGTTGTCTTGTTTGTCGGGTTGGTGTACTACGGTGCACAGAAGCGCCCATCTTCCCTGGGTGGGGGGAAGAGAACAGACTGAGGACTAACTCAGGAGATAAGGCAAGGGTGGAAACCCCAGCATCTTCACCTTCAGTAGTATTCAGAGTAGAGCGAGCTAGGGCGCCCCCTAATGTTAGAGACAGGGAAGGAGCCTCTGGTCCTGGTCACCCGACAGCTGTGTTGTAACAACAAGCTGTCTCACAATGCTGTCAGCAAGGTACAAGCTGTCCCACAATGCTGTCAGCAAGGTACAAGCTGTCCCACAATGCTTTCAGCAGAGTACAAGCTGTCCCACAGTGCTGTCAGCAAGGTACAAGCTGTCCCACAATGCTTTCAGCAGAGTACAAGCTGTCCCACAATGCTTTCAGCAAGGTACAAGCTGTCCCACAATGCTTTCAGCAGAGTACAAGCTGTCCCACAATGCTGTCAGCAAGGTACAAGCTGTCCCACAATGCTTTCAGCAGAGTACAAACTGTCCCACAATGCTTTCAGCAGAGTACAAGCTGTCCCACAATGTTGTCAGCAGAGTAAAAGCTGTCCTACAATGTTATCAGCTTGTCGGGACGTCATAAGGAAATTGATATTTACTTAGACAGTTTATATTTTTGAAAATCCATTGAGGAAAGTAGTCAGGGAAGTTTGGTGAAAGCATTTGCCCTTAAATACTACCCTTACCCCCAGAGCTCTAACGATTGCAATGATTTGATATAGGAAAAAAACAAGATGTTCTACTACAATATAGGAACTCCATTGAGCTGACTATTTCCATTAACAGCCTGCAATATGCATATATATGCCTTAAAGGGGTTGACTGGGGCTAACATATTGGTGGGAGTTGAACAGGAGTACTTAGTAGCGACCACTACACAATGTACAGAGCTTTGTGTTTTCGCTCCATATATCACTTACATCTGACACAGAGCAGATGTCAGCTGACCGATGGGGGTGCCAAGTGTTGAACCCCTAACAACCATATTCTTATCATCTAGCCATTCAATGTCTATCCATAATCTATTTTTACCAACTTATTTACTGTTTGGTAGAGATTTTGGAATATGCTTTATGGTTTTATTGCGTACATGTAAATTTAGTCTTTAAAAGACTCATTATCATTCTTTCTTTACTATTCTATAGACATCACTGAATCACATGAGGGCAAGGAGAGCAGATATGCACTGTGAACATACAAATCAAATGGGTTTTCTGGGGAAAACACACGATTGTTTATTTTACTCACTTATATAGCGCCACTAATTCCGCAACACTTTACAGACATTATTGGCACTGTCCCCATTAGAGCTCACAATCTAAATTCCCTATTAGTATGTTTTTGGAGTGTGGGAGGAAACCGGAGAACACAGAGGAAACCAAGGAAACACGGGGAGAGTATACAAACTCTTTGCAGACTTCAAAAACATACTGACTGGGAATCTACAGTAGATTGTGAGCCCCAATGGGGACAGTGATGATAATGTCTGTAAAGCGCTGTGGAATTAATGGCGCTATATAAGTGAGTAAAATAAATAAATAAAATTTTGTCCTTGGTGGGGTTTGAACCCAGGACTTCAGCGATGCAAAGCAACAGTGCTAACCACTGAGTCACTGTGCTACTGAGGCACTTGAATCCCTATCTCAAAATGGAGCAGCAGGTTTTACACCTGCTTGCCACTCCATTCATTCTCTATGGGCCTGCTGGAAATAGCCGATAGCAGCACTCAACAGACACATAGGGAATGAATGGAGCAGCGATCAAGCATGTGCACTGCGGCTCCATTCTGACTGGCATAAAAGACCCCCATTTGGCCAATCCATCGATCAGCAAGTTATCACCTATAACTTGTTTTCACCGGAGAGCGCTTTTAAAGAAATCGAAATCTCAAACAAAATTCAAAATGGCAAACACAATAAAATTGACATTTTTTAAATATTTTTTCTTTACATACTAATTATAAAGATCAATTTGACACAAAAAATAGATACAAATATGTTATATTTTATTTCTTCTTTTTACTTTGATAATAGTATTTCAATATTTAGCAATAGAGAAGAATTAAAAAGATATTGCCTTGATAACGAAAGGATCATGCATGCTAGATAAACTATATCATTAATAGTGTAGTAAAACAAAAAGACACTAAAATGCCCTTTAGGATTAAAAAGTAAGAAAAATATTGCTAAAAAAAAATCAGTAAAAATACATACCGGTAAATGCTGTAAATAATGTATTACATATAAGCCGCATTATAAAATACACAACTGTACCAGTCTGTAGAATAAACATATTACATAATTTATGACAATTTACAGAAATAAAAACGGTAGTGGAATTTTTGTTTCAGTATTATTATCGAAATATAAAATAATATAAATTATTTAAATTTGCAAATATTACAAAAAAAAAGTTATGGAAACATTCCAATAATGGGAAAATTATTTTAATAGTCCATATATAACTTGTGAATTTACGTGACATATCAGATGTCATTCATACAGTATATAAGTATAAACAGAATACAGTTGTGGCCAAAAGTATTGACACCCCTGCAATTCTGTCAGATAATACTCAGTTTCTTCCTGAAAATGATTGCAAACACAAATTCTTTGGTATTATTATCTTAATTTAATTTGTCTTAAATGAAAAAACACAAAAAGAATTGTCCTAAAGCCAAATTGGATATAATTCCACACCAAACATAAAAAAGAGGGTGGAAAAAAGTATTGGCACAGTTCGAAAAATCATGTGATGCTTCTCTAATTTGTGTAATTAACAGCACCTGTAACTTACCTGTGGCACCTAACAGGTGTTGGCAATAACTAAATCACACTTGCAGCCAGTTGACATTTATTAAAGTTGACTCAACCTCTGTCCTGTGTCCTTGTGTGTACTACATTGAGCATGGAGAAAAGAAAGAAGACCAAAGAACTGTCTGAGGACTTGAGAAACCAAATTGTGAGGAAGCATGAGCAATCTCAAGGCTACAAGTCCATCTCCAAAGACCTGAATGTTCCTGTGTCTACCGTGCGCAGTGTCATCAAGAAGTTTAAAGCCCATGGCACTGTGGCTAACCTTAATTTGTCTTAAATGAAAAAAAACACAAAAGAGAATGAAGCAAAAAGCAAAATATTGATCATTTCACTCAAAACTCGAAAAAATGGGCCAGACAAAAGTATTGGCACGCTCAGCCTAATACTTGGTTGCACAACCTTTAGCCAAAATAACTGCGACCAACTGCTTCCCGTAACCATCAATGAGTTTCTTACAATGCTCTGCTGGAATTTTAGACCATTCTTCTTTGGCAAACTGCTCCAGGTCCCTGATATTAGAAGGGTTCCTTCTCCAAACTGCCATTTTTAGATCTCTCCACAGGTGTTCTATGGGATTCAGGTCTGGACTCATTGCTGGCCACCTTAGAAGTCTCCAGTGCTTTCTCTCAAACCATTTTCTAGAGCTTTTTGAAGTGTGTTTTGGGTCATTGTCCTGCTGGAAGACCCATGACCTCTGAGGGAGACCCAGCTTTCTCACACTGGGCCCTACATTATGCTGCAAAATTTGTTGGTAGTCTTCAAACTTGAATTCTATCACAAATTGGTGGAAACCACCAGTAAGGTCAATAATTAGTATATCATCAGGGACCCTTACAGCAATAGATATAGATATGCATAAAACTTAACCTTTAATGCAATCATGGTAAAAGACAAATACGTCCACACGGAACACAAAACAAACAACTGTGTCACCTACTAAATACTACAATAGGATCCTGATATCACAAGCTACCTGACAACGGAAGTTGGCACCCTACACAAAATCGAAATGTGCGCGCCGTTCCACGACGGCTGTACCCTGAAGCTCCTAGATGACCCTGAGTAAGTGCCACACTTTTAGTCACTCAATCACCCAGAAAAGGAGTGTACAGGGGTTGCCAAACAGGTACTGTAGTTGGGTAGGCAACAATAGAAAAAGTGCAAAAATAGTGCAAAAGACAAGACATAAAGTGACACGTGCAAATTAGAGCACCTAACTTTCCGTCCCCTGTTGTGAGTTCATTTTCCCCTTCATTACTGAGGCCCGAGGAACTCCCTCTTCTGGTAAAGAAAGGTAGTGAGCCTGATTATCAAACACCTGAGGCTGATGATGATGACTGGCTGAGTGGAGTTACTGACTGGATATAAGGCTGCCGACGCCCTTCTGCCCTGGGGGTGATTTCTCTGTGGGATCCTTGGAGACCAGTCTGAATTCCTGCTCCTCTAAAGCTAAGTTTTCTGCTCGGCCTTTTGCTTTGGTGCTTTGTCTTTGTTTTGCTTTGTTTTTCTGGATTTCTGCCATTCCCTGCTGGGGTGTGCTGAATTCATTTAGCTCTGTCTTCTGAAAATACCTGAGTGCTGATTTAGTTTTTGAAGCCTAGCTGCTTCAGGGCCTTTTTCATATCAGCTTGTTGGCTTATGTCTTTGATAGGGTTTTGGCAGATTGCAGACAGCAGCCTTCCTGTCCTTTCCTATCTAGGTAGTTTTGGGCCCCATCTTTGCTCAATCTATCTTTCTGTCTGTGTTAGTATTTTCATCTTGCTTCACCGTCATTATATGTTGGGGGTTGCCTATTGCTTTGGGGTCTGCTCTGGGGCAGTTTAGATTTCCCCTTTCTTTCTTTAGGCCTATGTAATTCTCCGGCTGTGATCGAGGGGTCTAGGGCATCGTAGGAACCCCCCATGGCTACTGCTAGTTGTGTTGATAGGTTCAGGGGTCTGCAATCTGATAGTTGCCAACTTCTCTGGTTTTCTGGACTTAGCTTGTATTTCTGCTTTTGCCTCCTACGGTGACTCATTCATAACAGAATCACCCGCCATACCGCAGATTCTAGGGTACTCAATAGCAGGAAAGAATTGTAAATAAAAAAAAAAGTGTGTATATTTTTTCCTCTATATCTCTGAGGCCGTAAGGGGAATTTTTTTCTCTCAATGGAGATAAAGCAATTGTCTGATCGTGTGGAGCAGCTCGCTGCGGAAGTGCGGGGAATTTCCGCCTACCTTGCTCATTCATATGCTGCTGAACCAAAGATTCCTACACCTGATGTATTTTTTGGGGATTGGTCTAAATTTTTGAATTTCAAAAATAATTGTAAATTATTTTTTGCCTTGAAGACTAACTCGTCAGGGAGCTCCGCGCAGCAGGTTAAAATTGTCATCTCTTTGCTGCGTGGCGATCCCCAGAATTGGGCGTTTTCTTTGAAACCAGATGATCCTATTCTGACTAATGTGAACGCATTCTTTCAAGCTTTGGGGTTGTTGTATGACGAACCTAATGCCATTGATCAGGCTGAAAAGACCCTGCTGGCATTGAGCCAGGGTCGTGATTCTGCAGAATTGTACTGTCAAAAATTCCGAAAGTGGGCAGTACTTACTACCTGGAATGATAATGCCTTGGCTACTCTCTTTCGGAAGGGGTTGTCAGAAGCCGTAAAAGATACTATGGTGGGATTTCCTGTTCCCTCTGGTCTTGACGATTCTATGTCATTAGCCATTCAGGTTGATCGGCGTTTGCGCGAACGCAAAGCTGCACAAATGTCTGAACCTATGCAATGTGATAGAGTTTTTTCCAGAGAGCAGCGTCAGGAGTTCAGAAGGCGTAATAAGTTGTGTTTTTTCTGTGAAGATGCCTCGCATATTATTTCTGTCTGTCCTAAACGAGAGAAACGCTTTGCACACACGTTTTCTGTTGGGGGTGTTCAACCTAAGTTTCTTCTGGCTATTACTCTGATCTGCTCCCTGTCCACATTTTCCGCCAAGGCTTTTGTGGATTCGGGAGCAGCCCTAAACCTAATGGACTTGGATTTTGCTAAACGTTGTGGATTTCCGATGACACGTCTGCAGACGCCTATCCCTTTGAGGGGGATTGATGCTACTCCTTTGGCTAAAAATAAACCCCAGTTTTGGACCCAGGTGGTAATGCGGGTCGCCCCAGACCATCAAGAAAATTGCAGATTTTTGGTGTTGCATAATCTGCATGATACTATTGTTCTGGGGTTTCCCTGGTTACAGATTCATAATCCAGTTTTGGATTGGAAATCTGTGTCTGTGGTGAGTTGGGGTTGTCGATGTGCCTTTAGTGAGGCTCCGGTGTTTTCCACCTCTCCTCAGTCGCATGATGTTCCTGATTATTTGGCGGACTTTTATGATGTATTTAGTGAGAATGAGTCTGCGTCTCTGCCTCCTCATAGGAGTTATGACTGTGCAATTGAACTGAGCCCGGGGTGTAAATTTCCCAAGGGTCGGCTCTTCAATTTATCTGTACCCGAGCACGAGGCTATGCGATCCTATATTAAGGAGGCGTTGGAGAAGGGTCATATTAGACCATCCTCGTCACCCTTAGGTGCCGGGTTTTTTTTTGTAGCCAAAAAGGATGGATCATTAAGACCTTGTATTGATTATCGTGCCCTCAACAAAATTACTGTTAAATATCAGTATCCGTTACCCCTGATTTCTGATCTATTCTCCAGAGTTAAAGGTGCTTGCTGGTTTACCAAGCTTGACCTCAGGGGGGCGTATAATATTATTCGCATTAAGCATGGGGATGAATGGAAGACGGCGTTTAATACTCCGGAGGGACATTTTGAGTACCTGGAGATGCCTTTTGGGCTCACTAATGCCCCTTCTGTCTTCCAGTGCTTCATGAACGATATTTTCCGAGATTTTGTCGATAAATTTTTGATTATCTATCTGGATGGTATTTTGATCTTCTCCAAGGATTGGGATTCTCATGTGGAACATATTCGGACTGTGTTCCGGATCTTGAGGGAGAATTCCCTGTATGTCAAAGGATCTAAATGCCTTTTTGGAGTACAGAGGATTTCTTTTTTGGGATTTATTTTGTCCCCGTCAACTATTGAAATGGACCCGGCCAAGGTACAGGCCATTCACGATTGGGGTCAGCCCACTTCTTTGAAGGCCCTCCAGAAGTTTTTGGGTTTTGCTAATTTTTATCGGAAATTTATAGCAAAATTTTCTAGTATTGCCAAGCCATTGACTGATTTGACTAAAAAGGGTGCTGATGTGTTAAATTGGTCTCCGGAGGCTGTTTCTTCCTTTCAGGAGCTGAAGCGAAGATTCACCTCCGCCCCGGTTTTGCGGCAACCTGATGTCTCACTTCCATTCCAGGTAGAGGTGGATGCTTCTGAGATTGGTGCAGGAGCTGTTTTGTCCCAAAAGGATCCTGTAACATCTAAAATGAATCCCTGTGCTTTCTTTTCCCGAAAGTTCTCTCCATCTGAACGTAACTATGATGTGGGGAATAGGGAACTGTTGGCCATGAAATGGGCATTTGAGGAGTGGAGACATTGGTTGGAGGGAGCTAAGCATCAAGTCGTGGTCCTCACTGACCACAAGAATTTGATTTACCTAGAGTCGGCTAAGCGCTTGAACCCTAGACAGGCTAGGTGGGCCTTGTTTTTTACATGTTTTGATTTTGTGGTTTCTTTTCTTCCTGGAACAAACAATGTCAAGGCAGACGCCCTCTCTAGGAGCTTCTTTGCTGATTCTCCTGTGGTGACCAAGCCTGCTACCATCTTAGGCGAAGGGGTAGTTCTTTCTGCCATCTCGCCCGATTTGAGACGTGCTCTGGAAGAGTTCCAGGAGGACAAACCTGAGCGTTGTCCCAGTGGAAAGTTGTATGTTCCTGACCAGTGGAAGAAGAGAGTGATGTCTGAAGTTCATTGCTCTGCTTTGGCTGGTCATCCAGGTATTTTTGGTACTAGAGATCTGGTGAGTCGTTTTTTTTGGTGGCCCTCCTTGTCTCTTGATGTCAGGAATTTTGTGCAGTCCTGTGGGACGTGCTCCCGGTCTAAATCGTGTTCTCGCTCTAGTGGGTTGTTGATGCCTTTGCCTGTCCCCAAGACGCCATGGACCCATATTTCAATGGATTTAATCTCTGATATGCCTGTCTCTCAGAGGATGACTGTTATTTGGGTGATTTGTGATAGGTTCTCTAAGATGGTTCATCTTGTACCACTGTCTAAGTTGCCGTCTTCCTCTGAGTTGGTGCCCCTGTTTTTACAACAGGTGGTTCGTTTGCACGGGATTCCTGAGAACATTGTATCTGACAGAGGAGTCCAGTTTGTGTCTAGATTTTGGAGAACTTTCTGTTCCAGGCTGGGAATTCAGTTGTCCTTCTCCTCTGCTTTTCACCCTCAGACCAATGGGCAGACAGAGAGAACAAACCAGACCTTGGAGTCATATTTGAGATGTTTTATTTCTGCTGATCAGGATGATTGGGTTTCATTTTTGCCCTTGGCCGAATTTGCTTTAAATAATAGAGCTAGTTCTGCCACTTTGATGTCACCTTTTTTTTGTAACTTTGGGTTTCATCCTCGATTTTCTTTAGGACAGGTGGAGCCCTCTGCCTGCCCAGGTGTTGACACTGTGGTGGAGAGAATGCACCAGATCTGGGACCAAGTGGTGGATAAGTTATCTCTCTCCCAGGAAAAGGCCCAGCGGTTTTCCAACCGACATAGGACCATTGGTCCCCAGTTTAAGGTTGGTGATATGGTGTGGTTATCATCAAAAAATATTGCTATGAAGGTGGCTTCTCTTAAGTTTAAGCCTAGATTTATTGGACCTTACAAGATTGTGGAGATTATTAATCCGGTCTCTTTTCATTTGGCTCTTCCTGTCACATTTAAAATCCATAATGTGTTCCATAAATCTTTGTTGAAGAGGTTTGTTGAACCTGTTGTTCCGGGGGTGGCACCTCCAGACCCTGTATTGGTTGAAGGTAACATGGAATATGAGGTAGAGAAAGTAATGGATTCCCGTCTGGCTAGACGGAGACTCCAGTATTTGGTTAAGTGGAAGGGTTATGGTCAGGAGGATAATTCCTGGGTCTCTGCCTCTGATATTCATGCCAAAAGATTGGTGCGTGCCTTTCATCGGGCTCACCCTGATCGCCCTGGTGGCGTAGTTGAGGGTTCGGTGACCCCTCCTCAAGGGGGAGGTACTGTTGTGAGTTCATTTTCCCCTTCATTACTGAGGCCCGAGGAACTCCCTCTTCTGGTAAAGAAAGGTAGTGAGCCTGATTATCAAACACCTGAGGCTGATGATGATGACTGGCTGAGTGGAGTTACTGACTGGATATAAGGCTGCCGACGCCCTTCTGCCCTGCGGGTGATTTCTCTGTGGGATCCTTGGAGACCAGTCTGAATTCCTGCTCCTCTAAAGCTAAGTTTGCTGCTCGGCCTTTTGCTTTGGTGCTTTGTCTTTGTTTTGCTTTGTTTTTCTGGATTTCTGCCATTCCCTGCTGGGGTGTGCTGAATTCATTTAGCTCTGTCTTCTGAAAATACCTGAGTTCTGATTTAGTTTTTGAAGCCTAGCTGCTTCAGGGCCTTTTTCATATCAGCTTGTTGGCTTATGTCTTTGATAGGGTTTTGGCAGATTGCAGACAGCAGCCTTCCTGTCCTTTCCTATCTAGGTAGTTTTGGGCCCCGTCTTTGCTCAATCTATCTTTCTGTCTGTGTTAAGGCCCCGTCTCACTAAGCGACTTACCAGCGATCCCGACACCGATATCAAGGTGTCAGGATCGCTAGTAAGTCACTATGTGATCGCTGGTGAGCTGTCACACAGACAGCTTCACCAGCGATCAGCACAGCGATGCCGAGCGCCCGGCATCACTGGCCATCCTGTAAAAAATAGAATCAAAATAAAAAATATAGTTATTCTCACCATCCGACGTCGCGTTCAGTCATCCCGCCTCTCTCCACGCTCCGGTCCCAGTGATCCTTTGCATGAATGACCGCGAGATGTCACGGTCTCGCGGGATAACAAAGTCTCGCGGTCATTCGTGCAAAGGATCACTGGGACCGGAGCGTGGAGAGAGGCGGGATGGCTGAACGGGACGTCGGAAGGTGAGAATAACTATATTTTTTATTTTTTTTATTATTTTTTACACCTGATCGCTGGTCTCCCGCTGTCACACACAGCGATGCGTGCTGGCCAGCGGGAGACCAGCGACCAAAGAAATGTCCAGAGGTTTCTTGCAGCGATCAGCGATACCGGCAGGGGGGCCGCTCGCTGATCGCTGTCACACACAGCGATCTCGCTGGTGAGATCGCTGTTACGTCACAAAAGTTGTGACTCAGCAGTGATCTCGCTACCGAGATTTCTTAGTGAGACGGGGCCTTTAGTATTTTCATCTTGCTTCAACGTCATTATATGTTGGGGGCTGCCTATTGCTTTGGGGTCTGCTCTGGGGCAGTTTAGATTTCCCCTTTCTTTCCTTAGGCCTATGTAATTCTCCGGCTGTGATCGAGGGGTCTAGGGCATCGTAGGAACCCCCCATGGCTACTGCTAGTTGTGTTGATAGGTTCAGGGGTCTGCAATCTGATAGTTGCCAACTTCTCTGGTTTTCTGGACTTAGCTTGTATTTCTGCTTTTGCCTCCTACGGTGACTCATTCATAACAGTCCCCTATACTAAACACCTTCCTGTCTGCGGAGGTAGGCAACCTACTGGTCAGCGGAATGGCGCCCCCGCTCCACGACGGCTCACCCTAAAATTTGCCCTATTGTGGCTAATAATCAGAGAAGGGTTATGACAATGATATATAAGGAAGGCAAATCTAATAAATATTAGATAAAATGCAAATGCCAACAACAATTTGTTGATAACAAAAAGAGGGTACTCATATTTAGATGATGGATGAAAAAAAACTTAACGCGTTTCTCCTAACCGGATCATCAGGAGGTGGATAGTTAGATGCCATGTCATTGTCCTGCTGGAAGGCCCATGACCTCTGAGGGAGACCCAGCTTTCTCACACTGGGCCCTACATTATGCTGCAACATTTTTTGGTAGTCTTCAGACTTCATAATGCCATGCACACGGTCGAGCAGTCCAGTGCCAGAGGCAGCAAAGCAACCTCAAAACATCAGGGAAGCTCCGCCATGTTTGACTGTAGGGACCGTGTTCTTTTCTTTGAATGCCTCTTTTTCTCCTGTAAACTCTATGTTGATGCCTTTGCCCAAAAAGCTCTACTTTTGTCTCATCTGACCAGAGAACATTCTTCCAAAACGTTTTAGGCTTTTTCAGGTACGTTTTGGCAAACTCCAGCCTGGCTTTTTATGTCTCGGGGTAAGAAGTGGGGTCTTCTTGGGTCTCCTACCATACAGTCCCTTTTCATTCAGACGCCGACGGATAGTACGGGTTGACACTGTTGTACCCTCGGACTGCAGGGCAGCTTGAACTTGTTTGGATCTTAGTCGAGGTTCTTTATCCAACATCCGCACAATCTTGCGTTGAAATCTCTTGTCAATTTTTCTTTTCCGTCCGCATCTAGGGAGGTTAGCCACAGTGCCATGGGCTTTAAACTTCTTGATGACACTGCGCACGGTAGACACAGGAACATTCAGGTCTTTGGAGATGGACTTGTAGCCTTGAGATTGCTCATGCTTCCTCACAATTTGGTTTCTCAAGTCCTCAGACAGTTCTTTGGTCTTCTTTCTTTTCTCCATGCTCAATGTAGTACACACAAGGACACAGGACAGAGGTTGAGTCAACTTTAATAAATGTCAACTGGCTGCAAGTGTGATTTAGTTATTGCCAACACCTGTTAGGTGCCACAGGTAAGTTACAGGTGCTGTTAATTACACAAATTAGAGAAGCATCACATGATTTTTTGAACTGTGCCAATACTTTTTTCCACCCTCTTTTTTATGTTTGGTGTGGAATTATATCCAATTTGGCTTTAGGACAATTCTTTTTGTGTTTTTTCATTTAAGACAAATTAAATGAAGATAATAATACCAAAGAATTTGTGTTTGCAATCATTTTCAGGAAGAAACTGAGTATTATCTGACAGAATTGCAGGGGTGTCAATACTTTTGGCCACAACTGTATGTGTTTTTTTTGCTTTTTCAGCATAATTTAAACAACTAGAAAGAACTTTGTATCTCCATGTGCCAGTGTTGTTACAATAATATATTTGCCTATGTACTTCTATGGGAAAACGTAGGCCACTTTTATTGCCAATAGAAACTGCTGTGCACTTGTAATATGTGAGGGAGAGTGAGAAGCCACCGGGAATTGTAGAGCTGAGCTAGCAGTGAATAATGTCTACTTCTTGGTCAAGATAAATAATGGTTAATACATTTCTACTAGAGACAAAGGATGCAAATGGAATCCAGAAGTAGCTGCTGCCCATTGTTTTGTCCATGTCTCTCAAGGACATTTCATGACTTATCTTTTACTTGAGGGACAGATTCATGACTGCTGTGTGTCTGCTGCAGATGGCACTAAATAAAACTGATGAAATGACTGAAAGACTGAACATATTTACTGCAAACAAAATATATTTTTTTTTTCATATCAAAGAGCTGAATTTCAGATATAAACCAGGAAAGGTGCATTTGCTTTATTTGCTACTTAATTCCATAATTATCCCATTATTTTTCGTTGTTAGTGTTGCCATAAAAATTATAACAAAAACTATTTATACACTAATTGCCAATAACATTAAATCGCTTGTGTAATCTTGATAAATGAATAAAATTGCAAAGTGCTTGTGAAAATAAGCAAATTTGCAATCTACCTCTTATTAAAAATTTCAAGAATGGAGGGGGTATTATGTATGGATTGTTGCCTAGCTTACCGGTCACCTCTGCAGTCTATCATAGATGGCCATTTCCTACCCAAAGAGGGTCCGCTTGCATTCTCTATGGTTTAGGCCCCCTTCACATGTTGGTGTTTCCGGTACTTATGGCTTCCGTTTTCACACGTACTGGAGACGCGTACATAGGCACAGCCATTATAATCGATGGGGCTGTGCACATGTCCTTGTTTTCACACTGACTGTGTGTCTGTTTGGCCCACACATGTCTGTTTTATTTTGGCTGCACAGATGACAATACGTACCGGACATGGATGACATCCCTGTGCCGTCTGTGTGACATATACCGGAATAGAATGCAAAATAGAAATGACAGATGTTTAGGTGTTAGATTTGCAAAGATATAGATAGAGAGATAGATAGATAGATTTATAGAATAAATAGATATCTGTGAGATACATAATTAGTTCCTTGAGTGTGTATTGTACTGTACGTGAATGAATAATAATATAATAATAAAGTAGTTAACCTAATAAATAAATGAAAAAAATGACCTCCCATTTTTTGGTAACCAGCCAAGGTACAGCAGACATCTGAGAGCTGATATTATCAGGCTGGGTATGTCCCTGGTTATTGGGCTCATCGAAGCCTAAAAATACCAGCACACAGCTGTTCCAATTCTGGCACTTTGCCTTCGCTCTTCTTGATTGCCCTGGTGGGGTGGCAATAGGGGTAATGGTAGTTGGGGTTGATGTCAGCTGAGAATTGTCAAAAAGCACAGCTGACATCTAGCTCTGATTATGGTAATGGATCACTGCTCTTCATGTCTCATAGGGTGGGGGAGGGGACAGATTAGGGTTTAACAGGAGCAAAGCAATGTCAAAAACCCAGTGTCAGGACTCTAATGTCAGGACCCTGTCAGCGTCGGCAAACTGCCACGCAGAGCAGGGTGACTTACCCACACAATGGGAGAGCGCGTTGTCCAATACTGTAGTGAAAGTTCTGAGCACGGGACCTGCGACACTGAAGGTAGTATAGAGTACCAGGATCTACGATCATGTGACCACAGGGGGCATGACTTAGCGTCCTGCTGCAGTAGATGACTGTAGGATTCTATTACAGGAATCCTGGAGTGAAGATTAGGGGAACTCAGGTCAGACAAGCGGGGGGGGGTAATACACAGAGAGGGCAGAGTGATACCAGAGGAGCAAGCAGAGAATAGTCCGAACGTAAGCAATGAGTCATACACAGAGATAGCAACGCGGTACAAGGGGGGCAGTCAGACAGTAGTCAGGTCCAAGGCAAAAGAGTCATACATGGGAATAGCAGAGCAGTACCAAAGGAACAGGCAGAACTTGTAACAGGGACAGAACCGGGTCAACACCAAACAAGCATAAAGTATCACAGTCACAAGGCACACAAGCACAAGGTCAACTAACTCAGCCGAGGGCAGGAGTATAACTGACACTGGACCTAGGTCGAGTGAGCATTAAATAGCTGCCCTCCGCCAGAGACAGGCAGAAACAATTAACCCCTGTCTGACCAGGACGGGCCAAAGACAAACCCCATCCTGGATCATGACACCCAGGCATCTCTACCTTCAAGAGTACCCCGGGACAGGAAGAGTTAGGGTCCCTGTTCCAGTCACAGCTTGAGGCCACTCTTCCTTACTGAAGACTGTCACAGCGTGACATTTAGAGCTTGAAAGCGCTGCTTTGAAGCTGCCTGGATTGCTGGATCTGGCCACCCTCAGTACTTCTGAGATTTTCCCATTCTACCGAGGTAAAGCTACCCCTTGCAGCATGGGAGAGTGCCCAGTTTGAAATATCGTCCCAACCTCCTCCAACACACATTTTTTTTTTCATCTTCTGTTACACCTGGCATATGTAACCACTTATAGATATTTTTCAATTGAGCAGCACAGTGGCTCAGTGGTTATCACTGCAGCCTTGCAGCACTTGGGGTTCTGAATTCATAACCCACCAAAGACGACATCTGCAAGGAGTTTATATGTCCTTCCTGGGTTTCCTCCAGGTTCTCCAGTTTTCTCCCATATTCCAAAGACATACTGATAGGTAATCTAGATTGTGAGCCCCAATGGGGACGATGATGTCTGTAAAGCACTGTGGAATATGATGATGCTAAATTAACAATGCATAATAATAAATAAAAAATTATAGTTATAGCATTCTGGCCTCTGATGGCTGCCTTTGGGTTAAAATATTAAATTCAAATGTTACTCCTCAGCCTTCCACGATGCAGTGCTGCCTCTCCATCTCTGCTCCACTCTCTGTTTACTACCTGCTGGAGTGACATCACGACTACAGTGCACATCGCCGCTGCAGCCAAACACTGATTTCAGCGGCTCATGTCTACTCCCATTGTAACCGATGCTACCAATCAGTATCAAAGTAGTGGACAAACCCTTTAAAAATGAGATTTCCAGGATTCTGATATTTATGGCTAATCCTTGTGTTGTATAGATCCATGCAACAAGCAGTAGAAAGAAGTGGCATGAGTGTGGCTGGACAACATGCACAGATTTAAAGAGAACCCATCACCTCCATGAATTAGAAAGAGGCTACAATATCTAATATTCATAAATATGAAAACTAAACAACCTGATTACTAACCAGAGTAGAGTGGTACTCGACAGGGAATACAGTGATGGCTGAGGATCTGTAAGTGCATCATCACTCCCCAATGCACTTCCAAACATATATATACAGCTTCCAAACATATATATACAGAACTTGAAATCACCATTTCTCAGTATTGGATCATCACTTTAAAATCTTAAAAATATCAACTTGCTTACCTTTTAAAGGGATACACAGACATATACATGGCTTGGTATGTAGATGTTTCTTGCAGGTGGCTAAGTCATGGCAGTTTTGACTGTCCTGTGAGAAGTCCTGCTTTTGACTCACATGATACCAATTTATAGGGAAACGAGACATTATGCAAAATCTATTTTTGTAATTAAAGATGTAAGATGGATTCCTGGGAATTACTGAGCAGCAGGAGGGGGCTAGAAGCAGCAATTGGGATAAATCCTGTAACTGCCTTTTCCATACTATGTTTAGGTGGTAGCTGTCTGTTTATGTACAGTATATAGTGTGAGAGTCAAAGTAACCTCTTATAGTTCAGCCAAGCATGCAAGCACTCACGATGGGGAAAGTGGAGTGAGCAACTACTGGTGGTGGCTTATCTATTCTGAGAACAAAAGGATTGGGCAATAAAATTCAACATGCCCAATCGTTCTCTCCCCAACATTGTCTATCAGTTGAGAGTAGGGAGTCCCTTCTACAGATAAAAAAAAATTACTTAACTTTTTATGTAAATTCTATAAATAAAATGTTTGTTTTTTTTAAAAGTGGACTTTGTTTTGCAAACTTAATTAATTTTATACATTTGCTTTCAAAAGCCAAATAGTAGTTGGCAAATGCTTTAAAACACATCGGAAGCTGGCTACATCTCTATTTGCGAAATCTGGCAGGTACAAGCATTCCGTGTGATTATGTCCCAGTGCTCACTTGTTTACAAGTTCATTTATTCTATTGGGACTATCACTTTAAGACGACGTGAAATTCTCCTGCTGGTTGTTCGGTCCCCTGTGGTTTATGTTATGCCAGCAGACGCAGCCCTCAATGTCATTTGCAGTTATTATTATGTACCAAGGAGGATATCGTAACTCTCTCTTATCTTTCATGCTAATGCAATTTCACTAATCATTTACACTGAATGAAACAGACTGTGTAATCAGCCCTTCCATGCCTTCATTATGCATCAACCCTCCTGCTTACAAATTCATAGGCCAATATGCCCCTCCCTCATATAAATCTGTGATCGCAATCTATGGTTCTTGCTTATGTCTAATAAGTAAATGATGAATATGTACTTTAGTTTTTAACCGCTATTAACTTGCCAACCGGTGTGGATTACAACACAAGTTAAAATGCATTCATAGAAACCTGCTTTATAGCTTCTGGAGCCGCCTAATGCAATTCTAAAATTACAGTTTTGGTAGATTATTTTACAGATATAATCTTTTTCATGTATCATTTCTGGTTTGTATGATATATAAAATTTAGTGTTGAAAGTAGCAATTTATACACAGTTTTATAGACTTCATGCTGTGTTGCTTTGTATTGTATAGCTTGATTAATAAGGCGCCAGCAGCTTGTAATGGCCCTATAGTAAATGTCTACGTTTTTCAGATATATTATGGAAGCACGCATGACAGCAATGTACTCCAATGGACTTAAATTGTGAACTTACACCCAAAGTGTGTCGTTTTGGCATACGTTTGGTATGAAATATGAATTCCAGCTCACCCAGTTGCTCTATGCTCGTCCACCAGGGGCTCAGACACCGGCCTCGCCCTGGTTACACATCAAGGATAATAGAAAAAATTGGAGTCCGGCTCAACAGGACTGGATTTTCCTTTTCTTTTTACTTTTTCAAAAGAAATTATAGTGCATACAAAAGTAAAATGTACATGGTCGACACGTTTCGACTGTACTAAGCAGTCACATGACAAGAGTGTGAAAGTAATCTCTAAAGAAGCATTGGCTAGGACAGAGTAATGCATATGGAGAACCTAATATTATTGTTATTATTTAACAGCTTTCAACTGGATCTCGAGCCATGGCGACTTGATGGGTGAATAATCTTTAGGAAGATCGATCCCATGCAAGCCTAGATAGGTCCACCAGGGTCTTCTCTGCCGTTATTTTGATTAAATCAAGCCATCAGGTTGCTGGTCTTCCTCTTCACCTAGTTCCTTCTATTCTTCTAACCATGATGTCCTTCTCCAGTGATTGCTCTCTTCGTATGATGTGTCCAAAGTAAGCAAGTCGTAGTTTGGTGATCCTTGCTCCAAATTATATGTCTGGCTTGATTTGTTCCAAAATTGATTAGTTTGTTCTTACCATCCATGGTATTGATAACATCCTTCTCCAGCACCATATTTTGAAGTCGTTGTTTCTTCTTCTGTCTTCTTTCTTTATCACTGAGGTTTCGCGTCTACAGGTCCATAATGTGGATGCTTGGACTTTCTGAGCTGCCATACAGGATTTGTGTATGCATCATGCCATAATTCTACATTAGTGTCTACATTAGTGATTGATGGGTACATGGACAGTTTGGACTCTTCCACTGGGACTCAAAGGATGTCCTCTAAGCTGGTTCTGTTTACAAAGGAACATGTCAGCAATTTTTACTGTATGGAAGTTATGGAAGTTCTGTGGATATATAGGCTCTTTTTCCCTAATAAATATAGTACCTTTTTTTGTAGAGATCTGATGTGCCGGTCATGAGAAATCTAAGGTAGAAGACTTATCGAAATCAGGCTGAAAGTGCACTGGGGGCATTCAACCCACTTGGAAGGAGTCAGCTAATTGCACTGAAACACCCTCAATTTTCTCTTGAGTGCAGTCACAGTCTCAGACAAATCCTATACAAGGAGGAAAGACGGAGAGATGCAGAACAATAATCAATGTATTCACACTTCTGGGAAGCGAAGGCCGGTCTATCAAATAGATCCTATTCATTTTATGATTGAAAGGTGCTGCTACTGGTGAGTAATTGGTGAGTAGGAGCCCACAGGTTAGTTTGTGTCCTTTATTTGCCTGACAGCAGTGCATCTAGTTATGCCATGATGGTGACCTTGATCTTACATCAAGTAATCAGGAGTGGTTGGAAAAATGGTTACAAAACTTTGTGTAAAGTGTATAGTGTTGCTGTCCTGCCTGAGCTTGGCCTTCAGCAGTCAATACGTTTTCTGCTTGCTGCTGAATATGTTCCAGTCTACACAGCCAAGCCAACAAGTCAACTGCAGAAAGTGCAGAAAACGACATAAAAATGTATGTTTACAGCAAAAACATTGACTAACACTTTCCCTTTAAGTTGACATAAATTAAATATTCATTGTATATTGAAATTCTGTCTGTAACAATAATTAAATGGAAATATTCACCACTATCTAAGGTTATGTTTAGTGAGAAGCCTTCACCATCTCCCATCATTTAAATGATATCAGGGGAGCATACAGATTAACTAAGCAATATAAATATTCACATTTTTTCCGTTTTGTAAGCAAATCTGATGATCAGATACTGATGATCAATTCCCAAGATTCCTACCACCGTGCAAATTATGCATGTTGGAGACTGGGCAGAGAAAAATGCTAGTTTGACTTGACTTTTCTAATCACATGACAAATAAGCAACTTTACATGTCATGATATTTGTCTACATTGCCACTCAAGTCAAGTACAGCAGGGACCCATGCGAATACGACATGCATAATTAGATGCAAAGATTGTTCTACTACAGGGACTTTAACCCCTTCACCCCCGAGCCTGTTTTCACCCTCCTGACCAGGCCAATTTTTCAATTCTGACCACTGTCACTTTATGAGATTATAACTCTGGAACGCTTCAAGGGATCCCACTGATTCTGAGATTGATTGTTTTTTGTGACATATCGTACTTCACGATATTGGTAAAATTTGTTTCATATGACTTGCGTTTATTTGTGAAAAATATCAGAAATTTGGAGAACATTTAGCAATTTTCAAACGTTTAATTTTTATGTCCTTAATCAGAGAGTGTTAGGGTTGCGGATCGTACTAAATATAAAGTAATAGGAAGTGCGATCGCAACCCGGGGTCCACCGTGCAAAGATGGAAAACTGCTGCTCAGTAATGGCGGAGTACTAACAACACCGGCGGGTTAACCGCTGACCCGGTGTGTACAGGAGCGAACTCTGTTACTTCAGAGAGCCGCTGTAACAAATTCCGGAGCCTGTTAACGTCACAGGACTCGGCGGAGTGAGCGCTAGTGTACAGTCTCAGGACTCAGCCCCAAAGATGTTGGGTTAGAGTCCTTCTAGACCACTAGCACTCGGCGCCGGAACTGCCGTGCCAGGTAGAAGCTAAACTAACAGAAACCGCACTGACGTGCATACAGTGCCGTACTGGCAGACGCCACTAACCAGTCTAGACTCAGGACTGGAAAGCGCACTCTAATGGTACAGAAGTGCACACGGCGCCGCTCTGACAGGCGCTGCAGTAGATGCGGTACAGTGGTGCCTTAAAGCTTGGCGCACACTAGCGCTAGCATGAGTGAGGAGCAGGGAGCACTGCGGTGCTAGGCAGTGTCACAACTCTTCGCTGACTGTAAACTCTAACCCTACCAACATGCGTATCAAAGGGAAGGGGTTGCATAATAAGTCAGTCAGCGTTTCACAAGCATCCATCAACACACACCTCTACCAAATACTGCGTATACTAGCGCATGGCCAAGTGACTATGCGAACCTTTTATAGCAGCGTCCTTCCGGGACCTTCCTGATGGTGCAATCCGAGCTGGAGAAGGACCTGAGCATGTGACCTCCGATCTCCAATGAGAGATCGTCCCACGGGCATGCTCAGTAGACCGAAAGGAGGACTTGGTCTCTGGAGTAGCTCGCTGCTGACCAGCATGCGTTGCTATAGCTGGACCAGAGGTGGCAGCACCAACCAAACCCACAGTGCTAGTCTAAGCAGAGCGCTGGGATCGACGAGTCTCCTCTGCGGCCGGAGAGGAATGGGAGACCGCTGAAAGCAAGGCTCGGGATTCCTGCTGTGCAGCAACAGGAACCCAATGCCTTTTTTAGGGACCACATCACATTTGGAGTGACTTTGAGGGGCCTATATGACATAAAATGCCTAAAAGTGAGCTAGCCTAAAAACTGCACCCCTCAAGGTGCTTAAAACCATATTCAAGAAGTTTATTAACCTGTCAGGCGCATAACAGGAACAGAAGCAATGTGGAAGGAGAAAATTAGCATTTTACTTATTTTTCACAACAATTTTATTTAGACCCAATTTTGTTTCTTTTCACAAGGATAACAGGAGAAAATGGACCCCAAATATTGTTGTGCAAACTCTCCTGAGCACGCCGAGATCCCATATGTGGGGAAAAACTACTCTTTAGGCCACAGCAGGGCTCTGAAGGGAAGGAGTGCCATTTGACATTTTGAATGCAAAATTTGCTGGAATCATTAGTGGACACCATGTCACATTTGGAGAACCCCTGTGACCCCATTTTTGAAAATAGACCCTTCAAGGATCTTATCTAGATGTGTGGTAAGCACCTTGAACCGCAGGTGCTTCACAGAAATTTATAACATTGAGCCATGAAAATAAAAAAAAAATCTCATTTTTCCCACAAACTACACCTCTCAATTAATTCATCTAGGGGTGCTGTGATCATATTTACACCACAGGTGTGTCACAGAATTTTATACTATTGGGCAGTGAAGAAAAAATAATAATATTTTTACGACCAACATTTTGTTGTAGCCCCAGGTTTTACATTTTCACACTGAGATATGTGTAAGACATGGAAACGCCGATGTAAGCGCTCAGCCCAGAGTGAAGGATAAATGTGAGCCGAGTATTACTGCGATCGTTGGGAGGCAGAATGAACAGCAGGTGAAGAAATGGTTTTATCTATTTTTACGCCATTCCTCATGAGGTATAAGCGATTACACGGCTTTATTCTTCGGGTTGGTGTGATAACAGCGATACCAGATTTATCAGTTTTTTATATTTGGCTGCTGTAACACACTAAAAGACACTTTTATTGCAAAAATCATCCCCATACAGTCATATGTAAAAGTTTGGGCACCCCTATTAATGTTAACCTTTTTTCTTTATAACAATTTTGGTTTTTGCAACAGCTATTTCAGTTTCATATATCTAATAACTGATGGTCTCAGTTATATTTCAGGATTCAAATGAGGTTTATTGTACTAACAGAAAATGTGCAATCTGCATTTAAACAAAATTTGACCGGTGCAAAAGTATGGGCACCTCAACATAAAAGTGACATTAATATTTCGTAGATCCTCCTTTTGCAAAAATAACAGCCTCTAGTCGCTTCCTGTAGCTATTAATGAGTTCCTGGATCCTGGATGAAGGTATTTGTGACCATTTCTGTTTACAAAACAATTCCAGTTCAGTTAAGTTTGATGGTCGCCGAGCATGGACAGCCCGCTTCAAATCATCCCACAGATGTTCAATGATAATCAGGTCTGGGGACTGGGATGGCCATTCCAGAACATTGTAATTGTTCCTCTGCATGAAGGCCTGAGTAGATTTGGAGCGGTGTTTTGGATCATTGTCTTGCTGAAATATCCATCCCCTGCGTAACTTCAACTTCGTCACTGATTCTTGCACATTATTGTCAAGAATTTGCTGATACTGAGTTGAATCCATGCGACCCTCAACTTTAACAAGATTCCCGGTGCCGGCATTGGCCACACAGCCTCAAAAGCATGATGGAACCTCCACCAAATTTTACTGTGGGTAGCAAGTGTTTTTCTTGGAATGCTGTGTTTTTTAGCCTCCATGCATAACGCCTTTTTGTATGACCAAACAACTCAATCTCTGTTTCATCAGTCCACAGGACCTTCTTCCAAAATGTAACTGGCTTGTCCAAATGTGCTTTTGCATACCTCAGGCGACTCTGTTTGTGGCGTGCTTGCAGAAACGGCTTCTTTCGCATCACTCTCCCATACAGCTTCTCCTTGTGCAAAGTGCGCTGTATTGTTGACCGATGCATAGTGACACCATCTGCATCAAGATGATGCTGCAGGTCTTTGGAGGTGGTCTGTGGATTGTCCTTGACTGTTCTCACCATTCTTCTTCTCTGCCTCTCTGATATTTTTCTTGGCCTGCCACTTCTGGGCTTAACAAGAACTGTACCTGTGTTCTTCCATTTCCTTACTATGTTCCTCACAGTGGAAACTGACAGGTTAAATCTCTGAGACAACTTTTTGTATCCTTCCCCTGAAAAGCTATGTTGAATAATCTTTGTTTTCAGATCATTTGAGAGTTGTTTTGAGGAGCCCATGATGCCACTCTTCATAGGAGAATCAAATAGGAGAACTACTTGCAAGTGGCCACCTTAAATGCCTTTTCTCATGATTTGATACACCTGGCTATGAAGTTCAAAGCTCAATGAGGTTACAAAACCAATTTAGTGCTTCAGGAAGTCAGTAAAAAGTAGTTAGGAGTGTTCAAATCAAGAAAATGATAAGGGTGCCCATACTTTTGCACCGGTCAAATTTTGTTTAAATGCAGATTGCACATTTTCTATTAGTACAATAAACCTCATTTGAATCCAGAAATATAACTGAGTCCATCAGTTATTAGATATATGAAACTGAAATAGCTGTTGCAAAAACCAAAATTGTTATAAAGAAAAAAGGTTAACATTAATAGGGGTGCCCAAACTTTAACATATGACTGTATTTAGATAGTTATAATTTTTCCATATTTTGGCTGACAGTCATGTGAGGGTTTGTTTTTTTTCGGGATGAGTTGACTTTTTTATTGATACCATTTTCGGGCAATTTTTTTTTAATCACTTTCTATTCCAATTTTTGGGATACAGAAAGAACAAAAAACAGCAATTCAGGAATTGTTTTTTTTGTGACGTTCCACGTGTGGTAAAATAAGTAAGGCAGCTTTATTCTTCGGGTCAGTACGATTACAGCAATACCACATTTATATTTTTTTATGTTTTGGCGCTTTTACACAATAAAATCTATTTTATAGAAAAGATTATTTTGCATCGCTTTATTCTTAAGGGTACAACCTTTTTATTTTTCCGCTGACTGAGCTATACGGCAGCTTATACTTTGCGAGACAAGATGGCATTTCCAGCGGTAACATTTTTATTTACATCTGTTATTTTATCGCGTTTTATTCCACTTTTTGTTCGGCGGTATGATGATAAAGCAGTTTTTTGCCTCATTTTTGACGGTGTTCAATGAAGGTGTTAACTAGTGGGACAGTTTTATAAGTTGGAAGCAACGATACAAAAATTTTTTTTGTTTTTTTTTAAGATTTTACTTAAATGTATTTATTGGATTAATATTTTTTATTGTTCTATATTTTGTGATTTTGTTAAATATTTTTAATAACTTTTTTTTAACGTTTTTACTTTGTTCCAGTACAGAACATCAAATTTTCCTGCCCTGATCTAATACTCTGCACTGCTTTTGCATTGCAGAGCATTAGCTCAGTGTCTCAAAGGCAGGGAGGAGGCGTTTCAGCTCCTGCTATGAGCAGGAGCTTACAGGCCACCGTCTCTGAGTGACCATGCAGCCATATTTCTGCCCAGGGTCACCATAGAGACCACAGCGTTATCGCAATAGCATTGTGCCGAAGGGAGCAGAGAGGGAGTTCCCTCCGTGATTCCCTTTAATGTCGTTATCATTACTGCACGATTAATACCAGTACCGATTATGGGTGTTGCTGCAGAGTGACAGCTCTCACATAGAGCTGGCATCTGCATTTGATCGCGGTGGCTCCCGGTGTGCGATCATCACGCAGTATATATATTGCGGTTTGCGGAAACGCATGTCGTGAAGGGGTTAAAGTGTTACCGCCATTTTAGTTTTTATTCCATAAATCAATAGTACACGTGAAAATAAGAAACTTTGTGATATATCTTGTCAGATAAATCTGCTTCTCCCTTTGCCAAGACTGATCATTACTTCCAAAAATTATCCATTTACCGGTAAAATCTGTATTCAGTAAAGACAGATTACTACTTTACTGAGAAAGGAGATAGAATAATAGAATCATAGAATGTTAGAGTTGGAAGGGACTTCAAGGGTCATCGTGTTCAACCCCCTGCTCAATGCAGGAGTCACTAAACCATCTCAGACAGATGTCTGTCCCGCCTCTGAAGACTTCCATTGAAGGAGAACTCACCACCTCTCGTGGCAGCCTGATCCACTCATTGATCACCCTCACTGTCAAAAAATGTTTTTTCTATTATCTAATCTGTATCTTCTCCCTTTCAGTTTTATTCCATTGCTTCTCGTATTTCCATGTGCACTTGAAAATAAGGATGATCCCTCTACACTGTGACATCCCTTCAGATATTTGTAGACAGCTATTAAACCTCCTCTTAGCCTTCTTTTTCGCAAGTTAAACATTCCCAGATCCTTCAACTGTTCCTCGTAGAACATATTTTGCAGTCCGCTCACCATCCTGGTAGCTCTTCTCTGAACTTGCTCCAGGTTTTCAATGTCTTTTTTAAAATGTGGTTCCCAGAACTGGACTCAGTATTCCTGATTAGGCCTGCCCAGGTGGAGTAGAGGGGATAATGACTAGACTCTATGCTTCTCTTAATACATCCTAGAACTGTGTTTGCCTTTTTGCTGCTGCACCACACTGTTGACTCATGTGCAGTCTGTGATCTATTAATATACCCAAGTCTTTTTCACACGCGCTGATGCTTAATTCTATTCTTCTGATTCTGTATATTTAATTTATGTTTTTCTTGCACAGATGTATGATCTTGCATTTCTCCCTGTTAAATACCATTCTATTAGTAGCTTTGAATTGTTCAGACTTATCTAGATCCTTCAGAATATTCTGTCTCTAGTGTTAGCTATCCCTCCTAGCTTTGCATCATCCTCAAATTTGATTAGTCTACCTTCAGTTCCCTTATTTAGATCATTTATACAAATTTTGAACAAAACAGGGGTCAGGACAGAGCCTTGCGGTACCCCACTTGAAGCAC
This sequence comes from Dendrobates tinctorius, assembly GCF_039654945.1. Taxonomy (NCBI): domain Eukaryota; kingdom Metazoa; phylum Chordata; class Amphibia; order Anura; family Dendrobatidae; genus Dendrobates; species Dendrobates tinctorius. Next base: position 43,315,154 of record NW_027361810.1, on the reverse strand, counting down.
TTTTTCAACTGGATATGCAACCATTTATTACCACTCTTTGAGTATGATCACTGAGCCAAGTACGAATCCACCTAACTGTAGCCTTTCCCATAGTTGGTCATTTTTTCAATGAGGATAGTATAAGATACTTAATCAAATGCTTTGCTGAAGTTGACATAGACTATATCTACCACATTTCCCTGATCCACCCAGTCAGTGATTCATTCATAGAAGGCAATTAGATTAATTGGGCATGGCTTGTTTGCTACACACCCATGCTGGCTCTGGTTAATTACTGTATTTCTAGCCAAGCACTTACATACATGCGGTTTAATAATTTATTCAAAGATATTTTTTTTATTATTATTATTATTATTATTATTATTATGCATTTATATAGCGCCATTTATTCCATGGCGCTTTACATGTGAAAAGGGGAAATATAGACAAGTATAATAAACATGTGTAAGACAAGGGGCACACAAGTACATAAGGAGAGGGAACCCTAAGTAAGGCTCACTGGCCTGTAATTTCCTGGCTCAGTCTTCTTTCCTTTTTTGAAAAAAGGGACATTTGCCCTTCTCCAATCTTCTGGGACTTCTCTAGTTTTTCAGGATTTTTCAAAGACTCTGGTTAGTGGTTCTACAATTTTCTCTGCTAACTCTTTCAGTACCCTAGGATGTAATTCATCTGGACCAGGAGATTTAAATTCATTTAAATAAGCTTAGTGTTCCCTCACCAATTCTCTGTTTATGGATAGTGTGGATTCTTTTATTCTTACGATGGCGCCGTGAAGATCAGTTGATGTTAGAATTGCTTTCTTAGAGAACACAGATGCAAAATATGAATATAAAAGCTCAGTCTTCTCAACATCATTTTTGACCACTTCACCCTTTTCATCCTGTAAAAATTCTATAGCATCTTTGACTTTTCATTTGCTTTTGACATACCCACAAAATCCTTTTTTTGTTGCATTTGATCTCCCTTGCAAGTCTTACTTCATTACTGGCTTTAACTCTTCTAACTCTTGCCCTGCATTCCTTGCAAACAGCATTATATTCTTCTTTAGATATTCCCCCTCTTTCCATTTGATATACATTTCTTTTTTTCCTTTTTAACAAGTGATTACCATATATACTCATGTATAAGCCGACCCCCCTAATTTTGCCACAAAAAACTGAGAAAACTTCTTGACTCACATATAAGCCTAGAGTGGAAAATGCAGCAGCTACTGGTAAATTTCAAAAATAAAAATACTGTATTTTTCGGACTATAAGACACACCGGACCATAAGACGCACCCCAATTTTCAGAAGGAAAATAGGGAAAAAAATAATAATGTGTCAAATGGGGGTCCGTCTTACAGTCCGAATTCAGCTTACCTGGGAAGGGATCCGGCACAGGTGGAGGAGTGGTCACAGGGGTCATTCAATGGTCCAGGCTCGTGCGGTGGCGGCTCTGTGCTGGGGCAGGTTGGTTGTGCTGGAGCAGCTGGGCTGTACTGGGGCAGCTGGGCTGGGCTGTGCTGGGGCAGGTGGGCTATGCTGGGGCAGGTGGGCTGTGGCAGCTGTGCTGGGGCTGGGGCAGCTGTGCTGGGGCAGCTGTGCTGGGGCTGGGGCAGCTGTGCTGGGGCAGCTGAGCTGGGGCAGCTGTGCTGGGGCAACTGTGCTGAGCTGGGGCTGGAGCAGCTGTGCTGGGGCAGGTGGGCTCTGTGGGGTGAGGGTGGCGGCTCTCTGTGCTCTGGTGCAGGGGCGGCGGCTCCGCCAGCATTTCCTCCAAGCCCGGAGGCCCCCGCACATCCCTTGCTGGCCGCCGCCATGTTGCGGTGGCCTCCGGGAGCATGGACTCCGGGAAGATGGCCGCCGGTCCGGGAACTGCGCATGTGCAGGTTCAGTTCTCGTCCCGAGATCTCGGGGGACGAGATTTCGTTGCCGAAATTTGAATCTCGTCCCCCGAGATCTCGGGACGAGATCTGAACCTGCACATGAGCAGTCCCCGGACCGGCGGCCATCTTCCCGGCGTCCATGCTTCCGGAGGCCACCGCAACATGGCGGCGGCCAGCAAGGGATGTGCGGGGGCCTCTGGGCTTGGAGGAAATGCCGGTGGAGCCGCCGCCCCTGCATCGGAGCACAGAGAGCCGCTACCCCTGCACCGGAGCACAGCCCGCTGCCACCACCGCACTACAGAGCCCCGCAGCACCCGCACCAGCCTCGGAGGTAGGAACATTGCAACCATAAGACGCACCCCCCACTTTCCCCCAAAAATTTTGGGGAAAAAAGTGCGTCTTATGGTCCGAAAAATACGGTAGATACCAATAAAAGTAAAGTTAATTGAGACATCAGTAGGTTAAATGTTTTTGAATATCCATAATGAATCAGGAGCCCCATATAATGCTCCATACAGTTCATGATGGCCCCATAAGATTCTCCATACAAAACACACCCCATATAATGCTGCACAAAGGTTAATAATGGCCCCGTAAGATGCTCCATTGAATAATATGCCCCATAAGCTGCTCCATAAAGGTTGATGGCCCCATAGATTATGCCCCATATGCTGCCCCATAAGATGCTCCATAGATTATGCCCCCATATGTTAGACGTCGGGTTCCTGCCTCTGCACAGGAGGAATCTCGAGCCGTGCCCTCTGCGGTCTCCCATTCCTCTCCGGCCGCCATTCCCGGCGTCTTGCTTAGTTTACTGCTGTTGGCTTGGTTACTGCTGCCAATCGGAGTTCAGCTATAGTAACCTGCAAAAGCCAGCAGCGAGCAGCTCTTGGGACTAAGTCCTTCTTTCGGCCCACTGAGCATGCCCGTGGGAAGTCCTCTGATTGGAGGTCTGAGATCACATGTTCAGGTCCTATTGCTGCTCCCATTGGACCACTAGGAAGGTCCAGGAGGGACACTGCTATAAAAGAGTTGCATGGCCGCATGGCCCTGCGCTAGTATAGACAGTAATTGGTAGTGATGTGTGTGATGATGGATGCTTGTGAACCGCTGAATGACTCATTATGAAACCCCTTCCCTCTGATGCGCATGTTGGTAGGGTTTAGAGTTCTGAGTCAGCGCCGAGTTGTGGCACTGCCTAGCTCCGCAGTGCTCCCAGCTCCTCACACATGCTAGCGCCAGAGTGCGCCACTCTACCTAATGCACTACGCTACTGCAGGTACCGCAGCATCTGTTAGAGCGGCGCCGTGCGCGTCCTATGCGCTTTCTAGTCCTGAGCTTAGGCTGGTTAGTTGCGTCCTCCAGAGGTGCGTTGTACACACATAGTGCGGTAAGCAACACTCAGCTGCACCCTGTGACTGCTAACAGGGCACAGCATTCTATAAGTGTCTGTCCACTCATCGCTGTTGCAGTGCTGTGTGCTAGTGGGATTAGAGGGGGTCTAATCCTGTGTCCTTGGGGCAGAGACCTATGTCTTAGCACTAGCGCTCTCCTGCTGAGTCCTGTGAGCATAAACAGGCTCTCGAACTTGTTCCAGCGGCTCAGCGAGGTAACTGAGTTCGCTCCTGTACACACCAGGTCAGCGGTTAACCCGCTTGTGTTTAGTTAGTGCTCCGCCATTACCAAGCAGCAGTTAACATCTCTGCACGGTGGACCCCGGGCTGCGAACGCACCTCTATACCATCTTATAATAATAATAATCTTTATTTTATATAGCGCTAACATATACTGCAGCACTTTACAGTTTGCACACATTATCATCACTGTCCCCAATGGGGCTCACAATCTAAATTCCCTATCAGTATGTCTTATATTATTTGGTACGTTCCGCAAGCCCATAACACCATATGCTGCTCCATAAGATGCTCCATTGATTATGCCCTCATATGCTGCCCCCATAAGATGCTCCATAGATTATGCCCCATATGATTCTCCATAGATTATGCCTCCATATGCTGCCCCCATAAGATGCTCCATATATTATGGCCCCATATTCTGCCATCATAAAATGCTCCATATATTATGCCCCCATAAGATGCTCCATAGATTATGCTCCCATATGCTGCTCCATAAGATGCTCCATAGATTATGCCCCCATATGCTGCCCCCATAAGATGCTCCATAGATTATGCCCCCATATGCTACCCCCATAAGATGCTCCATAGATTATGCCCCCATAGCTGCCCCATAAAATGCTCCATAGATTATGCCCCATATGCTGCCCCCCATAAGATGCTGCATATATTATGCCCCCATATGCTGCTCCATAAGATGCTACATAGATTATGCCCCCATGTGCTGCTCCATAGATTATACTCTCATATGCTGCCCACATATGCTGCTGCAAAAAAAAATAAAAATGACATACTCACCTCTCTTCGCTGGGGGCCAGGTGTCAGGTTCTGAGCAGGCGGCGACACCGGCGCGCTATGTGGGCCAGATGTCGCTGCTGGCTCAGGAACCGGCCTCTGAGATATTCACCTGACCCTGTTCCATTGCTGCTCACCGCTGTTGGCGCGTCCTCTGTCAGTGACGTTCAGGCAGCAGAGGGCGCGGCGCGCACTAACCACGTCACTGCGTCTTCTGCTGGCTGAACGTCACTGACAGAGGACGCAGCAGTTAGCGGTGAGCAGCGATGGACCCAGGACAGGTGAATACAGCATATACTTACCCCCTCCTGGTGCGGTCTCTGCAGCCCTGTTCTCCAATGGTCACCCTTCCTTCCTTCAGCGGTCATGTGGTACCGCTCATTAAACTCATGAATATGCGCATATTCATGAGTTTAATGAACGGTACCACTTGACCACTGAAGGAAGGGAGACCGTGGGACAAGCAGGGGGGCTGCAGAGAAGCGTCGGGGAAGTCAGTATGATCTGACACCCCCGCTCCCCCTCCCCCTGCCTATGTGACTCACGTATAAGCAAAAAAAATGGGCTGAAAATCTTGGCTTATACGCGAGTATATACGGTAAGTTCTTTGTTCATCCACCCTGGTTTCTTTAAATGCTTCCAATTCTTCCTAATTTTCGGGATTGTTACCAATTATGCGGTAAGAATTTCATTTAGCAAAATCTCTCATCTTTCTTGGGCATTTCTGTCTTTTAGAACATCCAGCCGTTGGACCTTTCCTACCTTCTTTCTGAGTCCACGAAAATCTGCCTTTCTGAAGTCTAACCTTAAAGCCTTAGTCCTCGCTGGTCTTTATCCTCTTATAATTCAAAATTCGAGGATAGCATGATCGCTGCCTCCTAAATTCCCAGTCACCTTTACTTCCTTAACCATTTCCTGCCTGTTGGTAAGAATTAATTCCAAGATTGCAGATCCTCTTGTTCTCTCTTCTGCCTTTTGAAAGATGTCAGTTGGCGCTAATAAGATTCTATGCTTTGGGGAGGGAGAAGCTAGAGGTAGCGCTCCTCCCTCCTTCAATTTCAATAGAATCTTATTAGTAACAAATGTCATCTATCCCAATAACATAACAATCTGTCTTCACTAAATACAGATTTTTGGACCTCAAATCATCAATACCATCAATTTTCTCGCAGGTTTTAACAAGGGGAGTGTCGGAGAGTTGGCCTCCATGTGCCATGCCAGCAGTTGTACTTCAGTCCCTGGTGAAGAGAATGTCACAGCTCATCATGAACTAGATGAGCTGTGGAGTCTCACCTGTATCTTGCTCCAGCTCTGCCCATTTTGGCGGAGTTGGGAGAATCTGCCTTGAAAATGGCAAATGTCGCAGAATTTTTGTGCCACTCCGAGTTGGGCAAAAATGTTGGGACCTGTAATTCCCATAACATTGCCATGGTCTTAGAGTATGAGCTGAACTGCAATTCTTGGCAATGGCTGCTAAACAGTGTATAGTGCTGCGTTGTTCTGGCCCTGTACACTGGCTAGATCTGGACAGAGCTGGTAACTGCTAATTGGTGGGTGTGCTGGGTATCCGACCCCCACCGATCTGATATTGATGACCTATGTGAAGGATACCTCATTAATATCAAAGTAGTGGACAGTTCCTTTAATCTGTTATTAAGTGTTGTTAAAAGTATTATTGAAGTACAGATAGCAGTGTTTAAATGGAATGTGTAATAAGAAAATTACGTATTGTTTAAATCAAGTTTCATGTTTAACATTTTTTAACAGTTATTTTTATATTAAAAAAAAAATAGACATGCAAAATTTATTCACAATTATCACAGCAATCATCTCACAACATCACAAATAGGATTACAATTTAACATATTTCACATATTTTCTCTTCCCTGCACAGGTCACGGTCGCAGAGCATGCCTAGAAAACTTTACCATAGAATTCAAAGAACAATCTGTAGCTAAGGCTCATTTTGCTGATGTCAAGCATATCTGCATATATGTACCGTATCTGTATGTAAAAATGTTGCCACTGGAAGAAGAAAAAAAAATAGCAATCATCTTGTTTTAATTAGTAAAGAAATAAAGGTGATAAATTCATTTTTTTTTTTAAATTCGTTTATTGAACCATAAACAGGTGCACAATACACACATTGGTACATGACGTTAAGCATAATACAAAATAGGCACATGTTTCCTATGACATTAAAAAAGTAAAGTAAAATGTACACACCAGTTATATGCAAATAAAATAAGGCATAATCCCTATTAAATCACAATGACCTTGTGTTATTCCAGCGATGAAATCTACCTAACTTCTAAACCATGACTATTCCTACAAGAACAAAAACTAAAATTACTCCGCAGCCTACTTTCACCTAATTAGCTATTTATTATGTGACATCTCCACTCTACAGAGTTAGGTGAGAGGAATTCCACCTCTCCCAAATCTTTTCGAATTTACCTGGGCACCCTCTGTTCTGATACAGTGTACGTTCATATGGGATAACTGAATTCACTAAATTGACCCAAGATCCAAGAGAAGGAGATGAACCCCCCCATCCATCGCAACGCCAGAACCTTCCTTGCCATAAATAGTGTCTCCCTTAGGAAAATTCCAACATATTGACCCCATGTCTCCTCGTCCCATACTCCAAATAAACAGACCAGCGGCTCAAGGGGAACAGGAGCTTGTACCAGAGATGTCAATAGTGATGTCACCTCCCTCCAATATTGTGCAACGATAGGACAACACCAGATCATATGGATAAAATCTGCATCTATGGAATGACATCTCAAACATTCCGATGATTGGTATCGGCCCATCTTAAAGAGTCGAGTTGGAGTCAAATATGATTGGTTCATAATATATAATTGCATCATCCTGTTGTTAACAGATGGAGATACTCTGATCGATGACTCTAGAATTTCTTCCCATTCCTCTTCCTGTGTATCTGGGATGAGCCTTTCCCATTTCTTCCTAACAGAGTCTATGGTAGATTCTGTCCCCACAGACAGCATATACGTATACAGAGAAGAGATGAGACCCTGGGGGCCCTGTGATTTAAGGATCCCTATCAAAGGTAGAGACGAGATAGTGCTATCCATACCCATACATCTCATATTTGACTGAAAAGCCGACCTTATTGTAAATAATGAAAGAACTGGGATCTCGGGACATTGCGAGTAATCTGTAATTGTTCAAAAGAGATCAAAGTTCCATGATCATATAGATCGCCTATCGTAAAGACACTAGGGCCCCTGCTGTTCTCTATTTACACCTTTGGCCTGGGACAGCTCATAGAATCTCATGGCTTTCAATATCATCTTTATGCTGATGACACACAGATCTACATCTCTGGACCAGATATCACCTCCCTACTAACCAGAATCCCTCAATGTCTATCCACTATTTCATCCTTCTTCTCCACTAGATATCTGAAACTCAACATGGACAAAACAGAATTCATCATCTTTCCCCCATCTCACGTGACCCCCCCTACGAACCTATCAATTACAGTAAATGACTGCCCACTCTCCCCAGTCCCACAAGCTCGCTGCCTCGGAGTAATCCTTGATGCTGATCTCTCCTTCAAACCACATATCCAAACCCTTTCCACTTCCTGCCGACTTCAACTCAAAAATATTTCACGCATCCGTTCATTCCTCACCCAAGAATCTGCAAAAACCCTAGTCCATGCCCTCATCATCTCTCGCCTTGACTACTGCAACCTCATGCTCTGCGGCCTCCCCTCAAACACTCTCGCACCCCTCCAATCTATTCTAAACTCTGCTGCCCGGCTAATCCACCTGTCCCCCCGCTATTCCCCAGCTTCTCCCCTCTGTCAATCCCTTCACTGGCTCCCAATTGCCCAGAGACTCCATTACAAAACCCTAACCATGACATACAAAGCCATCCACAACTTGTCTCCTCCATACATCTGTGACCTCGTCTCCCGGTACTTTCCTGCACGCAACCTCCGATCCTCACAAGATCTCCTTCTCTACTCCCCTCTTATCTCCTCTTCCCACAATCGCATACAAGATTTCTCTCGCGCATCACCCCTACTCTGGAACTCTCTACCACAACATATCAGACTCTCACCTACCATCGAAACCTTCAAAAAGAGCCTGAAGACCCACCTCTTCCGACAAGCCTATAACCTGCAGTAACCACCGATCGACCAAACCGCTGCACGACCAGCTCTACCCTCGCCTACTGTATTATCACCCATCCCTTGAAGATTGTGAGCCCTCGCGGGCAGGGTCCTCTCTCCTCCTGTACCAGTTATGACTTGTATTGTTTAAGATTATTGTACTTGTTTTTATGTATACCCCCCTCACATGTAAAGCGCCATGGAATAAATGGCGCTATAACAATAAATAATAATAATAATAATACTGAGCCCAAAACTCGGCAGATAGATGTTCAAGTAGCATCGGGAGATAGCCATTATTCCACAGGGGCATCTCAGCCACAATATCCACAAATCCAACCACTTTTTTGATCTGTTTCCATATTGATCGTGCTAGACGGAGCAGGGGCAACAATCACGAGACACTGGCTTCCTCATTTCCAAAAAACCCAGCGGGCAACTAATTTGTGCGGCATGAAGTAGATGATCTTCGGAATTAGGAAGGCGACCGCCGGGCATCCATGTGCTTATGGCTCTGGCCTGCCCAGCCAGATAATACAGAAAGAAATCTGGTAACGCCACCCCCCTCCCCTCTTGGGTCTCTGCAGAGTGGATAGTTTAAGCTTAGGCCTGGTTTTCCCCCAAATCAAGGATGTGACCTGGGAGTTCAGAGTAGCGAAAAAGGATCTGGGCACCACTACAGCACTGTGTTGGAGAAAATAGCTAAGCTTGGGGAGTAATATTTTAATTAAATTAATACGTCTGGCTACAGACAGTGGAAGTTTACCCCAGATCGTAAATTTAGCTTTGACCATCTCCAATAATGGAGATATGTTAAATTGTAAATCCAATTTACTGTCTTGAGAAATATGGACACCCAGGTATTTAAAACTGGTTACAATGGGTAATGAGGAAAGAGTCTCAAGTCGTGGCATTGGAGCATGGGAGAGAGGCATCAGAGCGGATTTCTCCCAATTTATATATAGGTCAGAATACTTACCAAATTTATTAATAATAGCAATCACTTCTGTCAGGGTTTCCCCTGCTTTGTCCATAAATATCACCATATCGTCAGCATATAAGCCTATGGTGTCTGTCTGATCCGCTATCTCTATGCCAGCTATATTAGGGGAAGATGTTATGCGAATTGCCAGTGCCTCAATAGCAAGAGCAAACAGAGCCAGGGAGAGGGGGCACCCCTGACGAGTTCCCCTATGCAGTGAAAATGGCTCAGATATGGAATTATTTACAATGACCCGGGCCTTGGGTTTCATGTATAAAATACTGACCCATTTTATAAATTTATCACCAAAACCATACCTCTCCAAACATGCCTGAAGAAAAGGCCATTCTAAAGAGTCAAAGGTCTTGGCCGCATCAAGCGATGCCAACGCCTATTCCTTGTCCGGTACCAGAGAACTATATTGGACCACCGATTGGACCCGTCTAATATTAATGGAGGAGCTCTTACCAGGCATAAAACCAGTTTGGTCAGAGTGTATGAGGTCCAATATGACTGAGTACAATCTTTTGGCCAAAATTTTTGTAAAAATCTTATAATCTACATTTACCAATGATATGGGTCGATAAGATCCACAATCTAGAGGGTCCTTCCCCTCTTTTTTAAGAACTATTATATTGGCCTCATAAAAGGATTCCGGCATGCAACCTCCCTCCCAAATCTCACGAAACACCGTCAACAAAAGGGGGGCTAGTATTTCCTGGTATTTTCTGTACAGTTCAACAGGAAATCCATCCAGCCCAGGGGCCTTTCCAGAGGCCATATCCCTTATGGCATCCTCCACCTCTTCCAAAGTAAACTCAGCATCCATAAAGGCCTGTTGGGGAGAGCTTAGTGTGGGAAACACCATATCTGACAGATAATTTAAACACTCCGGGCCATCACTATCAGTTTTAGAGTTATACAATGAACTATAATAATCAGAGAAGCATTTCAGAATTTCCTCAGTTGAAGAAACTAAAGTACCATCCGGACTGCAAATCTGTAAAACTGTATTGGTTGTATTATGTTGTCGTACTAAATAGGCCAAAAATTTACTTGCTTGATTCCCCATCTCAATATAAGATTGCCGGGCAAAAAATAATTTACGCTTGGTTTTAGTGTCAATATGTTGAGTATATAGCCTTTGAGCAGTCAACCACTCTACCCTATTATTATTTGTTTGATTAGATATGTAGGCTGCCTCCGAATCTTTCAGACATCGCTCCATCTCGCCATCCTCCCCCGATGTCACCCGCTTAATATAAGAGATTGTAGAGGATAAACAACCCCTCAGATAAGCTTTAAGAGTATCCCAAAATAGATTAATATCTCGGGGTTCAGGGTGGGACGAGACGAAGCAACGCAACTGATCGATCGTTCTACCTGGCGATTTTATCAACTTCAGCCAAAAGGGGTTCAGCCTCCATGTTGTCCTATTAGTCGATAACCCATATTTAAGCTTAAGAACAACCGGACTATGGTCCGAAACCCCCGTGTTGCCATGCTCAATACTATCAACCTATATTGCTAGGCTGCTGGATCCAAAAATGTAGTCTATACGGGACAGAGAGCGTTTAGTGGAGGAATGGCAAGTATACTCCCTCGCCTCAGGATGACGTATTCTCCATAGATCCAGCCACCCACTACCTGCCATAAATTGCGATAGCTGGGAAGCAGCCAATGGGAGGGTCCCACTCTGTACTCCATCGCCCAGTCTCAACCTATCAAGATGATTATTCATAACCAAATTAAAATCTCCCATACAAATGACGTGGGCATCCGGGTAATTCAGGTCGAAACTCAATGCCTTCTGGATAATTGACATGTTGGCTGGAGGAGGGTTGTAAATACACAAAATAACATATTTCTGAGAGTTGATCAGCGCATGCACAAACACAAACCGTCCTTCAGGGTCGTTCCGGGCCTCTCTGATCTCCCACCGAACAACTTTATGTATTAACAATGAGACTCCCCTCGAGTAACTACTGTGAAAAGCATGTATAAACCACTGTACCCACGGTTTCTGCACCCACCGAACCGTATCCCTGGTCAGGTGTGTCTCAACCAGAGCCACAATATGAGGGTGATATTGTCTAATTTGTGAGAGCACCTTAATTTTCTTTCAGGGGTTTTTTATTCCTCTAACATTCCAGGTCATACAAATCAGCTCAGAATCCATTCCCGCCCATCCGAATATGTTGCATCGCGGTACCCAAACAGAGTGCAGAGATATCACCTAGAGAATAAAATTGGCATTGGCTGCGGCATTTACCTAAATAACTACAAAAACTACAATCTTTGAGAAAGAAAAAACAAAACAGGAACCTAATAATATAGGAGCATAGTCTCTCGCCCCTATCAAAAAATAAACAAGGGGATACCATCACTGCACACAGTGTCCGGTATTGTTGGTAATTGGATACTCGCCGAGAGAGCTCCAATTAGACCTTTACCCAAAAGGATCTCAATCAACAGTCGCCATATCAGGGTTCCTTCACTGGGGATCCCCCGTGGGATCATAGCCACTCAGTCGCCTCCGCTGGATCCGTGAAAAACACGGAAGTACCTCCGTGAACAACTCGGAGCCGGGCCGGATATATCATTGAATACATAATGTTTCTGTCTCTGAGCCGTTTCTTAATCTCGATGAACTGTGCCCGCTGCTTCTGCAACTCCATGGAGAAGTCCGGAAAAATGGATATTACAGCATTGTTAAACTTGATGGGACTCTTTGGTCGTGCGAGGCGCAGAATGGCATCTCTGTCCTTACAATTGATGATGCTTGCCAGTAAGGGCCGAGGAGGGGCTCCCGGAGGCAGGGATTTTGTAGGGACCCTATGAGCCCTTTCAATGGCAAACACAGAGGAGAATTTATCTCCCATGGAGGTCTTAAGCCAGTCCTCCAGAAACTGCTCAGGGTGCTGACCTTCCGAGCGTTCAGGTAGACCAATGATGCGGATATTATTTTGGCGCATCCTGTTTTCCAAATCGTCCGCCTTTTGCTTCCAAGCATTCATAGAACCCGCCACCTTCGTTAACTTTGTCTCCATAGGCGTAATAGTATCTTCCACCCTGGACACCCTCGTCTCCACCTCCGTAATACGTCCCTTCATGGCCTGCATTTCCTGGCGTAGTCTCCCCACCTCCGTATACACATCCTCTATTTTTTCGGCCAGGGATGTCTTGGTCAGAGAGATAGCCTGCATCAGTTGCTCAGATGCTTGTTTAAGAGTCAATTCCTCCTGCTCCATCTCTTCCTCACCCCCAGAAGAGCGATTTTTGCGTTGAATTTGGGAGGAAGTATTCCTATGAGGTCGTGCACTTTCAGAGGGATCAGGTCTTGCAAAGTCCCTTAGCTTTTCTGCTGCTCCCGGCCCTTTAAGTCGACTCATGGCCAGCTGTAATGCAATCTAGTCAATTAGCCAGAAATGCGCATCTCGGACACTTGCCACCACAGAGGGCAGTCACAGCAGGGCTATTAATGGATTATAGTTCAGATCATAAAAAGGTGGCTATATAGAATTATGAGGGCAATGAGCACTGATCCAGAAAAGGTTTTTGCGGCCAGGGGAAGGAGAGGGGGCCCCTCAAAGACAGCAGCAGCAGGGGAGGGTTCTCAGAGCCTCCCTCAGTAATGGCGCTAGCCGGCGCAGTGAGGATGGAGCTGAGGGGAAGTATCACACAGGGCCCAATCTTGCAGGGCACTCACCGTGCGTCCCCTCTGTTTATCTGCCGGTGTCTTGACTGCCCGAGCAGCGGAGCAGCAATGTGAGCCGACGCCGCGGCTCTCAACAGCTGAGCCGCGCGTCCCAAGAAGGCCGCCACCTCGTGGAGGAGAAGGACAGGCCACCCGCTCTAATCTCCCCAGCCGCCCGCTTACAAGAGCCACCTGCCCTCCTGCGAGGCACCGGAGGGATCCCGACGTCCAGGGGATCTAAATGGCCGCAGGTAAGCCGCATAAAAAGGGGTCCAGAGTCAGGATATTACAGGATTCTGAGGAGCTCTCTCTCGCATCCTCTCTTGCCTGCTACATAGCCACACCCCATGATAAATTCATTTTCTTTGAACTGCTTTCAAGATGTTAAAAAGTCTCCACTTGGTGAACAATTCTATTACAAGTTACTTTTTTTTTTTTCTTTATATAGTGGAACATTTTAAGAAAAATGGAAAAAAATTAACATTTCTAATGATATCCATATCACATAAACTAAACTTATTGTGGCAGCTTTCACTGTAAATTTTTCACAGTAGGTGAGGGTCACTACTCATCTCCTTTCCTTTCTCTGCACAATGTCCCCTGCACAGGTCACAGTGCATGCCTAGGAAAGTCTACTCTACAATTCAAAGAACAATCTCCAGCTATGTGTGACGCTGAAACAAGAGTCCTAGGTCAAAAGCCAGGAAGACACATCATAAACAGAAGGAGAAGACAAAGTCGTAGTCAGGTAACGTTCGGAGTTAGAATACCCGGAGAATAGCAGATCAGAGGAGAAGAGGTTAAACAGACATATGGTCAGAATGAGGTCTAAGGTCAGGCAACAAAATATCGCCAAATATAACCCAAGACACAGAGTAACAAACCACACAGTCCCTGAATGTACATCTGGCATAGGTCTGAGAGAAACAGCCCAGTTAAGTAGCCTACCAATCACCTGGGACAATGAACACCTGGAGACAGCCAGCGCCTCCCAGTCTCAAATTGCTTCTTAAAATTTTCCTCTACGAAAAATATGACATGTAACATTACTAATGATATCCGTTTTCCAGAAAGTTAACTTACTGTTGCAGGTTTCACTTTAAAATCTTCACAATAGGTGAGGGTAACTATGTCCCCTGCACAGATCACAGAGCATGCCTAGAAAACTCTACCATAGAATTCAAAGAACAGTCTCCAGCTCTGGTTCGCTTTGCTGATGTCAAGCATATCTCTATATATGGGTCTGTATGTAAAAATACTACCACTGGAAAAAAAAAAAAAAAAAAAAACAGCTTAGAAATAAAATAGCAATCATCTGTTTTCAATTAGTAAAGAAATATAAGTGATACATTTATTTTCTTTGGACTGGTTTCAAGACGCTAAAAAGCCTCTACCCTGGCGCACATTTTTTTTTATATTTTAATGTTTGTTTTTTAATTTTTGTTAACATTTTCAGCTATAAAAAAATAACATGTAACATTAGTAATGATATTGAAACTATACTTATTGTGGCAGGTTTCACTTTAAATTTTTCTTTCCTATGTGCAATGTAAAAATCCAAAAGCATAGAACAAGAGCGTGTTGATATGTATAATGTAGTCCATCTTATGTCACCCACAGACTGAGATTTTCAAGGAAATCAGACAGTGGATTAAGCATTCCCTGGCTGCCTGTTCACAAACATAGAGCTCCCTACGGCTGTCACCTCCCAACGGATCTGCGGGAAAAAAAATGCTTTGTATCTTCTGGCTTCAGAGAAGGTATGTTGGAATATATTTCTATAGATTCCTGTGGTTTTATTAAACTAAGTCTCACGTGAATATGGCAGGAAATTACTCAGCAAAAAAAAAACTGAATTAAAAAAAATAAATAGATTTTATTTTCTCCTAAATTTGTACAAAATTGAAATATCATTTATGGATTTTTTTTTTTTATAAAATGTTTCCAATTATTTTTGGCACAAGTAGCCCGATTCTACAAATGCTACTGGGATTTATAGAAATCCGCCTCTCTGTGTCTTAAATGGTCTTATGCATTGTAGATAGTCAGCTGTAACATTATAGTCTCCTGCTTCGCACAGGATCCCAGCTTGTCCCTGATTTCACCGCATCACAATGTAAACTCATGAATATGTATGACCATACCCAGAATCCTTTGCACACTTTTTTTCATTCTGCACAATGCTATTACTTTGTTGAAAATATTGTTCTGCCCTCATCTCTTTTTTTTTTTTCTTCTCCCTACTCTTCCTGGTATTATTTGCCAAGGCACCAAGATCTGAATGGCTTTCGTATGAGTGATAGCGATTTTTTTTTTTTTTAATTTAAAGAAACCTTTCAAAATTCTGATTTGTATAGTCAATCTTCTTATTAATATAACGTATGTACTCCTAAAATATATGTACTCATTATTACTATTTTTTGACCCAAAAAAAAAAAAATTATCAACATATAAATTTTGCTTACCGGGTATTGATGGCGGTGTGAAACATGAGGTTGATACACTCTAGAAATTAAAGAGTTAAAGGTGGAGTGCTGCGAAAACTCATTTTGCAGGGGCTGCACTGAGGATCTTCTGTAACCTTGCAGAATGCATTGTTCCTTCCTGCAGACTTGCCTTTAACCCTTTTAGTGCATTTTATTCAAAAGCGACGCTTGGTGGAACCGTACCATTTATTACCATTCCTTTTAGAAATTTCCCTTTTTTTTTCTAATTGCTAAACCCTGGTTTGTAAGCTTTCACTCATCACTTAATGTAGTTCCAATAGTTAAAAAGAAACGCAATAAAAAAAAAAAATATATATATATATATATATATATATATATATACCATTCTTCCTTGTTCTCCTTTGGATCAGCTGGGTAAATTATTTCAACAATTTGCAACAAATCAAAAAATCAATGCAACAATTCACTGGCCGTACCATGCAAATTAGAAGCATTGTCAGCACTTTTCATTAACAAGATTGATTAAATAATTTGTGCTATTGCTAAATCATTATATTTGAATTTAGACAAAAAAAAATAGACTATTAAAACTGGAGCTATGTTCTGTTCCTAACTAAAATGTTCCATGTTCCACATTTATCGAAAGTTTTAGACGCTTTTGTAACCACTTTGAGGATGTGGCTAAATGCGCTTGCATAATACAGCAAGGAGTCGATTTGTCTAACAGTTTCACCCGAATGCTGGCGAGACTGTTTGAAATGGCATTTTTATACTAGTTTTTTGATGCTTTTATACCAGTCATGGAGAGCTCTTTGGAAAAGGTGCGTTGGCACAGTGTGGCTGACAAAATCATCAAAATTTATGTCATATAAATTATAACAAAGAAGTATTCCAGTTTCTGGCTGAAAGATGCGCCAAAGTGTTGTGCGCTTCTTAATGAATTTGGCACCTATTACTCCAGTGCATTGTTCATCAATACGCCAGTCTTGTGAATCGGGGACCAAATTTATTAAAGGTATGCTCTGGGTTTTCGGCTTAAAAAGGGCTCTAAAGCTAGGCCAACTAATAGGTGACTAAACCTTGTAAAGAAACACCAAATGTAGCATCTGGCATGAGCCGCTGTGAAAAGTGTTGTGCATTTTAAGACAGCCTGTTCTTGCGCTATTCTGTCTAACTATTAAACAGGACTAGTAAATCTGCCCCTGTGTTTGTGTTTACCACTTGGAGAGGTTGTTAGGGTGCTATATACAGTATATACATATTGATATGTGGATAGGTGAAAGATAGATAGATATTTGCTACATAGCCAGCAATTTGTGCCCCAGTAGATGTTATGTCGAATTTGACCGATTGGCCACAATCAGCCTTGGGAACCCATGACCTGATAGTTGGTCTATTGCCTCTCCTTCCTTGTTTTTTTTTGTTAGGTACTAACTACTGAATACCAGGAACACCCCAAAAGGTCTGCTAGTTTGGAGATGCATTGAATCAGTCATCATGTCATCACAATTCGGCCTTTGTAGGAGTCACTCATATTTGTAGTTTTGCACGTGCACATGTTTTTCGGTCTTCCAACACATTAATTTTCAGAACTAACTGTTCACTTGCTGCCTAATATATTCCACACCTTGACAGGTGACTGAAATCTCCCATGCAGTTTAGATTGTCGTTGGTCGAATGATGGTTCAGTCGATTGTTCGCCAGGAACCTATCTCGCCCAACTACTCCATACAAAGGAGAAATGGCTCTGTTGAGCGTGCCCGTGTTCTGTATGAGCGAGCCACCAACAGACATCTCTGGCAGTGGCTTATCTCTTAAGTACAAAACCATAGTCAGTCCAAAATTGGACATTGTGATTACTAATCTGCCCCAACAATCATGTGTCGAGGCCCCCTTACACATTAGTCTGTTAGCCAAACTCATCAATATTGGCGGATTAGGCCGACATTAGACTAATATGTATGGGAGACTTAAGTCACAGGATAATCAATATTTTGCACTATAGCATCTAATGAAAGTGCGACGATCTTTGTGAAGGGAGGGGAAGCTGTGACATTGCCTGTTATGATTGTTGTGTATATTGCTGTTAGCAGTCATTGTAATAATTTTCTGAGAATATGCTCCCTTTAAAGTAGAACTCTCTCTGTTTTGATGATAGATAGTCCAATTATGTTAGTGGACGTGGTGAAGTCTTTGGATGTGTCACCTGGACAGAGGTCACCGAGATTCATTAATACACTAATATACTGGTTGAGTTAAATATAACCTATCAATGCAAAATATTGACAAAATGGGTAGTGACATGGAATGAGGCCAAAAAAGTAGACCAGTTGATAACATCTATAAAGGAAACCTTAATCACCCTAGGTCATAAGCAACAAACTGATCCAAAAGTACAGGTCATGTTTTGCTTTTTCAATTTGTCCTCTCCCTTTATAAATATAAAACTTTTTTTTTTTATAAAACTATTTTTTTGCACTGACATATACATTTAAGGGCTTGTGTTTTTTGGGGGGTTTGTTTGCTGGACAAGATGTAGTTTTGAATTACACCATATTACCATACAGAGTAATTAAAAATGGCAAAAAAAAGTTCCAAATGTGACAAAATGGTGAAAAAACATTAATTTGCCATTTTTTTGGCGGGGAGGGGGTTATTTTGGGGGGTGTTCATTGTACAGTAAAAATGGCATGGAAATATGATTCTCCAGGATTACAGAGATACAAAACATGTATAGTTTTTTTTACTATTTTATTAGGTTAAAAAATTCAGTATTTTGTTAAAAAATAAAAATTGTTTTATGTCACCATTTTTCCAGACCCATAACTTTTGCATATTACTATCAATGGAGCTGTGTGGGGGCTTTTTTTGCGTGGCGTTCTGGTGTTTTTATTTATACAATTTTGGGTAACATGCTAAGGGGAGCATATGGAATAAACTGAGAGCAAAAACTGGGCACTTTTGACCTGGTGATAGGCCTTAAATATTAGGGATTAAGCATTTAACTTTGCCGGCAATGAATAACCTGAGAGGGCTTGTTGAATTTTATTTCGATATGGAGAAATAGATTAATATCTGCTACTTTGAAGGTTTTGGACGATATTTGGAATCTCAAGACCCCAATATTAATTTAAACTCCAAGACTACTTCAGAACCACATACTAGAAATCCAAAAAATTTAGACCCCAGACCAAAAATTTTTTAAGACCTCTAAATCAGATTCTACATCAGAAAAGAAAAAAAAATCTCACTCCAGATCAGATCAGATCAGAATCATTTTCAGACCCTAGCCCAGATGCCTTTTATTAATGTTAGACCCCTAATTTAATTTTACATTCTAAACCGGACCCTCTAAATTAATATCAGACCAAAGCCCAGACCCATTTATACTGTACATAGCAGACTACAGATGAGACCTGTATATTAATATCAGCCCCCTAAATATTTGAAGAATATAACTATGTGACTGCAGACATGTGAATCTCCCAACGCATGCACTGCACACTGTCCGGGCTTTCCGGTGCCTGCACCGGGAGCGGGTGGTCATGTGACCGCAAGTATGCGATTTGCATACTTCCGGCCACATTCCAACTAGATATGTCTGGCCTTGCTCAATACACTTGTATTGAGTAAGGCCGTGCACGTCTAGTGGGCACGTGATCACATGTATGCAAATCATATTCTTGCGGTCACATGCACGCTGCACCACGCATCGGAGAATCCTCACGGGTGCACGTGCCGTGCAAATTCACAAGTCTGCAGTCACCTAGAGTACCCTAAGGCCGGACATCCCCTTTAATGGGCACAAATGGTGTAAGATATTAAAAAAACCCTATACTCACCTCCTGGAAAGGTGTCGTTGCTCCTCTCTCGGTACTGTGTCTCCTGCACATCTACTGGCATTAACAATGAGTGAGGGATATCAAGTGACCACTGCGGCCAGTCCATCGACTGCAGCCTTTACGGTAGAAATGTGGCTAAGTGTAAAGAAGTTTCAACTTCTATAGATGGAGATTACTTAGGAGAGGATTAAGGGAGAAGAAAAAAACGGGTTGATAAAAAGTAGGCAATAAATCCTCCAAGGTTATGCTGTGTTTGGTTATTTGAAAATGTAAAAAGTTAAACCATATGGTATGTGGCCTCAAATGATAAGTCCTGTGTTTGTACTCTGCATCCTTAGTAATTGATATTTGAAGGACTGTAATAACAATGCAACAGCTAGAAGAAGATGATCATCGTATTATTTCCTAATACACAGCTTGCACGACTTTCATTGCTGTAATAACCTGGTCTTTCACTTCGCCCCACGTAATAAATGACTGTGTTGATTTCAATTTCATAACAGACAGATGAACTGTAGCAATGATAAGGGGATTGCTCAGAAGAGTGCCATGGAAACAGGTCTGACTAACACACTTGGCCTATATTTTAGACATAAAAATACATAATAATGCACTTTTAGAGGAACTGCGGATCCTATGGTAAGTGCAAAAATATTTCTATTTTTATTTTTAAAAATGGCGTCAAATGGGTTTTGTTGGCGGGTGGTTTGCGTGTTCTTCTTTTAATAAATATTTCAATATGACATCTATAAAGTCTATACATCAATAAAATTCTCCCCTTCCCCAATGATTGCTGCTTATAAGTTTAAAGCAACACTCTGGTGTTTTTTACATTTATTTCACCCCAAGAATAGTATCACTAATGCACATTCCCTGCCCCTATTATTATATTTAGCAGCCGCCGTCTTCTTCTGTTCTCAGCACCGCTCTGATCGTCTTCTGCTAGTTGTGACCTGCCGGATCGCTCCGGAAGTCACTTCTCAATGTAAGTCTATGAGAGCCAGAACAAGGCTTTCAGACTTACATTGAGAGCTTGTGACCATTACTGTCAGGAGCTGCAGTCACAAGATAGCGGAACAAGACCGGAGCGGCACTGGGAACAGGAGAAGACGGCGGCTGGTATTTTATTAGTGGCAGGCAAGATTCATTAGTTATATCACTCTGGTAATTGAACAAAAAAAAAGAAAAAACACTGGTGTGATGCATTATGCCATCTAATTATCATAATTAATTAACCAGCATTTTCCTTCCTGGTTCAGTGCACCAAATATTCTGAATCATACAAAAAAATGAAAGGTGCATAAAACCAATTAATTTCTTACTTTATCATATTATTTGTTATTATATTTTTGGTTATCAGGCTGTTAGGTAAATATTTTCCTGCATTTCCACAGGAAAAACTTAAAATTGGTAAAGAAAAAAAAAAGTTATATATGTATATATATATATATATATATATATATATATATATATATATACTACATACATAAAAAACCTGTCTACCATAAGATACAGTATAATCATATGTTTACAACATAATGGGTGCTTATCTTCAATGCAGAATTTCACACTTCTGCACACCCCAAATAAAATAATTAAATATTTAATTGAAATAGTTTTTTTTTTAAATCCCAGCCTGACATTATGGAAATAATTTTTGCAATTTTTAAAGAATGCCGCTTACCTTGTATCGCGAAGATTAGTTGCAGATGTCACACGTTTCAACTGAATAGGAGCAATTTGCATCTACATTTCCATGAAAAAAACATATGCACAAAACGCATGCATATTTATAACATAGAAAATGCATTGATATATGGCAGAATTTTTCTATAGACATGTGAACATATACTCACAGTGTCTAGATAACCAAGGACACAGTTCAAAATTAGTAATTGTCAGTAAGATATGTTTATATAGAAGTTGTCTCACAAAATAAAAAAAATCCTCTGTCCATGGGCCCTTTTAGGGGATATGTATAAAGCAGGGGGGAGACTCAAGATGGTGAATGAGCTGTTTTGCAAGACTGTTTCTCATTGTAGTGGACCTTACCTGTCAACATGTTACATGATCAGCCATTCATTTGAGTGGCCACCATGTAGTAAATACCTTGCCCCCAAGGCTTCTTTTTTAAAAGTGTCTGTCTCCATAAAGCAACCCCTCTAAATGTGCATCACTTCAAGTAAAAAGAAAACAGAATGGACAAACTTAGGTAGCTCCATATGTAGGGACAAACACAGACATAGGATGGATTTCACTCTACATGACTGCAGACATGTAAATCCTCACAGCGTGTGCATTACGAGTTATGACGTTTCTCCAATGCTCCTATGGCGCCCTGCGTCTTTATCGCCACAAAAGGGTTAAATATGTACTGTTCTGCATGTGTTTTGTGAGCAATGGGAGTTATGCTTTCTCTGCTAGAGACCACAACACACACACAATTAACCGCACTCCCTTACTTGTCTGAAGCTTAGAGCGTTGCAGACATACCCTAACTGGAAGGGGGAGGGGCTGAGTTGTTGTTTCAGTGAACAAGAAGGAGGAAGAACGTCTTGGAGGCCATGTTTAGACATGTGTTCGATCCAGGAGTGAAAGCTAAGAAGCATCAGGGAACAGCCCCTAGACCATCCATGCTTTCAGAGCAGGGTGATAAGCTGAGAGACTTTGTGGATTTATACAACCAACAGCATCATGTTTTCTCCCCGGAAAACTCCAACAACCTAGGATCAGTGAATGATAGTTGTTATGAATGGGTCACCGAAGAAGATAGCAGGCCCAGGCTAAGCCACAGAAAAACAGAGAGGTTGGTAACTAAGCGGATTGCAGACCCCTGATCCTGTCCACACAACTAGCAGTAGCCATGGAGCGTACCTACGATGATCCCAGACGCCTCGGCACAGCCGGAGAGCTAAATAAGCCTAAAGCAAGAAAGGGGAAATCAAAACTGCCCCAGACCAGACCCCAAAGGAATAGATAGCCCCCAAACATATATTGTCGGTGAGACAAGATGAAAACACAAACGCAGGCAGAAAAATAGACTGAGCAAACAATGGGGCCCACACTGACTAGACAGGACAGGAAAGGAAAGACTCTGTCTGCAATCATGCAAAAAACCTTGCAAAAAGTCCAACATGTCTGATGCACAAAAACACTGAAGTCGCGCGACTTCGCCCCCACTTTATCAGCACTCTGGTATATTCTGAAAGCAAAGCAAAAAGAGACCAATATAAAAGGGGACAAAACAATCTGGCACATGCAGTATCATATGGGCGGTGTTTCAGCACAGCCCCAGCCGGAGCTGGCTGACCCTCACCAAGCAGAGATAGACAAAGCCAGATCAAATGCAAACAGAATAGCAAATGAACCACTTAGCTGAACATGTAGGGAAAGAGCAGGAGACATCAGACCTCAGCAGGAACAGGAATAAAATCACCCGCAGGGATAGAGGGAGTCAGCTGTCTTAAATCCCAATCAGAAACCCCAGATCTCCAATTGCCTTCCTCATTATCAGGTGGCAAGCCTCTGTCAATCAGATCAGCTCCACTACCTCCAGTAACCACCAGAGGGAGCCCAGAAAGAGAACTCTCAATCTGACCAGCTCCACTATCTTCAGTAATCACCAGAGGGAAGCCAGAGAGAGGATTCACAACAGTACCCCCCCTTGAGGAGGGGTCACCAAACCCTTATCCACGCCACTAGGCTGGTCAGGAAGGGCCCGGTGAAAAACACGAACCAATCTTTCGGCATGAATGTCAGAAGCAGAGACCCAAGAATTATCCTCCTGGCTATAACCCTTCCAGTTGACCAGGTACTGGAGTCTCCGTCTAGCCAAACGAGAATCTATTTTCTCTACCTCATACTCCAAATTACCTTTAACCAATACAGGGTCAGGAGGCGCCGCCATGGGAACTACTGGCTCTACAAACCTCTTCAACAAGGATTTATGGAGCACGTTATGTATCTTAAACGTAACTGGAAGAGCCAAACGGAAAGAAACGGGATTAAGGATTTCCAAAATCTTATAAGGTCCAATAAATCTTGGCTTGAATTTTGGAGACGCAACCTCCATAGGAATCCACACAACTAGCCCTATTGTTTAGCGCAAATTCGGCCAAGGGCAAAAATGAGACCCAGTCATCCTGATCAGCAGATATGAAACATCTCAAATAGGATTCCAAAGTCTGGTTTGTTTTCTCAGTCTGCCCATTGGTCTGAGGATGAATTGCAGAGGAGAAAGAAAACTGAATTCCCAGTTTGGAGCAAAAAGCTCTCCAAAATCTGGAAACAAACTGGACTCCTCTGTCCGACACAATGTTCTCAGGAATCCCATGTAACTGAACCACCTGTTGTAAAAACAAGGGCACCAACTCAGAAGAAGATGGCAACTTTGGGAGTGGTACAAGATGGACCATCTTAGAAAATCTATCACAGATCACCCACATCACCCAGATAACAGTCATTCTCTGAGAGACAGGAAGATCAAAAATAAAATCCATTGAGATGTGAGTCCATGGCCTCCTGGGCACCGGCAGGGGCATCAACAACCCACTAGAACGAGAACAGGGCTTGGACCGAGAACAAGTCCCACAGGACTGCACAAAATTCCTGACATCACGAGATAAGGCAGGCCACCAAAAAGACTGACTCACCAAATCTCTGGTACCAAAAATACCTGGATGACCAGCCAAAGTGGAGCAATGAATTTCAGACATTACTCTTTTCCCCCACTGGTCAGGGACATACAATTTTCCCATAGGGCAACATTCAGGTTTGTCCTTCTGAAATTCCTACAGGGCACGTCTCAAATCAGGTGAGATGGCAGAAAGAACTACACCCTCATTTAGAATGGTAGTAGGCTTGGTCACATCAAGAGAATCCACAAAGAAACTGCTAGAAAGGGAGTCCGCCTTAACATTCTTAGTGCCCGGAAGAAAAGAGACCACAAAATTAAAACGCCTGAAAAACAAGGCCCACCTAGCCTGTCTAGGATTCAAGCGTTTGGCTGATTTCAAGATAAATCAAATTCTTGTGGTCGGTGAGGACCACAACTTGATGTCTAGCTCCCTCCAACCAATGTGTCTTCAAATGCCCATTTCATGGCCAGCAATTCCCGATTCCCCACGTCATAGTTACGTTCAGATGGGGAGAATTTTTGAGAAAATAAGGCACAGGGATTCATCTTAGAAGTCACCGGATCTCTTTGGGACAAAACGGCTCCTGCACCAATCTCAGAAGCATCCTCGTACCTCCACCTGAAATGGGAGTGAGGCATCAGGTTGCCGTAGAACCGGAGCAGAAGTGAATCTCCGCTTAAGCTCCTGAAATGCCGAAACTGCCTCTGGAGACCAATTCACCACATCAGCCCCCTGTTTGGTCAAATCAGTCAGTGGTTTAACAATACCAGAAAAATTACTTATAAATTTAAGGTATAAATAAGCAAAACCCGAAAACTTCTGGAGAGCCTTCAAAGAAGTGGGCTGAACCCAATCATAAATGGCCTGTATCTTGGCCGGGTCCATTTCAATAGCCGACGGGGACTAAATGAATCCCAAAAATGAAATCCTCTGTACACCAAAGAGGCACTTCGATCCCTTAACATATAGAGAATTTTCCCTCAAAATCTGGAACACAGTCCGGACATGTTCCACATGAGAATCCCAATCACTGGAAAAGATCAAAATATCGTCCAGATAAAAGATCAAAAATTTATCCACAAAGTCCCGGAAAATATTGTTCATAAAAGTCTGGAAGACAGAAGGGACATTAGTGAGCCCAAAAGGCATCACCAGGTACTCAAAATTTCCCTCCGGAGTATTAAACGCCGTCTTCCATTCATCCCCGTGCTTGATGAGAATAAGATTATACTCCCCCCTGAGGTCAAGCTTGGTAAACCAACAGGCACTTTTAACTCTGGAAAATAAATCAGAAATCAGGGGTAACAGGTACTGATATTTAACAGTGATTTTGTTGAGGGAACGATAGTCAATACATGGCCTTAATGAACCATCTTACTTGGCCACAAAAAAAACCCCAGCACCTAAAGGTGAAGAGGATGGTCTAATGTGACCCTTCGCCAACGACTCCTTGATATAAGATTGCATAGCATCATGTTCGGGTACCGATAAGTTGAAAAGCCGACTCTTGGGAAATTTACACTCGGGCATTAACTCAATTGCACAGTCATAACTCCTATGAGGAGGCAAAGACGCAGACTTACTCTCACTTAATACATCAGAAAAATCAGCCAAATAGGAATATCATGAGACTGGGGAGAGGTGGAGAAAGCAGGAGTGTCACTAAGAACACATTGACAACCCCAACTCACCACAGACACAGATTTCCAATCTAAAACAGGATTATGAGTTTGCAACCAAGAGAAACCCAGAACAATAGTATCATGCAAATTGTGCAACACCAAAAATTTACAATTTTGTTGGTGGTCCGGGGCGACCCGCATTATCACCTGGGTCCAAAACTGGGGTTTTGATAGCGTGGCTGGTCTGGAGCCGGAATCTCCAGGAGTGGACCCTCTGGACCCCGGGCGAGCTGCCAGGTGGAACCGACCCCTATACAGGGACTGTTAGGAGCAGGCCCAGGGGTTTGAGTACCACGGTAGCCGGTACCGAGAGGGGCGGCTCAGGATGGACTGGAGTAGGACTGTGGGACTGAAGTGTAGATGACAGAACAGAGCTGGAACACAGGAGACAGGAGTGGAGTAAGACTGTAGACTGGAACGTGGAGGGACTGAAGTGTAGATGACAGGACAGAGCTGGAACACAGGAGACAGGAATGGAGTAAGACAGTAGACTGCAGCGTGGAGGGATGGATGGAGCAGGAACACAGGAGACAGGATTAGAGGAGGACGGAAGGACTGGAGCAGAATGAAACTGGAACACCGGAGACAGGACTGGAGTAGGACGGAGGGCCTGGAGCAGGATGGAACAGGAACACCGGAGGCAGGACTGGAGTAGGACGGCAGGACTGGAACAGGATGGAACAGGAACACCGAAGACAGGACTGGAGTAGGACGGTAGGATTGGAGCAGGATGGAACAGGAACACCGGAGGCAGGACTGGAGTAGGACGGCAGGACTGGATCAGGATGGAACAGGAACACCGGAGGCAGGACTGGAGCAGGATGGAACAGGAACACTGGAGGCAGGACTGGAGTAGGACGGCAGGACTGGATCACAGCAGGGGACACGGATAGCTGGACTGGGAGGCTGCTGCAGGGAGCACACGAGAACGGGACTGTGAGACTGCAGAGCGCACACTAAGAAGCGAGGCCCAGTGTGCTAGGAAACACAACGATCAGGCGCCTCCCTCAGCGGGAAGCGGCCTGATATGCACCTGTCTGGTCTGCCATTGGGCAGGGGGTGCTTCCGGGTCAGGGCATAGCCGGAGTACAAGAAGCAGAAGGGAGGCACGGCCACGGCCTATGGTGCATGCGCATTGCATGCAAAGACGCCGTCGGTCACACGCCTATCAGAGGTGACCGCCGTGGCTGTTGGGCGGCGAGGGGCTGCGGCGTGGGAGCGATGGCCGGGTGAGTATGCAGAGACAGCGTGACAGGTTTATTCTCCGCCAAGGGAGTAGTATCAATACCCCTCAAAGGGATAGGAGTCCGCAGGGGTATCATGAGAAAACCACAACGTTTAGCAAAGTCTAAATCCATCAGATTCAAAGCTGCTCCTGAATCAACAAAAGCCTTAGCGGAAAATGTAGATCAGGGTAATCTCCAAAAGGAACTCAGGCTGTACACTGCCCACCGCAAATGCGTGAGCAAAACGCTTTTCTCGTTTAGGCCAGACAGCAATAGTATGATAGGCGTCCCCACAGAAAAAAACACAACTTATTACACCTTCTAAACGCCTGACGTTGTGCCCTAGACAAAACCCTATCACATTGCATGGGTTCAGAAGTTAGTTCGAAAGGCGGCAACACCCCTCTTGTAGTTTTACGTTCACGTAAACGCCGATCAATTTGAATGGCCAATGACATAGAGTCGTCAAGACTAGAGGGAACAGGAAATCCCACCATAACATCTTTTACGGTTTCTGCCAAACCCTTCCGCAAGAGAGCTGCTAGGGCATCGTCATTCCATTTAGTAAGGACAGCCCACTTTCGGAATTTTTGACAATATAACTCTGCAGAATCCTGACCCTGGTTCAATGCCAATAAGGTTTTCTCAGCTTGATCAATAGCATTAGTGTTACACCGCTCCGCCATACTCACCCGGCCTCCGCTCCCACGCCGCAGTCACCCTCCGCTCCCAGGCCGCAGCCTCTCTCCACCCGACGGCCGCGGCGGTCACCTGAGACAGGCCCGCGACCGATGCCTCCCCTGCATGCTATGCGCATGCGCCATAGGCCGCGGCCGCGCCTCCTTCCTGCTTCTTATGCTCCGGCTGTGCCCTGACCCGGAAGCACCTTTGGACCAATGGCTGACCAGACGGGGCCATTTCAGGCCGCTTCCCCCTGAGGGAGGCACCTGATCGTTGTGTTTCCTGACACTCTGGCCTCGCTCCATCGTGCACACTCTGCTCCTGCAGTTCCTGTCTCGGCTGCTCCTCATAGCAGCTTCTCAGTCCTGCCACCCGTGTTCCTGGTTACCTACTCCAGTCCTGCCTTCAGTGTTCCTGTCGTCCTACTCCAGTCCTGCCTTGTGTTCCTGCCGTCCTACTCCAGTCTCAGTCTTACTCCGGTCCATCCTGAGCCGCCCCTCTCGGTACCGGCTACCGTGGTACTCGAACCCCTGGGCCTGCTCCTAACTGTCCCTGTATAGGGGTCGGTTCCACCTGGCAGCTCGCCCGGGGTCCCTCGGTGCCACGGTCCAGAGGGTCCACTCTCGGAGCTCCCGCTCCTGACCACCCACGCTAACAATTAGGTTCATCATACAACAACCCCAAGGCTTGAAAAAACGCGTCCATATTAGCCAGAATAGGATCTCCGGGTGTCAAAGAAAAGGCCCAATTGTGGGGATCGCCACGTAGCAGGGAGATGACAATTTTAACCTGCTGCACAGAGCTCCCCGATGAGTTAGGTTTCAAAGCAAAACATAGTTTACAATTATTCTTAAAATTCAAAAATTTAGACCGATCCCCAGAAAACACATCAGGAGTAGGGATTTTTGGTTCAACAGCAGATGATTGAGCGAGATTCCCCACACTTCAGCAGCGAGCTGCTCATCACGATCAGGCAATTGCTTAGTCTCCATTTAGACAAAAAATATCCTCCTATGGCCCCAGAAAAAAGAGGAAAAAATATATGAAAAAAAAAATCCTGATGCTTTTTTTTTTTTAAATTCTATCCTTCTTTAGAGTACCCTAGAGTCTACAGTTAGGCTGGTGATTCTGTTATGAATGGGTCACCGAGGAGGATAGCAGGCCCAGGCTAAGCCACAGAAAACCAGAGAGTTTGGTAACTAAGCGGATTGCGGAACCCTGATCCTGTCCACACAACTAGCAGTAGCCGTGGAGCGTACCTACGATGATCCCAGATGCCTCGGCACAGCCGGAGAGCTAACTAAGCCTAAAGCAAGAAAGGGGAAATCTAAACTGCCCCAGAGCAGACCCCAAAGGAATAGATAGCCCCCAAACATATATTGTCGGTGAGACAAGATGAAAACACAAACGCAGGCAGAAAAATAGACTGAGCAAACGATGGGGCCCACACTGACTAGACAGGACCAGAAAGAAAAGACACTGTCTGCAATCACGCAAAAAACCCTGCAAAAAGTCCAACACGTCTGATGCACAAAAACACTGAAGTCACACGACTTCGCCCCCACTATATCAGCACTCTGGTATATTCTGAAAGCAAAGCAAAAAGAGACCAATATAAAAGGGGACAAAACAAACTGGCACATGCAGTAACATATGGGTGTTGATTCAGCACAGCCCCAGCTGGAGCTGGCTGACCCGCACCAAGCAGAGATAGACAAAACCAGATCAAATGCAAATAGAATAGCAAATTAACCACTTAGCTGAACATGCAGGGAAAGAGCAGGAGACTTGTGAATTCGCTTTCTGGCCTACCTCTGGTTGCTAGTGAAGGTAGTGGAGCTTGTTATATTGACAGAGGGGTCACAAGTTCTTTTTCCGGGCTCCCTCTAGTGGTTACTGGAGGTAATGGAGCTGATCTAATTAACAGAGGCCTGCCACCTGATAATGAGGAGGATGACTGGAGATATGGCGTTTCTGACTGGATTTAAGACAGCCGACTCCCTCTATCCCTGATGGTGATTTTTTCCTGCCTCCTGAGGTCTTAGTTTCAAGCTCAGTCCCTGCATGCTCAGCTAAGTGTTCTTTTGCTATTGTTCACATTTGATCTGGTTTTGTCTATTTCAGTTTTGTGTGTTCAGCCAGCTCCGGCTGGGGCTGTGCTGAATTTCCATCCTTATGTTACTGCTTGTGCCAGTTTGTTTTTGTCCCTTATTAGATTGCCCTCTTTTTGCTCTGCTTTCAGAATATACCAGAGTGCTGATATAGTGGGCGAAGTCTAGTGACTTCAGTATTTTTCTATCAGACGTGTTGGGCATTTTTTGCAGGATTTTTGCGTGATTGCAGACAGAGTCTTTCCTTTCCTGTCCTGTCTAGTTAGTGTGGGCCCCATCGTTTGCTCAGTCTATTTTCCTACCTGTGTTTGTGTTTTCATCTTGTCTCACCGACAATATATGTTTGGGGGCTATCTATTCCTTTGGGGTCTGCTCTGGGGCAGTTTAGATTTCCCCTTTCTTGCTTTAGGCTTATTTATTTCTCCGGCTGTGTTGAGGCGTCTAGGATCATCGTAGGTACGCTCCACGGCTACTGCTAGTTGTGTGGATAGGATCAAGGGTCTGCAATCCGCTTAGTTACCAACCTCTCTGGTTTTCTGTGGCTTAGCTTGGTCTTGCTTTCCTCCTCGGTGACCCAATCATAACAAGAGACATCAGACCTCAGCAGGAACAGGAAGAAAATCACCAGCAGGGATAGAGGGAGTCAGCTGTCTTTAATCCCAATCAGAAACCCCAGATCTCCAGTCGTCTTCCTCATTATCAGGTGGCAAGCTTCTGTCAATCAGATCAGCTCCACTACCTCCAATAACCACAAGAGGGAGCCCAGAAAGAGACCTCTCAATCTGACCAGCTCCACTATCTTCAGTAAGCACCAGAGGGAAGCCAGAGAGAGAATTCACAACAGATAGTGCAATTGGGAACTTGCGCTGCTCACACACAGGATCCATGCTGCAAGTTGCCAAAGGAGAAATACACAGTGAGTAGAGGCAATACTGGGAAGTTCTAAACTCCGGGAAGCCTTGGTTCCAGAAGGGATTAGAATAGCACGAAGTTACACTGAGTCACAGCAGGGAAAGATAACTCCCATTCTCCAGAGCAGACTGTAACCTGGTGAGAGTTGTAATATCTCCTCTGAACTGCACCTGAACTACAGTAAATACTAAAGTGACTTTTATTGTCTCCTGCCTTATTACTCCGTGCCTTCTACTTGCATCACAATCTCTGGGGGTCTGCCCTGGTTGGAGAGGGTTTAACATCTGCACTGCCATCACCATCTACTCACAAGGGATCATCTGCAGTGCCGGCTATACTACAGTCGAACACTCCAACTGGCGTCACGAATCACTACATAAACTTTATCCCCATCCAATTCTACCCCTTTTACACGACCGCCTGGGGCCATGGACCGGGTCACCGCCACTGTGACATCTGCCACTGAAGTTAACGGGCTCGGTACCGAGTATCCCACGACCCCTCGGGCACGTCACTCCCGGCCACATTCCGACTAGATGTATCTAGCCTCACTCAATACACTTGAAATGAGTGAGGCCACACATGTCTAGTTGGCAAATCACATACTTGAGGTCATATGCCCGTCCGATCCTAGCACCAGAGAATCCTGACAGCACGCTGTGAAGTTTCACAAGTTTGCAGTCACATAGAGTCACTGCAGAATTGCACCCCAAGGCCAGACAACCCCATTATTTCTGTAAT
This sequence comes from Dendrobates tinctorius, assembly GCF_039654945.1. Taxonomy (NCBI): domain Eukaryota; kingdom Metazoa; phylum Chordata; class Amphibia; order Anura; family Dendrobatidae; genus Dendrobates; species Dendrobates tinctorius. Next base: position 43,283,754 of record NW_027361810.1, on the reverse strand, counting down.
AACTCCATAGTAATTGTGAAACATGACATTTAATATTTAAGCTAATTCCGTAGAATCTAATTGACAGTAACAAGCTGTTTTTAAGTTAGCAATGGACACTGTCTCCTACTTGGCAACTGTGCAGATTGCACATGTAGTATGTCTGCTCTAGTCCATTTAAGAACTTTTTTTTTCAATCTGAAAGCAATATCATTTTGGTTTCACACAGCTGTGATGTGGCCACTCTTTAGGATCCACTTGGAGACAGCAATATCTAAACCCACAAGGTACTGGGAATCCAGGCTAAGATAGCAGCTGCAGGGAAATCATGTGGTTCTACATAGCTTAAGGTGATAACAGCTTTTTTTTTTTAGTTACAGCAGCCAACTGGCGGTCAGTTGATCATTGGAATAGCTGTAATTTTTGAAGGGTTTGTTTAATTATGACATCGTTCTTAAAGGGGTTGTCCAGATTTGGCACAAAAGTCTGCAGTCACTCTTGTAAATCCTAGTAGCACGCATTGTCAGGATTTGCAGATGCTGGGAGCTGGTGATCATGTGAACGCAAGTATGTGATATACATACTCCCATGTACATTCTGACTAGACGCGCACAGTCTCACTCAATACAGATATCACATACTGGTAGTCACATGACTGCCTGGCCTTACTGTCAGCACCTGAGAATCCTGACAGTGCACACTATGCATGCTGTGAGGATTCACAAGTCTGAAGTCACATAGAGTGACTGCAGACTTTTGTGCCAAATATGGACAAACTCTTCAATGAAACAATCTTGTCTACATTAGATAAACAACCTTTAGTTGAACATATTTAGCATAACCTATAACAAGCAAAAATGTACTATAGTTCATCATCAGGGTGGCTGGTCTACGTTCAAGGAATGTGGTAATTGTGGTGTTCAGCATGTTATTTAATGAGTAATTATCATTTTAATTTTTTTTAAATAAATCAATAGCACTGTCACAGGTTTACCTTGACAGAGAGGAGCCAGAAGACCACAGCACCTGACTTCTACTCCTGCACTGATTAGAAGCACTTCACCTTCATTTTTTAATAGTGTAGATTTCTTTTAGCAGTGCAGGGGTTAATCTGCTCAGTTGAGAGCTCCTGGAAGCTTTCCAGCATTAAGGCTCTCAGCTGTGCACTCTTAGCCACTCCCATCTCCTAAATAAACTGGGTCCTGTCTAGCACTCATTGTCCTCAGAGATAGCTTATGCTGCATGGCTGAAGGTTGTTGTTGGTTTTTGTTGGAGAAGGTGTTTGGTGGATTTATCTGTGACTGTTGCCAAGTTTTGAGTGTGTGATAATTCCCTTTCTACGCCTACTTTGGTTTAACCCCATCCTCCACTCCCCGGTGTTTACCGCTGTTGTTTACATGTGTATTTTTATATGTTTGCTATTTTCCTTTATCCCTGTTCGTACGACCTTGTTAGTCTGGTTGGTGTATTACGGTACACTCCTACTCCCCTCTTTCAAGGGTGGGGGAAGGGTACAGACTGAGGGCGGATTCAAGAGCTAAGGCAAGGTACGTCGCCCACGGTATCTTCACCACCATAAGTAATCTGGGGAAGAGGGCGAACTAGGGCTCCCTGTTATGAATGGGTCACCGAGGAGGATAGCAGGCCCAGGCTAAGCCGCAGAAAACCAAAGAGGTTGGTAACTAAGCGGATGCAGACCCCTGATCCTGTCCACACAACTAGCAGTAGCCGTGGAGCGTACCTATGATGATCCTAGATGCCTCGGCACAGCCGGAGAGCTAACTAAGCCTAAAACAAGAAAGGGGAAATCTAAACTGCTCCGGAGCAGACCCCAAAGGAATAGATAGCCCCCAAACATATATTGTCGGTGAGACAAGATGAAAACACAAACACAGGCAGAAAAATAGACTGAGCAAACGATGGGGCCCACACTGACTAGACAGGACAGGAAAGGAAAGACACTGTCTGCAATCACGCAAAAAACCCTGCAAATAGTCCAACACGTCTGATGCACAAAAACACTGAAGTCGCACGACTTCGCCCCCACTATATCAGCACTCTGGTATATTTTGAAAGCAAAGCAAAAAGAGACCAATATAAAAGGGGACAAAACTAACTGGCACATGCTGTAACATATGGGCGGTGATTCAGCACAGCCCCAGCCGGAGCTAGCTGACCCACACAAAGCAGAGATAAACAAAACCAGATCAAATGCAAACAGAATAGCAAATGAACCACTTAGCTGAACATGCAGGGAAAGAGCAGGAGACATCAGACCTCAGGAGGCACAAGAAGAAAATCACCAGCAGGGATAGAGGGAGTCAGCTGTCTTAAATCCTAATCAGAAACCCCAGATCTCCAATCATCTTCCTCATTATCAGGTGTCAAGCCACTGTCAATCAAATCAGCTCCACTACCTCCAGTAACCACCAGAGGGAGCCCAGAAAGAGAACTCTCAATCTGACCAGCTCCACTATCTTCAGTAATCACCAGAGGGAAGCCAGAGAGAGAATTCACAACAGCTCCCCTAGCATGAGGGACAGGGAAGGAGCCACTGGTCCCGGGACACCCGACAACAGAGTTGTGACTTTAGCTCTGGCCAAACCCATTTTTGATCCTTTATGGATTCTATCACTGCTATGACAGGGCAACTGCAGTAGCTCAGCCTGGAGGTGACAGATCTATGCACTTTCGTTTTACAGCACCCTAACACATTAGGCTTGGGGACCGTGACTCTCAGGCAACCCTTAGTAGAGCCCAAGATCGCTTTGCCTGACAGGTTCTCTGGGGGTGCGTGACAAGTTTGTTGTTTTCAGGGAGGCTTATAAGCTATACTTCAGGTTAAGTCCTTGTTCCTCATGAACCGAGGAGCAACAGATGGGGATATTGATCTCTCTCCTTTAGGGTGACCCCCAAGCATGGGCATTCACTCTTCCATCTGACTTCCAGTCGCTCCAGACGATGGAAGAATTTTTTCTGGCAATTGGTCATAAATACGACATCTCTCTGGTTGAGTCCACACTATGTCAGATTCAGCAAGAAGACCGGCCAGCCAAGGAGTATTGCTCTGAGGTTCAGAGGTGGTCCACTGACACTAAGTAGGACAACGCCGCGCTCCGTAGCCAGTTCTGTGATGGGTTATCAATAAGGGTGAAGGATGCCTTAGCCCTGTATGAGACTCCAGTTTCTCTTGAGGCAGCCATGCCTCTTGCTATATGGGTGGATCGCCATCTTTACCAGAGACTTAAAGAGACACATAATGTGCGGGAGGTCCGGGCCAAAGGTAACGTGGTTTGAGTCATCTGAGGAACCTGTGCAATTAGGTGGGGCAACTTGTTCTGGAAAGCAGTCTGTTGTTCGGCGCAAAGGGACATTATGTTTTTACTGTGATAGAATGTGCCATTTTGTGGGCACGTGTACTTTCCTATCTCACTGTAAACATCTGCCGGAAAACTAAGGAGCCTAGGTTCCGGGGAGGCTAGCAACCTGGGTGTACAAATCTGCTCTGTGGATAGGACACAATTTTTTCTGCCTACTGAAATTTATCTGGGCAAAAATAAGGTGGTTGTTTCTGCCATTCTGGACAGTGGGGCGGGGTTTAACTTGATCGATCGCTAGGTTCGCCCAGGTCCTCAAACCACATACACTGTCCAGACCTATACCCATAATCTCCATCAACTCTGCACCTATGAGACATTGGTATTTTACTCAAGTCGTCAGAGGGTTACATCTTCAGGTAGGGGTGATGCACTTAGAAGGTATTGACTGCTATTTGCTAGAGAGGGTCTGCCCTTTCCTGTGGTTCTTTGACTTCCTTGGCTCTCTCTGCATTACCTTGTGGCAAATTGGCAGACTCGGGAGGTGGTAAAGTGGAGTGAGTATTGTCAAGGACACTGCTTGGGCTCCCGACTTGGAAGGGTGGATACCCAGTCCATGCCTAAATACCTATGATCAGAAAAGTTTTCCGGACTTACATAATAGCATTTGCCGAGAAAAATGAAGAGATCCAGAGAAATAATTTTAAAATGACAAATTTATTAATTACACATAAAAAAACGGAAAAAAAAATGCCCAGTAGGAGGCGCACAATTGCCCTAACAGCAATAAGACATGTGTAGGTAATATAAAATCAGATGTGGAAAACAATTAAAGAACCATAGTTAACCCCATAAATCCTCACAAAATTGAAAAGTGGGATGAGCCCATGTGTTTAAATAATGAGGTACAGTGGCAACATGACAACTAAGTCTAAGTCCCTAAACCAATAAAAGTAAACAACCCAGTGAGCCGAAGGGAATGGTATAAAAATGAATAAGCCATAAATGACATTACCTGAGCACTGTGGATAAGCCCATATGATTAAATAATGAGGTACAACGGCAACATGACAACTAAGTCTAAGTCCTTATACCAATGCTAATAAACAACCAGCTACCCAGTGAGTCAAAGGAAAAGGTAGAAAAATGAATCACATTACCTAAACACTGTGGGCACAAGTAACGGTGGGCGCTGCAGCCTCCTCCACCCCAACGCGCGTTTCGCAACAAGCTTCTTCCGGGGGCGTGTCCCAATGACGGGCGGGTGGTGTTTAAATTGTGCCGATGTACAATCACAGAGCGCAATGTAAAGGATGTTTGACCCGGTCAAGCCCCCCGGAAGAAGCTTGTTACGAAACGCGCGTTGGGGTGGAGGAGGCTGCAGCGCCCACCGTTACTTGTGCCCACAGTGTTTAGGTAATGTGATTCATTTTTCTACCTTTTCCTTTGACTCACTGGGTAGCTGGTTGTTTATTAGCATTGGTATAAGGACTTAGACTTAGTTGTTATGTTGCCGTTGTACCCCATTATTTAATCATATGGGCTTATCCACAGTGTTCAGGTAATGTCATTTATGGCTTATTAATTTTTATACCATTCCCTTCGGCTCACTGGGTAGCTGGTTGTTTACTTTTATTTGTTTATGGACCTAGACTTAGTTGTCATGTTGCCACTGTACCTCATTATTTAAACACATGGGCTCATCCCACTTTTCAATTTTGTGAGGATTTATGGGGTTAACTATGGTTCTTTAATTGTTTTCCACATCTGATTTTATATTACCTACACATGTCTTATTGCTGTTAGGGCAATTGTGCGCCTCCTACTGGGCATTTTTTTTGTTTTTTATGTGTAATTAATAAATTTGTCATTTTATAATTATTTCTCTGGATCTCTTCATTTTTCTTGGCAAATGCTATTATGTAAGTCCAGAAAACTTTAATGATCATATGTATCTTGGAAGTGCCAGATCCTAAATATTTATTGGACAATTCTAGTGTATTATTCATGCCTAAATACCTGTCTGACTTTGGTGATGTACTTTCGGAGCTGGGGAGCCAAGAACTTCCTCCCCATCATCCTTATGACTGCGCCGTTGATCTTGTCCCTGAGGACAAGCTGCCAAAGAGCATACTATATAATATTTCTGGTCCAGAGAGGCAGGCCATGAAGGACTATATTGCAGAAAATTTGGCAAAGGGTCATGCCCCTGCCTAGATTTCCACAAACTCAATCAGATCACCGTCCGGGATCCGTATCTGCTCCCTCTCATCCCGGACCTCTTTAGTCAGATTGTAGGAGCAAAATGGTTTTCTAAACTGTAGCTCAGGGGTCATATAATCTCATTCATATTAAAAAGAGGGATGAGTGGAAAACAGCGGTACATTCCTTTTTTTATATGTGTGAGTATATTTGTATGTTTGGCATTTTTTGTTACCCCTGTTCATATTACCTTGTTAGTCTGGTTGGTGTATTACACTACTACTCCCCTCCTCTCTGGGTAGGGTAAGGATACAGACTGAGGGTGGATTCAGAAGCTAAGGCAAGGTACGTGGCCCCGGCATCTTCACTATCAGAAGTAATCTGGGAAACAGGGTGAGCTAGGGTACTCCTAGCATGAGGGACAGAGAAGGAGCCCCTGGTCCCGGGACACTCAACAACAGAGTTGTGACATTAGCTCTGATTGAGTCGTGACAAGTACTGTACACATTAAAACAAGCAATTTTGGAATATATCCTATCAGGGAAATCTTATTTCTTTTTCTGTAAAATCAGTATTCAGTGAAGACAGATTTTCCCATGATAGTTTGAGCTTTTTTTTGCTAATGCTCTGAAGAAGGGCTAGAGAAAGGAGGATGGAAGAGCTAGAGGTAGACACGGACATACTGCTGCAAACAAAAACACAGTTCTCCATTGAACTTTATGAACAACTGCCATATCCTATCTTTAGTAATGGGAAAATCTGTCTTTAATAAAGACTGATTTCCGTGAATTGAGAATAAAATATCAGTTGAGGAAGAGAAAGGACTATTACTTTATGAAATAATAATTAAAAAAATTATCAGTTACTTTTTAAATACATTACCACCCACAAATGGCAGCATTAGTCACTGTTTATTCAAAAGCATAGAAATCTTTCTTTAGAATGGGTCCATGACACTGAGGTTGAAAAGTAACTTCTTGGATATAATAAAATTATGGATTTTGTAATTGCCAAATCCAGCAAAATGTATGGCAGTGACAAGCTTTCAGATTAGCAGATGTCCTGTTAGGCCAGGAGTTTTTTAACTTTTTTTTTTTTCTCCAAAATCAAGCAAAAAAATGCCCATAAACATGAGACAAGTCTAGGACAGGAATAGTCTACTGTATTTAGAGGTTCACCTAAGGCCATGTTCACATGCAGATTTTTTTTTTTTTGCAAATTTAAAAGCTGATTTTTACAGTACCAGCGAAGCTATGAAGAGTTCAGGAGTCTCAAGAACACACTTGTTTTTTTTCCTAACTGAATTTGAGAATTGCAGCATTTTTTAAATTTGCAGCATGTAACTTCTTTCAGAGTTTTGCAGCATTATTTCAGTGTAAAAACACTGCAAAAAATGCAACAAACGTCTGTGCATCATTTTTTTGCAAATAAAACTAACTTCATTAAATATTTCCTGTAGACAAAGCACACATATATTCCACACCAAAAAAAAGCATAAAAATTTCAGCAGAACACGTGTTTTGGATGCAGCATTTTTGCTGCCAAGAGAACTGCAAAAAAAAAGAAATGCAGCAAAAATGCTGCATGTGAAAATAGCATAACTCTCCAGCAATGTAGAATACCTGAGGTAAGAAACATCTGGAGTGCAGGAATGCAACATGCCCAATATAGGTGACTGGTAGCAGCTTATTTCCCTCTCCCAATTGAAGATACCATGTATGCTCACCTTGGCCAGTGGAGCAGCTGGCTTACATGACTGTCAAATGGTCGTGTCATGTAGTGTCTAGGGACTGTGGGCACCTACCCAATCCCCCGAACTGGGAGTGCCCTAGTCTCTCCGGATTACTCCTGAAGGTGGAGACGATGGAGTCACGTGCCTTGCTATGCTCCTATATTAACTCTTATCTGTTCCCTCCCCCACCCAGGGAGGCGTGAGACCGAAGTGTGTAGGATAACACTAACCAGACAAACAAGGGAAGATGGACAGGGATAAATTAAAACTACAATCATACAAAATACTCACAGTGTAACACAGGGGAGGAATAGGAATGTGAAACCAAATAGGAGAGGATGAGGATGAACACACAAACAAACTGCACCCAACAATCTCTTAAACAATCTCCAAACACCAGCTCCAATCACGAAGTTCACCTTCAACTCCTAACCAGTCAGTAAGAACTATCACTGGCAATTCCCAAGTGCCAGTGGCAAGCATGTATAGCAAAGGGGAGTGGCCAACAATGATCAGCTGAGACAATCTAAGTTGGAGAGCTCCTGGAGATCAACTGAACTGATTAACCCTTGCACTGCCAGAAAAGAAAAAAAAAAACACTGTTTAATAAGATGGTGAAACATTTCTATCAGTGCAAGAGTTTGTTAAACCAGACACCATGATCTTCTGTTCCCTCTCTATCGCAGCACTCCCGTGACAGGCTCTTGCAAGTGAGTATGAGCCCTTAGGCTGAAACGTGTAATATCATAGGACCCCAAAGACATTATGGGTCCTTGCAAATTTGTGCAGAGCCAAAATATGACTATGCATGTCCATCCAGTGACATTCTAGTAATTGCCCCATGTTCTGTGTATACAGAATTGCTGACTGCATTCCTGTATAAATATGTTTTTGCTGAAAATTAGTTTTATTTCGATTTGATTAAATTAGATAATATTAATCATGGAATGAAATACGGTAGTAACATTTATAAAGGTGGAAAACAAAAAGACAAAGGGCAGTTAAGGTCAAACAGTTTTTAATTATAAATTTGTTATGCTAAATCAGAGGAAGAAAAAACAAAAGCCCCAGTGAGTCATTTACTAATTTATGGGAGGAAAATACCTTCCTGACTTCCTACCTGGATATCCGACTGTAATAATTACTCCATTGTAATTTGAAGTTTGCATTAATTCATACAATACTGTTTTCAGTTCCACTATTTTAATTGATGCATACATTTCTTAATTAAAAGGGAAGCATAAAATCACCGGTCATAACAAAAAAAGCTTGAGACTGCAGCATGCCATTAAACTGTGACTTTATATGCCTCACATATCGCATCCGCGGTTCTCAGCTCCTTTATCAACAGTCAGTATCAAATTCAATAGAAGCTGAAACATTGGAGCTGAGGGGCACATAAAGTCGTCACCAAATAGAAAGCCGAGGTCTCAAGTTTCTTTAGATATGACATAAGAGGATTGGAGACCAATCTCTACTGCTAGAATTGTTAAACCTCAAGATCCATCTTCCTGTTTACAACATACATGATGCTGCTCAAAAAGAAATATATTTTTGGCACTGTCATAGTGCCTTGTCTGATTTTGGTGGTGCAAATTAATGCTGCAGAAAAGTAAGACTTTTATGACTAAGGACACATTTGTAGGTTGTGTGCTGTTTTTCAAAACATTTTTTTTTTTCCGTAGACTTCATTTGCAGTTTTTAGTTACAAAATGCAGAGTGTGAACATGGCATGTGGCCAGCTCAGCAGGCCATGTTAATGTTTCTATTGTGGCTACAACACTATGTCTCTACTGAAGAGTAGGAGCCAGAAGACTGCAGCATCTAAGGTTTCATACTCCTGCACTGAATAGAAGCACTTCACCTTCTAATTAAACAGTGTAAATTTCTTTGGGAAATGCAGGGATTAATCTGTTCAGTTGAGAGCTCTTGGAGCTCCTGGAGCTAAGGCTCTCAGCTGTGCACTGTTAGCCACTCCCATCTCCTATATAATTTGGGTTCTGGCTAGTACTCATTGTCAGAGTAGCTTATGCTGCATGGCTGGAGGTTGTTGTTGGTTATTATAGGAGAAGACGTTTGGTGGGTTTATCTGTGACTGTTTCTAGGTTTGAGTGTGTGATAATTATCTTTCTTGTTCTACATTGGTTTAACCCCATCCTCCACTCCTTGGTTCATTCCTCTGTTGTTTGTGTAAGTATATTTGTATGTTTGGTATTTTCCGCTACCCCTGTTCGTATTACCTTGTTAGTTTGGTTGGTGTACTGCGGTACACTACGACTCCCCTCTTGCCTAAGTGGGGGAAGGGTACAGACTGAGGGTGGATTCATGAGCTAAGGCAAGTTACGTGGCCCCGGAATCTTCACCATCAGAAATAATCCGGAGAACAGGGTGAGCTAGGGCGCCCCTAGCATTAGGGACAGGGAATGAGCCCCTGGTCCTGGGACACCCGGCAACAGAGTTGTGACAACTACATAGTTCTTGTTACACCGCTCCGCCATACTCACCCGACCTCCGCTCCCACGCCGCAGTCGCCCTCCGCTCCCACGCCGCAGCCTCTCTCCACCCGACGGCCGCGGCGGTCACCTGAGACAGGTCCGTGACCGATGCCTTCCCTGCATGCTATGCGCATGCGCCATAGGCCGCGGCCGCGCCTCCTTCCTGCTTCTTATGCTCCGGCTGTGCCCTAACCCGGAAGCACCTGTGGACCAATGGCTGACCAGGCGGGGCCATATCAGGCCGCTTCCCCCTGAGGGAGGCGCCTGATCGTTGTGTTTCCTGACACTCTGGCCTCGCTCCTTCGTGCACACACTGCTGCTGCAGTTCCTGTCTCGGCTGCTCCTCACAGCAGCTTCTCAGTCCCGCTACCTGTGTTCCTGCCAACCTACTCCAGTCCTGCCTTGTGTTCCTGCCGACCTACTCCAGTCCTGCCTTGTGTTCCTGCCGACCTTCTCCAGTCCTGCCTTGTGTTCCTGCCGACCTACTCCAGTCCTGCCTTGTGTTCCTGCCGACCTACTCCACTCCTGCCTTCAGTGTTCCTGTCGTCCTACTCCAGTCCTGCCTTGTGTTCCTGCCGACCTACTCCAGTCCTGCCTTCAGTGTTCCTGTCGTCCTACTCCAGCCCTGCCTTGTGTTCCTGCCGTCCTACTCCAGTCCTGTCTTCAGTGCTCCTGCCGTCCAACTCCAGTCTCAGTCTTACTCCGGTCCATCCTGAGCCGCCCCTCTCGGTACCGGCTACCGTGGTACTCGAACCCCTGGGCCTGCTCCTAACGGTCCCTGTATAGGGGTCGGTTCCACCTGGCAGCTCGCCCGGGGCCCCTCGGTGCCACGGTCCAGAGGGTCCACTCTCGGAGTTCCCGCTCCTGACCACCCGCGCTAACAGTACGATCAGGCCATGGACTCCGCCGGTACTACGGCTGCTACCCAGAAAGAGTTGCTATTCCTACGGGAGAATCAGGGGCGCATTATGTCAATCATGAAGTCGATGGACACCCGTTTGTCGGCCTTACAGGTGGCCGATCCTGGAAATGCCACTCAGCTGGCCAGTCTCCAACAGGAGCTGGGTCAGCAGCAAGATACTCAAACCCACATTTTGTCCTACATGGCCTCCTTTGATAGTCGCTTGTCGGCCCTCCAGGCTGCCGCTGCAGTGCCGACACCTCCCCCTGCGTCTACTGCTCCTCCGACGCCCCGCCTCGCCAAGCCGCCTCGTTTCACTGGGGATCCCAAGCTCTGTAGGGGGTTCTTAAATCAGTGTAGTCTCCACTTTGAATGGCTGCCGCAGCAATACCCCTCGGACCGGGCCAAAGTGGCCTTCATCATGTCCCATCTGGAGGGAGAGGCCCTTTCTTGGGTAAACCCGCTCTGGGAACGTGACGACCCGGTCGTTTCGAGTCTCCCGGTTTTCCTGGATACGTTTCGTAAGGTTTTCGATGAGCCGGGCCGGTTAGCCTCTCTCACTGAGTCACTCTTTAACTTACACCAGGGCTCTCTCACGGTCGGACAGTACGCTATTCGCTTTCGCACTATTTCCTCCGAGCTCGGCTGGAATAACGCAGCTTTGGTGGGGGCATTCTGGCGCGGTCTTTCTAGTAAAATAAAGGATGAACTCGCAGGTCGAGATACCCCGTCCACCTTAGAGGACCTTATCTCGCTGGCTACCCGCATTGACCTGCGCTTCCTGGAGCGCGCTCGGGAGTCAGTGAGAGACAGGCGCTCCTCCAGGTCAGTTTCTCCTTTCACTCAGTCGGCCAGCTCACGTTCAGTCGGATCTTCTTCCCTCTCTTCGGGTGAGCCCATGCAGATGGATCATCTCAGGTTGGCCAAGTTACGTCAGAGAGAGAGACGGGCACAAGGTCTGTGCCTCTATTGCGGTCATTCGTCACACTATATCCGCACCGGTCCTAAGAGACAGGGAAACGACTCCACCTAGGTCAGGTAAGAGAGGCCTTCCTAGGTGATGATGATGATTCCTCTCAACCCCTTACGATTTCTGTGCTTTTGGTTTCAGGAGGGAGGCGTGGTTCCGAGGTGGCCTACGTGGATTCGGGCTCAGCGGGTAACTTCATTCGGCCGGAGGAGGTAGACAAATACCGAATTCCTGTAGTCACTCTACCTAACCCAATTCAGATTGCCACCGTGGATGGCAAACCGCTACAGGTGTCCGTCACCTTAGTCACTGAAGAGGTGGAATTGCAAATCGGAGCCTTACATCGAGAGAAGATAGCCTTTTACGTTTTACCTAAGCTCTCTCACGCCATTCTACTCGGTCTTCCATGGTTAAGGACTCATCAGCCTGTTCTCGACTGGTCTTCTGGGGAGATACTCCGCTGGGGGCACCCGTGCCAAGCTCGCTGTCTGATTCCTGTCCGCCTGGCGGCCGCTCCACGGTCACCTCCAGACCTCCCGGGTCTTCCTCCAGCTTACAGCTCCTACGCCGATGTTTTTGATAAGAAGGAAGCGGAGGTCCTCCCTCCACACCGGCCGTTTGACTGCCCAATTGAACTTGTTTCTGGTTCAACCCCCCCAAGGGGCAGAATCTACCCTCTGTCTCCCGTGGAGACCACCGCCATGTCTGAGTACGTCCGAGAGAACCTCGCCAAAGGCTTTATACGGAAATCCTCTTCGCCCGCAGGAGCCGGGTTCTTCTTCGTCAAAAAGAAGGACGGGACTCTTCGGCCATGCATCGACTATAGGGGCTTGAATGAGATTACCATCAAGAACAGGTACCCTCTTCCACTCATTCCAGAACTGTTTGACCGTCTCAGAGGGGCTCGGGTCTTTACCAAGCTGGACCTCAGAGGAGCCTACAATCTGGTCCGTATCCGTGCAGGTGACGAGTGGAAGACCGCTTTCAACACTCGAGATGGCCATTACGAGTACCTGGTTATGCCCTTCGGTCTTTGCAATGCTCCTGCAGTCTTTCAAGAGTTCGTCAACGAGATCTTCCGGGATCTCTTGTACTCCTGTGTGGTCGTGTACTTAGACGACATCCTCGTCTTCTCGCCGGACCTCTCGTCCCACAGAAAGAGTGTCCGCCTGGTGCTTCAGCGGCTTCGGGAGAACCGTCTGTATGCAAAGATCGAGAAATGTCTCTTCGAACAGACCTCTCTGCCATTTCTGGGATACATTATCTCCGACGCTGGTCTAAGGATGGACCCCGAGAAGTTGTCTGCCATCCTCAAATGGCCTCGCCCCGTCGGATTAAAGGCGATACAACGATTCCTCGGGTTCGCCAACTATTACCGGCAATTTGTCTCCCACTTCTCCGCGATCACAAGACCCATTTCTGTGCTCACCCGTAAAGGGTCTACTTCCAAGGATTGGTCTCCTGAGGCAGAGCAGGCCTTTCTGACCCTAAAACGGGCTTTCTCCACGGCTCCGGTCCTGCATCGCCCTGAGAGCGATCGACCTTTTGTACTCGAGGTGGACGCTTCCTCAACTGGTGCCGGGGCGGTGTTGTCCCAGAGAACCGTCTCCGGTCGCCTGCACCCTTGTGGCTTCTTCTCGAAGGCCTTTTCTCCATCCGAGTGTAACTACGCGATCGGTGACCGGGAACTTTTGGCTATCAAGTTGGCCTTGGAGGAATGGCGCCACCTCCTGGAAGGAGCTGTACATCCTTTTGTCATCTTCTCGGACCACAAGAATCTGGCCTATCTCCAGTCTGCCCAGAGACTAAACCCTCGCCAGGCCAGATGGTCTTTATTTTTTGCCCGATTTGATTTCGAGCTCCGATTCCGTCCCGGCAACAAGAATTCCAAAGCCGACGCCCTGTCCAGGGTCTTCCAACCACACGAATCCACGGAGGAACCGTCACATATCATTGATCCCACTAGGATCATCACCGTGGCTCCAGTGAACTGGCTTACTCCTCCGCCTGGCAAGACGCTTGTGCCAGAGAATCTCAAGCAAAAGGTTCTTCTATGGGGGCACTCCTCCAAACTGGCCGGCCATGCCGGAACTAAGAAGACTCTTGACCTTATCAAACGTCACTACTGGTGGCCCTCACTTCGCCAAGATGTACTCGACTTTGTGGCTTCTTGTCCATCCTGTGCAAAAAACAAGGTGCCACGGAGATCTCCGTCCGGCTTGTTGCTTCCGTTGCCTGTCCCTACGGTTCCTTGGGAGAACATCGCCATGGATTTCATCACCGATCTACCCTGCTCTGCGGGCTGCACAGTCATCCTGGTGGTGGTGGATCGTTTTTCCAAGATGGCTCACTTCATCCCTCTGCCGGGCCTTCCCTCAGCGCCAGAGCTGGCCAAAATCTTCATTCATCAAGTCTTCAGGCTTCATGGTCTACCTCGACGCATTGTGTCTGACCGAGTGGTTCAGTTTACCTCCAAGTTCTGGCGTTCGCTTTGTAAGCTCATGAACGTTTCCCTCGACTTCTCCTCGGCCTACCATCCACAGTCCAACGGACAAGTAGAGCGTACCAACCAGACGCTTACGGGATACTTACGCCACTTCTCTAACGCCCACCAGAACGATTGGGTCAACTTACTCCCCTGGGCAGAGTTCGCTTATAACAACCATGCTGGTGAGTCTTCGGCCAAGTCTCCGTTTTTCATTGCTTTTGGCAGACATCCTGGTGTTCCTCTTCCGATAACCCCTGCCTCTGAGGTACCCGCGGCCAATGCCTTGTCCTCGGAATTTTCTAAGATTTGGGCTGAGACCAACACATCACTCAAGAGATCCGCTGATCAGATGAAGAACTATGCTGACAAAAAGAGGTTGGATTCTCCTCCGTATCGTGTTGGCGACAAGGTCTGGCTCTCCTCCAAATTCGTCCGACTAAAACTGCCCTCTTACAAGTTGGGTCCACGCTACATTGGTCCGTTTGAAATTCTGGGACGTATTAACGAAGTTGCCTACAAATTGAGGTTGCCTGCTTCGCTCCGGATCCCGAACACCTTTCACGTCTCTCTCCTGAAGCCTGTGGTGCTGAATCGTTTCCACTCCTCGCTTGATCTTGGTCCTCAGCCGGTGGGGGCCGAAAACATTTTTGAAGTACAGGACATCCTCGCTGTGAAAAGGGTTAGAGGTAGGACTTTCTTTCTCGTTGATTGGAAGGGCTTTGGTCCTGAGGAGAGATCCTGGGAGCCTCGGGAGAATATTAATGCTCCCCGTATCCTCAAGAGGTTTCTTGTTAACCTCCGGGGGGGGCGGCTTAGGGGAGGGGGTACTGTTACACCGCTCCGCCATACTCACCCGACCTCCGCTCCCACGCCGCAGTCGCCCTCCGCTCCCACGCCGCAGCCTCTCTCCACCCGACGGCCGCGGCGGTCACCTGAGACAGGTCCGCGACCGATGCCTTCCCTGCATGCTATGCGCATGCGCCATAGGCCGCGGCCGCGCCTCCTTCCTGCTTCTTATGCTCCGGCTGTGCCCTAACCCGGAATCACCTGTGGACCAATGGCTGACCAGGCGGGGCCATATCAGGCCGCTTCCCCCTGAGGGAGGCGCCTGATCGTTGTGTTTCCTGACACTCTGGCCTCGCTCCTTCGTGCACACACTGCTGCTGCAGTTCCTGTCTCGGCTGCTCCTCACAGCAGCTTCTCAGTCCCGCTACCTGTGTTCCTGCCAACCTACTCCAGTCCTGCCTTGTGTTCCTGCCGACCTACTCCAGTCCTGCCTTGTGTTCCTGCCGACCTTCTCCAGTCCTGCCTTGTGTTCCTGCCGACCTACTCCAGTCCTGCCTTGTGTTCCTGCCGACCTACTCCACTCCTGCCTTCAGTGTTCCTGTCGTCCTACTCCAGTCCTGCCTTGTGTTCCTGCCGACCTACTCCAGTCCTGCCTTCAGTGTTCCTGTCGTCCTACTCCATCCCTGCCTTGTGTTCCTGCCGTCCTACTCCAGTCCTGTCTTCAGTGCTCCTGCCGTCCAACTCCAGTCTCAGTCTTACTCCGGTCCATCCTGAGCCGCCCCTCTCGGTACCGGCTACCGTGGTACTCGAACCCCTGGGCCTGCTCCTAACGGTCCCTGTATAGGGGTCGGTTCCACCTGGCAGCTCGCCTGGGGCCCCTCGGTGCCACGATCCAGAGGGTCCACTCTCGGAGTTCCCGCTCCTGACCACCCGCGCTAACAGTTCTTACTTTGGTACTTTAGAATTACAGGATTGTGGCAAAACCGATATATAAAAAATTTACAAAAAATGACTCGCCCACTCTGGAGGGCACTCATTCATGAGTGACAGCATGTACTTCTATGCAGCTGTTACGCTCAGGTCAGGAGTGCCGACGGCCACTCTGAGGATTACGATGCATTCCTTGGGCATGCGGCATTCTGACTGACTCACTTGACAATGGCAGGGAGGTCGGAGGGCTTATGGGCGGAGGAATGGGCAAATATTCATTTGGCATTAACATATGCTTGACTTGCCGGGGCGCAACAATACACTTTCAGGTGCTTACAGCAACACAACGGGGCAATGAATAAAAATAAAAGTTACATATCCTGAAAAGGATACCCAAGACCTCTATTTGAAGATACTTTTAGTAGGGCAGGCAAAAATGACCAGACATATTCCGTTTAATAGCCGCCGGGGATTGAGTCGTGCTGTAGGTAAGTCGAACGGGTGGGTCAAAGGCGGCTTCTCCTCACCCACTGCCCTGGATTGATCAGTCTCTGCCTACAGTATATGTGCACGCAGGCACAGACTTGTCATTTCAGGTCAGAGGGCAGGGAAAAGCTGTCAGGGATCTGACTGTCCAACTAGTCTACAGTGTGCCTTGCTTCCTGGCTGCTAATAAACTATGTTTTGCTCTGAAACACCGCAACGTTTCAGAGTCAAACGTACCTGGTTGAAATAATACAGCCTGTGGCTTACACATGTTGTCCCCTGGATCAGGCAGCATGTATCAGTTGTCAGGTTCACATAAAAAAATTAATAATAATGCATTTTGGCGATCAGTGGGGGTCTCATTGATCGGACTCCTAATGATCTAATAGTTATTACCTATCCTATGGCTATTTGTCACATATTTTGCTGTAGATTTCACCCTATTCATTGAAATGGGGGGAAATCCACAGTGAATTTTGCATCATAAATTGACATGCTGTGGATTCAAATCCAAAAGGCAGGTGTATTTTCTGGTGGATCATGCAGCGTGTGGATGTTTTTGGGTAAAATCTTGTCCACTGTGCTAATACAGCTGTAGTCGTCCCAGCAGAATATTTGGCAAAAAATCCACCCCGCATGAATATATTATAAAATCTGTATTTACACTGTAGCTATACTGAATAAATGAATTAAAAGTGATGTACAATATTTCTCATTTGTATTAAACAATCACTTCTTAAGAAGACAAGTTAAAAGCAGCAGAGATGACAGCTTAATCACACGGAAATGGGGCAGTTCGTGCCTCCAATTGTTGGTGTCACTACTAATAGATTCATAATGCTATTTGACAAGGTTAATCTCAGCTGAGTGTGGCATTTAACCTACTGCCACTTGTTCTAAGATGCTACCCATCCCCCTTTAAATCAGAGATTAAGAAATGCAGAAAATGATAGAGTGCCGCCGAACTGTTTGTTCTGTTAGCAATATTCCTTATCAGAGGCATACTGAGATATCTCCTGTGGGATTCCATAAGGATGCATTGCTTTTATGGCAGCATAAGTATAGCATATAGAGCCATATGGGGCACCATGGCAAAGAATGGAGTACAAGGGGCTTGTACTCCATACAGGTTTTGGCAACATGGCAGTGAACTAATGTTATTTTATTCACAATTAATATTATAGATAATTAAAAGAGTTTATCGGAGTTATGGTTTGGACTGTATCTGGTAAACACTAAGGGATGTTTTCCCAAAAGATAAGACGTTCAAGGCCTCTTACAGTCATGGCCGAAAGTTTTGGCTCCCTTGAAATTGTTCCAGAAAATTACGTATTTCTCCAAGAAAATTATTGCAATTACACATGTTTTGTTATAGACATGTTTAGTTCCTTTGTGTGTATTGGTATAATACAAAAAAACAAACAAAGAAAAAAAAAAGACAAACTGGGTGTAATTTCACACAAAACCCCAAAAATGAGCAGGATAAAATGTTGACACCTTTACAAAGTTGTGGGTAAACAGTTTTGTTTCAAGAATGTGATGGTCGTTTAAACTCATATGTGGAAAGTAACAGGTGTGGGCAAGATGAAAATTATGCCTGAAACCAGATAAAAAGGAGAGAAGTTGACTCAATCTTTGCATTGTATGTCTGTGTGTGACACACTAAGCATGGAGAACAGATAGAGGAGAAGAGAACTGTCTGAGGACTTGAGAACCAGAATTGTTGAAAAATATTAACAATCTCAAGGTTATTAATCCATCTCCAGAGATGTTGATGTTCCCTTATCCAATCTATGCAACATAATCAAGAAGCTTATAGCCCATGGCACAGTAGCTAACCCCCTGGACATAGATGGCATAGAAAAATTGATGAAAGGTTGCAACGCAGTATAGTGCGGATGGTGGATAAACAGCCCAAATCAAGTTCCAAAGAAATTCAAGCTGTCCTGCAGGCTCAGGTTGCATCAGTGTCAGCTCGAACAATCCGTCCACATTTTAATGAAATTAAACGCTATGACAGGAGACCCAAGAGGACCCCACTGCTGACACAGAGAAACAAAAAAAGCTAGTCTGCAGTTTGCCAAAATGTATGTGACTAAGCCAAAATCCTTCTGGGAATGCATCTTGTGGACAGATAACACCAAGATAGAGCTTTTTGGTAAAGCAGATCATTCTACTGTTTACCGAAAATAGAATGAGGGCTACATATAAAAAATACAGTACCTACAGTCAAATATGGTGGAGGTTCAAATATATTTTGAGGTTGTCTTGCTGCCTCTGGCACTGGGTGCCTTGACTGTGTGCAAGGCATCATGAAATCTGAAGATTACCAAAGGATTTTGGGTCGCAATATAGTGCCCAGTGTCATAAAGCTGGGTTTGCGTCCTACATCATGGGTCTTCCAGTAGGACAATGACCCCAAACATACTTGAAGAATCACCTAGAAATGGATGGAAACAAAGAGCTGGAGAATTCTGAAGTGGCCAGGAATGAGTCAGTCTCTAAATCCCATTGAACACCGGTAGAGAGATCTTAAAATTGCTGTTGGAAGAAGGCACGTTTCAAATATGAGAGACTTGGAGCAGTTTACAAAAGAAAAGTGCTCCAAAATCTCATTTTAGTGGTGTTTATATTTATAGGAAATGATTTATTGCAGTTATTTATTCCAAAGGTGTTCAACCAAATATTAAGTTAAGGGTGCCAACTATTTTGTCAGCCCCATTTTGGGAGTTTTGTGTGAAATTATGTCTAATTTGCTCTTTTTTTCTCTGTACTTCATTTTCTGGAACAGTTTCAAGGTTGCCAAAACATATGGCCATGACATTATGTAGTTAGCAGCTTCTACTAAATTACAAGTTAGGGACTGTGAGCTAATGGTCTTCATGGACAAAAGTAGCCAATAACGAAATTGCAAAACTGCAGCAATTTGTGGTAAAGCATGTTCCGCTTTGCCACATGTTTTTTAGACACAAGGGAACTACAGCAACCTAGAAACTTAAAGAAGTACTCCTCCTGTTGGTGGATTGAACGAGACATGATGTCCCAGATGTGCTCCATTGGATTCAGGTCTGGGAAATGCGCAGGCCAGTCCATAGCATCAATGTCTTCGTCATGCAGAAACTGCTGACACACTTCAGCCACATGAGGCCTAGCATTGTCATGCATCAGAAGGAACCCAGGCCCACTGCACCTGCATATGATCTCACAATGGATCTGATTTCATCCCTGTACCTAATGGCAGTCAGGGTACCTCTGGCTACCACATGTAGGGCTGTGCTACCCTCCAAAGAAATGCCTCCCGACACCATTGCTGAGCCACTACCAAAACCGGTCCTGCTGCAGGCAGCAGAACATTCTCCACGTCGTCTCCAGACTCTTTCACGTCTGTCACATGTGCTCAGTGTAAACCTGCACCAATGTCGAATCTGCCAATCTTGGTGTTCTCTGGCAAATGCCAATCGCCCTGCATGGTTTTGGGCTGTAAGCCCAACACCCACTTGTGGACGTCGGGCCCTCATACGACCCTCATGGAGTCTGTTTCTGAGTGTTTGACAAGACACATGGATGTTAGTGGTCTGCTGGAGGTCATTTGGAAGTTCCCTTGCACTGCTCCTCTTGTTCCTCACAAAGGAGGAGGTAACGGTCCTGCTGCTGGGTTGTTGTCCTCCTACGGCCCCCTCCACATCTCCTGGTGTATTGCCTTGTCTCATGGTATCTGCTCCATGCTCTGGACACTGTGCTGACAGACACAGCTACCCTTCTTGCCACAACTCGCATTGATGTGCCATCCTGGATGAGCTGCACTAGCTGAGCAACTTTTGAGGATTGTAGACACCGCCTCATGCTAATGTACAGTACCTCTGGGGTGAAAGCAATGACAAAATGCAAAAGTGACCAAAGCAACAGTCAAAAAGGATAAGAACAGAGAAATGTTCTGTGGTCACCCACGTCAGAACCACTCCTTCATAGGGGTTGTCTTGCTAATTGCCTATCATTTCTACCTGTTGTCTGTGCCATTTGTACAACAGCATGATAAATTGATTCACAATTGGTGTTACTTCATAACTGGACAGTTTGATTTCACAGAAGTGTAATCGACTTGGCGTTGAAATTGTGTTGTTTAAGTGTTCCCTTTTTTTTTTTTTGAGCAAAGTATATTTCTTAACAATGCACTTTTTCATGTCTTAATGATTTTTGAAAATGTCTAAAACAATTTTATAACTGGGATTGTGATATGCTAATTAGTGGGTGACGAAATGGGAGGGGTGTTGCTTTCCACAGACTAATAATCCCAGTAATGATGTTGTCACGCCCCAGTGAGCAAGAATAACATGATTTGCAAGAGTAGTGTCACCACCAGCTTCATGAAAATCTCTGCAAAGTGCATGTCACATGCCCAATTATAACATCGATTGTAGGCATATTCAAAAATCAATAAGCTACCAAAAAGGGCTTGTTAGGAAGTATATAAAGGGATTAATAGCTTTTTTTGTATTTGCCTATCCGTTCCAGAGCAATAAAGGTATTTGACATCTAATGAGCTAACATTTCTGAGGTCCAAGTTGTTGTTAGACAGTTTTCGGCGTGTACTTTTTCTCCCTGTATGATGCTGACCAGTCATAAACAGGTAGCAAGACATTGAGAAAAGAAAAACATGGTGAAATGAAGAAAAAAAAAAAAAAGTTTAATTTTTCTCTGCGGCCACTATTATACCTGTGTGTCCAGTTCAACATTAAACATTTGGTGATGGGTCCTATTTCAATTTATTAGGTCATATGACTGTTATAATAGGTGGGTGACTCTTCTATGAGAAAGAACAGAAAAGAGCACTGAAGTACCAAGGCTGCACATGTATTAAAGTAGTTTTCTGGGACTTACCGTACTTATTGATGACCTATCCATACGATAGATAAGGGGATGCACGGCACTACTGCTGGATTTAAATAGACTAGGTTATAAATATCAGATTGTGACTGTCCACCACTTGGCACCCTCACAATTAGCTGGTATATGCTGGCGGTTGCAGGATATAGGCAATATTTGGGGTATGTGCACACGTTGCGGATTCCAGAATCCGCAGGTAAAATTACCTGCGTTTTACCTGCGGATTCAATGTGGATTAACTGCAGATTTTCTATAGTTTTTGTGCGGATTTCCCCTGCGTTTTTACACCTGTGGATTCCTAGAATTGAATAGGTGTAAAAACACTGCGAAATCCGCACAAAGAATTGATATGCTGCGGAAAATAAACCGCTGCGTTTCTGCACGGAATTTTCCGCAGTATGTGCACAGCGGATTTGGATTTCCATAGGTTTAAATGGTACTGTGCACCGGATGAGATTCTGCAGGGCCAAATCCACTGCGGGACCACAGACAAATCTGCAACGTGTGCGGATTCTGCTGTGGATCCACAGCGTTTCAGGAGCTGCAGGTCCGCAGCAGATTTAGCTGCGTTGTACAGTACCATTGTTTTCAATGGTAAACTGAAAAACGCTGTGCACATGCTGCGGATTTTTCCGTGCGGATTTGCTGCGGGTTCAAATCTGCGGCATCTCAATTCTTTGTGCGGAATCCGCAGCGGTTTCACACCTTCTCCATTGTAGAGGTGTGAAACCGCAGGGCTAAACCGCAGGCTAATCCGCAGGTAAACCGCAGGTCTTTTGACCTGAGAATTTACCTGCGGATTTTTCCAAATCCGCGCGGAAAAATCCGCAGGACCAAAATCTACATGTGCACATAGCCTTAAGGGCCTGTCACACTAAGCGATATCGCTAGCAATATCGCTATAACGTCACTGGTTTTGTGAAGTTATAGCGATATTGCTAGCGATATCGCTATATCTGATACTTACCTCCGACCGGCTCCCCCGCTGGTTATCGCTGATCGCGTGAGAACGTCCTGGACGTTTCTCGTCGTCAGCTTCCTGCTGGGCTTCCTGTGGCGCTGATGAGCGACGCGTGGACGTGGGCGGGAGGACGTCAGGATCGCATCGTCTGACAGGTAAGTAGCGACCCCTGATCGCTGCTATGTCACTGGTGAGATCTGCCTGTGTGGCAGCTCACTAGCGACCACTTAGCGATGCACCAGCGATCCTGACCGCGTCATATCGCTGGTCGGGATCGCTGATGCATCGCTAAGTGTGACAGTACCTTTAGTGTGAAACCCATGCTTTGATTTGTGGTTGCTGTCAGGTACTGCACCTTGTCTCTTATTCACTTGAATGGCTTCTATTTGTTTTAATGGCTAGCAGGTAATGTTCCATTTACTACATTTCACAAATGAATCCCTGAAGGCAGCTTCCCCTGGCTATTACTGCTGATTATCAGAGGTTATAAGAGCTTAATCCACATAGCCTAAGCTTAAAAAATGGGATGCGTTTGTGGGTCAGCTCTCTTTAACCCCTTAAGGACTGAGCCACTTTGTAAGTTAATGACCATGCCTCATTTTTTAAATCTGACAAGTGTCACTTTATGGGGTAATAACTCTCTGGAAAACTGCATTGGATCCCAGTGATTCTGAGACTGTTTTTCATTACATATTATAATTCATAATAGAGATAAAATTTGTTCTTAATTACTTTATTTATTTATGAAAAGATCATAAATTTGGCGAAAATGTCAAATTTCACAATTTTCAAACTTTTTGTTCTTATGCCCTTAAACCAGAACTACGTCACACAAAGTAGTTAATAAATAACATTTACGGCATGTCTACTTTAGATCAGCACAATTTTTGAAACATTTATTTTGTTAGGTAATTAGAAAGGTTAAAAGTTGATTATCAGTTTCTAATTTTTCCAGCAAAATTTATCAAACAATTTTTTTAGGGACCACATCACATTTGAAGTGACTTTGAGGGACCCATATGACAGAAAATACCCAAAAGTGACAACATTCTAAAAACTGCACCCCTCAAAGTACTCAAAACCAAATTCAAGAAGTTTATTAACTCTTCAGTTGTTTCACAGGAACTGAAGCAATTTGGAATGAAAAATTTACTTTTTACTTTTTTTTTCACTAAAATTTTATTTTAGCAGCAAACTTTTGTATTTTCACAAGGTTAACAGGATCCCAAAATTTTCTGTACAAATTATCAGGAGTATGCTGATATCCCATATTTGGGGGGGAAACTACTGTTTGTGCTCATGGCATGGCTTGGAAGGAAAGGAGCACCGTTTGACTTTTTGAACGCAAAAATGCCTGAAATCGAGAGCGGACGCCATGTCGCGTTTAGAGAGCCCCTCATGTACCTAAACAGTGGAAACCCCCCACAAGTAACCTCAGTTTAGAAACTAGACCCCTCAAGGAATGTATGTGTGGTGAGCACCTTGAACCCCCAGGTGCTTCACAGTTTATAACCATGAAAATAAAAAAAAAAACACACAAAAATGTTCCTATAGCCCCAAATGTTTTCTTTTCACAATTGTAACAGGAGAAAATACCCCATACAATTAATTGTGCAGTTTATCCTGAATACATTAATACCCCATATGTAGTTGAAAACTACTTTTGAGGCATATTGCAAAGCTCAGAAGGGAAGAAGCGCCATATTGAAGTTCAGATTTTGCTGGAATTGTTTGTAGATGCCATGTCACATTGGCAGAGTCCCTGAGGTGCCAGAACAGCGGAAACCCACCATAAGTGATGTAATTTTACAAACTACAACTCTCAATGAATTTATCTAGGGGTGCAGTGAGCATGTTAGTACCACATGTACCTCACAGAAATTTATATAATTGGGCAGTGAATAAAGAATAATTACATTTTTACAGCTAGAATGTTGTTTTAGCCTGAATTTTTAATTTTTATAAGGACTTAAAGGGAAAAATGGACCTATCACTTTGTTGTGCAATTTCTCTGTCACGACCTGGGACCGGGGGCTCCTTCCCTGTCCCTAACGCTCGGGGGCAGCCTAACTTGCCCTATTCCCTGGTTTACATCTGAAGGTGAAGATGCCGAGGCCACCTACCTTGCCTTATCTCCTGTATCCACCTTCCAGCTGTACCATTACCCCTCCCAGGGAAGAGGGGAACAGTTGTGCACCCCCATTCACCAAGCAAACAAACAAGGCACCATGAACAAGGGCAACTGAAAATACCAGGCATACAAATATTCACTCACATGTAACAGAGGAATGCACCAGGGCATGGAGAATGGGAAAAAAAGTAGGAGAAGGAAAGGGAATTATCACACTTACAAACCCAAGCAACAGTCTGTTAGGGTTGCGGATCACACTAAATATGAAATATAAAAAAGTGCGATCGCAACCCGGGGTCCACCGTGCAGAGATGGTAAACTGCTGCTCGGTAATGGCGGAGTGCAAACTAAACACCGGCGGGTAACCACTGACCCAGTGTCTACAGGAGCGAACTCTGTTATTTCACAGAGTTCGCTGGCACAAATGCCGGAGCCTGTTAACTCCACAGGACTCGGCCAATGGAGCGCCAGTGTAGAGTCTCAGGACTCTGCCCCAGTACACAGGATAGAGTCCCTCTCGACTCACTTGCGGCGGAACTGCAACTGCGTTGCCAGCAAAACAGATACATTTATAAACGCTAGTGTGTGCTGAGTACTTGGAGAACAGTGGCGTGAGCATAGCCACTCGTGGGCGCTGACTCTAACTCTTAATCCCTAACACAAACACAACCAGAGGGAGGGAGTCTTAATGAGTCAGTTACCAGATACATGTGTTGTGAGTTCATTTTCCCCTCCACCACTGAGGCCCGATGAACTCCCTCTTCTGGTAAAGAAAGGTAGTGAGCCTGATTATCAAGCAGCTGAGACTAATGATGATGACTGGCTGAGTGGAGTTACTGACTGGATATAAGGCCGCCGACGCCCTTCTGCCCTGCGGGTGATTTCTCTGAGGGATCCTTGGAGACCAGTCTGAATTCCTGCTCTTCTAAAGCTAAGTTTTCTGCTCAGCTTTTTGCATTTGTGCTTTGACTTTGTTTTTGCTTTGTTTTCTGGATTTCTGCCATTCCCTGCTGGGGTGAGCTGAATTCCTTTAGCTCTGTCTTCAGAAAATACCTGAGTGCTGATATAGTTTTTGAAGCCTAGCTGCTTCAGGGTCTTTTTCCATATCAGCCTGTTGGCTTATGTCTTTGATAGGGCTTTGGCAGATTGCAGACAGCAACCTTCCTTTCCTGTCCTGTTTAGTTAGCTTGGGCCCCAACGTTTGCTCAGCCTATCTTTCTATCTTTGTGAGTGTTTTTTCATCTTGCTTCACCGTCATTATATGTTGGTGGCTGCCTTTTGCTTTGGGGTCTGCTCTGGGGCAGTTTAGATTTCCTTTTCTGTCTTTAGGCTATTTATCTCTCCGGCTGTGATCGAGGGGTCTAGGGCTCCGTAGGAACCCCCCACAGCTACTGCTAGTTGTGTTGGTAGGTTCAGGGGTCTGCAATCTGATAGTTGCCAACTTCTCTGGTTTTCTGGACGTAGCTTCTATTTTTGTGTCTGCCTCCTACGGTGACTCTATCATAACAGAATCACCCGCCATACCGCAGATCCTAGGGTACTCAATAGCAGGAAAGAATTGTAAAAAAAAAAAAAAAAAGTGTGTATATTTTTTCCTCTATATCTCTGAGGCCGTAGGGGGAATTTTTTTTTTCTCTCAATGGAGATAAAGCAATTGTCTGATCGTGTGGAGCAGCTCGCTGCGGAAGTGCGGGGAATTTCCGCCTACCTTGCTCATTCACATGCTGCTGAACCAAAGATTCCTACACCTGATGTATTTTTTGGGGATCTGTCTAAATTTTTGAATTTCAAAAATAATTGTAAATTGTTTTTTGCCTTGAAGCCTAACTCGTCAGGGAGCTCCGCGCAGCAGGTTAAAATTGTCATCTCTTTGCTGCGTGGCGATCCCCAGGATTGGGCATTTTCTTTGAAACCAGATGATCCTATTCTGACTAATGTGAACACATTTTTTCAAGCCTTGGGGTTGTTGTATGATGAACCTAATGCTATTGATCAGGCTGAAAAGACCCTGCTGGCATTGAACCAGGGTCGTGATTCTGCAGAATTGTACTGTCAAAAATTCCGAAAGTGGGCTGTACTTACTACCTGGAATGATAATACCTTGGCTGCTCTCTTTCGGAAGGGTTTGTCAGAAGCTGTAAAAGATACTATGGTGGGATTTCCTGTTCCCTCTGGTCTGGACGATTCTATGTCATTAGCCATTCAGGTTGATCAGCGTTTGTGTGAACGCAGGATTGCACGAGAGGTATTGCCACCAGTTGAACAGGTGTCTGAACCTATGCAATGTGATAGAGTTTTGTCCAGAGAGCAGCGTCAGGAGTTCAGAAGGCGTAATAAGTTGTGTTTTTTCTGTGGAGATGCCTCGCATATTATTTCTGTCTGTCCTAAACGAGAGAAACGCTTTGCACACACGTTTTCTGTTGGTGGTGTTCAACCTAAGTTTCTTCTGGCTATTACTCTGATCTGCTCCCTGTCCACATTTTCCGCCAAGGCTTTTGTGGATTCGGGAGCAGCCCTAAACCTAATGGACTTGGATTTTGCTAAACGTTGTGGATTTCCGATGACACCCCTGCAGACGCCTATCCCTTTGAGGGGGATTGATGCTACTCCTTTGGCGGAAAATAAACCTCAGTTTTGGACCCAGGTTGTAATGCGGGTCGCCCCAGACCATCAAGAAAATTGCAGATTTTTGGTGTTGCATAATCTGCATGATACCATTGTTCTGGGGTTTCCCTGGTTACAAATTCATAATCCAGTTTTGGATTGGAAATCTGTGTCTGTGGTGAGTTGGGGTTGTCGGTGTGCCTTTAGTGAGGCTCCGGTGTTTTCCACCTCTCCTCAGTCGCATGATGTTCCTGACTATTTGGCGGACTTTTATGATGTATTTAGTGAGAATGAGTCTGCGTCTCTGCCTCCCCATAGGAGTTATAACTGTGCAATTGAACTGAGCCCGGGGTGTAAATTTCCAAGGGTCGGCTCTTCAATTTATCTGTACCCGAGCACGAGGCTATGCGATCCTATATTAAGGAGGCGTTGGAGAAGGGTCATATTAGACCATCCTCGTCACCCTTAGGTGCCGGGTTTTTTTTTGTAGCCAAAAAGGATGGATCATTAAGACCTTGTATTGATTATCGTGCCCTCAACAAAATTACTGTTAAATATCAGTATCCGTTACCCCTGATTTCGGATCTATTCTCTAGAGTTAAAGGTGCTTGCTGGTTTACCAAGCTTGACCTCAGGGGGGCGTATAATCTTATTCGCATTAAGCATGGGGATGAATGGAAGATGGCGTTTAATACTCCGGAGGGACATTTTGAGTACCTGGTGATGCCTTTTGGGCTCACTAATGTCCCTTCTGTCTTCCAGTGCTTCATGAACGATATTTTCCGAGATTTTGTCGATAAATTTTTGATTATCTATCTGGATGATATTTTGATCTTCTCCAAGGATTGGGATTCTCATGTGGAACATATTCGGACTGTGTTCCGGATCTTGAGGGAGAATTCCCTGTATGTCAAAGGATCTAAATGCCTTTTTGGAGTACAGAGGATTTCTTTTTTGGGATTTATTTTGTCTCCGTCAACTATTGAAATGGACCCGGCCAAGGTACAGGCCATTTACGATTGGGTTCAGCCCACTTCTTTGAAGGCCCTCCAGAAGTTTTTGGGTTTTGCTAATTTTTATCGGAAATTTATAGCAACATTTTCTAGTATTGCCAAGCCATTGACTGATTTGACTAAGAAGGGTGCTGATGTGTTAAATTGGTCTCCGGAGGCTGTTTCTTCCTTTCAGGAGCTGAAGCGAAGATTCACCTCCGCCCCGGTTTTGCGGCAACCTGATGTCTCACTTCCGTTCCAGGTAGAGGTGGATGCTTCTGAGATTGGTGCAGGAGCTGTTTTGTCCCAAAGGGATCCTGTAACATCTAAAATGAATCCCTGTGCTTTTTTTTCCCGAAAGTTCTCTCCATCTGAACGTAACTATGATGTGGGGAATCGGGAACTGTTGGCCATGAAATGGGCATTTGAGGAGTGGAGACATTGGTTGGAGGGAGCTAAGCATCAAGTCGTGGTCCTCACTGACCACAAGAATTTGATTTACCTAGAGTCGGCTAAGCGCTTGAACCCTAGACAGGCTAGGTGGGCCTTGTTTTTTATACGTTTTGATTTTGTGGTTTCTTTTCTTCCTGGAACTAAGAATGTCAAGGCAGACGCCCTCTCTAGGAGCTTTGTTGCGGATTCTCCTGTGTTGACCAAGCCTGCTACCATCTTAGGCGAAGGGGTAGTTCTTTCTGCCATCTCGCCCGATTTGAGATGTGCTCTAGAAGAGTTCCAGGAGGACAAACCTGAGCGTTGTCCCAGTGGAAAGTTGTATGTTCCTGACCAGTGGAAGAAGAGAGTGATGTCTGAAGTTCATTGCTCTGCTTTGGCTGGTCATCCAGGTATTTTTGGTACTAGAGATCTGGTGAGTCGGTCTTTTTGGTGGCCCTCCTTGTCTCGTGATGTCAGGAATTTTGTGCAGTCCTGTGGGACTTGCTCCCGGTCTAAATCGTGTTCTCGCTCTAGTGGGTTGTTGATGCCTTTGCCTGTCCCCAAGAGGCCATGGACCCATATTTCAATGGATTTCATCTCTGATATGCCTGTCGCTCAAAGGATGACTGTTATTTGGGTGATTTGTGATAGGTTCTCTAAGATGGTTCATCTTGTACCACTCCCTAAGTTGCCGTCTTCCTCTGAGTTGGTGCCCCTGTTTTTACAACAGGTGGTTCGCTTGCACGGGATTCCTGAGAACATTGTATCTGACAGAGGAGTTCAGTTTGTGTCTAGATTTTGGAGAACTTTCTGTTCCAAGCTGGGAATTCAGTTGTCCTTCTCCTCTGCTTTTCACCCTCAGACCAATGGGCAGACAGAGAGAACAAACCAGACCTTGGAGTCGTATTTGAGATGTTTTATTTCCGCTGATCAGGATGATTGGGTTTCATTTTTGCCCTTGGCCGAATTTGCTTTAAATAATAGAGCTAGTTCTGCCACTTTGATGTCACCTTTTTGTTGTAACTTTGGGTTTCATCCTCGATTTTCTTCAGGGCAGGTGGAGCCCTCTGCCTGCCCAGGTGTTGACACTGTGGTGGAGAGAATGCACCAGATCTGGGACCAAGTGGTGGATAAGTTATCTCTCTCCCAGGAAAAGGCCCAGACATAGGACCATTGGTCCCCAGTTTAAGGTTGGTGATATGGTGTGGTTATCATCAAAAAATATTGCTATGAAGGTGGCTTCTCCTAAGTTTAAGCCTAGATTTATTGAACCTTACAAGATTTTGGAGATTATTAATCCGGTCTCTTTTCGTTTGGCTCTTCCTGTCACATTTAAAATCCATAATGTGTTCCATAAGTCTTTGTTGAAGAGGTTTGTTGAACCTGTTGTTCCGGGGGTGGCACCTCCAGACCCTGTATTGGTTGAAGGTAACATGGAATATGAGGTAGAGAAAATACTGGATTCCCGTCTTGCTAGACGGAGACTCCAGTATTTGGTTAAGTGGAATGGTTATGGTCAGGAGGATAATTCCTGGGTCTCTGCCTCTGATATTCATGCCAAAAGATTGCTGCGTGCCTTTCATCGGGCTCACCCTGATCGCCCTGGTGGTGTGGTTGAGGGTTCGGTGACCCCCTCCTCAAGGGGGAGGTACTGTTGTGAGTTCATTTTCCCCTCCACCACTGAGGCCCGATGAACTCCCTCTTCTGGTAAAGAAAGGTAGTGAGCCTGATTATCAAGCAGCTGAGACTAATGATGATGACTGGCTGAGTGGAGTTACTGACTGGATATATTGCCGCCGACGCCCTTCTGCCCTGCGGGTGATTTCTCTGAGGGATCCTTGGAGACCAGTCTGAATTCCTGCTCTTCTAAAGCTAAGTTTTCTGCTCAGCTTTTTGCATTTGTGCTTTGACTTTGTTTTTGCTTTGTTTTCTGGATTTCTGCCATTCCCTGCTGGGGTGAGCTGAATTCCTTTAGCTCTGTCTTCAGAAAATACCTGAGTGCTGATATAGTTTTTGAAGCCTAGCTGCTTCAGGGTCTTTTTCCATATCAGCCTGTTGGCTTATGTCTTTGATAGGGTTTTGGCAGATTGCAGACAGCAACCTTCCTTTCCTGTCCTGTTTAGTTAGCTTGGGCCCCAACGTTTGCTCAGCCTATCTTTCTATCTTTGTGAGTGTTTTTTCATCTTGCTTCACCGTCATTATATGTTGGGGGCTGCCTTTTGCTTTGGGGTCTGCTCTGGGGCTGTTTAGATTTCCTTTTCTGTCTTTAGGCTATTTATCTCTCCGGCTGTGATCGAGGGGTCTAGGGCTCCGTAGGAACCCCCCACGGCTACTGCTAGTTGTGTTGATAGGTTCAGGGGTCTGCAATCTGATAGTTGCCAACTTCTCTGGTTTTCTGGACGTAGCTTCTATTTTTGTGTCTGCCTCCTACGGTGACTCTATCATAACATACATGCATCCATCATCATACACACATATAACAATTAAAGTCTATACTAGCACATGGCCGAACGGCCATGCAAACCTTTTACAGCAGCATTCTTCCGGGACCTTCCTGATGGTCCAATCGGAACTGACACGGGACCTGAGCATGTGACCCCAGAGCTCCAATGGGAGGCTGAGCCACGGGCATGCTCAGTGGAGCGGAAAAGGGACTTAGTCCCAGGCGCTGATCACCACTGACTAGTGCAGGCTGCTATAGCTGAACCAGGGATGGCAGCAGCAACCAACCTGACAGCACTAGCTAGAGCAAGGCGTCGGGAACAACGTCTTTGCTGAGCAGGCTCCTCTGCGGCTGGGACTGAATAGGAGACCGCAGCAGGCAAGGGTCGGGATTCCTCCTGTGCAGAAGCAGGAACCTGACACCTAACACAATGCGGCTCAGTGGTTAGCTGATGTGGTTCGAATCCCACCAAGGACAACATCTGCAAGGAGTTTGTGTGTTCTCCCCTTGTTTGCGTGGGTTTCCTCCGGGTACTCCGATTTCCTCCCACATTCCATAGACATACTGAGGGAATTTAGATTGTGAGCCCCATCGGGGACAGTGATGATAATGTGTGCAAACTGTAAAGCGCTGCGGAATATGTTAGCGCTATATAAAAATAAAGATTATTATTATTATTGATAAAGCCACCATTCGCCGTCTCATATAACCACTAAACAGCTATCCTTCCAGCTATGCAGCATAAGCTACTCTGACGATGTATGTCAGTCAGGACCCAGATTATATAGGGGATAGGAGTGGCTAACAGTGCTCAGCTGAGAGACCAGGCTCCCAGAGCTCCCAAAATCGCCAATTAACCCCTGTACTGCCAAAAGAAATTAACACCATTTAAAAAGAAGGTGAAGTGCTTCTTTTCAGCGCAGGAATAGGAGCAATTAGACGCTGCGGTATTCTGGCCCCTCTCTTTTGCCGTAACTTCGTGACATTCTCCTGATAATGCCAATATCCTATATGTAACTGGGAACTACTTTTGAGGCACAGTGTAAAGTTCAGAAGGGAAGGAGCGCCATATTATAGTGCAGATTTTACTGTTATGATTTTTGGGTGCCGTGACCCACTGGGAGAGCCCCTGAGGTGTAAAAACAGCAGAACTCCCACAAGTGACCCAATATTACAAACTACACCACTCAATGAATTCATCTAGTGGTGCATTGATCTTATTGACACCTCGGATGTGTCATAAAATTTTACACCATTGGGCAGTGAAGAAAAAATAATTCCATTTTCACCACAAAAATGTTGTTTTTATATCCAGATTTTACATTTTCACACTGGGAAATGGCACCAAAATTTGTCACACAATTTCTGCTGAACAGGGAAATACCCCATATGTGGCTGTACAGTATTGCTTAGCCACACAGCGAGACTCGGGAGGGACAGAGCACAATTTGCCTCTTGATGCGCAGATTATCCTAGAATAGTTTGCGGACTCCATATACAGAGCCCCAAGTGCTAGAAGAGCAGAATCCCCCCTCAAGTGATCCCATTTTGGAAATTATACCCCTTCCACACATGTGGGCGCTAAATATGGTTTAGGCACATTGTGGGGCTCAGAAGGGAGAGGGGCATTTAGATTTGGGAGGGTAGAATTCGCTGATTCTTTTGGGGGGTGATTACCCATGGTGCTTATCCAGAGCCATTGTGCTATCAGTATCAATGAAAGCACCAATATTTCCATTGACAGATGAAGGACCTGAGAGGGCACTTGCTTTTTTGTGGATTGAGTAGAAGCTTTTATTGGGAACATTTTACATAACATTTGGCATCATATTTATCCTGCGCTCTATGCAAAGCACTTACATTGCAGTTTCCATTTAAATCTCCAAATGATGTGATTCAGATGAAACCCCCGATGGGGTTATTCTGGGACTTCATCTGGCCTCTATTCAGCATTGTCCTTCTTTTCAGAGGTGCACAAAATTGTTTCGGACTGCACTTTTATGCATGCCTAAAAAGATGTGACAGCTGTCAGCACAGGACTATCACTTTGTGTTTACATGTGTTTACATGTAGTATGTGCACACACTGCAGATTCTGCTGAGGATCCGCTGCGGATTTGGCTCTGCGGATCCGCAGCAGTTCCACAGACAGTGTACAGTACCATGTAAGTCTATGGGATTTACAATCCGCAGTGCACATGCTGCGGTTTTTTCACTGCAGAAAAGCTGCGGTTTTAAATCCGCAGAAAGAATTGACATGTCAACACTTTCTGCGGATTCCGCTGTGGTTTCACACCTATTCCATTGTCCAGGTGTCAAACCGCAGGGGAAAACCGCTGGCCAATCTGCAGATAAACCGCAGGTCATTTTACCTTTGGTTTTACCGCACGGAAAAATCCGCTGGTGAATCCGCAGCATGTGCACATAGCCTAACAATTTAAATGCATGACAGGCATAGCACATTATGATGCGGGAACTGTCATCCAAGCATGACGTGCTGTGTCCGTCATTCGTTATTAAGGGGTTAAAGGCAAAAATTGCCCCAACAGAATGGGGCTTGCTGAAATCCATGCACATTTGGCAGCTACAACCCTATTTGGATATGTGGTACTGATTTTTTTTCAATTGTGGATATTTCTGAAGCAAATGTACTGTGTGTCTATTTTATTATTAGTAAAATGTGTGAACCCCACAATAGGGGTTCCTGTAGAGCATTTTCTTTTTTTTAGTTTTTGTGACCACTAGGGGGCATGACATCTTGACGATCTGTTATGCAGTTAGCATCATGCTCAGGCCCGTATTGATAATCTGCCCAGGCGAGCAGATGCCCGCTGGGCCGGCGGCTCGGAGCTTCAAAATGGGCCGCCGGCCCTTTAAATCTTCTGCACAGGCCCTGTTCACGCGTACGCTCTCGGTGCATGCACTGACCAGGGCCGCGGCATCCCACCTCAGCTTGTGAGCGAGGCCCTCTTCAGTGCAGAAAGTAGGAAAGCGTGCCCCATAGCCTGTGAAGAACTTTGAAAAGCCAGCTGCCACCGCCATGCGCACAGGACACCTGACAGGTACCGGACCGGATGCTGGAGGCAGAACCATGCTGCTGGAGAGCGACTGTGAGGTAAGTATACAAAGCTTCTTTTTTTTATTTCTGTATAAATTGATGGGTGAGGGGGGAGGAGGAGGAATTGTACATGATGACAGGGGAAGGAGTAAGGGGGACTGCACATGATGATGTGGGTGGTTAAAGGGGGACTTCACATGATGATTTTGGGGGGCTAAAAGGGAACTGCACATGATGATGTGGGGGGTTTAACGGGGGGACTGCACACGATGTGGGGGGTTAAAGGGGGACTGCACATGATGATGTGGGGGGGTTAAAGGGGGACTGCACATGATGGAGGGAAGGAGTAAGGGGGACTGCAAATGATGATGGGGGTTAAAGGGGGACTGCACATTATGATTTTGGGGGGCTAAAAGGGAACTGCACATGATGTGGGGGGTTTAACGGGGGACTGCACACAATGTGGGGGGGTTAAAGGGGGACTGCACATGATGATGTGGGGGGGTTAAAGGGGAATTGCACATCATGGAGGGGAAGGAGTAAGGGGGACTGCAAATGATGATGGGGGTTAAAGGGGGACTGCACATGATGAGGGAAGAAGAAAGGGGGACTGCACATGATGACCGGGGAAGGAGTAAGGGGGACTGCACATGATGATGGGGGGTTACAGTGGGACTGCACATAATGATGGGGGAAGGAGTAAGGGGGACTGCACATGTTGATAGTGGGTTAAAGAAGGACTGCATATGATGGGGGAAGGAGTAAGGGGGACTGCACATGATGATGGGGAAGGAGTAAAGGGGATTGAACATGATGATGGGGGTTAAAGGGGGACTGCACATGATGACGTGTGGGGGTTAAAGGGGGACTGCACATTATGATGTGGGGGGTTAAAGGGGGACTGCACATGATGATGTGGGGGGTTAAAGGGGGACTGCACATGAGGATTTGCGGAAGGGGGTTAAAGGGGGACTGCACATGATGATAGAGGAAGGAGTAAAGTGGACTGCACATGATAAAGTGGGGGGTAAAGGGGACAGCACATGATGAAGTGGGGGAGGGGGACTGCACATGATGAAGTGGAGGAGGGGACTGGAGACTGTAAATGATGAATTGAGAGAGAGGGAAGAGGGACAGCAATTGAATTGATGGTGGGGGGTGGGGAGAGCAAATGATGATCTGGGGAGAGAGAAAATAATGAATTTTGAGGGTGGGGGAGTAAATGATGTATTGAATGTGGGGGGAGAACAGTTGATATTGAATAGAGGATGGGGGTGAAAGAGAGAGAAGACATGACAATGAATTGGGGCAGAAGGGGCATGTAAATATAATGAGTCGGGGGAGCGGGAGGTACATAGTGGGGGCATTGAGTATGCAGTGACTGGTAATGAATTGGGGAAAAGAGTACAGGTGCTATTAATTTGTATATTTATTAGATGGGAAAAGTGGCTATGTATAGCTAGAAGGGGCTCAGTGGCATATTATAATTTATATTTGGAATAGTGGATTGCATAATAAACAATTATGTATTAATGGTGAGTGCATATCTGTATTTAGATGTGTAGTGCAGAAGAAAGGGAAAAAGTGGGGAATGTGCTCTGGAAGCAGTGCTTTAGGTAACTGTGTGTTATTTTATGCAGAGACGAGTCCTGGCTGGAAGAAGTGATGGCGGTCTGCACTGCATGAAAAGGAAAAGCAAAGATTAAGGATTTCAGCTAGAGATGTCACTGGTGAGTCAGTGTGTTACCTGTACACTGACACTATACACTGTATACTCTGTTGTACAGAGCTCCTGTGTATAATGTCACTGGTGATCACTATATTATCTGTACACTGACACTGTATACAGAGGTCCGGTGTATAATGTTACTGGTGATCACTGTGTTACCTGTATACTATGTACAGAGCTCCTGTGTATAATGGCACTGGTGATCACTGTATTACCTGTACACTGACAGTAAATACAGAGTTCCTATGTATAATGTCACTTAGTATTGTGGTTTTTTTTATTTTTATTAATGATCAGTATTATATTCATAAAGTAAAATAGTCACACTCATAAAATCATATCTTAGTAAAGAAAAAGATTTATTTCAATCACAAAAAAGTGCAATAAATTCACCGCAGTCAGGTCAAATGAAGAAGACAATGGTAATGTTTCGACCCGATCTTGGGTCTTTTTCAAACCTTGCTCATATGGAAGGTCATGCAGAGAAGTTGTGCACAAATGGTACAAGAATCCCATTAGGGGCTTGCGATATGCACACGTGACCGCCGGCAGCAGCAGGAAGGCTTCTGCTGAGACTGTGCGCGCTACTGAAAAGCAATGAATACTCACTGCTCTCTGTGATGAACAGTCCCGGTGTGCAGAGAGCACTGAGTATTCTGGCAGCTGCCCTTCAGCTTGCAAGCAGCACATGACATCCCTGTCATGCGCTACTTACAAGCATAAAGCAGCTGCTGGCATCGGAACAAGATGCTGCGAGGAAGCGCTAGGAAGGTAAGTTTAATGGTTTGTTTTTTGTAATCTTTTCTGATAGGGCCATGCATACCAGGATAAGGAAAGGATGGGACCAATCATATCAGGATAAGGATGGGGCCATGCATACCAGGACTGGGATGGGACCAATCATAACAGGTAAAGGATGGAGCCCTGCATACCAGGATAGGGATGAGGGCGATCATTCCTGCCAGGATAAGGATGAGGTGGACCATTCCTACTGTTAGCGCGGGTGGTCAGGAGCGGGAACTCCGAGAGTGGACCCTCTGGGCCGTGGCACCGAGGGGCCCCGGGCGAGCTGCCAGGTGGAACCGACCCCTATACAGGGACCGTTAGGAGCAGGCCCAGGGGTTCGAGTACCACGGTAGCCGGTACCGAGAGGGGCGGCTCAGGATGGACCGGAGTAAGACTGAGACTGGAGTTGGACGGCAGGAGCACTGAAGACAGGACTGGAGTAGGACGGCAGGAACACAGGGCTGGAGTAGGACGACAGGAACACTGAAGGCAGGACTGGAGTAGGTCGGCAGGAACACAAGGCAGGACTGGAGTAGGACGACAGGAACACTGAAGGCAGGAGTGGAGTAGGTCGGCAGGAACACAAGGCAGGACTGGAGTAGGTCGGCAGGAACACAAGGCAGGACTGGAGTAGGTCGGCAGGAACACAAGGCAGGACTGGAGTAGGTCGGCAGGAACACAGGTAGCGGGACTGAGAAGCTGCTGTGAGGAGCAGCCGAGACAGGAACTGCAGCAGCAGTGTGTGCACGATGGAGCGAGGCCAGAGTGTCAGGAAACACAACGATCAGGCGCCTCCCTCAGAGGGAAGCGGCCTGATATGGCCCCGTCTGGTCAGCCATTGGTCCACAGGTGCTTCCGGGTTAGGGCACAGCCGGAGCATAAGAAGCAGGAAGGAGGCGCGGCCGCGGCCTATGGCGCATGCGCATAGCATGCAGGGAAGGCATCGGTCGCGGACCTGTCTCAGGTGACCGCCGCGGCCGTCGGGTGGAGAGAGGCTGCGGCGTGGGAGCGGAGGGCGACTGCGGCGTGGGAGCGGAGGCCGGGTGAGTATGGCGGAGCGGTGTAACAGTACCCCCTCCCCTAAGCCGCCCCCCCCGGAGGTTAACAAGAAACCTCTTGAGGATACGGGGAGCATTAATATTCTCCCGAGGCTCCCACGATCTCTCCTCAGGACCAAAGCCCTTCCAATCAACGAGAAAGAAAGTCCTACCTCTAACCCTTTTCACAGCGAGGATGTCCTGTACTTCAAAAATGTTGTCGGCCCCCACTGGCTGAGGACCAAGATCAAGCGAGGAGTGGAAACGATTCAGCACCACAGGCTTCAGGAGAGAGACGTGAAAGGTGTTCGGGATCCGGAGCGAAGCAGGCAACCTCAATTTGTAGGCAACTTCGTTAATACGTCCCAGAATTTCAAACGGACCAATGTAGCGTGGACCCAACTTGTAAGAGGGCAGTTTTAGTCGGACGAATTTGGAGGAGAGCCAGACCTTGTCGCCAACACGATACGGAGGAGAATCCAACCTCTTTTTGTCAGCATAGTTCTTCATCTGATCAGCGGATCTCTTGAGTGATGTGTTGGTCTCAGCCCAAATCTTAGAAAATTCCGAGGACAAGGCATTGGCCGCGGGTACCTCAGAGGCAGGGGTTATCGGAAGAGGAACACCAGGATGTCTGCCAAAAACAATGAAAAACGGAGACTTGGCCGAAGACTCACCAGCATGGTTGTTATAAGCGAACTCTGCCCAGGGGAGTAAGTTGACCCAATCGTTCTGGTGGGCGTTAGAGAAGTGGCGTAAGTATCCCGTAAGCGTCTGGTTGGTACGCTCTACTTGTCCGTTGGACTGTGGATGGTAGGCCGAGGAGAAGTCGAGGGAAACGTTCATGAGCTTACAAAGCGAACGCCAGAACTTGGAGGTAAACTGAACCCCTCGGTCAGACACAATGCGTCGAGGTAGACCATGAAGCCTGAAGACTTGATGAATGAAGATTTTGGCCAGCTCTGGCGCTGAGGGAAGACCCGGCAGAGGGATGAAGTGAGCCATCTTGGAAAAACGATCCACCACCACCAGGATGACTGTGCAGCCCGCAGAGCAGGGTAGATCGGTGATGAAATCCATGGCGATGTTCTCCCAAGGAACCGTAGGGACAGGCAACGGAAGCAACAAGCCGGACGGAGATCTCCGTGGCACCTTGTTTTTTGCACAGGATGGACAAGAAGCCACAAAGTCGAGTACATCTTGGCGAAGTGAGGGCCACCAGTAGTGACGTTTGATAAGGTCAAGAGTCTTCTTAGTTCCGGCATGGCCGGCCAGTTTGGAGGAGTGCCCCCATAGAAGAACCTTTTGCTTGAGATTCTCTGGCACAAGTGTCTTGCCAGGCGGAGGAGTAAGCCAGTTCACTGGAGCCACGGTGATGATCCTAGTGGGATCAATGATATGTGACGGTTCCTCCGTGGATTCGTGTGGTTGGAAGACCCTGGACAGGGCGTCGGCTTTGGAATTCTTGTTGCCGGGACGGAATCGGAGCTCGAAATCAAATCGGGCAAAAAATAAAGACCATCTGGCCTGGCGAGGGTTTAGTCTCTGGGCAGACTGGAGATAGGCCAGATTCTTGTGGTCCGAGAAGATGACAAAAGGATGTACAGCTCCTTCCAGGAGGTGGCGCCATTCCTCCAAGGCCAACTTGATAGCCAAAAGTTCCCGGTCACCGATCGAGTAGTTACACTCGGATGGAGAAAAGGCCTTCGAGAAGAAGCCACAAGGGTGCAGGCGACCGGAGACGGTTCTCTGGGACAACACCGCCCCGGCACCAGTCGAGGAAGCGTCCACCTCGAGTACAAAAGGTCGATCACTCTCAGGGCGATGCAGGACCGGAGCCGTGGAGAAAGCCCGTTTTAGGGTCAGAAAGGCCTGCTCTGCCTCAGGAGACCAATCCTTGGAAGTAGACCCTTTACGGGTGAGCACAGAAATGGGTCTTGTGATCGCGGAGAAGTGGGAGACAAATTGCCGGTAATAGTTGGCGAACCCGAGGAATCGTTGTATCGCCTTTAATCCGATGGGGCGAGGCCATTTGAGGATGGCAGACAACTTCTCGGGGTCCATCCTTAGACCAGCGTCGGAGATAATGTATCCCAGAAATGGCAGAGAGGTCTGTTCGAAGAGACATTTCTCGATCTTTGCATACAGACGGTTCTCCCGAAGCCGCTGAAGCACCAGGCGGACACTCTTTCTGTGGGACGAGAGGTCCGGCGAGAAGACGAGGATGTCGTCTAAGTACACGACCACACAGGAGTACAAGAGGTCCCGGAAGATCTCGTTGACGAACTCTTGAAAGACTGCAGGAGCATTGCAAAGACCGAAGGGCATGACCAGGTACTCGTAATGGCCATCTCGAGTGTTGAAAGCGGTCTTCCACTCGTCACCTGCACGGATACGGACCAGATTGTAGGCTCCTCTGAGGTCCAGCTTGGTAAAGACCCGAGCCCCTCTGAGACGGTCAAACAGTTCTGGAATGAGTGGAAGAGGGTACCTGTTCTTGATGGTAATCTCATTCAAGCCCCTATAGTCAATGCATGGCCGAAGAGTCCCGTCCTTCTTTTTGACGAAGAAGAACCCGGCTCCTGCGGGCGAAGAGGATTTCCGTATAAAGCCCTTGGCGAGGTTCTCTCGGACGTACTCAGACATGGCGGTGGTCTCCACGGGAGACAGAGGGTAGATTCTGCCCCTTGGAGGGGTTGAACCAGAAACAAGTTCAATTGGGCAGTCAAACGGCCGGTGTGGAGGGAGGACCTCCGCTTCCTTCTTATCAAAAACATCGGCGTAGGAGCTGTAAGCTGGAGGAAGACCCGGGAGGTCTGGAGGTGACCGTGGAGCGGCCGCCAGGCGGACAGGAATCAGACAGCGAGCTTGGCACGGGTGCCCCCAGCGGAGTATCTCCCCAGAAGACCAGTCGAGAACAGGCTGATGAGTCCTTAACCATGGAAGACCGAGTAGAACGGCGTGAGAGAGCTTAGGTAAAACGTAAAAGGCTATCTTCTCTCGATGTAAGGCTCCGATTTGCAATTCCACCTCTTCAGTGACTAAGGTGACGGACACCTTTGGCGGTTTGCCATCCACGGTGGCAATCTGAATTGGGTTAGGTAGAGTGACTACAGGAATTCGGTATTTGTCTACCTCCTCCGGCCAAATGAAGTTACCCGCTGAGCCCGAATCCACGTAGGCCACCTCGGAACCACGCCTCCCTCCTGAAACCAAAAGCACAGAAATCGTAAGGGGTTGAGAGGAATCATCATCATCACCTAGGAAGGCCTCTCTTACCTGACCTAGGTGGAGTCGTTTCCCTGTCTCTTAGGACAGGTGCGGATATAGTGTGACGAATGACCGCAATAGAGGCACAGACCTTGTGCCCGTCTCTCTCTCTGACGTAACTTGGCCAACCTGAGATGATCTATCTGCATGGGCTCACCCGAAGAGAGGGAAGAAGATCCGACTGAACGTGAGCTGGCCGACTGAGTGAAAGGAGAAACTGACCTGGAGGAGCGCCTGTCTCTCACTGACTCCCGAGCGCGCTCCAGGAAGCGCAGGTCAATGCGGGTAGCCAGCGAGATAAGGTCCTCTAAGGTGGACGGGGTATCTCGACCTGCGAGTTCATCCTTTATTTTACTAGAAAGACCGCGCCAGAATGCCCCCACCAAAGCTGCGTTATTCCAGCCGAGCTCGGAGGAAATAGTGTGAAAGCGAATAGCGTACTGTCCGACCATGAGAGAGCCCTGGTGTAAGTTAAAGAGTGACTCAGTGAGAGAGGCTAACCGGCCCGGCTCATCGAAAACCTTACGAAACGTTTCCAGGAAAACTGGGAGACTCGAAACGACCGGGTCGTCACGTTCCCAGAGCGGGTTTACCCAAGAAACGGCCTCTCCCTCCAGATGGGACATGATGAAGGCCACTTTGGCCCGGTCCGAGGGGTATTGCTGCGGCAGCCATTCAAAGTGGAGACTACACTGATTTAAGAACCCCCTACAGAGCTTGGGATCCCCAGTGAAACGAGGCGGTTTGGCGAGGCGGGGCGTCGGAGGAGCAGTAGACGCAGGAGGAGGTGTCGGAACTGCAGCGGCAGCCTGGAGGGCCGACAAGCGACTATCAAAGGAGGCCATGTAGGACAAAATGTGGGTTTGAGTATCTTGCTGCTGACCCAGCTCCTGTTGGAGACTGGCCAGCTGAGTGGCATTTCCAGGATCGGCCACCTGTAAGGCCGACAAACGGGTGTCCATCGACTTCATGATTGACATAATGCGCCCCTGATTCTCCCGTAGGAATAGCAACTCTTTCTGGGTAGCAGCCGTAGTACCGGCGGAGTCCATGGCCTGATCGTACTGTTAGCGCGGGTGGTCAGGAGCGGGAACTCCGAGAGTGGACCCTCTGGGCCGTGGCACCGAGGGGCCCCGGGCGAGCTGCCAGGTGGAACCGACCCCTATACAGGGACCGTTAGGAGCAGGCCCAGGGGTTTGAGTACCACGGTAGCCGGTACCGAGAGGGGCGGCTCAGGATGGACCGGAGTAAGACTGAGACTGGAGTTGGACGGCAGGAGCACTGAAGACAGGACTGGAGTAGGACGGCAGGAACACAGGGCTGGAGTAGGACGACAGGAACACTGAAGGCAGGACTGGAGTAGGTCGGCAGGAACACAAGGCAGGACTGGAGTAGGACGACAGGAACACTGAAGGCAGGAGTGGAGTAGGTCGGCAGGAACACAAGGCAGGACTGGAGTAGGTCGGCAGGAACACAAGGCAGGACTGGAGTAGGTCGGCAGGAACACAAGGCAGGACTGGAGTAGGTTGGCAGGAACACAGGTAGCGGGACTGAGAAGCTGCTGTGAGGAGCAGCCGAGACAGGAACTGCAGCAGCAGTGTGTGCACGATGGAGCGAGGCCAGAGTGTCAGGAAACACAACGATCAGGCGCCTCCCTCAGGGGGAAGCGGCCTGATATGGCCCCGTCTGGTCAGCCATTGGTCCACAGGTGCTTCCGGGTTAGGGCACAGCCGGAGCATAAGAAGCAGGAAGGAGGCGCGGCCGCGGCCTATGGTGCATGCGCATAGCATGCAGGGAAGGCATCGGTCGCGGACCTGTCTCAGGTGACCGCCGCGGCCGTCGGGTGGAGAGAGGCTGCGGCGTGGGAGCGGAGGGCGACTGCGGCGTGGGAGCGGAGGCCGGGTGAGTATGGCGGAGCGGTGTAACACCTACCAGGAGAGGGATGAGGAGCCATGCATAGTAGGACAAGATGGGGCCCTGCATACCAGGATAGGGATGGGGCCCTGCATGCTAGGACGAGATGGGGACACTGCATACAAGTATAGGGATGAGGGCGATCATTCCTGCCAGGATAGGGATGAGGAGGCCATGCATACCAGGCCAGGGATTAGGAGGCATGCATATCAAGATGGGGATGAGGAGCCATGTGTATCAGGATGGGGATGAGGGGATCATATTTTCCAGGATAGGGAATATTAAGTAGAGAATTTACCACATTTTTTGCTTCAGGTTTTTTTTTCACCTAATTTCCTCCTCTAAAACCTAGGTGCGTCTTATTGTCCGAAAAATACAGTGTATATATTGGAAAACCCATTTAAATGGATTATGCCAAGTAATCCCCTATCCCGAGACCTATGTAGTTGCTGGGGTCCGACCGCTGGGACCCCCCATGATCCTGAGAACCGGCGCTCTAAAGAAGAAGTCGATCATGCGCAAGGCGGCGGCATTCACACATGGCTCTTCAAATAACGCCTTTAAGAGGAGTATTGAAGGGCACGACAAAGTATAGCAAAATCCACTGATCGGGTGTTGGGGGAGTGTTATAGTATGTGGGCTGGTGGGGTTTGTGTGGCAGGGCTGCTTTTTTGTCCCAGTCCGGCCCTGATCATGCTACAACTGCTGTGCTCTGATGCTGTACTTCTGATGAAATGTTCATGCTGGAGAGTGTGTTACATTATGGGATGGTAATACATTTTGGACTGTCCTCTTGTCAGTTTTGAGCTGGATCACAACACTATATAAAAGACGTCTGCAAATCAAATTCATTTCCATCCTAAATGCTTACCATATTTTTCGGATTACAAGACACTCCAGATTATAAGATGCACCCCAAATTCTGAGGAGAAAAATAGGAATTTTTTTTAAATAAAATGGTGGTGCTTCTTATAATCCATGTGTCTTATTGCTTACCGGGTGGTGGTGGCTGCGGTGAAGCGGGGTCCCAGGGTCGCTGCTGGAGGAGGCAGAAGTGGGGTGATGCTGCAGGCCGCAGGCTGGGATGAGGGGGTGTTCCGATGTGCGGCGTGCCGCACCAGGTGTCCGGTGGCGCTGTGGGTATCCAGTGCTGCTGGGTGTCTCCGGTTCTGCAGGTGCCTGGCGGTGCTACGGAGGTGTCTGGCGGTGCTGCCTGGTCATGCTGCTGGTGTCTCTAGTG
Organism: Dendrobates tinctorius; assembly: GCF_039654945.1. Classification (NCBI taxonomy): domain Eukaryota; kingdom Metazoa; phylum Chordata; class Amphibia; order Anura; family Dendrobatidae; genus Dendrobates; species Dendrobates tinctorius. The sequence continues at coordinate 43,239,988 of NW_027361810.1, read as the reverse complement.
CTGCGGGTGCCCAGCGGTGCTACGGGGGTGTCCGACGCTGCTGGCCGGTGCTTAATTCTCATCACCTGAGACCTTGGTGCCGAGATCTCCATCTGCGCATGTGCCGCTCCCGGCGGCCATTTTCCAGGAGTCTACCGCACAGGAAACCATGGAACTGTCGGGGCTCTGGCCTTTTCCAAAATGTCGGCAGAACCCCGGCAGCATCGGAGATCCCCGCATCAGCACCGGAGACCCCCACAGCACTGCCGGAAGGTATGTACGCATTATAAGACGCACTCCCATTTTCCCCTTATTTTTTGCATCTTATAATCTGAAAAATACGGTATCTATTTAATGCCATAATCTAATGTATTTTCTAATATATTTTGGTTAAAAATTCCGGAACTGCACTATTTAACGTTTTTTTTTACAACTTTGGTTTAGATGATGCTTTGTTTGAGAATTTACAGCACATGGCAGGATACTCAAATTAGTTGTCACAAAGGGGCAGAGGCTGCTGCAGTCTCTGTCACCTCACTGAAAGGAAGCATCATCGATGACCTTTGTTTCAGGGGTTGGGTTAGTACCTCTATAACTGTGCGATGTGCATAATGACAGTGTGCACTCTCACCAGCTCAGATCAGTAGTAATGAACCGGCCAAAGAGTGGACTGTCAGTGCACGTTGTCATACGAATACCCGGAGTGTCGAGACTCCCCTGAAAGTGGTCACTTACGGGGGAGTCACTGAGTCACTGATAAATAGAAAGAGCCCAGCAAATCCTCAAAATGGCACTACAACACTCCGGAGCAAGGATACATGCTGTTCAGCTGTACTGGATAGCAAACAAGGAGAAATTATGGCTCTTCGGTGGTCAGGAAAAAATATTTCATAGAAATTTAAGGGTGAAGTTCAGACATCAAATGTCATGTACAAAATCCATAAAAACAATGTAGACTCGTATCTGCAAGCCGGTTATTCATCTTACAAAGCGCAATGACAGTGTACTCTGTTGCCGGCTCGTTACTGTTATGATTGAGTCACCATAGGAGGCAGACACAAAAATAGAAGCTACGTCCAGAAAACCAGAGAAGTTGGCAACTATCAGATTGCAGACCCCTGAACCTATCAACACAACTAGCAGTAGCCGTGGGGGGTTCCTACGATGCCCTGGACCCCTCGATCACAGCCGGAGCGCTAAATAGCCTAAAGACAGAAAAGGAAATCTAAACTGCCGCAGAGCAGACCCCAAAGTAAAAGGCAGCCCCCAACATATAATGACGGTGAAGCAAGATGAAAAAACACTCACACAGATAGAAAGATAGGCTGAGCAAACGATGGGGCCCAAGCTAGCTAAACAGAACAGGAAAGGAAGGTTGCTGTCTGCAATCTGCCAAAACCCTATCAAAGACATAAGCCAACAAGCTGATATGAAAAAGACCCTGAAGCAGCTAGGCTTCAAAAACTAAATCAGCACTCAGGTATTTTCAGAAGACAGAGCTAAAGGAATTCAGCACACCCCAGCAGGGAATGGCAGAAATCCAGAAAAACAAAGCAAAACAAAGTCTAAGCACAAATGCAAAAAGCCGAGCAGAAAACTTAGCTTTAGAAAAGCAGGAATTCAGACTGGTCTCCAAGGATCCCACAGAGAAATCACCCGCAGGGCAGAAGGGCGTCGGCAGCCTTATATCCAGTCAGTAACTCCACTCAGCCAGTCATCATCATCAGACTCAGGTGTTTGATAATCAGGCTCACTACCTTTCTTTACCAGAAAAGGGAGTTCCTCGGGCCTCAGTAGTGAATGGGAAAATGAACTCACAACAGTACCTCCCCCTTGAGGAGGGGTCACCGAACCCTCAACCACGCCACCAGGGCGATCAGGGTGAGCCCGATGAAAGGCACGCACCAATCTTTTGGCATGAATATCAGAGGCAGAGACCCAGGAATTATCCTCCTGACCATAACCCTTCCACTTAACCAAATACTGGAGTCTCCGTCTAGCCAGACGGGAATCCAGTACTTTCTCTACCTCATATTCCATGTTACCTTCAACCAATACAGGGTCTGGAGGTGCCACCCCCGGAACAACAGGTTCAACAAACCTCTTCAACAAAGATTTCTGGAACACATTATGGATTTTAAATGTGACAGGAAGAGCCAAACGAAAAGAGACCGGATTAATAATCTCCCAAATCTTGTAAGGTCCAATAAATCTAGGCTTAAACTTAGGAGAAGCCACCTTCATAGCAATATTTTTTTATTTTTTGATGATAACCACACCATATCACCAACCTTAAACTGGGGACCAATGGTCCTATGTCGGTTGGAAAACCGCTGGGCCTTTTCCTGGGAGAGAGATAACTTATCCACCACTTGGTCCCAGATCTGGTGCATTCTCTCCACCACAGTGTCAACACATGGGCAGGCAGAGAGCTCTACCTGCCCTGAAGAAAATCGAGGATGAAACCCAAAGTTACAAAAAAAAGGTGACATCAAAGTGGCAGAACTAGCTCTATTATTTAAAGCAAATTCGGCCAAGGGCAAAAATGAAACCCAATCATCCTGATCAGCAGAAATAAAACATCTCAAATATGACTCCAAGGTCTGGTTTGTTCTCTCTGTCTGCCCATTGGTCTGAGGGTGAAAAGCAGAGGAGAAGGACAACTGAATTCCCAGCTTGGAACAGAAAGTTCTCCAAAATCTAGACACAAACTGGACTCCTCTGTCAGATACAATGTTCTCAGGAATCCCGTGCAAGCGAACCACCTGTTGTAAAAACAGGGGCACCAACTCAGAGGAAGACGGCAACTTAGGGAGTGGTACAAGATGAACCATCTTAGAGAACCTATCACAAATCACCCAAATAACAGTCATCCTTTGAGAGACAGGCATATCAGAGATGAAATCCATTGAAATATGGGTCCATGGCCTCTTGGGGACAGGCAAAGGCATCAACAACCCACTAGAGCGACAACACGATTTAGACCGGGAGCACGTCCCACAGGACTGCACAAAATTCCTGACATCACGAGACAAGGAGGGCCACCAAAAAGACCGACTCACCAGATCTCTAGTACCAAAAATACCTGGATGACCAGCCAAAGCAGAGCAATGAACTTCAGACATCACTCTCTTCTTCCACTGGTCAGGAACATACAACATTCCACTGGGACAACGCTCAGGTTTGTCCTCCTGGAACTCTTCCAGAGCACGCTTCAAATCGGGCAAGATGGCAGAAAGAACTACCCCTTCGCCTAAGATGGTAGCAGGCTTGGTCACCACAGGAGAATCAGCAAAGAAGCTCCTAGAGAGGGTGTCTGCCTTGACATTCTTAGTTCCAGGAAGAAAAGAAACCACAAAATCAAAACGTGTAAAAAACAAGGCCCACCTAGCCTGTCTAGGGTTCAAGCGCTTAGCCGACTCTAGGTAAATCAAATTCTTGTGGTCAGTGAGGACCACGACTTGATGCTTAGCTCCCTCCAACCAATGTCTCCACTCCTCAAATGCCCATTTCATGGCCAACAGTTCCCGATTCCCCACATCATAGTTACGTTCAGATGGAGAGAACTTTCGGGAAAAGAAAGCACAGGGATTCATTTTAGATGTTACAGGATCCTTTTGGGACAAAACAGCTCCTGCACCAATCTCAGAAGCATCCACCTCTACCTGGAACGGAAGTGAGACATCAGGTTGCCGCAAAACCGGAACGGAGGTGAATCTTCGCTTCAGCTCCTGAAAGGAAGAAACAGCCTCCGGAGACCAATTTAACACATCAGCACCCTTAGTCAAATCAGTCAATGGCTTGGCAATACTAGAAAATTTTGCTATAAATTTCCAATAAAAATTAGCAAAACCCAAAAACTTCTGGAGGGCCTTCAAAGAAGTGGGCTGAACCCAATCGTAAATGGCCTGTACCTTGGCCGGGTCCATTTCAATAGTTGACGGGGACAAAATAAATCCCAAAAAAGAAATCCTCTGTACTCCAAAAAGGCATTTAGATCCTTTGACATACAGGGAATTCTCCCTCAAGATCCGGAACACAGTCCGAATATGTTCCACATGAGAATCCCAATCCTTGGAGAAGATCAAAATATCATCCAGATAGATAATCAAAAATTTATCTACAAAATCTCGGAAAATATCGTTCATGAAGCACTGGAAGACAGAAGGGACATTAGTGAGCCCAAAAGGCATCACCAGGTACTCAAAATGTCCCTCCAGTGTATTAAACGCCGTCTTCCATTCATCCCCATGCTTAATGCGAATAAGATTATACGCCCCCCTGAGGTCAAGCTTGGTAAACCAGCAAGCACCTTTGACTCTGGAGAATAGATCAGAAATCAGGGGTAACAGATACTGATATTTAACAGTAATTTTGTTGAGGGCACGATAATCAATACAAGGTCTTAATGATCCATCCTTTTTGGCTACAAAAAAAAAAACCCGGCACCTAAGGGTGACGAGGATGGTCTAATATGACCCTTCTCCAATGCCTCCTTAATATAGGATCGCATAGCCTCGTGCTCGGGTACAGATAAATTGAAGAGCCGACCCTTGGGAAATTTACACCCCGGGCTCAGTTCAATTGCACAGTCATAACTCCTATGAGGAGGCAGAGACGCAGACTCATTCTCACTAAATACATCATAAAAGTCCGCCAAATAATCAGGAACATCATGCGACTGATGAGAGGTGGAAAACACCGGAGCCTCACTAAAGACACACCGACAACCCCAACTCACCACAGACACAGATTTCCAATCCAAAACTGGATTATGAATTTGTAACCAGGGAAACCCCAGAACAATAGTATCATGCAGATTATGCAACACCAAAAATCTGCAATTTTCTTGATGGTCTGGGGCGACCCGCATTACCACCTGGGTCCAAAACTGAGGTTTATTTTTAGCCAAAGGAGTAGCAACAATCCCCCTCAAAGGTATAGGCGTCTGCAGAGGTGTCATCGGAAATCCACAACGTTTAGCAAAATCCAAGTCCATTAGGTTTAGGGCTGCTCCCGAATCCACAAAAGCCTTGGCGGAAAATGTGGACAGGGAGCAGATCAGAGTAATAGCCAGAAGAAACTTAGGTTGAACACCACCAACAGAAAACATGTGTGCAAAGCGTTTCTCTCGTTTAGGACAGACAGAAATAATATGCGAGGCATCTCCACAGAAAAAACACAACTTATTACGCCTTCTGAACTCCTGACGCTGCTCTCTGGAAAAAACTCTATCACATTGCATAGGTTCAGACATTTGTTCAACAGGTGGCAACACCTCTCGTGCAGCTTTGCGTTCGCGCAAACGCCGATCAACCTGAATGGCTAATGACATAGAATCGTCAAGACCAGAGGGAACAGGAAATCCCACCATAGTATCTTTTACGGCTTCTGACAACCCCTTCCGAAAGAGAGCAGCCAAGGCATTATCATTCCAGGTAGTAAGTACAGCCCACTTTCGGAATTTTTGACAGTACAATTCTGCAGAATCACGACCCTGGTTCAATGCCAGCAGGGTCTTTTCAGCCTGATCAATGGCATTAGGTTCGTCATACAACAACCCCAAGGCCTGAAAAAATGCATTCACATTAGTCAGAATAGGATCATCTGGTTTTAAAGAAAACGCCCAATCCTGGGGATCGCCACGCAGCAAAGAGATGACAATTTTAACCTGCTGCGCGGAGCTCCCTGACGAGTTAGGCTTCAAGGCAAAAAATAATTTACAATTATTTTTGAAGTTCAAAAATTTAGACCGATCCCCAAAAAATACATCAGGTGTAGGAATCTTTGGTTCAGCAGCATGTAAATGAGCAAGGTAGGCGGAAATTCCCCGCACTTCCGCAGCGAGCTGCTCCACACGATCAGACAATTGCTTTATCTCCATTGAGAGAAAAAAAAATTCCCCCTACGGCCTCAGAGATATAGAGGAAAAAATATACACACTTTTTTTTTTTTTTTTTTTACAATTCTTTCCTGCTATTGAGTACCCTAGGATCTGCGGTATGGCGGGTGATTCTGTTATGATTGAGTCACCGTAGGAGGCAGACACAAAAATAGAAGCTACGTCCAGAAAACCAGAGAAGTTGGCAACTATCAGATTGCAGACCCCTGAACCTATCAACACAACTAGCAGTAGCCGTGGGGGGGTTCCTACGATGCCCTAGACCCCTCGATCACAGCCGGAGCGCTAAATAGCCTAAAGACAGAAAAGGAAATCTAAACTGCCGCAGAGCAGACCCCAAAGTAAAAGGCAGCCCCCAACATATAATGACGGTGAAGCAAGATGAAAAAACACTCACACAGATAGAAAGATAGGCTGAGCAAACGATGGGGCCCAAGCTAGCTAAACAGAACAGGAAAGGAAGGTTGCTGTCTGCAATCTGCCAAAACCCTATCAAAGACATAAGCCAACAAGCTGATATGAAAAAGACCCTGAAGCAGCTAGGCTTCAAAAACTAAATCAGCACTCAGGTATTTTCAGAAGACAGAGCTAAAGGAATTCAGCACACCCCAGCAGGGAATGGCAGAAATCCAGAAAAACAAAGCAAAACAAAGTCTAAGCACAAATGCAAAAAGCCGAGCAGAAAACTTAGCTTTAGAAGAGCAGGAATTCAGACTGGTCTCCAAGGATCCCACAGAGAAATCACCCGCAGGGCAGAAGGGCGTCGGCAGCCTTATATCCAGTCAGTAACTCCACTCAGCCAGTCATCATCATCAGACTCAGGTGTTTGATAATCAGGCTCACTACCTTTCTTTACCAGAAGAGGGAGTTCCTCGGGCCTCAGTAGTGAATGGGAAAATGAACTCACAACACGTTACTACTGATCTGAGAGGGCAAGAAAGTGCACTGTCATTGTGCACATCGCACAGTGACAAAGTAGGGACTAGCCCAGTCCCTGAAACAAAGATCACTGATGATGCTTCGTTTCAGGGAGGGGGCGGGGGCTGTGGCAATGACCGCAGCTACTGCCCCCTGATGACACTTCGTTTGAGTATCCCGACATGCAGTATGATTTCTCATAAGAAGCTTCATCAACAAAGAATTTGTAAACAAAAAAACTCCACAAGAAACACAGTGCAGTTAAGAAAGGATAGGGAATTTTTAATTAAAGTATATTAGAAAATAGATTAGATTTTGACATTAACTAAATTGTTTTTTGGATGAAAATTAATTTGTATTTCTGACCACCCCCTTAAGGTGAGCAGAATGGTCACCACACATATAGAGAATGTTGTGCGTTCCTTTGTAGTAGGCACAGCAAGGCTATGTAAAGAGAGGAAGAGGACTTGAACTCTATAGCACCACCTGTTGGAAGTAGCGATCCTACAAGTCACTATCAACCCTTTAACGAGTTTTGCAATATGACTTAGGATAAAAGCCAAATCAGAATCTCAGTTTGCAAACACGGTGTTTCAGGGTATCGGCCCTCGTCAATGCAAAGTATGAGAACTAATTTGGCTGGATGAGAAGCTCTCGGCTGAGGTCTAAGGGGTATCGCGTTTCTCTTTGTGGGGAGTGTCATACAGGCTCTGGGATGCCCAGAGCCAAAAGCCCGAAACACTGTGTCTGCAAATTGAGATTCTGATTTGGCTTTTATCCCAAGTCATATTGCAAGACTCATTAAAGGGTCGATAGTGATTTGTAGGATCGCTGTTTCCAACAGATGGCGCCATAAAGTTCAAGTCCTTTTCCTCTCTGAAGAGGCAATTTGCATATTACATTTCCCAAAGGAGCATTAGACAGCGAATAAGCCTCCTTACCATGGCATGCCAAAGCCGGTATGTCACTCTCCACAAGGAGAAACGTTACTCTTAAAACCAATGTAAAGAGACTAGCGGACACATGTGTAACAGTATAGAAGTCAAAATAGATACAAACTCTAAAAAGATTAGCGCAGACTAACATTTACCATGATGTCTGGTTCCTATAAAAATAAAATCTCACCTAAACAATGCACAGGGTAAACATAGGGTACGTTAGGCTCCGATTACATTGTTTTTTTCTTCTATCGGATGGATACATCAGTAGAACTCCCTGACACATACTTTATTGGACGGCTGTTACATATGTTACGGGGTATGCAGTTCCATACGTTACTCATTAAAAAAAAAAAATATAGAATTTAGTTTACTTTTGTGAATGGATCCATCTGTGAAGGAAAGAGCAGAAAAGTACACCGCCCTATAAATGTTTCTAAGAAAAAAAAAAGTACATTTCTTTTGCTGTTACAGTGCGACTGTTTCTCAATCAGTCTCTATTTATACTCCCCTCTGTACTACTGCTCCCTAACCTATAGTCTAGCGTTCCACAATAAAGCCGGCGTCACACTAGCGAGAAATACAGACGAGTGCTATGCGCAAAAAAAAAACGCATAGCACTCCGACCAATTTTAATCTATGGGGCAGCTCCCATCAGCCAATGTTTTTCTTGGCCGTATTATACGGGCTGAGAAAATAGCAGCATGCTGCTATTGTCTGCGTATTACGCCCGTAGTACGCCAATGCAAGTCTATGGGGCGAGAAAAATACGCATTACACACAGACCAGACGTGTGACTTGCGAGAAATACACACTGGTGTCCTTTAACAAAAGCCGGCAATTCAGTGCGCTGTACAGTAAACTCACACTGACAGGTTTAATAAAGAATAGAATAGATATATACACATAGAATACATATACAGTGGGGAAAAAAAGTATTTAGTCAGTCAGCAATAGTGCAAGTTCCACCACTTAAAAAGATGAGAAGCGTCTGTAATTTACATCATAGGTAGACCTCAACTATGGGAGACAAACTGAGAAAAAAAATCCAGAAAATCACATTGTCTGTTTTTTTTTTCATTTTATTTGCATATTATGGTGGAAAATAAGTATTTGGTCAGAAACAAAATTTCATCTCAATACTTTGTGATATATCCTTTGTTGGCAATGACAGAGGTCAAACGTTTTCTGTAAGTCTTCACAAGGTTGCCACACACTGTTGTTGGTATGTTGGCCCATTCCTCCATGCAGATCTCTTCTAGAGCAGTGATGTTTTTGGCTTTTCGCTTGGCAACACGGAGTTTCAACTCCCTCCAAAGGTTTTCTATAGGGTTGAGATCTGGAGACTGGCTAGGCCACTCCAGGACCTTGAAATGCTTCTTACGAAGCCACTCCTTCGTTGCCCTGGCGGTGTGCTTTGGATCATTGTCATGTTGAAAGACCCAGCCACGTTTCATCTTCAATGCCCTTGCTGATGGAAGGAGGTTTGCACTCAAAATCTCACGATACATGGCCCCATTCATTCTTTCATGTACCCGGATCAGTCGTCCTGGCCCCTTTGCAGAGAAACAGCCCCAAAGCATGATGTTTCCACCACCATGCTTTACAGTAGGTATGGTGTTTGATGGATGCAACTCAGTATTCTTTTTCCTCCAAACACGACAAGTTGTGTTTCTACCAAACAGTTCCAGTTTGGTTTCATCAGACCATAGGACATTCTCCCAAAACTCCTCTGGATCATCCAAATGCTCTCTAGCAAACTTCAGACGGGCCCGGACATGTACAGGCTTAAGCAGTGGGACACGTCTGGCACTGCAGGATCTGAGTCCATGGTGGCGTAATGTGTTACTTATGGTAGGCCTTGTTACATTGGTCCCAGCTCTCTGCAGTTCATTCACTAGGTCCCCCCCCGCGTGGTTCTGGGATTTTTGCTCACCGTTCTTGTGATCATTCTGACCCCACGGGGTGGGATTTTGCGTGGAGCACCAGATCGAGGGAGATTATCAGTGGTCTTGTATGTCTTCCATTTTCTAATTATTGCTCCCACAGTTGATTTCTTCACTCCAAGCTGGTTGGCTATTGCAGATTCAGTCTTCCCAACCTGGTGCAGGGCTACAATTTTGTTTCTGGTGTCCTTTGACAGCTCTTTGGTCTTCACCATAGTGGAGTTTGGAGTCAGACTGTTTGAGGGTGTGCACAGGTGTCTTTTTATACTGATAACAAGTTTAAACAGGTGCCATTACTACAGGTAATGAGTGGAGGAAAGAGGAGACTCTTAAAGAAGAAGTTACAGGTCTGTGAGAGCCAGAAATCTTGATTGCTTGTTTCTGACCAAATACTTATTTTCCACCATAATATGCAAATAAAATGAAAAAAAAACAGACAATGTGATTTTCTGGATTTTTTTTCTCAGTTTGTCTCCCATAGTTGAGGTCTACCTATGATGTAAATTACAGACGCCTCTCATCTTTTTAAGTGGTGGAACTTGCACTATTGCTGACTGACTAAATACTTTTTTTCCCCACTGTATATATAGTGGGGCAAAAAAGTATTTAGTCAGTCAGCAATAGTGCAAGTTCCACCACTTAAAAAGATGAGAGGCGTCTGTAATTTACATCATAGGTAGACCTCAACTATGGGAGACAAACTGAGAAAAAAAAATCCAGAAAATCACATTGTCTGTTTTTTTTTTTCATTTTATTTGCATATTATGGTGGAAAATAAGTATTTGGTCAGAAACAAGCAATCAAGATTTCTGGCTCTCACAGACCTGTAACTTCTTCTTTAAGAGTCTCCTCTTTCCTCCACTCATTACCTGTAATAATGGCACCTGTTTAAACTTGTTATCAGTATAAAAAGACACCTGTGCACACCCTCAAACAGTCTGACTCCAAACTCCACTATGGTGAAGACCAAAGAGCTGTCAAAGGACACCAGAAACAAAATTGTAGCCCTGCACCAGGCTGGGAAGACTGAATCTGCAATAGCCAACCAGCTTGGAGTGAAGAAATCAACTGTGCGAGCAATAATTAGAAAATGGAAGACATACAAGACCACTGATAATCTCCCTCGATCTGGTGCTCCACGCAAAATCCCACCCCGTGGGGTCAGAATGATCACAAGAACGGTGAGCAAAAATCCCAGAACCACGCGGGGGGACCTAGTGAATGAACTGCAGAGAGCTGGGACCAATGTAACAAGGCCTACCATAAGTAACACACTACGCCACCATGGACTCAGATCCTGCAGTGCCAGACGTGTCCCACTGCTTAAGCCTGTACATGTCCGGGCCCGTCTGAAGTTTGCTAGAGAGCATTTGGATGATCCAGAGGAGTTTTGGGAGAATGTCCTATGGTCTGATGAAACCAAACTGGAACTGTTTGGTAGAAACACAACTTGTCGTGTTTGGAGGAAAAAGAATACTGAGTTGCATCCATCAAACACCATACCTACTGTAAAGCATGGTGGTGGAAACATCATGCTTTGGGGCTGTTTCTCTGCAAAGGGGCCAGGACGACTGATCCGGGTACATGAAAGAATGAATGGGGCCATGTATCGTGAGATTTTGAGTGCAAACCTCCTTCCATCAGCAAGGGCATTGAAGATGAAACGTGGCTGGGTCTTTCAACATGACAATGATCCAAAGCACACCGCCAGGGCAACGAAGGAGTGGCTTCGTAAGAAGCATTTCAAGGTCCTGGAGTGGCCTAGCCAGTCTCCAGATCTCAACCCTATAGAAAACCTTTGGAGGGAGTTGAAAGTCTGTGTTGCCAAGCGAAAAGCCAAAAACATCACTGCTCTAGAGGAGATCTGCATGGAGGAATGGGCCAACATACCAACAACAGTGTGTGGCAACCTTGTGAAGACTTACAGAAAACGTTTGACCTCAGTCATTGCCAACAAAGGATATATCACAAAGTATTGAGATGAAATTTTGTTTCTGACCAAATACTTATTTTCCACCATAATATGCAAATAAAATGAAAAAAAAACAGACAATGTGATTTTCTGGATTTTTTTTTCTCAGTTTGTCTCCCATAGTTGAGGTCTACCTATGATGTAAATTACAGACGCCTCTCATCTTTTTAAGCGGTGGAACTTGCACTATTGCTGACTGACTAAATACTTTTTTGCCCCACTGTATATACAGTACAGACCAAATGTTTGGACACACCTACTCATTCAAAGCGTTTTCTTTATTTTCATGACTTTGAAAATTGTAGATTCACTCTGAAGGCATCAAAACTATGAATTAACACATGTGGAATTATATAATTAACAAAAAAGTGTGAAACAAGTGAAAATATGTCTTATTTTCTAGGTTCTTCAAAGTAGCCACCTTTTCTTTGATTACTGCTTTGCACACTCTTGGCATTCTCTTGATGAGCTTCAAGAGGTAGCCACCGGAAATGGTTTTCACATCACAGGTGTGCCCTGTCAGGTTTAATAAGTGGGATTTCTTGCCTTATAAATGGGCTTGGGACCATCAGTTGTGTTGTGCAGAAGTCTGGTGGATACACAGCTGAATAGACTGTTAGAATTTGTATTATGGCAAGAAAGCAGGTAAGTAAAGAAAAACGAGTGGCCATCATTGCTTTAAGAAATGAAGGTCAGTCAATCTGAAAAATTGGGAAACCTTTGAAAGTGTTCCCAAGTGCAGTGGCAAAAACCATCAAGCGCTACAAAGAAATTGGCTCACATGAGGACCGCTCCAGGAAAGGAAGACCAAGAGTCACCTCTGCTGCAGAGGATAAGTTCATTCGAGTCACCAGCCTCAGAAATCACAGGTTAACAGCAGCTCAGATTAGAGACCAGGTCAATGCCACACAGAGTTCTAGCAGCAGACACATCTCTACAACAACTGTTAAGAGGAGACTTTGTGCAGCAGGCCTTCATGGTAAAATAGCTGCTAGGAAACCACTGCTAAGGACAGGCAACAAGCAGAAGAGACTTGTTTGGGCTAAAGAACACAAGGAATGGACATTAGACCAGTGGAAATCTGTGCTTTGATCTGATGAGTCCAAATTTGAGATCTTTGGTTCCAACCACCGTGTCTTTGTGCGACACAGAAAAGGTGAACGGATGGCCTCTACATGCCTGGTTCCCACCGTGAAGCATGGAGGAGGAGGTGTGATGGTGTGGGGGTGCTTTGCTGGTGACACTGTTGGGGATTTTTTCAAAATTGAAGGCATACTGAACCAGCATGGCTACCACAGCATCTTGCAGCGGCATGCTATCCCATCCAGTTTGCGTTTAGTTGGACCATCATTTATTTTTCAACAGGACAATTACTCTAAACACACCTCCAGGCTGTGTAAGGGCTATTTGACCAAGAAGGAGAGTGATGGAGTGCTACGCCAGATGACCTGGCCTCCACAGTCACCAGACCTGAACCCAATCGAGATGGTTTGGTGTGAGCTGGACCGCAGAGTGAAGGCAAAAAGGCCAACAAGTGCTAAGCATCTCTGGGAACTCCTTCAAGACTGTTGGAAGACAATTTCCGGTGACTACCTCTTGAAGCTCAACAAGAGAATGCCAAGAGTGTGCAAAGCAGTAATCAAAGCAAAGGGTGGCTACTTTGAAGAACCTAGAATATAAGACATATTTTCAGTTGTTTCACACTTTTTTGTTAATTATATAATTCCACATGTGGTAATTCATAGTTTTGATGCCTTCAGAGTGAATCTACAATTTTTCATAGTCATGAAAATAAAGAAAACTCTTTGAATGAGGTGTGTCCAAACTTTTGGTCTGTACTGTATACACACATGTCATTGAGACACATATATATAATTATATTTATAGAGTTCTACATAGCGTAATAACCACTAAATCAATTGCCGGCTTTTGTAAAATCAATACAGAACCCGACATGAAATGACACATGGGTTACATACAAGTAAACCATTTCATTTCATTTATTTTTTTATATGTCTTTGACTAATAATTAGATTAGTGTATGTGTGTAAAATTTGGGACATGTAGGTGTTAAATTAACGAGTAAATTCGTTGAAAAAAATTGCCTGGGCTCCTGTGGTATTTTCTCTGCCAGAGAGTGAAAGCCAGTGAGTGAGGGCAGATATTAATAGCCTAGAGAGGGACCATTGTTTTTGCCCTCCCCTGGCTAAAAAAAACCTGCCCCAGCCACCCCAGAAAAGGCGCATCTATAAGGCTGGTTTCACATTAGCTTTTTTTGCGTTGCGCATCCGATCGCATGTGTCATGTGTACCTACATGGCATTCGCATGGTCTTGCGTTTGCACGCATTCGACTGCGTTTTTGTGCACATGCATTTTTCATGGTGTACGTCTAGATGCGCCGGACGCAACCTGTTGCATTTTTGGGTCTGCCCAAAGGCGTAAAAAAACCCGCATGCGTAGGCATGCGCACGGAATGCGTCAAAACAACACATTACAGTCTATGGGAACGCAGGCGTGCGCATAGACATGCATTACGCCTACGTTTGCGTACACATGCATTTTGCGATTAAACATGTGTAGACACTGGTTTTAACACCTAGAGAAAGAATGCGCATAAAAACGCAAACGCATGCAAAAACGCATGATGCGTTTTTGCATGCGTTTCTACTTGCACACGATGCGCTGCGCACAAAGACGCAAATGTGAAACTAACCTAAGATGCACCTGTTCTGGCACTTGGCCTCTCTATTTCCATTGCCTTTAGCGGTGACATATGGGTTAGTAAAGGGTTAGTGTCACCTTGCCTTAAGCCAGGCTAATAATGGAGAGGTGTCATTAAGACACCTATCCATTATTAATCCTATAGTAGTAAAGGGTTAAAAAAATACACACAGACATTAATTAAAAATTATTTTAATGAAATAATTACACCAAGTTTTTGACCAAATTTATTATTCTGCTAATCCAACTGTATCCCTTGTTCTCCTGTAAAAAAATTATAAAATACAAAACCAACAATGTTCATACCTCTCTGCTGTTCAGTCAGGTCCCCGCTGCAATCCATCACAAGGGGTTAACTAGTTTACAACGGGGACCGGTGCTAATGCTACTGGCCCCGCTGTAAACCAAAGCAGAATGAATGAAATCATTTCTGCGCAGGCGCCCCGGCTGACCAGGGATGAACTGATTAGCATGGGAAAGTTTCTGAACTTTTTCCCACTCTCATAAGTTCACCTCAGGTCAGCCAGGGACTCCGCGCAGCCTCAGTGACATCAGCGGTAGTTCCCGGCTGACCTGAGGTGAACTCAGGAGCGTGGGAAAAAGTTCAGAAACATTTAACCTCTTGGCATTGAGTGACATACAAATACATCAATTTTGCATAGGTAGTGAATGAAGCAGGCTCATGAGCTGAGCTTGCTCCAAACTAGGCTGAGGCTGGCTGTGTTACCTAACTGTTACTTAACTGGAAATGCTGTGATCACGGCAGTTTAAAACATTAGAGTATGTTCACACTGTCTTTTTCCATTTTTTTTTTTTTTTAGCAAAAAATGCCATAAAAAATACTAAAAAACACTCAAAAGAAAGAACATATTGATGTCTATGTAAGAACGATCTGCTATTTACATGTTCAAGCTTTTGAGCTTTTTCCGGCTTTCAAAAGATGCCAAGTGGATAAAAGAAATGACATGTCCATTTTATTTCAATTAGAAACACTCAATACTAAAAATACAAGTCATGGGAAAGGCTGTGAAAATGCACACAAGATGGCAAGACGTTTTTGCGCATTTTTTTTATAGCATTCACACAAAAACAAACAAAAAAAAGTTTAGGGACCTCCCCCCGAAAGAAAAAAGGAAAAGTATGAAAAAATGAGAGCGTTTCCTAAAGCGTCTTCTGCTTGAAAAATGCACATTATTAACCAATGGAAAAAAAAGACGCAGTGTTTACATACTGTTAGATTTTGTGGTTCATGCCATTTAAACAGACACCCTCTTTTCTCTCCTGCATGACCAAAGGGTAATAATGGTTTGTTATGGCAGCTTAGGCCTTAAGTAGAACACTAGATTGCAATACAAAGGCATTGCGGTATATGTACTGCTAGGCCGGGGTCACACTTGCGAGTGTGATGCGAGAAACTCGCGCTAGTCTTTCGCATCAATACCCGACACAGCCGCTGGCACTTGGACCGGAGTGTGCGGCTGCATAGAAATACATGCAGCTCCGGTCCCGAGTGCCGGCTTCAGTGCCGGGTATTGATGCGCGAGCGCAACCCCGGCCGAAGTCAAACAATTGCAGGTTCAAGTCCCCTATGGGGTTAAAATCAAAAACAATAAATAGAAAAAAATTTCCAATGAAAAAATCAGCAACATTTTTCTATTTGATAATAAAAAGGAAATAAATTGTCACATGATTAATTCCTTCCAAGGACCTTACAATAGGATCAGGGGACATTCTTTAAAGGGGTTGTCCGGGCTTTTCACATAATCTCAGTACATATCTGGGCTGCAGGATTATGACAATAAGTAATTTACTTTCTGTCACTAGTTTGCACGGTTTTCTAGATATTCTGAACAGAACGTCCAAGGCAGGGTGTGTTATGGCATTGAAATGAGAACTAGTCATAACCTCCTACTCTATTCCAAACATGCCCTCTATAGCAACAACCCCACCCTCCATAGCTACAGGCCCTCCCCGTCCACATGAAGAATCGTCCTCTATTCTGGGACAGGCTGCTCCCATCAGTATTTGTTTCATTAGAGACACAGTGCTCACACATACACTGCACCCAATCTGCTGCTGTGTGAAGACATCAGTGACACAGAGCTGTCTCATTCACACAGCAGAGGCTTTGTCACACAACAGATTACATCAGTGACTGCCATCCCCTGTGCAGATTAGAAGCTGCAGACCCCCATCACTGGCCATCACACAGTCTGTTCTCACTGCTGCCAGCAGCCTGGGACAGTGAGGGAAGACATTACTGATAATGAGTTATGGATTGTAATCATGGAGTGGCCCAGAATACAGGACAATTTTTCCTCCTCACTACTTTCACTTTCCATAGATAACTGTTCAGTGTGTGTCTGGGGGAGGAGCAGCTGCTCTCTGCACTGAGGCTGCTGGAGGGGAAGAATTTGTTCCTGTGTGATGAGGGCTGCTTCATGTGGACGGAGAGGGCCTGTAGCTATGGAGGGTGGGGTTGTTGCTATAGAGGGCATGTTTGGAGTAGAGTAGGAGGTTACGACTAGTTCTCATTTCAATGCCATAACACCCCCCCCTTGGACGTTCTGTTCAGAATATCTAGAAAAAAGTGCAAACTATTGACAGAAAGTAAATTACTTATTGTCATAATTCTGCAGCCCAGATATGTACTGAGATTATGTGAAAAGCCCGGAAAACCCCTTTAAATGTGTACAATAGACAAATTAGAGATATAAATGCAGTCATATGTTAAAGTTTGGGCACCCCTATTAATGTTAACCTTTTTTCTTTATAACAATTTTGGGTTTTGCAACAGCTATTTCAGTTTCATATATCTAATAACTGATGGACTCAGTTATATTTCTGGATTCAAATTAGGTTTATTGTACTAACAGAAAATGTGCAATCTGCAATTAATCAAAATTTGATCGGTGCAAAAGTATGGACACCCTTATCATTTTCTTGATTTGAACACTCCTAACTACTTTTTAATGACTTCCTGAAGCACTAAATTGGTTTTGTAACCTCATTGAGCTTTGAACTTCATAGCCAGGTGTATCAAATCATGAGAAAAGGTATTTAAGGCAGCCACTTGCAAGTAGTTCTCCTATTTGATTCTGCTATGAAGAGTGGCATCATGGGCTCCTCAAAACAACTCTCAAATGATCTGAAAACAAAGATTATTCAACATAGCTTTTCAGGGGAAGGATACAAAAAGTTGTCTCAGAGATTTAACCTGTCAGTTTCCACTGTGAGGAACATAGTAAGGAAATGGAAGAACACAGGTACAGTTCTTGTTAAGCCCAGAAGTGGCAGGCCAAGAAAAATATCAGAAAGGCAGAGAAGAAGAATGGTGAGAACAGTCAAGGACAATCCACAGACCACCTCCAAAGACCTGCAGCATCATCTTGCTGCAGATGATGTCACTGTGCATCTGTCAACAATACAGCACACTTTGCACAAGGAGAAGCTGTATGGGAGAGTGATGCGAAAGAAGCCGTTTCTGCAAGCACGCCACAAACAGAGTCGCCTGAGGTATGCAAAAGCACATTTGGACAAGCCAGTTACATTTTGGAAGAAGGTCCTGTGGACTGATGAAACAAAGATTGAGTTGTTTGGTCATACAAAAAGGCGTTATGCATGGAGGCTAAGAAGCACAGCATTCCAAGAAAAACACTTGCTACCCACAGTAAAATTTGGTGGAGGTTCCATCATGCTTTGGAGCTGTGTGGCCAATGCCGGGACCAGGAATCTTGTTAAAGTTGAGGCTCGCATGGATTCAACTCAGTATCAGCAGATTCTTGACAATAATGTGCAACAATCAGTGACCAAGTTGAAGTTACGCAGGGGATGGATATTTCAACAAGACAATGATCCAAAACACCGCTCCAAATCTACTCAGGCATTCATGCAGAGGAACAATTACAATGTTCTGGAATGGCCTTCCCAGTCCCCAGACCTGAATATCATTAAACATCTGTGGGATGATTTGAAGCGGGCTGTCCATGCTCGGCGACCATCAAACTTAACTGAACTGGAATTGTTTTCTAAACAGGAATGGTCACAAATACCTTCATCCAGGATCCAGGAACTCATTAATAGATACAGGAAGCGACTAGAGGCTGTTATTTTTGCAAAAGGAGGATCTACGAAATATTAATGTCACTTTTATGTTGAGGTGCCCATACTTTTGCACCGGTCAAATTTTGTTTAAATGCAGATTGCACATTTTCTGTTAGTACAATAAACCTCATTTGAATCCAGAAATATAACTGAGTCCATCAGTTATTAGATATATGAAACTGAAATAGCTGTTGCAAAAACCAAAATTGTTATAAAGAAAAAAGGTTAACATTAAGTAGGGGTGCCCAAACTTTAACATATGACTGTATGTAAGGGTTCTTTACAGTCTGAGCAGTCAGACTTTGGAATTTCCTAACACAAGAGGTAGTAATGTCAGCATTTCAAAAAGGACAGGATGCTTTTTTTCATTTCAAGTGCTACTGAGGGTTATAAATAACCTAGCAGCAAATAATGTATAATTTATCTTGATGGACATGTGTCTTTTTTTCAGCCTAGGTTCATAACTGTATGTAGCTTGCATTTTTTATTCCACACAATAAAGATTTTTAAGTAAATGAAAAACACCACAAAAAAGCGATCAAAAGGTCGTATGCGGCATTAGAATAGTACCATTTAAATACACAGTTCGCCCTGGAAAATAACAGAAAATGTTACACAGTTCATTTGATTGAAAGATAAAAAAGCTATTGGTCTCAGAACAAGGAGATACGAATCAAATTATTTTTTATGTTTCTTATTGTTTTAAATAGTAAAACACAAAAAAAGCTAAATACATTTGGTGTTGACTACAGATGAGCGACTTTGCCTTTTTTTTAGGGTCGAGTCGGGTTTCATGAAACCCGACTTTCTCAAAAGTTGAGTCGAACGAAATCGGCCGGCTATAGGGAAAAGTCGAAGGTCCGACTGAAGCACGAAACCCAATACAAGTCAATGGGGAAGCAAAGTCGGCAGGGAGTGGAGGACAGGAAACACACCTACATGCTGGACCGCTTTTTTAAAGTGTGCAAAATCTCTCTCTCTCTCTCTCCCCGGACGCTGCACATGTCATCTCGTTGCCCACAGTGTACGTCCTTGCTCAGTGGCTGAAAAAAGTCACGTGCAACGTGCAAGCATTCTGGGAAATCCAACTTTGGCTCTTGTTTTGCCGACCGCATGGCCAACTTCACACTGTGGTCGGGTTTCGGTTGGCGAAACCCGACTTTGCCATAAGTCGGCGACTTATGAATCTTGCCGACCTGTTTCGCTCAACTCTAGTGTTGACGTAATCGTACTGACCTGCAGAATAAAATGAAAATGCTAGTTTTTTACCGCATAATGACGTGAAAACTTCACTAAAAAAGACAAGGCTACTGTTTTTCTTTTTCTATTGCTGAACACAATTTTTTCTTTAAAATTTGAGAAATATTTGGCAATATAAAAAATATAATTTGTCATACATAAAGCAAGCCCTTGTGGTATAAAGAAAAAATAATTGTAAACTGCTGCAGAATAGAATGGCGCTTTTTTTTTGTATCGGCCTTCAGCTCGATCTCGAGCCATGGCGATTTTATGAATGAATGATCTGTAGGAAGATTAATCTTGTGCAAGCTTAGATAAGTCCACCAGGGTCTTCTCTGCTGTTATTTTGATAGTATGAAGCCATCAGGTTGCTGGTCTTCCTCTTCGCCTTGTTCCTTTTACTCTTCTGACTATGGTGTTCGTCTCCAGTTAATGCTCTCTTCTAGTAGTGAACAAACGTGTCCAGATGAGGTGTTAGCCGTCCATGCTCGGGTGATAACCGAATGTCTTTGGCGTGCTTGACTAACATGTTCAAGTCCCCGCGGCTGCATGTCTCGCGGCTGTTCAACAGCCGCAACACATGCAGGGATTGCCTAATAAACAAGCGATCCATGCACGAATACTCATAACTACTCTCTTCATATGTGTTGCCGCAATATAAACAAATAAAAAAAAGTTATGATTCTTGTAAAACAGGGTTAAAAAAACCCAAATACATGAAAAATGGTCTATGCACCAAGGAGTTAAAGAATCTATGAATTCTGGTGCATTGGAATACACAGACCAGAGGACAGGGGATGCAAAAGGGATTGAAACGGATTCCAAATGAGACAAGGAATTTTTTTCTATGGTGTTTTATTTATTTTCTTTTTTTATTTATTTTTTTATTTTAAACATAACATTTGGAGCAAACCAAATTTTTACAGAGAATATTAAAAAATGTGTTCACACCTGGTGCTCGTTTTTTTTTTTTTTTTGCTTTTCAAGAACCTTTTTAAATTTGCTATGAACAAGATTCGATATCTAGCACCTAAGTAATGCCCAAGTAATAAAATATACATTTTCTTTAGAAGAGAAATGATACACTGATTCCCCTATGAATCAGAAAACCTCCTTTGATGTCATATGTAACAAGATGTCATGAAGAGCGGGCACAAACGCCCACAGCGAGAGGCAACGCAATGCACTAAAGACAACAGACATGTCTAATCATATAAGACTGACTAATGCCGCTCGGCCGAGGTTTTATACCTAGATTCTGTAGGTTAACCAGCTGTGTTATATGGATAGAATATTAAAGCAAAAGATTTCTACTTTTTGTGCAGAATTGACCAGTAAAACAATTCTTCAAAAGCTTTGCAACCAAGTCAGCCACAGAATCCTCCAGTGGGTTATGGGTTAACAATTCATGAGTCTGACATTCAGCCAAAAAAAAAAAAGAAGAAAAAAAAAAACACATAACACTGTAAGTAAATCTCCAGCAATGGCTGCTGCTTGTCATCTCAACTTCTTTCCTGTAGGAAAGGGGGGGGACAAAAAAAAAAAAAAAAGATTAAACTCATAGATCAAATTGCAATAAGACTCAAGTATTGAGCTCTTTATTTTTTATAGGCAGAAAATGTATTTCTCAGCGATGGTGAATCTGCTTCGTTCCATCGGTGAATCTCCAGGTGAAATGTTTAATACGGGAGAAAATGAATCACATGGAGGACGTTTGGGTTAAGCTCTGGGGCGCTGTATTCCTCCAAAATGACTCACATGCTGCTAACACTGCTCAGTATAAAGCAGATCTGATGAGACCCTCACTGATATTTCTTTATTATTTATTGATATTTATGTAGCTCCGGTAGTAGATCTGTAGTAATGGTGCTGTGCAAAGAAGCAGTGGCCATAAAAAGGTTACATTGTAGCTATAAAAAGACAAGGAAGCACCGAAGAGCTCGGCCATATTTGTTAAAGGAAAACTCCCCCCCCCCCCCCCCCGCCAACAAAAAAAAAATGCACAATCACGCTGCCCAAATTTCAATACAGCTCAGTGATTCCTGCACAGTTATGTTGCAAAAAAACAAGTGTTCTTAATTGTGATGTTTTTCTTAAGAGTGGGGATCTTAGGGAAGACGCCTTAAATCGTTCTTAGCCAGGGGAATTGTATCTCCAGAGATATTTGAGATGGAGACAAGGGTTACGTCAACACCTGTTTAGTGTAACCGAAATACACTTTCTTTTCCTTCTGCAAATAGAAAGAGCCTTGTCTAATGTGAGAAGTAAAACAGATGCTGAATTAGTCCCAGGGTAGCCGAGTCTGCACATGAGGAATTACATCATGGAGGTCTGACTGGTGTCTTGAGTGCCCATTGTGACCCATGAGGGTTTTTCTTTTTATGTCCGTTTTTCGTCATGCAAGTATATTTATAAATAAATGTATAATTGGGTCGCCCTCCCAGGGCTGTGGGGTACTCGGTACCGGGCCGGTATCAGTGGGATGTGTCACAGCAGCGGTGACCCGGACCGTGGCCCTGGGCGCCCAAGTAATAGGAAGATGTGAATGGTG
This sequence comes from Dendrobates tinctorius, assembly GCF_039654945.1. Taxonomy (NCBI): domain Eukaryota; kingdom Metazoa; phylum Chordata; class Amphibia; order Anura; family Dendrobatidae; genus Dendrobates; species Dendrobates tinctorius. The sequence continues at coordinate 43,217,717 of NW_027361810.1, read as the reverse complement.
GAATGTAGTTAGATGAATAGTTCGTGACGCGACCTGTGGTGCTCGGAAAGGGAGGTGTTAAGCCGACGCTGCATGCAGATCCGCTGGGACTGATGGTATGGTGCAGCAAAGATGTAAAAGTTCCCACAGGTGAAGCTATAGTCCCAGGGCAGTGTAGATATGGTCGGCACGGGGATGTTGCGGTGCCGGAAAGGTAGGAAGCAGACAAGACACAGCGGGGTGCAATTTCTGTACCTTGACTTGGTAACTGCAGTCCAGGGTCCTGATTACAGACGGTATTGAAGCAGGCTAGCCTGGAAGCAATTCAGGAATTCTCTCTCAGCAGATGGGTTGTGCAGTCTCCTTACTAGTGCTTATTCGAATGAAGTACTCCCAGTACTGAGTTACACTGGAGTTCCTCCGGACAGGTGTTCTCAAGAACCTCACTTGCACGGCAGACAGCTGTAGCCTCTCTCGGGGACTCCTCTCTCCTGAGTCCCGGCTCACTATCCAAGCTGCTGTTGTGCCCTCAAGTCTTAGATCGGAGCAGGGCATTTACAGCCTCCTGCTCCTCTGGTGTCCATTGCAGGACCGTTAGTATCCGTACAACCGTGGAGACCAGGCTCCAGTTCATGCGCTCTCTCCAGAGATGAGCTCGTCCTCTCCGCTCTATCCCAGCGCTCCTTCCACACATCTGCCCACTTCACCCTCCGCAGACTAACTAACCAACCACCCCTTCCTCTTGGCCCTCAGAGAGTACTCCTCCCCTTAATCTCGGTTCAGAGTTCCCCCTGCTGGCCTGGAGTGGAACTGTGTTGCATGCATAGATTGACTGCGAGAGAGACCCATCATTGCCTCCAAGCCTGGCCTTACCCTCCCTGGAGGAAGGCAAAGCCACTGTGGCGACCATAGCCCTGGGGGCGCCACACTCCCCCCTAGTGCAAGTCAGCACTCCTGGGCTGAACAAAAACATGAAACATATAAACAGTTAAACAATAATAATTGTACAAGAGTTAAAAATGAAAAAGTTACAAAAACCAAGAGCTTCAAAAATGGTCCTATGATGATAAGTCCAAGCATCAATGTCCATGGTCCATTCCTGGGCAAATGGTGAACTATATACAGGAAAGTTTTTGACCACACAAGTCCTGCGGTACAATGTCCATAAAACAAAACTGGCAAATCTAAAGGAAACTCTTACAGGTTACCTGTAGGCACAAAACTTGAAAAACAGTTACATATATACTTATACAATTTCAACATTTACATTTATCTATATACGATATCTGATGGGTGGTATCCCTTGAGTAATGCGGGTAGACCTGCGTAATACTTGTGTAGTGGGTAATGTACTGGATACACTACTGGGGGTTCTGCATGACACAGGGATCCTAGATTGTCTGTGAACTTTTAGACTCACCAGGGGCATAACAGGTTCACCACTGGAAGGGCGAGGGTTCTCTGGCTCCACTGCTGGTGTGGCATCTGCTGCCTGATTTTCCTGATCCTCAGGATTTCCTTGAGTCATGTCTTCCTGTGCTACCAATTGGGGAAATGTCAACACCGGCACCACTATAGCATCATTTACTTTAGTCCAATTTGCAGGGAATTCCCCAAGTACTGTGCTGACCTTCTCTTCTTCCTCTGTGGGTTGGATGTTATCCGGTTCTTCCACTCTTTCCTTCAGGAGGTCAGGACATAGTTTCAGGTGATCTCTTGATATTGCTGCTGAGGTTTCTCCTCCATCTTTGCTAATAAGGCATACCTTGGTATTATCAAAGTTTGAGGGCAGAATGGTATAAGGTTCAGCTTCCCATTGATCATCCAATTTGTGCAATCTTCTCTTCCTTTTTAAGACTTGTTCTCCCGGCGACAAAGGAACGGCAGGTGCATTTTGATTGTAAAGCTTTTCCTGCTTTTGTCTTGCCTGGGCTAGACTCTTTTCCACGCATTCTTGAACTCTTCTGTACTGTTGTTGTCTTTCTGTATCCCAGTCAGCATCTGGTGACGTTATTTCGGGCGTAAGGACTCCCATGTCCAAATCAATAGGTAGTTTACCAGGTCTTGCTCTCATTAAGTAGGCTGGGGTACAGTAGGTGGAATTCACTGGAATATGGTTGTAGAGGTCCACCAGATCTGGCAACATCTCTGGCCAAAGATTCCTCTCCTCCAAGGGCAAAGTCTTCAGTAGGTCAATCACTACCTGGTTCATTTTCTCACACATGCCATTGGTCTGTGGGTGGTACGGTGTTGTCCGGATCTTCTTATAACCATACCAGTTACAGAATTCCTGGAACACTTCTGCCTCGAAAGCTGGACCTTGATCTGTAAGCACTCTTTCAGGATATCCATGTGGTCTACAGAAGTGCTGTTGGAATGCTCTGGCTGCTGTCCTGGCTGTCTGATCTTTGACAGGCACAACTACCAGGAATCTTGAGTAGTGGTCCACAATGGTAAGAGCATAGATGTAGCCTGACCGGCTTGGAACCAGCTTCACATGGTCTAGGGCTACCAACTCAAGGGGCTGTTTGGTGATGATTGGCTGTAGAGGAGCTCTATGGCTGTTTCGATCCTTTCTGCGTAGGTTACATTGTCCACACTCCCGGCACCACCTCTCAATGGCTTTCCTCATACCAGCCCAGTAGAACCTCTCCCAGAGCAATGCTTCCAACTTCTTCCATCCAAAGTGTCCAGCTCCATTGTGGTATGCCTCTAGGACCATTGATGCCTCTCTCTTTGGGACTACCACCTGCCAGACCAGCTCATGAGTGCGGGCATTGATACTCCTCCGACACAGTTTTCCTTCATAGATGAACAGCCGGCCTCTCTCCTTCCACAACTGCTGGGTTTCTTCAGGAGCATCCGACTCTGGGCGTGAGTCACTATCTTGCTTTTCTGCCCAGTCATGATGGGGCAATGGATTCAGGGTGACCTCCTTCAAGCCAGACCGTCTGTTTCTCACTCCTTGAGCACGCTGGGCCGCAAGTGGCCGGTGGAAGGGAGGTAACTCTATTTCTTCAAGAGCCTCAGGGTCTTCTCCTGCATCTGGTAGGTTAGGCATTCTGGACAGCGCATCAGCATTGGCATTCTTTGTGCCCTGCCCGGTACTTGATGGTAAACTCATAGTTAGATAGCCGAGTCATCCATCGCTGTTCCAGTGCACCTAGTTTTGCAGTGTCCAAGTGCGTCAACGGGTTGTTGTCCGTGAAGATAGTGAACTTGACGGAGGCTAGGTAATGTTTGAACCTTTCGGTAACAGACTATGGCAAGGAACTCCAGCTTGAAAGAACTGTAGTTGTCAGGGTTCCTTTCAGTGGGGCGCAGCTTCCTGCTGGCATAGGAGATCACTCTTTCTTTCCCATTCTGTACCTGCGACAGTACTGCTCCTTGTCCAACGTTGCTGGCATCAGTGGACAGCACAAAGGGTTTGTCATAATCTGGGTAGGCCAGAACTTCATCTCCTGTGAGAGTCATCTTCAATCTGGTGAAGGACCTTTCCAACTCTTCAGTCCATTCAAAGGTGGAATTTTTCTGTTTGGTCTTCTTGGACTGCCGCACCAGAAGATTTTGCAGAGGGGTGGCTAGTTCAGTAAAGCCTTTGATGAATCTTCGGTAGTAGCCGACCACGTCCAAGGAATTGGCGTACTTCATGAAGGTTGCTGGGCTTCGGCCAGTCCCGAATGACTGAGACCTAATCAGGATCTGGTGCCACACCTTCTGCACTGACCACATGACCGAGGTACTGCACCTTGGGCTTCAGGAGGTGGCACTTAGAGGGCTTCACCTTCAGGCCAAAATTGGACAAAGCTTCAAACACTTCAGCCAGGTGTTCCAGATGATCTTCATAGGTTTTGGAGAAAACAATGACATCATCCAGGTATAACAGGACCGTCTCAAAGTTCATGTTTCCCAGGCAGCACTCCATCAGCCGTTGAAATGTTCCTGGAGCTGTGCAGAGCCCGAATGGCATATAGTTGAACTCACAGAGACCCATTGGAGTGGTAAATGCTGTTTTCTCCTTGTCTGCCTCTGCCACAGGAACCTGCCAATACCCACTAGTGAGATCTAAGGTGGAAAAGTAGTTAGCAGTTTTAAGTGCAGCTAATGAGTCCTCAATTCTAGGTAGTGGGTAGTCGTCTTTATGTGTAACGCTGTTAATTTTCCTGTAATCAACACACATTCTCATGGTACCATCCTTTTTCTTTACAAAAACTATGGGAGCTGCCCATGGGCTACAACTGTCTCTGATAACGCCTGCTTCCTTCATCTCCCTCAACATACTCTTAGCACATTGGTATTGTGTTGGCGGTATAGGTCGGTACCTCTCCTTTATGGGTGGATGGTCTCCAGTGGGCATATGATTTTGAACCCCTTTTGCCTGCCCAAAATCTAGTGGGTGTTTGCTGAATACCCGCTCATACTCTTGTGTCACTCTGTAAACCCCATTTTTCTGGTAGGAGGGCGTAGAGTCAGTTCCCACCTGCAGTTGCTGGCACCACTCCTCCATCTGCTTCACAGAGCCATTGTCCTCCACCTGATCGGATGAGACCAAGGGCTCCCCTGCCTGCAAAGAGTTGTTATTGACAGTGAGCAGCTTAGCAACTGTGGCGTACCGAGGTATCGTGGCCTCCTCCTCCCCACAATTCAAAAGGCATACAGGTACTCTCCCCTTTCGTACATCAACCACCCCTCTGGCTGTCAGGACAGTGGGCCTGCTATCGGAGTATACTGGTTCTACCAATGCCTGGTAATCTCTCCCTCTAAGACCTATAGCTGCCCAACACCAAACCAACATTTCACATCTGGGGGGTTTTGCAATGGGGAAGGGATCACTCACTCTAACACTGCCAATTTCTCTGCCAGAGAGTTCTACCTGTTGTCTTTGCATCAGGGCTCTGATCTCCTTCTGCAGGACTCGTTGTTCACTGGAACCAGCAGTCTCAGCCACCTGTTGCAACAAGACAATAACCTCGGACAGACAGTTTGCAATTACATTTGTACCAGGAGTCATCATGGGATTACATTCACGTCGGTCAATATCAACAACTATTAAACCTTGAGACTCTATCTCTACCCGACCCACTTTAACAGCAATTTCTTTACATCCTATCTGCGGCAAAGACTGACCATTACTGGCAACTACTGTCAGTTCGTCAGTTGGGCCACGGGTAAGTTCTGAATCAGCCCAATACCTCTTGTAAAGAATGTACGGCATAGTGGTCACCTGGGATCCAGTGTCCAGCAAACGTTCATGGGGATGCCGTCAATCACCACAGGAAGGATCAGTCTCCCTCCCACATACTTGGCTCGCCAGTTCCTTGGGCCTTGTAGTCCTACTCCTGGGGGTTGGCCTTCTGCCCCAGGGGTTGCTCGTTTAAAGGACAAAATCTTGCAAGATGACCGGCCTTGTAGCAGCAACGACAGATGGGACGTCCGTCCTGGTCATAGCGATCGTTGTTCCTCCGTCGAAGTGGCGGGGCTCTCCTCCTCCGGAGCCACGGGACATCTTCTGGACTGGAAGCAAGCTGGATCTTTTCCTTGGAGGACACCTGCAGGGACTGCACGGTTTTGGTAAGTGCAGCCATCTCTTTGGTCAACTCCTGGACCTGAAGACGCAGCTCCTCAGTTGGATCTTTATCCAGAGTCTGTGCATCAGCCTCTACAGGGATGGAAGGGAAACATGTTGCTTCCTGGTGGTAAGTGATCACTGGGCACCTAAGGGGGCGCTGGGCGGCTGTCAGTTGATTCCTGCAGTACCCGAATAGCCCTGTCCTTAAAATCAGCAAAGTCCAGATTAGGGTTTTGCAGGGTTATGATACGCAACTGTCCTCTGTGGGTACTGGATAGGAGTCCTTCAATGAACTGCTCCTTTAACAGCTTATCCTCCTCCTTCACACTGTCAGGATCAACTTGCTTAACTGCTCGCAGCGCCTCCTGCAGGTTGAGAGCATAGTCCCTTATACTGTCCTGCGCCTTCTGTTTACAGCCAAAGAACCTCATCTTGATTTCAGCTACAGTGCGGGTGTCAAATGTGCTTCTCAGCTTGGCCAGGATCTTTGCAACAGTCTCTTTATCAGTGTCCTGCCAGGCTTTCACTTCTCTCTGCGCTGCACCCGTTAGCTGTCCAATCAGGATATTCACTTTCTGGCTCTCAGACAGAGGGTAGACTTTAAACAAACTGCACAGTCTCTCTTTAAATTCACTCAGGGTATGTGACTCACCCGAGTACTGCGGTAGCCAGGCCGCTCCCGGTATGTAGGGCATAGACAGCGGCATTATGGAGACCGCTGCGGCAGGCGCTCCACCTTGCGGCGCTGCGGGGTTGGCAACGGCGTCCGCCGCTGCATTGCCGTGCGGCGCGGAAATTCTCTTCCTCCCCCCTAGTTAACGTTAGCCAGGGCCGGGGGGTTGTGTGAGCTCACCGGCGACACCTTCGCAGGCCCGATGCTCCGTGCTGTAGGCCTCATCTCCTCCTCTTCTCGCGCGCTGTCCTCTCTTCCCGCGCGGCACATCACTTATTCGCGCTCTGTGGCAGGCTCCGCCCATGAAGACCTGCCCCTTTTTCTTCCCGCGCGTGCCAAGCAGCGCGACAATGGCGGCAATTGGCGCCAATTTCACACACATTCTTTTACACAAACACAGTCTATGGCACACAGGACCCGGGGATACCGGGCTCCGTAGTAATCCTGTTCGTGATGCCAAATTGGGTCTCCCTCCCAGGGCTGTCGAGTACTCGGTACCGGGCCGGTATCAGTGGGATGTGTCACAGCAGCGGTGACCCGGACCATGGCCCTGGGCGCTCAAGTAATAGGAAGATGTGAATGGTGGAATGTAGTTAGATGAATAGTTTGTGACGCCACCTGTGGTGCTCGGCAAGTGAGGTGTTAAGCCGACGCTGCATGCAGATCCGCTGGGACTGATGGTATGGTGCAGCAAAGATGTAAAAGCTCCCCACAGGTGAAGCTATAGTCCCAGGGCAATGTAGATGTGGTTGGCACGGGGATGTAGCGGTGCCGGAAAGGTTGGAAGCAGACAAGACACAGCTGGGTGCAGTTTCTGTACCTTTACTTGGTAACTGCAGTCCAGGGTCCTGATTACAGACGGTATTGGAGCAGGCTAGCCTGGAAGCAATTCAGGGATTCTCTCTCAGCAGATGGGTTGTGCAGTCTCCTTACTAGCGCTTATTTGAATGAAGTACACCCAGAACTGAGTTACACTGGAGTTCCTCCGGACAGATGTTCTCAAGAACCTCACTTGCACGGCAGACAGCTGTAGCCTTTCTTGGGGACTCCTCTCTCCTGAGTCCCGGCTCACTATCCAAGCTGCTGTTGCGCCCTCAAGTCTTAGATGGGAGCAGGGCATTTACAGCCTCCTACTCCTCTGGTGTCTGTTGCAGGACCGTTAGTATCCGTACAACCGTGGAGACCAGGCTCCAGTTCATGCGCTCTCTCCAGAGATGAGCTCATCCTCTCCGCTCTATCTCAGCGCTCCTTCCACACGTCTGCCCACTACACCCTCCGCAGACTAACTAACCAACCACCCCTTCCTCTTGGCCCTCAGAGAGCACTCCTCCCCTTAGTCCCGATTCAGAGTTCCCCTTGCTGGCCTGGAGTGGAACTGTGTTGCATGCATAGATTGACTGCGAGAGAGACCCATCATTGCCTCCAAGCCTGGCCTTACCCTCCCCTGGAGGAAGGCAAAGCCGCTGTGGCGACCATACCCCTGGGGGCGCCACATATATATATATATATATATACGGTATATGTGTATCAGTGTCCAGCTGCAGCAATGAGACTCATGGGTCTTTCCCACCTGGTAATCAAGTACCTGCACGGACTGGATTAGGAGTAGATCCTTCAATAGGAGAACAAAAAGGAAATCCAGCAAGAACTCAGCAAATCAGGGTTGGAGTAAAATGATGCTTTTCTTTATTTCTTCAACAAGGTATAAAAACGACCCACAAGAATCAGAAACCAGAGTACATGGCAGAAATAAGCGCAAATGGGACTACGCATTTCGGCGGCCTAATCCGCCTTCTTCACGGTCCAAACCGTTTGGTCGTTTTTATACCTTGTTGAAGAAATAAAGAAAAGCATCATTTTACTCAAACCCTGATTTGCTGAGTTCTTGCTGGATTTCCTTTTTGTTCTCATATATACGGTATATATATATAAAAATATATATATATATATATATATATATACTGTATATATATATATATGAAAAAAAAATTTTTGGAATGGCCAGCTCACCGCTTTGAAGAAAACCAGGAATATATATATATATATATATATATATATATATATATATTTGACCAGGCGTAAGATCCCCCTAGAATAACAACTTCGTGCCCAAAGACTGCAAAGAGTCCATACCCACATTGAGTGGGTGCTCTGAAAAAGACGGACTCCTAATAATCAACTGGTGGCCGTTTTTAGGGTCCATTCACTAAACTACATCAGGATCTGCATCGTAGTGTTAGGCCACGTTCACACATTCAGTATTTTACGTCAGGATTTGTATTTCAATAATTTTTATTGAATTTTTGTAACTATTTACAAATATAGATGGAGGGGAAGGGAACAATAGTAGGAGGGGTAAAATATGTTTATGTAGGTTAGATGGGAAAAAAGGAGGAAAAGTAGCTTTACGAGTAGCTTTTCCATGTAGCTACATTAAAATTTACATATTTCACAATATGTACTGCAATCATGGTATAATGCAAAAAGTAACAAATAACAACAACATACTACAACTTAATATTTTGGGGAAAAAGGGTATCTTTCTCAGGGTTAAGCAAGTGCTAAACTTACAATATTTGCAAATACAGGTATATTTTCCAATGCAGTATTTAATCCTCACTTGCCATTTTTTGTCAGGTCTTTTGAGCATATTGTTTGCTATAGCATGGGTATTTTTGGAGGTTTTGTGTAGCTTAACTTTCTGAATAATGTCTGAAACCCTAGGGATAATTTTTTTTTTTCTCCTAAAAGGCAGAGATTGAATTTTTAATTGATCAGGTGAGTGAATTTTTTATCACCAAGAATTGCTGAGTTAAAATATGTTTGAGTGGGGTTAACAGTCTCCATATCAAGAGATAGAAGTGCCAGTTATATAGTTCTTATTTTAGGGCATTTACAGAAAATTTATAATATGTCGCTGTTCTGACCCCAGTTCTTTACATCAGTATCTGTAAGCCAAAACCAGGAGTGGGTGATAAATACAGAAGTGGTGACGTGTTTCTATTATTTTTCCTCTGATTGTTCCACTCTTGTTTTCTTCTTACAAATACTGATGTAAAATACTGACCAAATACTCAACGTTTGAACATGCCCGTACACTTCTGTATAGGGATGTGTTAAGCACTAATGACATCTCGTCAACAGGTGGCTGCAAGGCAATACTGTATGTGTAGTTGGCAGACATCATGCACCTGTCTTATTGACTGTCCCATTGCCAGTTGCCTGCCAGGACACAGCAGGTATCATGTACGCATACTGACTCTAGGAAGTTAAAAATGTGATCAAAATTCTTACATACACAGGTGCTTCTCATAAATAATAGAATATCATCAAAAAGTTAAATTATTTCAGTTCTTCAATACAAAAAGTGATACTCCTATGTTATATAGAGTCATTACACACAGAGTGATCTATTTCAAGTGCTTATTTCTGTTAATGTTGATGATTATGGCTTACAGCCTATAAAAACCCAAAAGACATTATCTCAGTAAATTAGAATAATTAACAAAAAACACCTGCAAAATTTTCCTAAGCTTTTATAAAGGTCCCTTAATCTGTTTCAGTAGGCTTCACAATCATGGGGAAGACTGCTGACTTGACAGATGTCCAGAAGGCAGTGACACACTCCACAAGGAGGGTAAGCCACAAAAAGTCATTACTGAAGAAGCTGGCTCTCCACAGAGTGCTGTATCCATGCATATTAATGGAAAGTTGAGTGGACGGAAAAACCATCAATTATATTGGCAAAAACGCTTAGGAAAACGCATGAAAAAATGTTTGACAAACGCTAACAAAAGCGCGTAAAAAACGCTAACAAAAGCGCGTAAAAAAACGCATGCGTTTTCCCGGGAGCTGGGTGTGCAATTCTGCTCCGGTTTATTCTCCTTCGAATTGCTACGTGGGCACATAGCCTTACTGTTATTGTGAACAGTTAAACATGTTGAAGATTAAATGATCTCTAAAAGGCCTAAAATTAAAGGTGAGACATTTCCTTGATATTTTAGGCAAAAAAATTGTCATTTTTTACATTTTAAGAATTACAAAAGGGAAAATGGGCTGATACAAAAGTACGAGCACCTTTGGAGATTTGTGTGCTCAGATAATTTTGACCAAGGTTTCAGACCTTAATTATCCTGTTAGGATTATGGCTTGTTCACTATCATCGTTAGGAAAGGCCAGGTGATGCAACTTTCCAAGCTTTATAAAAACTCAGCCTCCTCTAACCTTGTGTCAAAAAACAGCAGCCATGGTTTCTTCTAAACAGCTGCCTAGAACTCTGAAAATGAAAATGGTTGAGGAGGGAGAAAACTATAAGAAGATAGCAAAGCATTTTCAAGTTGCCCTTTCCTCAGTTCGAAAAGTAATTCGGAAATGGCAGTTGACAGGAACAGTGGAGGTCAAGATAAGGTCTGGAGTTGTGGTACATTATTCTACTGTTCAGACACACCTGCACAAATATGACCTTCATGGAAGAGTCATCAGAAGAAAACCTCTCCTGTGTCCTCACCATAAAATTCAGAGTAAGAAGTAAGCAAAAGAACATCTAAACAAGCCTGATGCATTTAGGAAACAATTCCTGTGGACCGATGAGGTTAAAATAGAACGGTTTGGCCACAATGATCAAAAGTAGGTTTGGAGAAAAAGGGAGCATAATTTCAGGAAAAGAACATCTAGCCAACCATTAAGCATGAGGGTGGATCAATCATGCTTTGGGGTTGTGTTGCAACCAATGGCAAGGGAAACACAGGTTGAGGGAAGAATGGATTCACTGAAATTTCAACAAATTTGTGATGCAAACATAACACTAAGTGTAAAAAGGATGAAGTTAAAAGATGGCTTCTCAAATGGATAATGATCCTAAACACATGTCAAAATCCACAATAGATGACCTCAAAAGACGCGAGCTGAAGGTTTTACAATGACCCTCACAGTCCCCTGATCTCAACATCATTGAAAATCTGTGGCTAGACCTCAAAATAGCAGAGGATGCAAGACAACTCAAGAATCTCACAAAACTGGAAGAATTGTCCCAGGAAGAATGGATGAAAATCCCTCACACAAAAAGCATTTACAAGCTAATATTTTCAAAAGGGGGTGCTACTAGGTACTAACTATGCAGGGTACCCAAAATATTGCATTGACCCATTTTCCTTTTGTAATTTTTAAAAATGTAAAAGATGAAAATATATATTTTTTGCCTAACCTTTAGTACAGTATCCAAAGTCTGTCGTCCCATGTGTACATATAAAAAAAAATTGTCACGCACCATCCCATTCCATATTACAGAACTATACTACGAGGGGATAATGCGGTGTCACATAAATATAGAGCGTGCAGATGGACATATGGAGCGCCCTCACTCACCAGGGCCGTGGGGTACTCGGTACCGGGCCGGTTGATCTTCTCAACGGGGGTTGTCATGGCAGCAGTGACCCGGTCCGTGGCCCTGGGGCTCCATTACAAAAGGGGTTATGTTTCAGTGTGCTTATGGTATTGAAAGTTTATAAGTGATCCGTGACGCCACCTGTGGTGGTCGGCAATGAAGGTGTTAAGCCGACGCTGCAGACAGATTCTCTGGGTCAGATGGTGTAGTGCAGCAAAGGTGTTGTAACCCTCCACAGGCAGGGCTGTTGGTCCCAGGGCAGTGTAGATAGGTGTTGGGGAAGAGGGTGCAGTGTCTGGCACAGAGATGTAGCAGTGCTGGAGAAGTTGTAGGAAGAAGGCAAGGACACAGCGGAATGTAGTTTCTTTACCTTTACTTGTAAGTGCAGTCCAGGGTCCAGATTACAGATGGCACAGGAGATGATTAGCCTGGAAGCAACTTAGGAATCTCTCTGTCAGATGGGTTGTGTAGTCCCCTCTCTAGCGCTTACTTGAGGTACATGCAGTACAGTGTTACACTGAAGTTCCTCCTTCTCCTTCCCTTTTGGATCTACCTCGTATGGCAGACAGCTGTAGCCCTCTATCTCTCTTGGCTCACCCTTCGCTGTTGTGCCTCCGAGTCTTAGTTGGGAATAGAGCATTTACAGCTTCCTATTCCTCTGGTTTCTGTTGCAGGACCTTCAGTATCCATACACCCGTGGAGACCAGACTCCAGATCATGCGCTATCACTGGGAGGGAGCTCTCTATCCTCAGCTCAACCTCCAGCTTCTCTCCGCACGTCTACACTCGTTACCCTCCTCACACTAACTGACTAATTTCCCTTCCTGGCCCTCAGAGAGCACTCCTCCCCCAATTCTGGTTCAGAGCTCCCTCTGCTGGCCTGGAGTGGGAGCTGTGTTGTATGTAGAGATTAACTGTCAGAGAGACCCTTCATCGCTTCCAAGCCTGACATCACCCTCCCAGGAGGAAGGCAATGCCAGTGTGGCGACCATACTCCTGGGGGCGCCACACATAGTTGTATGGACAATTTTTGCATAGAAAACCAGCTGATGGTGTATTTAATACAAGTCAGAGAACAAATGTACAGTGCATGTCCATGTACAAATCAGCAGTTCATTTCCAAATGTTTTTTTGAAATGTATTATCGTGCTTAGAAAATTACTAAAATCTGTCTTGTGTTAATGTAACATTGCTTTTCCTAGTCCAGCTATGTCCTATGAAGGACATTTAGTGGAGTTCTAATGGGCTCATTCATACGTGATTGATCATTTTGCACGAGAACTTTGGTCTGGGTTTCATCAGTGTTCAGATTTTCATTAGTATTTCTCTGATTAGAAAAAAATATGTTTTTTCAATTTGTCCTATTAGTTTGTGAACAACGGACAGTACTGGGAAGACATCAGAGTGCTATCTGACTTTTCACAAAGCCATAGACTTTCATTGCCCAGTTTGATCTGCCAATCAAATCAACAATGGTACCTTCTCATTTTTGCATTGACCACTTGCTCTGCAAAAACTCACGGACATGTGAATGGCCCTATAAACTATCATAGGTACTAGTGCTATCAGTGACAAACGGTTCAGCTCATAAATGAAAAACTGAAGTGTAGATGAGCCCTAAAATATACACAGTATTCTACGTGTGGGATGGTAAGTGACTTGTATAGAGACAAAACTACGTTCTTGTCATGTGCATCTTTGCTTTTCTTGGTGCCATCCATGATTTTAATTACCTTAGCCCAGTAGCGTGGGTTGCGGGGGCCTGAGGCAAGGCAATATTTTGCGCCCTCAAACCTGTGAAACGTTAGTACTCCCTAAGCCAGCTAGGTGGCACACTACCTGTGTGTGCTGAAAGGGAGAGCGTGGCGAGCAAGGAGAGCATACTGCGCATGCATTGGAATTGGCAACCCGGGCTCCATCCGTACAACAGAGACTAGCCCTGGCCCATGGAAACCACGTAAGTGATGGTCTTTTTTTTTCAGGACCAGGTAAGGATCGAACAAGTGACTGCAGGCCTGGCCCCTTGACGATGTTCTGTTTGGGGTTCCACAGCGCATGCTGGAAGACTCCAAAAGAATGTCGTCAGCAGTATAAAAACACTAAAAAGTTGTAGCATTTTTCTGCTTATTGTTCAAATCTGAAATAAAATGTAATTTTTTTTTTTTAAGTAACAATTTTATTACTCTAAGCATATCCATAACTCTAGGCTTAAAGGCCATGCCCACTACTAGGACAACCCAGTATTGATCTAAATGTTTGGCACCATTAAAATAAAAAAGGTATACTCACTGCCCGTGCCGGCGCAGTTCCAGCGGTGTCGGCACTCATGTTCCTGAGGCTCCTGTGCGGTTGTTATGATACGTAAACCCTGTACCTAATCAACATTAGTGCAACTGTCCCTGATTTCGGACAAATTGAGCATCAAGAGAAAGTGAGAGAGCAGCCGAAGTCGTGGCTTCCTGTTGATGTTCGATTTGTCCGAAATTACCTCAAGCAAGAATTAAAAGACTCTTGTTTGGCTATAAAAATCATTTAAAAGTTGTGATACTTTCAAAAGGGGGTACTACTAGGTACTAATCATGCAGGGTGCCAAAACTTTTGCATCCACCCATTTTCCTTTTTGTAATTTTTAAAATGTAAAAGATAATAAAAAAAAGTATATGTGTATATATATATACAGTGGGGCAAAAAAGTATTTAGTCAGTCAGCAATAGTGCAAGTTCCACCACTTAAAAAGATGAGAGGCGTCTGTAATTTACATCATAGGTAGACCTCAACTATGGGAGACAAACTGAGAAAAAAAAATCCAGAAAATCACATTGTCTGTTTTTTTTCATTTTATTTGCATATTATGGTGGAAAATAAGTATTTGGTCAGAAACAAGCAATCAAGATTTCTGGCTCTCACAGACCTGTAACTTCTTCTTTAAGAGTCTCCGCTTTCCTCCACTCATTACCTGTAGTAATGGCACCTGTTTAAACTTGTTATCAGTATAAAAAGACACCTGTGCACACCCTCAAACAGTCTGACTCCAAACTCCACTATGGTGAAGACCAAAGAGCTGTCAAAGGACACCAGAAACAAAATTGTAGCCCTGCACCAGGCTGGGAAGACTGAATCTGCAATAGCCAACCAGCTTGGAGTGAAGAAATCAACTGTGGGAGCAATAATTAGAAAATGGAAGACATACAAGACCACTGATAATCTCCCTCGATCTGGTGCTCCACGCAAAATCCCACCCCGTGGGGTCAGAATGATCACAAGAACGGTGAGCAAAAATCCCAGAACCACGCGGGGGGACCTAGTGAATGAACTGCAGAGAGCTGGGACCAATGTAACAAGGCCTACCATAAGTAACACACTACGCCACCATGGACTCAGATCCTGCAGTGCCAGACGTGTCCCACTGCTTAAGCCTGTACATGTCCGGGCCCGTCTGAAGTTTGCTAGAGAGCATTTGGATGATCCAGAGGAGTTTTGGGAGAATGTCCTATGGTCTGATGAAACCAAACTGGAACTGTTTGGTAGAAACACAACTTGTCGTGTTTGGAGGAAAAAGAATACTGAGTTGCATCCATCAAACACCATACCTACTGTAAAGCATGGTGGTGGAAACATCATGCTTTGGGGCTGTTTCTCTGCAAAGGGGCCAGGACGACTGATCCGGGTACATGAAAGAATGAATGGGGCCATGTATCGTGAGATTTTGAGTGCAAACCTCCTTCCATCAGCAAGGGCATTGAAGATGAAACGTGGCTGGGTCTTTCAACATGACAATGATCCAAAGCACACCGCCAGGGCAACGAAGGAGTGGCTTCGTAGGAAGCATTTCAAGGTCCTGGAGTGGCCTAGCCAGTCTCCAGATCTCAACCCTATAGAAAACCTTTGGAGGGAGTTGAAAGTCCGTGTTGCCAAGCGAAAAGCCAAAAACATCACTGCTCTAGAGGAGATCTGCATGGAGGAATGGGCCAACATACCAACAACAGTGTGTGGCAACCTTGTGAAGACTTACAGAAAACGTTTGACCTCTGTCATTGCCAACAAAGGATATATCACAAAGTTTTGAGATGAAATTTTGTTTCTGACCAAATACTTATTTTCCACCATAATATGCAAATAAAATGAAAAAAAACAGACAATGTGATTTTCTGGATTTTTTTTTCTCAGTTTGTCTCCCATAGTTGAGGTCTACCTATGATGTAAATTACAGACGCCTCTCATCTTTTTAAGTGGTGGAACTTGCACTATTGCTGACTGACTAAATACTTTTTTGCCCCACTGTATATATATATATATATATATATATGAGAGTATGCGTATCAGTGTCCAGCTGCAGCAATGAGACTCATGGGTCTTTCCCACCTGGTAATCAAGTACCTGCACGGACTGGATTAGGAGTAGATCCTTCAATAGGAGAACAAAAAGGAAATCCAGCAAGAACTCAGCAAACCAGGGTTGGAGTAAAATCATGCTTTTCTTTATTTCTTCAACAAGGTATAAAAACGACCCACAAGAATCCAAACCTGGTTTGGACCGTGAAGAAGGCGGATTAGGCCGCCGAAACGCGTAGTCCCATTTGCGCTTATTTCTGCCATGTACTCTGGTTTCTGATTCTTGTGGGTCGTTTTTATACCTTGTTGAAGAAATAAAGAAAAGCATCATTTTACTCCAGCCCTGGTTTGCTGAGTTCTTGCTGGATTTCCTTTTTGTTCTCATATATATATATATATATATATATATATATATATATATATATATATATACACTACCGTTCAAAAGTTTAGGGTCACTTAGAAATTTCCTTATTTTTTAAAGAAGTTTTTTCCAATGAAGCTAACATTAAATGATTCAGAAATACACTCTATACATTGTTAATGTGGTAAATGTCTATTCTAGCTGCAAACGTCTGGTTTGTAATGCAATATCTTCATAGGTGTATAGAGGCCCATTTCCAACAACCATCACTCCAGTGTTCTTATGGTACCTTGTGTTTGCTAACTGTGTAAAAAGGCTAATGGATGTTTAGAATACCTTTGAAAACCCTTGAGCAAGTATGTTAGCACGGCTGAAAACAGCTTGGCTGATTAGAGAAGCTATAAACCTGACCTTCCTTTGAGCTAGTTGAGAATCTGGAGCATAACATTTGTTGGTTCCATTAAACTCTCAAAATGGCCAGAAAAAAAGAACTTTCATGTGAAACTCGACAGTCTATTCTAATTCTTAGAAATGAAGGCTATTCCATTTGAGAAATTGCCAAGAAACTGAAGATTTACTACAACGGTGTGTACTACTTTCTTCAGAGGAGAGCACAAACAGGCTCTAACCAGAGTAGAAAGAGAAGTGGGAGACCCCGCTGCACAACTGAGCAACAAGGCAAGCACATTAGAGTCTGTAGTTTGAGAAATCGACGCCTCGCAGATCCTCAACTGGAAGCTTCATTAAATAGTACACGCAAAACGCCAGTGTCAACGTCTACAGTGAAGAGGCGACTCCGGGATGCTGGCCTTCAGGGCAGAGTGGCAAAGAAAAAGCAATATCTGAGACTGGCTAACAAAAGGAAAAGATTAATATGGGCAAAAGAACACAGACATTGGACAGAGGAAGATTGGAAAAAAGTGTTATGGACAGACGAATCCAAGTTTGAGGTGTTTGGATCACACAGAAGAACATTTGTGAGATGCAGAACAACTGAAAAGATGCTGCAAGAGTGCCTGACGCCATCTGTCAAGCATGGTGGAGGTAATGTGATGATCTGGGGTTGCTTTAGTGCTGGTAAAGTGGGAGATTTGTACAAGGTAAAAGGGACTGTGAATAAGGAAGGCTATCACTCCATTTTGCAACGCCATGCCATACCCTGTGGACAGCGCTTGATTGGAGCCAATTTCATCCTACAACAGGACAATGACCCAAAGCACACCTCCAAATTATGCAAGAACTATTTAGGGAAGAAGCAGGCAGCTGGTATTCTATCAGTATTGGAGTGGCCAGCGCAGTCACCAGGTCTCAACCCCATTGAGCTGTTGTGGGAGCAGCTTGACCACATGGTACGCAAAAAGTGCCCAGCAAGCCAAACCAACTTGTGGGAGGGGCTTCTGGAAGCATGGGGTGAAATTTCTCCAGATTACCTCAGCAAATTAACTGCTAGAATGCCAAAGGTCTGCAATGCTGTAATTGCTGCAAAGGGAACATTCTTTGACGGAAGTAGAGTTTGAAAGAGAAAATTATTATTTCAAATAAAAATCTTTTTTTCGAACCTTGTCAATGTCTGGACTAGATTTTAAATCAGTTTGGCAACTCATTTGATTAATGAAAGTATGAGTTTTCATGGAAAACACAAAATTGTCTGGGTGACCCCAAACGTTTGAACGGTAGTGTATATATATGTATTTGCCTAAAATACAAAGGAAATATGTCAGCTTTAACTTTAGGCCTTTTGGAGATCATTTCACCTTCAACTTGCTAAACTCATCACAATAACAGTGATTTTGACCAGGGGTGCACAAACTTTAACGTGCCACTTTACATTTCTCTAAGGGGCTAAAAAATAATTTTTTGGTTGTGCTAGGTTTTTTTTTTTTTTTTAATTATGAATACACCTTTATGGTTAATTCCAAAATAGCAATAGGCTGGGGGATAGGATGCTTGGTTGGGGTTTGACCACTGAGACCACCAGATCAGGGACTGTAGCCCTTTCTTGAATTGATCAGAGGTGTGCATGCCTGGCCTCTTCACTAACAGAGAAATCTGACACCTGTACGCCTATGGATATTTTGGGAATAACCTTTGAAGGCAATGTTTACATCTGTGTTGCATATTTCATGATAGAATAAAAGCCAAACTTATAGGGCTTGTCCACTACTGAAGAACCCCTGCTTAACAATTCAGCATCTCATAGGGAATAAAAGCAATGCATTTTCACTTCCCACAGCGGCCCAGTTCCAGTGGTGTTGGCACTGCTGTTCCCGATGGGTGACACGCCGTTGTTGTGTCATGATAACGATGCTGCCAATCATCAGCTGGAGACCAACTGCATTCTTTAATGTTCTGCATACTGCAAAGTGAGGATACATTGTTTTTATTTGGTGGGGGGTCACTGAATTGATTAAGCAGGGGCTGTCCAATAGTAGACCACCCCTTTAAGAGTTTATCCTATGAAGTACGGTATTTTCAGCAGTGCGCCGATCTCTTGCCTCCCGACTTCCTGCTCGCTTGACTAGTTTGGACCAGTAGTGATACAGACAAGGCGTGCACTCTGTGGATATGAGGTAGGTGCAAGCTGAACCTGGAACTTAGTCCAGACAGTCATCCAGTGAAGAGAAAACAGCTGCACTCTGGGAAATTTTGATTTTCAATGCAAAATTTTTTTTTTATTATTGAAGACACCACAGGGGAATAGTGCGTTGAGGTAACGTTTCGACCCTATGCCGGGTCTTTTTCAAACCTCACTAGAAGAGACACATACAAAGATAGACATTAGGATATATACAGTGATAATCACAAAAATGTACAAACTCGGGAGAGTAATTGTGTAAATATGTATATCTGTTTAAACCTCTCCCGAGTTTGTACATTTTTGTGATTATCACTGTATATATCCTAATGTCTATCTTTGTATGTGTCTCTTCTGAAGTGCACAGGGGCAGTCAAGGCAGGCTGGAATCAGGAGCTAACTTCACGCTCCAACAATCTTGTCCAGCTTCAGTGCAGCACTTACAAGCTCTATTGGAGTTTGTAAGCACTGCACGTTTAGGCACTGCTGCTATAAAACAACGGTGACTAGTTTCCTAGGCAATGAGAAGACTGGTATAACCTGTCAGACTTCTTTACAAGTCAAAGGTGTCCATCAGGCAACCAATGGCGGATCTTAATAGGGGCGGGCTGGGCCGGGTGGCAGAGAGGCAAATGCCCCCCGGACCGCTCCCCCAGCACCTGTACAGGGCTGGCCGTGCCCTGTGCTGTGACGCCGCCGGCAGCAGACAGCCGCCCGCGTCACATTCTATGAGGGGCCGGGAGCTGTGCACGGCCGTCACCTTGACGGCTGCTCAGCTCCGGCTCCCTCCGGCTGTACTTCCGGGTCAGATGTCGGGCGTGCGCGATGACGTCATCGTGCACGCGCCGACATGTCCCGGTGGATGCTGAAAGCAGAGGCGCTGCTGGGGAGCGAGCCGGCTGTGAGGTAAGTATGGGGAACTGTTTTTATTTTTTTTTATTTATAAAATGAATTAAATGGGGGAGGGGGTGAGTGGGGGCTGTACACAATGAAGGGGGGGTGACTGGGGCTGTTCATGATGAAGGGGGGGTGACTGGGGCCTGTATATGATGAAGGGGGGGTGACTGGGGGCTGTACACAATGAAGGGGGGTGACTGGGGCCTGTATATGATGAAGGGGGGTGACTGGGGCCTGTATATGATGAAGGGGGGTGACTGGGGCTGTACATGATGAAGGGGGGGTGACTGGGGCCTGTA
Source organism: Dendrobates tinctorius (assembly GCF_039654945.1). Taxonomy (NCBI): domain Eukaryota; kingdom Metazoa; phylum Chordata; class Amphibia; order Anura; family Dendrobatidae; genus Dendrobates; species Dendrobates tinctorius. The sequence continues at coordinate 43,197,647 of NW_027361810.1, read as the reverse complement.
TATGATGACGGGGGGGTGAATGGGGGCTGTATATGATGAAGGGGGGTGACTGGGGGCTGTATATGATGAAGGGGGGTGAGTGGGGTCTTCACATGATGAAGGGGGGTGAGTGGGGCTACACAGGATGAAGGGGGTGAGTCGGGGCTACACAGGATGAAGGGGGTGAGTCGGGGCTACACATGATGAAGGGGGTTGAGTGGGGCTAGACATGATGAAGGGGGTGAGTGGGGTTGTACAGGATGAAGGGGGTGAGTGGGGGCTTCACATGATGAAGGGGGTGAGTGGGGCTGTACAGGATGAAGGGGGGTGACTGGGGTTGTACAGGATGAAGGGGGTGAGTGGGGGCTTCACAGGATGAAGGGGGGATGAGTGGGGGCTTCACATGATGAAGGGGGGTGAGTGGGGCTGCACATGATGAAGGGGGGGTGAGTGGGGCTGCACATGATGAAGGGGGGGTGAGTGGGGCTGCATATGATGAAGGGGGGGTGAGTGGGGCTGAACATGATGAAATGGGGGATAAGTGGGGCTGCACATGATGAATTAAGGGGTAAGTGGGACTGCACATGATGAATTAAGGGGTAAGTGGGACTGCACATGATGAATTGGGGGTAAGGGGAACTGCACATGATGAATTAAGGGGTAAGTGGGACTGAACATGATGAATTGGGGGTAAGAGGGACTGCACATGATGAATTGGGGGGGTAAGGGGGACTGCACATGATGAATTGGGGGTAAGGGGGACTGCACATGATGAATTGGGGGTAAGGGGCACTGCACATGAAGTGGGGATAAGGGGGACTGCACATGATGTGGGGGTAAAATTAACTGCACATGATGATGGGGGAGTGGGGCTGCACATGAAGTTGGGGGGGAAGGGGACTGCACATGATGAAATGGAAGGGGGGATAAGGGGCTGCAAATGATGAAGCGGCACTGCAGATGAAGTGAGTGGGTGATAGGGGACTGCAATGGATGAAGTAAGGGGACTTCAAATTAAAGTGGGGACATTAAAGTGGATCCCCTATGGCCAGGATCACGTTGGGCGATTTTGTGCGTATTGGCCGTAGGCCTACAGCTTATGTGCAACGTCTTTTTAGGCCATGTCCACACATGGTGGAATGGTGGCCGGTTTTCCGTATGGACCCGCAGCAAACCAAGTGCTGCGGTCCGTACGGCTGTCAATTCCCGCACGGGGACCGCAGCGCTCAGGTGGGAAGGGGGGTACAGGGGCCCAGGTTTTATGAACAGCCCCGGGCCCATAGTCCACTTAATCCGCCACTGCAGGCAAGTATCCCTCTTGCAACAGCTCTGACAGCACAGTGTGAACAGCACATAAAATATTATTTAGAAACTGAAATTGTGTTGTAAACTGAAGTATCGTGGAGATATTTAGCAAAGATTGTCCAATGAGAGATTAAAAAAAACAACAACCAATTGGTTTGCTGCTTTAATTTCCCAATGAGGCTCCTAAAAATGAGAGCTAGATTCTGATTGGTTGCTACTGAATGTTTAGCCAATTGGGCTTTTGCTCTCATTTACCAAAAAGACTCTGAAAAATGAGAGCTGGGGGATCGGATTTGTGGCTCAGTTGTCTGTAGAAACCAATCAGTTTCCAGCTCTCATCTTTCACCTCTGTAGGAAATGAAAGCTGCAACCCAATTGGTTGTTAAGTTGCCCTTAGCACCCAATTGGATTACTGATTTCATTTTCCAAAACGGCTATGAAAAATGATAGCTGGATTCTTATTGGTTGCTACGGACAACTGTTCCACTTTTTGCACTAGTTTGAAGTCCCTAGTGACAAAGCGATGCGACCGCGCACAGGTCCGCGGGTGACAGTGCAGCACTGCAGTGCACGGGAGCAGACACCTGTGCAGCAATCACTGCAGCCAGTGCGCTGCTCTCCTTCCTGCCGTCAGACACGAGGTCACATGACCGGGGAGTCAGGTCCTCCCAGAGCAGAGCGCAGGAGAAGAGCGGGGAGTAGCTTCCAAATGTCCGGGACCGAGCGGGACGAGCGCCGCTTCTGAGCCTCGCGAGCACTCGGACGGGTCCCGGGGGACTACTACCCGGAGCGGCGTGCAGCAGGTCATCCTGAGCCGGGGGCGGGGCCAGCACGGCGCACACGGGAGGACGGCGCTGTACATGTGAGTAGTGGGGCAGGCGGCGGCGGCGGCGGCAGCTGACGGAGGCGCCGGGAACTCCAGCTCTGCCTGACACCCATTGTTGTGTGCTCACCATGAGCTGTCATCGCTCCGGCATCGGCAAAACTTTTCCTTTAATTTAAAGGGATTGGTCTGAGTGTGAAAATGTGCATGTCATAAAGTCTATTCACTGACCTGCAGCCTGTATCTGAGACCCCACAATTGTGCCCCCTCACACCATGGGGGTCCTGCCACCGCTGGCCCGGCCTGGGTGACACGTGCCTGTCACTGAGGCTACACTGTACCTGCTGGCCAGGCGGCTCCGGGGCCACGCAGGCCCAAGGGCCACACAATCACAGGTGGCCGCGCTTCCCATTTTAATTTTTTTTTCTCCTTCCATATAACTTTTTTATTGTTTTATTTTTCAAATTATGGAGATTTATTTTCTCCTGCCATTTTTATTGGTTCCATTTGACTTTCTGATCCTTCTTTGTTGTTGTTCCAATTTTTTGGGGAGGTAAAATGATATGTATTTTTAATTTTTGTATTCATCGTATTTGAAAATGATATTTTCTTAGACACTTACGCTTTGATACCAAATATTTTAATTTTCGATTTTATTTATTTTCTGGGAAAAGAGGAGGTGATACAAACTTGTATGATAAAAATATACACTGCTCAAAAAAATAAAGGGAACACTCAAATAACACACAAATAACACATCCTATATCTGAATGAATGAAATATTCTCATTGAATACTTTGTTCTTTTCAAAGTTGAATGTGCTGACAACGAAATCAAATGTATTAACCAATGGAGGCCTGGATTTAGAGTCCCACACAAAATTAAATTGGAATGTAATGTCCTTAAAACTAGAGTTGAGCAAATTTGGTCGCATCGGGTAAATTTGAGTCGGATGTAACTGGTCCGACTAGGGCAAAAAAAAGTTGGAGTTTTGTCTGAAACCAGACCCCAATGCAAGTCAATGGGGAATAAAAGTCGGCATTGAGCGGATGACATTCATCCACTCAATGCCGACTTTTATTCCCCATTGACTTGCATTGGGGTCGGGTTTCGGACGACTCTCCGACTTTTTTTTGCTCTAGTCAGACCAGTTACTTCCGACTCAAATTTTGTTTCGTTCGGGTTTCACGAAACCCGATCCGACCAAATTTGCTCAACTCTACTTAAAACAAGTCAAAATGAGGCTCAGTATTGTGTGTGGCCTCCACGTGCCTGTATGACCTCCCTACTGTACAACGCCTGGGCATGCTCCTGATGAGGCGGCGGATGGTCTCCTGAGGGATCTCCTACCACATCTGGACTAAAGCATCCGCCAACTCTTGGACAGTCTGTGGTGCAACGTGACGTTGGAGCGAGACATAATGTCCCAGAAGTGCTCAATCAGATTCAGGTCTGGGGAACGGGCGGGCCAGTCCATAGCTTCATTGCCTTCATATTGCAGGAACTGCTGACACGCTCCAGCCACCTGAGGTCTGACATTGTCCTGCATTAGGAGGAACTCAAAGCCAACTGCACCAGCATATGGTCTCACAAAGGGTATGAGGATCTCATCTCAGTACCTAATGGCAGTCAGGCTACCTCTGGCGAGTACATGGAGGGCTGTGTGGCCCTCCAAAGAAATGCCACTCCACACCGTTACTGACCCACTGAAAACCGGTCATGCTGAAGGATGTTGCAGGCAGCAGATCGCTGTCCACGGCGTCTCGAGACTCTGGCACGTCTGTCACATGTGCTCAGTGTGAACCTGCTTTCATCCGAGAAAAGCACAGGGTGCCAGTGGCGAATTTGCCAATCCTGGTGTTCTGTGGCAAATGCCAAGCGTCCTGCACGGTGTTGGGCTGTGAGCACAACCCCCATCTGTGAACGTCGGGCCCTCAAACCATCCTAATAGAGTCGGTTTCTAACCGTTTGTGCAGACACATGCACATATGTGGCCTGCTGGAGGTCATTTTGCTGGGTTGTTGCCCTCCTACGGCCCCCTCCACGACTCCTGTTGTACTGGCCTGACTCCTGGTAGCGTCTCCAGCCTCTGGACACTACACTGACAGACACAGCAAACCTTCTTGACACAGCTCACATTGATGTACCATCCTGGATGAGCTGCACTATCTGAGCCACTTGTGTGGTTTGTAGAGTCTGTCTCATGCTGTCACGAGTGTGAAAGCACAACCAACATTCAAAAGTGACCAAAACATCAGCCAGAAAGCATTGGTACTGAGATGTGGTCTGTGGACCCCACCTGCAGAACCACTCCTTTATTGAGGGTGTCTTGGTAATTGCCAATAATTTCCATCTGTTGTCTATTCCATTTGCACAACAGCATGTGAAATTGATTGTCAATCAGTGTTGCTTCCTAAGTGGACAGTTAGATTTCATAGAAGTTTGATTTACTTGGAGTTATATTCTGTTGATTAAGTGTTCTCTTTATTTTTTTTTGAGCAGTGTATTTATGGAGCATCTTATGGGGCCATAACCTTTATGGAGCAGCATATGAGCCATATATAACTATGGAGCATCTTATGGGGCCATCAACCTTTATGGCGCAGCATATGGGGCATATTATTCTATGGAGCATCTTATGGGGCCATCATTAACCTTTGTGCCTCATAATATGGGGCATTTTTTTTGTATGGAGCATCTTATGGGGCCCATCATGAACTTTATGGAGCATTATATGGAGCATATTTTGTATGGAGCATCTTTTGGGGCCCATCATGAACTGTATGGAGCATTATATGGGGCTCCTGATTCAATATGGATATTCAAAAACATTTAACTTAATGATGTCTCAATTAATTTTACTTTAATTGGTATCTATTTTTATTTTTGAAATTTGCCAGTAGCTGCTGCATTTCCCACCCTAGGCTTATACTCGAGTCAATAAGTTTTCTTGTGGCAAAATTAGGGGCCTCTGCTTATACTCGAGAATATACGGTAAATCAAAAGTCTATGAAAATGAACAAATGATTTGCTTTTTAACCATGCTTCCACAGAATTTAAAAAAAATAAAACTCCTGAAATAGGCGTGGACCGAAATGATGGTACCCCTGAAAATAATGTGACAAAAGGGACATGTTAAATCGCGGTGTGTCCACTAATTAGCATCACAGGTGTCTATAATCTTGGAAACAGTGAGAGGTCTGTATAGAGGGCTAAAGATACACAACGTGTCACCAAACAGCACAGTGAGTATCAGGGCTGTGGAGTCGGTAAGCCAAACCTGCGACTCCGACTCCTCAATTTCCCTTACACTGACTCCGACTCCACGACTCCGACTCCCACACATATTGCTTATATTTAAGTGAAAAATTTATTGTAGTACAATGTGAACCTCAGACATTTAATCATTTTTATGATCCAATAATCAAGATATTTAGATAGAACAGAATATATATTGGTGTACTACCCGGTTTTCATTCTTTTTGGTACAGATACGATATGGATAGACAGATATGGATAAATGGATAGATAGAGCAGATTTCTAATCTGCTTTTGCTATTGAAAACATTATCTATGAGCTCAAAAACCTTTCAGGTGATGCAGTATTTTAAAAAGATGATCAGCTTTTGCAGCTGAAAAACTTATCCTCAAAAAACACAGGAAAAACGCTGTGTGTGAATGTAGCCTTAGATCAGGAATATAACAGCCATTTATAGGACATTTCATAACTTTCCCAAACTCATATGAAAAAATATTCAGCACATCCTGCATTGAATTACTGTACCCAATTTATTATATATTTTAGGAGTCGGTCCATTTTATACCGACTCCGACTCCGACTCCACCAAAATGAGCTCCGACTCCGACTCCACGACTCCGACTCCGACTCCACAGCCCTGGTGAGTATCACACTCCACATGGACCAGAGGAAGCGAAGGAAAGAGTTGTCTTGGGAGATAAGAAAGAAAATGATAGATAAACAAGTTAAAGGTAAAAGTTATAAGACCATCTCCAAGCAGCTTGATGTTCCTTTGACTACAGTTGCACATATTATTCAGAAATTAAAGCTCCATGGGACTGTAGCCAACCTCCCTGGACGTGGCCGCAGGAGGAAAACAGATTAAAGGTGAACTTCAAGCTCAAGGAACATCGGTGTCAGATCGCATCCGTTGTTGTATGAGCCAAAGTGGACTTCATGGGAGATGACCAAGGACACCAGAGTTGGAAAAAAAAATAATAAAGCCAGAATGGAATTTGCCAAACTACATGTTGACAAACCACAAAGCTTCTTGGAGAATGTCCTATGGACAGATGAGAAAAAAATTGAACTTTTTGGCAAGGCACATCAGCTTTATGTTCACAGACGGGAAAATGTTGCAGATCAAGAAAAAAACACTGTCCGTACTGTGAGACATGGAGGAGGCTCTGTTATGTTCTGGGGCTGCTTTGCTGCAGACGGCAAAGGGTGTCTAGAATCTGTGCAGGGTACAATGAAATCTCAAGACTAACAAGGGATTCTAGAGAGAAATGTGCTGCCCAGTGTCTGAAAGCTTGGTCTCAGTCGCAGGTCATGGGTCTTGCAACAGGATAATGAACCAAAACACACAGCTAAAAACACCCAAGATTGGCTGAGAGGAAAACATTGGACTATTCTGAAGTGACCTTCTGTGAGCAATGACCTAAATCGTATTGAGCATCTTTGTAAAGAGCTGAAACATGTCGTCTTGAAAAGGCAACCTTTAAACACAAGACAACTGGAGCAGTTTGCTCTTGAGTGGGCCAAAATACCTGTTGAGACGTGCAGAAGTCTCATTGATAGTTTCAGGAATCGTTTGCAGTGATTGCCACAAAAGGTTGTGCAACAAAATATTAAGTTGAGGGTACCATCATTTCTGGCCAGGCCTATTTCATGAGTGTTATTTTTTTTTTTAAATTCTGTGGAAGCATGGCTGAAAAGTAATGTCTGACTTTCATTTGCTCATTTTCATATATTTTTGATTTATTACTTTTGTCAGATTCAAGTTATTTCTGTGACCATTTTGGGGTTTTCTGTCATTAAACGAGGGGTACCAACAATTTTGACCACGTGTGTAATAGTTATTAATGCCAAACATCTCCAGACAAATTTAAGGGAGGTAAAAGGCAACCAAGTGTCACATCAGACCATTCAAAACCATTTACATCAGCGTGGTCTGCGTGCTAGAAATTAGCAGAAATGATTGATGCCAATAATGTTGGAAGCGTCAAGGAGTGCCACTGTTGTCACCAGTGGAGCCTTTGGTTGTGGTGGTGTTAATGTGGGCAGGTGTGTGTAGTCAATACAGGACTGCCCTACAGTTTGTGAATGGTACAGTGATAAGCCTCTAGTACTTTAAAAACATCATTAATCCAGTCATTGTGCACGAACGGAACAACACTGGCCTAGTTTCATCTTCATGGACAACAATGCTCCAGCTCATCGAGGTGGCATCATTAGAGACTGGGGTACGTGAAATTGAGTGGCCTGCACTTTCTCCCGACTTGAATACCATAGAAAACCTATTGGTTCAGCTGAGTCGTCGTATAGAGGCTTGTAACTCTGTACCTCAAAACCTCAATGACCTGAGGGATGTCCTTCAAGAAGAGAGGGATGCCATGCCTCAGCAGAGAATTACTCGACTTGTGCACAGCATGAGACATCGTTTGTCAAGCTGTAGTTGATGCTCAAGGCCACATGACAAGTTATTGAGACATTGTCATTTTTTGTGGGGGTATACCCACCACTGTTGTTGGCTTTTGTTTCAATAAATTGTTTGAGAGGAGGAAATCGGCTTTGCATGCTTCTACTTAAGTGCCCTAATTTCATGATAAATTATCACTGTAGCATGAACTTTTTACGTTTTCCATAAATTTCTCCCGAAACCCAAATATCCCTAGCTTTATGTGAGTAGTGTATTGTAGGAGTCGGTCCATTTTATATCAACTGACTCCACCAAAATGGACACTGACTTCATGGCTCCCACTCCACAGCACTGGTTGTTGTGCTAAAAGGTGAAATTCATATTCGCCTCTGTCAGACACCTAAAGGTTTTGTTGCAAAATAGACTGATGTCTGGAACTGTTCATAATTCCTTCCACTTTGACTAAAGCCCCAGTTCCCGTTGCTGAAAAACCGCCCCAAAGCATAATGCTGCATTCACTATGCTTTACTGGGGGTACGGTGTTCGTTTGGTGATGCACAGTATTGGGATGTCCAATTCTGGGTAACGTTACTGTTGTACCAAATTTAAGCCACTTGTTGATGTCTCCACAATGTGCCATGATGCATATAATGCCTTGGAAATGTTGTTGTACCCTTCTCCTGACTGATAACAATGACTTTCGATAACGAGATCCCTTTGCTGTGTTAGCTGTTTACGGACCATGGCTTTTGCTGTAAAATGCAACTAAGAAAATACATGTCAGGAAAATCCTACTAGAACACATCTAAGCTTTACATGGGGTTAATCATAATCAGGGTAAATGATGGCAGCTGTGTACTGACTACTATTGGAATAAAATAAGTGCAGGTTCATGGTTAATATGACAGCAAAAGAAACAACAAATATATGTAACTATATTAGGAATAAAAAATCAGTAAAAAAATAAGCTGAATGTGTTTGTTTCAGAATTGTCACTAGATTCCTTTATTGTAGCAATACTGTAGCTAAAATTGACATTTTTTTTGTCACCCAATAACTTGAAAAAATGCAATAAAAATGTCATTTATCCAAGAAGAGTAACATTAGCATCTACCACTCACCAATAAAACAGTTCCATCAGTGGACAAATTAAAAAAAAAAAAGTTCCTAATTTAAAATAAATAAATTTCGGCTAGCTCTGGTAATCGCATAAAAAATTACCGTAACAGAATGGTAGGTGATAACCTTTAAAGATGGTAATTAGGCCTCATTGAGATGTCTTTCTCATGTATGAGAAAAACGGGCCGATTATTTAGATCAATCTTTGTTCAGAGTTTTTATCCGAATGGCATCAGTTTTTCGTGTGAGTGGGGGAATAAGTTACTCCACCTTCATCTTTTTTTAACAGTCTGTGAAAAATTATTTTTTTTTCCCACAGGTAAATTGAAGCAACATTGCTACATGTTTTAATGAGTTCCTAGTGTTTTGTCTCTGATAGCTGGTGCTTTTTTCATTTGACGTGTAGTGTAAGGATAAAGTACATAGTTTAATGTGGATATTTCTTTTAAAGGCAGCGAATATGACCAATACTGAGCTGTCCTATTATAGTCATGGTGTCCATCATATAAATTTTTTTTTACTAAAATTAAAGGTATATAGATATATATAGTTGAGGCCAAAAGTATTGACACCCTTGCAATTTTGTCAGATAATACTCAGTTTCTTCCTGAAAATGATTGCAATCACAAATTCTTTGGTATTATTATCTTCATTTAATTTGTCTTAAATGAAAAAACACAAAAGAGAATGAAGCAAAAAGCAAAACATTGATCATTTCACACAAAACTCCAAAAATGGGCCAGACAAAAGTATTGGCACCCTCAGCCTCATACTTGGTTGCACAACCTTTAGCCAAAATAACTGCGACCAACCGCTTCCGGTAACCATCAATGAATTTCTTACAATGCTCTGCTGGAATTTTAGACCATTCTTCTTTGGCAAACTGCTCCAGGTCCCTGATATTTGAAGGGTGCCTTCTCCAAACTGCCATTTTTAGATCTCTCCACAGGTGTTCTATGGGATTCAGGTCTGGACTCATTGCTGGCCACCTTAGAAGTCTCCAGTGCTTTCTCTCAAACCATTTTCTAGTGCTTTTTGAAGTGTGTTTTGGGTCATTGTCCTGCTGGAAGACCCATGACCTCTGAGGGAGTCCCAGCTTTCTCACACTGGGCCCTACATTATTCTGCAAAATTTTTTGGTTGTCTTCAGACTTCATAATGCCCTGCACACGGTCAAGCAGTCCAGTGCCAGAGGCAGCAAAGCAACCCCAAAACAGGGATCCTCTGCCATGTTTGACTGTAGGGACTGTGTTTTTTTCTTTGCCTCTTTTTTTCTCCTGTAAACTCTATGTTGATGCCTTTGCCCAGAAAGCTCTACTTTTGTCTCATCTGACCAGAGAACATTCTTCCAAAACGTTTTAGGCTTTTTTCAGGTAAGTTTTGGCAAACTCCAGCCTGGCTTTTTTATGTCTCGGGGTAAGAAGTGGGGTCTTCCTGGGTCTCCTACCATACAGTCCCTTTTCATTCAGACGCCGATGGATAGTACGGGTTGACACTGTTGTACCCTCAGACTGCAGGGCAGCTTGAACTTGTCTGGACGTTAGTCGAGGTTCTTTATCCAACATCCGCACAATCTTGCGTTGAAATCTCTTGTCAATTTTTCTTTTCCGTCCACATCTAGGGAGGTTAGTCACAGTGCCATGGGCTTTAAACTTCTTGATGACACTGCGCACGGTAGACACAGGAACATTCTGGTCTTTGGAGATGGACTTGTAGCCTTGAGATTGCTCATGCTTCCTCACAATTTGGTTTCTCAAGTCCTCAGACAGTTCTTTGGTCTTCTTTCTTTTCTCCATGCTCAATGTGGTACACACAAGGACACAGGACAGAGGTTGAGTCAACTTTAATCCATGTCAACTGGCTGCAAGTGTGATTTAGTTATTGCCAACACCTGCTAGGTGCCACAGGTAAGTTACAAGTGCTTGTTAATTACACAAATTAGAGAAGCATCACATGATTTTTCGGACAGTGCCAATACTTTTGTCCACCCTCTTTTTTATGTTTGGTGTGGAATTATATCCAATTTGGCTTTAGGACAACTCTTTTTGTGTTTTTTCATTTAAGACAAATTAAATGAAGATAATAACAAAGAATTTGTGTTTGCAATCATTTTCAGGAAGAAACTGAGTATTATCTGTCAAAATTGCAGGGGTGTCAATACTTTTGGCCACAACTGTATATATATTTACTAGCTGAAGAGCCCGGCGCTGCCTGGGCATAGTAACTAATTGTGGTTAGTTATAGCAAATAATAATTATCCTCCATCCCATAGTCCCTTGCCCATATACCCATCATACATATTCTCCATCCCATAGGCCCGTGCCCATATACCCAACATACCTATCCTCCATCCCATAGTCGAGTGCCCATATACCCATCACACATCCTCCATCCCATAGTCCCATGCCCATATACCCATCATACATATTCACCATCCCATAGTCCCGTGCCCATATACCCATCATACATATCCTCCATCCCATAGTCCCGTGCCCATATACCCGTCATACATATCCTCCATCCCATAGTCCCGTGCCCATATACCCATCATACATATCCTCCATCCCATAGTCCCGTGCCCATATACCCATCATACATATCCTCCATTCCATAGTCCCGTGCCCATATACCCAACATACCTATCCTCCATCCCATAGTCGAGTGCCCATATACCCATCACACATCCTCCATCCCATAGTCCCATGCCCATATACCCATCACACATCCTTCATCTCATAGTCCCGTGCCCATATACCCATCATACATATCCTCCATCCCATAGTCCCGTGCCCATATACCCATCACACATCCTACATCTCATAGTCCCATGCCGATATACCCATCATACATATCCTCCATCCCATAGTCCCGTGCCCATATACCCATCATACATATTCGCCATCCCATAGTCCAGTGCCCATATACCCATCACACATCCTCCATCCCATAGTCAACCATTATGACATCATAATGAGCGGCGGGGCTTGCAGCCTATGATGACATCAGCATCGCCATGGCAACCATTATGACATCATAATGAGGGGTGGGGCTTGATACACACACACTTTTTCCCCATTATGTAGATAGGGACAAAATTGTTTGGTAAATTGGAGCGCGCGGGGTTAAAATTTCGCCTCACAACATAGCCTAGGACGCTCTCGGGGTCCAGACGTGAGACTGTGCCAAATTTTGTGGCTGTAGCTGCGACAGTGCGGATGCCAATCCCGGACATACACACACATACACTAATTGAGCTTTATAGATTAGATATCTATCTATCTCTTCCCGTCCTCTGGGGCCCCCACTGATCCTGAGAACCGAGGCTTTGTAGAGTGCCATGTTAACAGGGCATTGGCTGATCATGAGCACTGTTTCTCCATTGATTTTTAATGGGACCACTTGAAACGGCTGATGATCAGTATCCCCATAAGAATGAATGGAGCGGAGGTGTGCTTGATAGACTACCGCTCCATTCACACAGGGCTCTTTAAAGCTCCGGTTTTTAGAGTCAGTGGAAGGTATAGTGATTGGACCCCCAACGATCGGGAAGTTATAAGGGATAACTTCCAAACTTGGCGCAAACTTGGTACAACTGAAATAACTTGTATCATTGGAAAATGAATGGAAACATTTTACCTTTTTTCTTTTTCCTCAATCCCAGGTCAGCTGCGTTCCCGTGAGTCACATTGAACATCGTGTTCCTGGATTTTCAGTAGATGAATAGGTATGTATACAATTATTTCTATCTGTTTCTCATTTGGTTTATGAGACAACTGCTCTCCTGTACTTCGAAAATTGATAATACTTTTGGAATTGGCATAACTACCCATCATTCCGTGAGTAAATTTGGGAAATAATCTTGATGTATCCATTGAAAGCATACAGGGCATTTAATGCACAAGACACATGCAAAAAATATTGTCCTTTTGACTTCTGCATCTTGAATGTCCTGCAAACATTTCAGTAAAATTTACACTTTGCAATACAGCCGAAAAAGTTACGCTGACACCAACTGGGCTAATTGGTGTCAGCGTAACTTTTTCGGCTGTATTGCAAAGTGTAAATTTTACTGAAATGTTTGCAGGACATTCACACTAATGTATTGTAGAAAGATAAGGGGCCTGTAGGATCTTTCACTTCAAAGTCCGGGCTTATGTTTTTTATGCCAACAGACAGGCATGGTGGATCCATTTAAATTGGATCCCAAAAAAGCCTGATCCCATTGATTTAAAATGAAGTTTTTCAAGGTTCTGGTCTTGATGGCGTTTATATGGACAGAATCTTACTTGGTTTTAGTTTCTTGGAGTTAATGATCAACCTGCACTGATGTCGTCCTATTGGACTTGTAATTTTATGCAACAGCCAACCTGAAAAAGCAAGTTTTTAGTATTGGAATTACAGAGTAAAAACAGAGCCGATAGTGGTCCAGAATACTATAGACTCTGTATAGCTGCTGAAGATAAGATGGAGTCACAAATTACAGCCCTCACCTAGTGGAGGCAAACCATTCATACAGAAGGAAGAATAGAAAAGTGTCACCTAACTTTAACCCCTTCATCCCAGGTGATTTTCGTTTTATTTTTACGTTGTTTTTTTTTCTTCCCTTTCTTCCAAGAGCCATAAGTTTTTTTTGTTTGTTTGTTTTTGCTTGTTTGTTTTTAATTTTCCAGCCATATAGACGTACAAGGGCTTGTTTTCTGCGGATCGCAATGTAGTTGTGAATGACATGGAAAAAGGAGGAGGAAAATCCAGCAACCACAAGAAAAAATGTACAAAAAAGTCTCATTTATTATGGATATTAAAAATGATAAAAAAGGTCAAGAATAAAAGCTTGTACAGCTTGAAACACATCGATGTTTACCACTCATATGTACGGTACTTTTAATTCTCCTTTTTTTGTCGCTTTTAATATCAATAATAAAGGTGATGTTTTAGATTTTCCTCCTCCTTTTTCCATGGCTCCATTGATCAGGAGACCAGCCTGAAGCCGCTGTGTACCCACGCCCTCATTCTAGGCCTTTCTCAGTTTGGTGAGCTGATGGTACCATCGTTTTTTTACTTTTGAATGACACCGTTCATTCTGCCGCATAGTTTACTAGAAAACGGGGAAAAAAATTCCAAGTGAGGGGAAATTGCAAAAATAAATTTGTTTTAGAGGTTTTTTTTTTGGAACATGTTCAATATATGTTAAAATTGACCTGGTAATATGATTCTCCAGGTCACTATGAGTAGGCAGATACCAAATATGTATAGTTTGTTTTTTGTTACTTGCTTTTTGTTGCCATTTTCCGAGACCCATTTCATTTTTTGGGATCTGGGGCTGGTTGATGGCTTATTTTTTTTGCTCCTTGGGCAGGCTTTTTTACTGATGCCATTTTGGAGTACATATGATGTTTTCATTTCCTCATTGTACTTTAACCCAAAAAAACTTAATCGTGACGTTGTGATTTTTTTCTACGCCGTTTACCGATCTGATTCAGTTACTTTATATTTTGATAGGCCGGACATTTCTGAACGCAGCGATACCAAATATGTTTTTTTAATTGTTTTATTTTTAACTCCTTTCCGACATCAGGCATAATATGTACACCAATTTCGGACTCCTTCCCTTTTATTGTGTGCTCCTGCGCTGAGCCCACATTTTTCCGGAAAATGTCAGCTGTTTTTAACAGCTGACATGTGCCTCTAACAGCCGCGGGTGGAATCACAATCCACCCGCTGCTGTTAACAAGTTAAATGGCGCTGTCAATCTCTGACAGCAGCATTTAACTCGCACTTCCGGCAAGCTCGCCGGATATCCCGCCCATCAGTGACCCCGGGTCACCGATGGGTTGGCATGACAACCAGAAGTCTCCAGAAGACCTCTATGGCTGTCACTGCCGGTTTGCTATGAGAGCCGCCCGATGTTCTTTGCTCATAGCAAGTGAGCAATTCTGCTACATACAGGCGATTTGATTATTGTCTGTACGTAGCAGAGCCAATCGGATTATGGCAGCTTCTAGTCTCCCATGGAGACTATTAACCCCTTTCTGTCATGTGACGTACTATCCCGTCCATGTGCCCTGGGACTTAATTCACAGGCACAGGATAGTATGTCACAGCGATCAGCGGCGCCTGTGATTATCACAGCTGACACCTGGCACAATGTGTCAGGGGTGGTCACGGACCGCCCCGACACGTTAACCCGTTGCACACCGCGATCAAACACGAACGCGGTGTACCGGGGGTTAAAGGGAAGCACCGTCAGGGAGGGGGCTCCCTCCATGCTTCCCTGAGCCTCCCACAGCAGCACAATGTGTAGGGCTGCTGCGGGGGGCTCTTTCCCTGCAGGTCCCCGGATCCAAGATGGCGACGGGGACCTTCGGGGGCCTGCAGGGAGCTGGCTTCCTCAGTGCCTGCAAAGCGCAGGCAAGGAGGAAACCTGCACACTTCCTGTGACAGATTGCTGATCTGTCACAGTGATCTGTGATGTGACAGATCAGCGATCTGTCACAGGACAGTGATGTCCCACCTGGGACAATGTAATAAAGTTAAAAAAAAAAAATAAAAGTGTGAAAATAATTTAAAAAAAATCGCTAAATTAAAAAAAAAAAAAAAAATTCCCTAATAAATTCATTTTTTGGAAATAAAAAAACCCAAAAACAATAAAAGTACACATATTTGGTATCGCCGCGTCCGTAACGACCCGCCCTATAAAACTGTCCCATTAGTTAACCCCTTTAGCGAACCCCTTAAAAAATAAAAATAAAAAACGAAGCAAAAAATAATGATTTATTATCATACCGCCGAACAAAAAGTGCAATAACGCGCGATCAAAAAGACGCATATAAATATGCATGGTACCGCTGAAAACGTCATCTTGTCCTGCAAAAAACGAGCCGCAATACAGCATCATCAGTGAAAAAATAAAAAAGTTATAGCTCGCAGAATAAAGCGATGCAAAAATAATTATTTTTTATATAAAAATGTTTTCATTGCATAAAAGCGCCAAAACTCAAAAAAAGACATAAATGAGGTATCGCTGTAACCGTACTGACCCGAAGAATAAAAGTGCTTTATTAGTTTTACCGCATGCGGAACGGTGTAAACGCACCCCTCAAAAGAAATTCATGAAACGCTGGTTTTTGTTCATTCTGCGTCCCAAAAATCGGAATAAAAAGCGATCAAAAGATGTCACGTGCCCGAACATGATACCAATAAAAGCGTCAACTCGTCCCGCAAAAAATAAGACCTCACATGACTCAGTGGGTCAAAATATGGAAAAATGATAGCTCTCAATATGTGGTGATGCAAAAACTATTTTTACAATAGCAAATCAAACCCCCCGTTATCACCCCCTTAGTTAGGGAAAAATAATAAAATAAAAAAAAGTATTTATTTCCATTTTCCCGTTAGGGCTGAGGTTAGGGGTGTGTTGGGGTTAGGGTTGGAGTTAGAATTGGGGGTGTCCACTGTATGGGCACTTCAGGTGCTCTCCAAATGCAACATGGCGTCTGATCTCAATTCCAGCCAATTCTGCGTTGAAAAAGTCAAATGGTGCTCCTTCCCTTCCAAGCTCTGCCATGCGCCCAAACAGTGTTTTACCCCCACATATAGGGTATCAGCGTACTCGGGACAAATTGCGAAACAACTTTTGGGGTCCAATTTCTCCTGTTACCCTAAAGAAAAGAAAAAATTGGGGGCAAAAATATCATTTTTGTGGAAAAAAAAGATTTTTTTATTTTCGTGCCCGGACATTATAAACTTCTGTGAAGCCCTTGGGGGTTCAAAGTGCTCACCACACATCTAGATAAGTTCCTTAGAGGGTCTCGGTTCCAAAATGGGGCCACTTGTGGGGGGTTTCCACTATTTAGGTACATCAGGGGCTCTCCAAAAGCAACATGACACCCGCAGACCATTCCATCAATGTCTGCATTCCAAAACGTTACTACTTCCCTTCCGAGCCCCGACGTGTGCCCATACAGTAGTTTTCTCCCACATATGGGGTATCGGCGTACTCAGGACAAATTGGACAACAACTTTTGGGGTCCAATTTCTCCTGGTACCCTTGGGAAAATAAAAAAATTGGTGACTAAAAGATCATGTTTGTGGAAAAAAGTGGGTTCAAAGTGCTCACCACACATCTAGATAAGTTCCTTGGGGGGTCTAGTTTCCAAAATGGTGTAATTTGTGGGGGGTTTCCACTGTTTTGGTACATCACGGGCTTTCCAAACGCGACATGGTGTCTGATCTCAATTCCAGCCAAAAA
This sequence comes from Dendrobates tinctorius, assembly GCF_039654945.1. Classification (NCBI taxonomy): domain Eukaryota; kingdom Metazoa; phylum Chordata; class Amphibia; order Anura; family Dendrobatidae; genus Dendrobates; species Dendrobates tinctorius. The sequence continues at coordinate 43,180,514 of NW_027361810.1, read as the reverse complement.
AGTCAAATGGCGCTGCTTCCCTTCTGAGCTCTGCCATGCGCCCAAATAGTCGTTTACACCCACATATGGGGTAGCAGCGTACTCAGGACAAATTGCACAATAACTTTTAGGCTATGTGCACACGTACCGGAACTCTCGCGGAAATTACCGCGAGAATTCCGGAATTCCATTACGCGGGAAAATCGCATTTTAAATTCCCGCGATTTTCCCGCTGAAAAAATAGCATTTTGCAAGCGTAATTAGCTTGCAGAATGTTAGCATTTTCCAAGCGATCTGGAGCATCGCTTGGAAAACTGACAGGTTGGTCACACTCGTCAAACATAGTGTTTCACAAGTGTGACCAACTTTTTACTACTGAGGCTGCCTATGCAGCATCAATAGTAAAAGATAAAATGTAAAAAATGGTGTTATTCTTACCTTCCGACGTCCCACGCAGCCGTTCCCAGTAATCCTTGGCGAAAATGCCCGCGATGACGTCCGTTCTCGCGGGATCGCGATGTCTCGCGATGACCGCGAGAACGGACGTCATCGCGGGCATTTTCGCCAAGGATTACTGGGAACGGGAGTGTGGAGAGAGTCGGGAAGGCTGCGCGGGACCCCGGAAGGTGAGAATAACAATATTTTTTATTTTAAATTCTATTTTTTACAGGGATATGGTACCCAAAGTCCGGAGGATAGTCTCCTCTCCTCCGGACCTTGGGTACCATCCACAAATGTTCTGCTTACTTTCCGCATGGTGTGCACAGCCACATGCGGGAAGTAAGCGGAACAATGCATTCCTATGGGTGCGGGATCGCCGCGATTCCGCAAAATTAATGAGCATGCTGTGGTTTTTACCGCGAAGCGATTCCGCCGCGGTAAAAACCGCAGCATTAGCACAGCATTGCGGAATCCCATAGGAATGCATGGGATGCTTATTTTTCGCGTCAAAATTGCGCGGTTAAAACCACTGCGGAAACGCAAAAAAAACGCCACGTGTGAACTCAGCCTAAGGGTCCTGTTACCCTTGGGAAAATAAAAATTGGGGGTGAAAAGATCACTTTTGTGGAAAAAATATAATTTTTTATTTGTACCGCTGTATGTTATAAACCTCTGTGAAGCCCTTGTTGGTTCAAAGTTCTCACCACTTATCTAGATAAGTTCCTTGGGGGGTCTAGTTTCCAAAATGGAGTCACTTGTGGGGGGTTTCCACTGTTTAGGTACATCAGGGGCTCTCCAAACGTGACATGGCGTCCGATCTGAATTCTAGCCAATTTTGCATTGAAAAAGTCAAATAGCGCTCCTTCCCTTCTGAGCTCTGCCATGCGCCGAAACAGTGATTCCCCCCCACACCAGGTATCAGCGTACTCAGGACAAACTGCACAATAACTTTTGCAGTCCAACTTCTCCTGTTACCCTTGGTAAAATAAAAAAAATTGAACCTGAAGTATTTTTTTTGTGAAAAAACGTTAAATGTTCATTTTTTTTTTAAATATTCAAAAAATTCCTGTGAAGCACCTGAAGGGTTAATAAACTTCTTGAATGTGGTTTTGAGCACCTTAAGGGGTGCAGTTTTTAGAATGGTGTCACTTTTGGGTATTTTCTATCATATAGACCCCTCAAAGTGGCTTCAAATGTGATGTGGTCCGTAAAAATAAAATGGTGATGCAAAAATGCGAAATCGCTGGTCAACTTTTAACCCTTATAACTTCCTAAGAAAAAAAAATTTGGGTTCCAAATTTGTGCTGATGTAAAGTAAACATGTGGGAAATGTTACTTATTAAGTTTTTTGAGTGCCGTATATCTGTGATTTAAGGGCATAAAAAATCAAAGTTGGAAAATTGCGAAATTTTCAAAATTTTCGCCAAATTTCCGTCTTTTTCACAAATAAACGCAAGTTATATGAATGAAATTTTACCACTAGCATGAAGTACAATATGTCACGAGAAAACAATGTCAGAATCACCAGGATCCATGGAAGCGTTACAGAGTTATTACCTCATAAATGGACAGTGGTCAGAATTGTAAAAATTGGCCCGGGAGTTAATGTGCAAACCACCCTTGGGGGATAAGGGGTTAAAGCATGCCAAAAGTTTTAAAAAAAAGTTTTTAAAAATAAACAAAAAATAAGTTCAAATCACCCCCCATTGAAAGTAAAACAATAAAAAAAAGTATGAAACATACACCTATTTGTTATCGCGACACACTGGTGCAGCATGTGCTGCGTATCCTGAGCATTCTTTTCTGCCTGTGCACATTGCAATCTGTGTGACTGATGAAGGTCTTTGTAGGACCGAAACGTTTCTTTGTTTTTGGATTGCCTGCACATAATAAAATTATCTGCTTACAACATTTACCTGAGTGCCAAGTTTCCTGCAAGATTTACATGGGATAGGATCCTACTTGGGCACCATCCACAGGAGTGCTGTAATTACCATTTCTGAACTTGTAATGACCTGGAGAATCATAATGGCAGGTCAGTTTTAACATTTAGTGAACATGGCTAAAAAACAAGCCAAAAAAACAACTGTGGGATTTCACTTTTTTTTTGCAATTTCACCGCACTTGGAATTTTTTCCCCGTTTTCCAGTACACTAGTTTCCCCCCACCCCCACAAAAAAAAATCATACAATAAAAAGCAATCTTTATATCTTTATGCACACCAATTGATACCAATGAAAAGGATAACTCGCAATGCAAAAAGAATGATATATACCGTACATATGAAATGGTGTAATAAATCCCTTTTTTTTTTTTTTTTTTTTTTTTTAACAAAGCCCTGCATTTTAGTAACTGTGAAAAGAAATCTATGTAAGTTTGGTATTGCTGTACTTGTGCTGAATTGTGTTGTCAGGTAACTTTTTATCTCACACTGAAAACAATAAAAAACAAAGTCCCCAAAACAATGGTGGAATTTTAATTCTGTTTGTGTTTTTCATCACACTTGGAATTTTTTCCCTGTTTTTTTCAGGACATTATTTAGTTAAAAAGGGATTTCTGTCTCCAAGATCCTATCCCAGTATGTAATAGGTGTAATAAATAATATTACCTAATACCTCTCCAATAAGAAATTTAGTATAGATTTTTTTAGTCTGGTTACGACCACTAATATACTCGTAGTGACATTTAGGTAGTTGCTAGTGGTCGTAACCTTGGCTACCTAAGGTCCTGCAATGCCTTGACATCAGAAAGAGACATAGCTAATCAGAAAAACTATACTAGATATCTAATTAGAGGTATTTGCTCATATTATTCCACCTACTACATATTGGGATGGGATCTTGGAGGTGGGAATATCTCTTTTAAGTGAATGGTGTCATTCAAATCTACAACTTACCCCGTAGAAGTAATCTCCCATATGGCTATATCAACAAAAAAATGAAAAGCTGTGGCTTTGTTTTGTTCTTACTAACATTGGCTTTTTAATTAAAGTTTGGATTTATTTTCTAGAGATTTGTACCTGTATACCACCCTGTCGGCCACCTTTTTGAGTCTTTTTTTTTTTTTTTTCTTTGTTTAAACTTTAATACATCTAATCGGGACTAAAAATCACTTTAGTAGTTAAGTTTCATTAAAAACTGTGCTTTGTTTGCTTCCTGTAGCCTCTGTGTGTTGCACTATCTATTGCAAACTGAACTGATAATCATCCATCAGCCCGATATAACAGTCTGACTCGGAGTTTGTAACTCTTTTATCCATCTTTTTCTGACCCCTCCCCCCTCAGCTGATTTATGACCACACACCACATCAAAGTTGAATGTGTCGGGGAAACTAAAGGCCTGTGAAAACCCAAAGGTGCAACATTTTTAACCCCTTTCTGCCATGAGAGGTACTATCCCATCCATGTGCCCTGGGACTCAATTCCCAGGGACGGGATAGTACGTCATAGCGATCAGCGGCGCCCACGTGGTGAGCGCCGCTGATCGCGGCCGGATGTCAGCTGATTATCACAGCCGACACCCGGCACAATGTGACCGCCCCCGATACGTTAACTCCTTGTACACCGCGATCAAACACGATCGCGGTGTACCGGGGGTTAAAGGGAAGCATCGGCAGGGAGGGGGCTCCCTCCGTGCTTCCCTGAGCCCCCCACAGCAGCGCAATGTGCAGCGCTGCTGTGGGGGGCTCTTTCCCTACAGGCCCCCAGATCCAAGATGGCGACGGGGACCTTCGGGGGCCTCTAGGGAGCTGACTTCCTCACTGCCTGCAAAGCGCAGCCATGAGGAAGTCTGCAGCAGTGCCTGTTGCAGATCGCTGATCTGTCACAGTGATCTGTGATGTGACAGATCAGCGATCTGTCACAGGACAGTGATGTCCCACCTGGGACAATGTAATAAAGTTTAAAAAAAAAAAAAAAAAAGTGTAAAAATAATTTTAAAAAAATCGCTAAATAAGTTAGTAAAGAAAAAAAAAAAAATATTCCCCAATAAATTCATTTTTTGAAAATAAAAAAACAATAAAAGTACACACATTTGGTATCGCAGCGTCCGTAATGACCTGCCCTATAAAACTGTCCCATTAGTTAACCCCTTAAAAAATAAAAATAAAAAACGAACAAAAAATAATGATTTATACCGCCGAACAAAAAGTGCAATAACGCGCAATCAAAAAGACGCATACAAATATCCATGGTACCGCTGAAAACGTCAGCTTGTCCCGCAAAAAATGAGCCACCATACAGCATCATGGATCCGCAAAAAAATAAAAGTTATAGTTCGCAGAATAAAGCGATGCAAAAATAATTATTTTTTATATAAAATAGTTTTCATTGCATAAAACCGACAAAACATAAAAAATTGACCTAAAAGAGGTATCGCTGTAACCGTACTGACACGAAGAATAAAACCGCTTTATCAATTTTACCGCACGCGGAACGGTGTAAACGCACCCCCCCAAAAGAAATTCATGAAACGCTGGTTTTTGTTCATTCTGCGTCCCAAAAATCGGAATAAACAGCGATCAAAAAATGTCACGTGCCCGAAAATGATACCAATAAAAACGTCAACTCGTCCCGCAAAGAATAAGACCTCACATGACTCGGTGGGTCAAAATACGGAAAAATTATAGCTCTCAATATGTGGTGATGCAAAAACTATTTTTACAATAAAAAGCGTCTTTTAGCGTGCGACAGCTGCCAAATATAAAAACCGCCATAAATAGTAAATCAAACCCCCCGTTATCACCCCCTTAGTTAGGGAAAAATAATAAAATAGAAAAAGTATTTATTTCCATTTTCCCATTAGGGTTATGGCTAGGGTTAGGGCTGAGATTAGGTTTAGGGGTGTGTTGGGGTTAGGGTTGGAGTTAGAATTGGGGGTTTCCACTGTTTGGGCACATCAGGTGCTCTCCAAATGCAACATGGCGTCTGATCTCAATTCCAGCCAATTCTGCGTTGAAAAAGTCAAATGGTGCTCCTTCCCTTCCAAGCTCTGCCATGCGCCCATCAGTTTTTTACCCCACATATAGGGTATCGGCATACTCAGGACAAATTGCAAAACAACTTTTGGGGTCCAATTTCTCCTGTTACCCTTAGGAAAATAAAAAATTGGGGGCAAAAATATCATTTTTGTGGAAAAAAAAATATTTTTTATTTTCATGCCCAGGCGTTATAAACTTCTGTGAAGCCCTTGGGGGTTCAAAGTGCTCACCACACATCTAGATAAGTTCCTTAGAGGGTCGCGGTTCCAAAATGGTGTCAATTGTGGGGGGTTTCCACTGTTTAGGTACATTAGGGGCTCTCCAAAGGCAACATGACACCTGCAGACCATTCCATCAAAGTCTGCATTCCAAAACGTCACTACTTCCCTTCCGAGCCCCGACGTGTGCCCATACAGTAGTTTTCTCCCACATATGAGGTATCAGCATACTCGGGGCAAATTGGACAACAACTTTTGGGGTCCAATTTCTCCTTGTACCCTTGGGAAAATAAAAAAATTGGTGACTAAAAGATCATGTTTGTTGAAAAAATACGATTTTTTTATTTTCACGCCTGGGCGTTATAAACTTCTGTGAAGCACTGGGGGTTCAAAGTGCTCACCACACATCTAGACAAGTTCCTTGGGGGGGTCTAGTTTCCAAAATGGTGTCATTTGTGGGGGGTTTCCACTGTTTTGGTACATCAGGGGTTTTCCAATCGCGCCATGGTGTCCGTTCTCAATTCCAGCCAAAAATGTCAAATGGCGCTGCTTCCCTTCCGAGCTCTGCCATGCGCCCAAATAGTCATTTACACCCACATATGGGGGATCAGCGTACTCAGGACAAATTGCACAATAACTTTTAGGGTCCTGTTACCCTTGGAAAAATAAAAATTGGGGGTGAAAAGATCATTTTTCTGGAAAAAATGATTTTTTAATTGTACCGCTGTACGTTATAAACTTCTGTGAAGCCCTTGTGGGTTCAAAGTTCTCACCACATATCTAGATAAGTTCCTTGGGGGGGTCTAGTTTCCAAAATGGGGTCACTTGTGGGGGGTTTCCACTGTTTAGGTACATCAGGGGCTCTCCAAACACGACATAGCGTCCGATCTGAATTCCAGCCAATTTTGCATTGAAAAAGTCAAACGGCGCTCCTTCCCTTCTGAGGTCTGCCATGCGCCGAAACAGTGGTTCCCCCCCACATATCAGGTATCAGCGTACTCAGGACAAATTGCACAATAACTTTTGCAGTCCAATTTCTCCTGTTACCATTAAAATAAAAAAAATTGAACTTGAAGTATTTTTTTTGTGAAAAAAAGTTAAATGTTCATTTTTTTTTAAAAATATTCAAAAAATTCCTGTGACGCACCTAAAGGGTTAATAAACTTCTTGAATGTGGTTTTGAGCACCTTAAGGGGTGCAGTTTTTATAATGGTGTCACTTTTGGGTATTTTCTATCATATAGCCCCCTCAAAGTGGCTTCAAATGTGATGTGGTCCGTAAAAATAAAATGGTGTTGCAAAAATGAGAAATCGCTGGTCAATTTTTAACCCTTATAACTTCCTAACAAAAAAAAATTTTGGTTTCCAAAATTGTGCTGATGTAAAGTAAACATGTGGGAAATGTTATTTATTCAGTTTTTTGTGTGCCGTATCTCTGTGATTTAAGGACATAAAAATTCAAATTTGGAAAATTGCGAAATTTCCATTTTTTTCACAAATAAACGCAAGTTATATGAATGAAATTTTACCACTAACATGAAGTACAATATGTCCAGAGAAAACAATGTCAGAATCACCGGGATCCATGGAAGCATTTCAGAGTTATAACCTCATAAAGGGACAGTGGTCAGAATTGTAAAAATTGGCCAGGTCATGAACGTGCAAACCACCCTTGGGGCTTAAGGGGTTAATGAAACCCATTTGCAAAATATTTTAACCCCAAATACATGCAATTGGGTTAAAATTGTCCCTGAAAGTGGACAATCCCTTTAAATAGAGTTCTTGTCCCCTCTATAGGATAGTTTATCAGTCTCGTGAAAACAGGAGAACCCCTGTAACTACATATTTTATTACAGTTATATTAGGGGAATTACTTGTTCCCTAATGTTTTTACCTTTATAAGAGGGACTCAAGAAATATTAGAATCGTGTTTGCCATGGGTGTAATTTCACTTGGGTGATAAATATATGATGACGTAAGTTTCATATGTTTTCTTGTCCTTCCTGTAAATGTAAGAACTAAGAGATTATCATTTTCAGATTTATAGGCCTGGCCTACTAACATATCCACTTGTAAAACTGTGATTTCAGGTTTGCTAAAAATACTTGTGGAGCAGGAAACTGCCCTCCCTAATCTTGTCACCAAACATTCCCATACTTTTATGAGGCTACATTGTGTGTATACATATATATATAAAGAAAAGCAAAAAGGGTGCGTCCTGCCACTGATCTGCAACACTGCTATCTAAATACAGACAGTAATGGAGAAAACAAACATTCTGTGCACAAGAAATAAAGCGGGATGTGTAAAGTATGGCAGGGTGTTGTGGTTTGGCCCTTGCAGTGATATACTGCACACAGCTCGTCTATACACTGTCTACAGACTGTTACATTTTCAGTAATTATTGAGCTCAGCCAACTGAATGCTGGTTGCTAAAAAAAAAGATAGAAAAAGAAACCCTACAAAAACGACAGTTTGAGAAAAATTGAAATGATCATTTACCCCTTCCCTGCTTTGCAGTGTACATTGCAGCAAGTTGGTGGCAACTCTAATGTGCCGTACTATCATGGCACACTGAAGGTGTCGGCACTATTCGTGTGCCCACGTTGTCACTTTAGAGGGCCATCGGGCACTTCTCTGTAACAGCCGATCTCTGGTCTGATCCAAGTCGTTTAATACTGACTGTGTACAATGTTGCCTATATCATCTTACTGGGTTTACAGAGGGATAAGGGTCCCTTTGTTGTTCCAACCACTTTCGTGGGCATGACATGGCAGTCCGAGGCCTAAATATGGCAGGTTCTAATGTTGCATCCTAGTTTTACATTAAGTGCTCGTGTAGACAACCGTAATTTCAGTCTGAGTGTGATCCGTCAAAACATTGGATCGCACTCGGACCAATGCTATGCTATGGGGCTATGCACAAGACAAATTTTTTTTTCTCCTTTGACCCAATAGTCAAATTAAAAAAATTTCAGCATGCACGATTTGTCTTCGATATCGATTGGCACTCACCCATTCATGACTATGGGTCCACCGAAAACACTGGACCACATTTGGATGATATCCAAATGCGGTACCCCTTTTGAAGAAGAGGAGACAGCCCTGTGGGATAAAGTTCCAAAGATATTTGTAGCCGTGGCCAAATCGTCTAGAAAATCTAAGTTGCCCTTTGAAGACACTGGTATCGTGAAAGATTATCTGGATTGGAAGACTGATGGATACCCAAGACATACCTGGGAGTCCTAGGTGGGAGCCCTCTCTGTGACCTGTACAGCCAGATCTATAATGATCTGGATAGAACAACTGTAGGGTCAGCTTAAGGGATAATTCTCTGAGATAGATACTGGTCAATTTTACATTGATGCATGGGGCAGCAGCCTTTCTTGAAGGTGCCTGAGCAGCCTTAGTGAGGTTGGCGGGCAGGTCAGGGGGCCTCTCTTAATGCCGCTCGGCGCTGATGTTCAAATGTTTGCTGGGGATATCCAGTTTAAATCCAAGTTATGTTCCATCCCGAGTGATTGAGAGTATTTTTTGGGTAAGGTTCTGGACGACATCCTGGATAAAGATTGTGATAGAAAGAAGGGATTTCCCAATTTGTCCATCCCAGAGTATAAAAGGTATTTTCAGAGGAGAAAGCATGGTGGGAAAAGAACTTCCAGGATCAAGAAAAATTAGAAGACAAAAGAGGAAAAAAGAGGCTTCCCAGTGAAGCCATTCCCTTGGTAGGGGGAAGGCTTTCCCTTTGCCTTCATACCTGGGAAAGATTTTCATCCAAAAGCTGGATTCTAGGGGTAGTGGAATCAGGCCTGAGGTTGGAATGTTGGACTGTTCCTCCGTGAAAATTTGCAGTAAAATCCCCCCTGAATTATTGGGAGTAAAAGTTGGCACTGGAAGCAGAAGTTTTGCATCTAATTCAGAAACAGATTCTTATTGAAGTACTAGTGGAAGATGAAAAATGTGATCCTATTCCCCCCCTTTTCTTGATAAAGAAGCCAGATGATGCCTTCAGAACCATCATCAATTTGAAGATGCTGGACAAATTTCTGATATATGGACCTTTCAAAATGAAGTCAATAAAATCTGCTATAAAACTTCACTTTATATTACAGTGGGGACTTATACAGACAATAGACATTGAAACACAAACAAAAAACACAGTATGACAAACGTGCAAAAATACTCTGTTGTAAAAAATATATAACAGTAGACAGCCAGTGCTAGTAAAAAATGATAACAAGAACAAGCCTTGGGAGATCCCCACCTCTCTCTTGTGGGATGTGCACAATAGCCATTTTTCCCAGCGTGCCCATACCGTGCATCGCCTTTCTGAATCCTGCTCATGTAGGTATTGTTCACATGATCAGGTTTTAAATACATTAGATAGGACTGCTCCGAGAAGGGTTACCGTGACGTGGTGGAGTGGCTTCGTATACATTTTTTGCAAAAAAACGTATCAACTAAATACCCTGTTCTTTTTATCATTTTTTACTAGCACTGGCTGTCTACTGTTATATATTTTTTTACAACAGAGTATTTTTGCACGTTTGTCATACTGTGTTTTTTTGTTTGTGTTTCAGTCTTTAGGTGGTGTGAACAGTTTCTTACTGACCTGTTCATTCTTGTGCATGTCTCATGTGTTTTTAAGACAATAGACATTACAGGATACCAATAAACACATAGATCAAAACAGATACCAAGAGGAATGAGGGCCCTGCTTGCAAGCTTACAATCTATAATAAAAAATGTGGATGGTAACAATTGCTTTAATTGTTCGGACCAGCCATAGTGTAAGAAACGGGTGTTTCTGTGTTGCTGCATGAACCAGTTAACAGTCTAAATATGTAACAGCACAGACACAGAGGGCTATTAAATGCATAAAGCATGTGAGAACAAAATGCGAGGAACCTGGTTCTGGTAAATAATTTTGAATGAGCCACACAGGGATATGTAGGTTAATGCGTTGAGGCGGTAGGCCAGTCTGAACAAATGCGTTTTTAAGGCACGCTTAAAACAGTGGGGATTGGGGATTAAACCTGGGTAGTGCATTCCAAAGAATTGGTACAGCACGTTAAGTCTTGGAGACAGGAGTAGGAGGTTCTGATTATTGAGGATGTTAACATCAGGTCATTAGTAGAACGGAGGGCACGGTTAGGGTGGTAGGCTGAGACAAGTGAGGAGATGTATTGTGGTGCTGAGCCATGGAGTGCTTTGTGGGTCAGAGTAATAAGTTTGTACTGGATTCTGGAGTGGATGGGTAACCAGTGTAAGGACTGGCACAAGGTAGAGGCATTGGTATAACGATTGGTGAGGAATATGATCCTAGCTGCAGCATTCAGGACAGATTGGAGAGGGGAGAGTTTGGTAAGAGTGAAGACCGACTAGTAGAGAGTTACAATAGTCCAGACAAGAATGAATAAGAGAAACTGTAAGGCTGGGTTCACCCGTAGCGGAACTCTCGCGGAAATTACCGCGAGAGTTCCAGAATTCCATTCCGCGGGAAAATCGCATTTTAAATTCCCGCGATTTTCCCACGGAAAAACTAGCATTTTGCAAGAGTAATTAGCTTGCAGAATTGCTAGCGTTTTCCAAGCGATCTGGAGCATCGCTTGGAGAACTGATTGACACGTTGTTCACACTTGTCAAACATAGTGTTTGACAAGTGTGACCAACTTTTTACTATTGAGGCCGCCTATGCGGCATCAATAGTAGGGCTGTGTGCACACGCTGCAGATTTTGCTGCGGTTCCGCAGCGGTTTTGGCCGCTGCGGACCCGCAGCAGTTTTTGCTGCGGTGTACAGTACCATGATTCCCTATGGGAATCAAAAACCGCAATGCAGACGATGCGGAATTTTCCGCGGTTTTCAATCCGCAGAAAGAATTGACATGTCAATTCTTTCGGCGGATTCTGCTGCGGTTTGCCATCTCCTCCATTGAGGAGATGAAAAACCGCAGGGCAAAACCGCAGAGCAATCCGCAGGTAAAACCGCAGGTATTTTGACCTGCGGTTTCACCTGCGGATTTTACAAAATCCGCGCAGATGAATCCGCACCTAATCCGCAGCGTGTGCACACAGCCTAAAAGATAGAATGTAAAAAATAATAATAAAATAATATATATTATTCTCACCTTCCGACGTCCCGCGCAGCCTTCCCGCCTCTCTCCACGCTCCCAGTAATCTTTTGCGACAATTACCGCAATGACGTCCGTTTTCGCGGTCATTCGCGATGACGTTGCGCGAATGACCGCGAAACGTCGCGATCCCGCGAGAACGGACGTCATCGCTCGCAAAGGCTTACTGGGACCGGGAGTGTGGAGAGAGGCGGGAAGGCTGCGCGGGACGTCGGAAGGTGAGAATAACAATATTTTTTATTTTAAATTCTACTTTTTACAGGGATATGGTACCCAAAGCCCGGAGGACAGTCTCCTCTCCTCCGGAAATTGGGTACCATCCGCAAATGTTCTGCTTACTTTTCGCATGGTCTGCACAGCCACATGCGGAAAGTAAGCAGAACAATGCATTCCTATGGGTGTGGGATCGCCGCGATTCCGCAAAATTAATGAGCCTGCTGCGTTTTTTTACCGCGAAGCAATTCCGCCGCGGTAAAAACTGCAGCATTTGCACAGCATTGCGGAATCCCATAGGAATGCATGGGATGCTTATTTTTCGCGGCAAATCCGCCGTGGAAACGTGAAAAAAACGCCACGTGTGAACCCAGCCTAAGAGTTTTTGCAGAGTCAAAAGTAAGAAAGGGTCGAATTCTATAAATGTTTGCAGATTACAAGAGCGAGCCAGTGATCAGATGTGGGGGGTGAATGAAAGCTCGGAATCAAGTATGACCCCAAGACAGCGGGCATGTTGCTGGGGAGTAATGGTGGAACCACACAAGGAAATGGCAATGTCGGGTAGAGGGAGGAAACATGAGGAGTTCAGTTTTTGTCAGGTTCAGGTTAGGCATTTTCAGTTCAGGGCCTTGTTCTTCGATCTTTCCATGGTCCCTAGAGTTTTTACGAAAATCATAGTGTAAATGACAGCGCATTTTCTGGAGCAGTATACTGTAATAATTCCATACCTGGATGATTTCCTGACTGTTGGCTGATCAGTACAACACTGCAACTTTCAGCCTGAAAGGGTCAGAGGCATCCTGGAGAAATTGGATTGGCTCCTGATTCTAAAAAAAATCAAAGCTAATTTCATCAAAATTTCAATCTTTTTTTTAGTTCTTCTCTTAGATTTAGTGATTCAAATTTGTTTCCTACCAGAAAAGAAAATGCACAAATTGGCAGCTTTTATATCAGTGGCTGTAAACAATCCTATTATGATGACACTCACAAGGGCAATGTCATGGTTGGGGACCTTGACCTCATTTATCCCGGCAGTACTATGGACCCAATTGCATAGCAGACAATTTCAGCAAGAGATGCAAAAGACAACTCCGAGACTGTTTGGTAGGAAAAATACGATTTTCTTCACTGGCAACCAATTCTCTTTTATGGTGCCTAAGTGTAGAAAATTTGTCAGTAGGGGTCCCATGGGTATATCAGATTATGGATGTCATAACTACAGATGCAAACACGAGTTGATGGGAAGCGCATCTGAGAGCCTTTGCATTCCATGGTGTTTGGTCAGAACACGAGAATAAATGTTGATGCAATATGAAAGAACTTTTGGTAGTTAAATATGCGCTGGAGAAGTTTCTTGCATCTCTCCAAAGCCATCATGTTTGTGTCCTGTCCAACAACAACAGTGGCTTGCATTAACCATCGGGAAAAGAGAAGATCTTGATCCCTGATGGCAACAATGGAGAGAATTTTCCAGATGGCAGAAAAGCATCTCTTGTCATTAACAGCGTTGCACATAAAAGGAAAAGAGAACAACAGGGCAGACTTCCTAAGCCATAATCGGCTAAGACAGGGGGAGTGGGCCAATAATCCGATAGACTCTCAGCAAATAGTAGGCCTATGGGCCTTCCAAGTATAGATGTGTTCTTAAACAGACAGAACAAAAAGGTAAAAATAATTCAGCTCACTAAATCCCAGGAAATAACCTAATTCAGTAGATGCCTTCCAGATTGCATTGAACTTCAATGTAGCTTATGCCTTTCCTCCAGTAATGATGATCCCAACAGTACTAAGGAAGATCAGAGAAGACCATGTGAGGGCAATCCCTGATAGCCCTTAGGTGGTCCCAATGACCGTGGTTTTCATGGATGAGGCTGATGTTGATTTCTGATCCTTGGATGTTACCAGAGATCCTGGATCCTACTCATTCATGTTCCACTCTGGCATCAACAAATAGCGGGCCTTCATTTGACAGCCTGGAATTTGAATGGTCACTGTGAATCCAGAGAGGGTTTTTTCAAAGTTTAGTATCCACTTTGCTTAAGAGCGAGAAACCTGTAACAACAAAAATGTGTTAGGACCTGGAAAAGGTTCCCGTCTAGCTCAGGGCAAGTCTGGGTGAGAAAATTTCCATTAAATCTAACCTAGAGTTTCTCCAGAAAGGATTAACGCTTGGGCTATCCACTAGCATTAAAAGGGAACCTGTCAGCAGGATTGTGCTCAGTCAACTACTGACATTGTCAGGTTGACGCCGTTACACTGATTACAATGATAACTGGGTTGATGAAATCTGTCTTGTGGTTAATCTTTAGTTATAGTTTTCAGTGGTTCGGGGCGGGCTGTGGGCAGGGCTTTATGTGGTCCTCTGCTTACATATGCATCACAATGGGCTTATGACAGCTCATTGACCTTCTGTTACCACCTGCCCCCTATTTTATATACTGAATAAACTATTGTTTGGAAAAAAAACAAAAACTTTAGTAATCTCCATCAAGATGGTGCCAGTGGCGCCTGCGCAGTAGCATCTATCAGAACATGATAGACGCTACTGCGCAGGTGCCGCCAGCGGTGCCATTTTGCTAGAGGAAAAAAATTAAGGCTTCGTCAAAATGGTGCCAGAGATCCAATAGATGCTACTAAGCAGGTGTCACCGGCGCCATCTTGATGAAGCCTAATTGTTTTTTACTCTAGCAAAATGGCGCCTGCGCAGTAACATGTGGGTCGCCCTCCCAGGGCTGTGGGGTACTCAATACCGGGCCGGTGTCAGCGGGATGTGTCACAGCAGCGGTGTCCCGGTCAGTGGCCCTGGGCGCCCAATTAATAGGGGAGATTGAATGGTGGAATGTAGTTAATGGAATAGTTCGTGACGCCACCTGTGGTGTTCGGCAAGTGTGATGTTAAGCCGACGCTGCATGCAGATCCACTGGTACTGATGGTATGGTGCAGCAAAGATGTAAAAGCTCCCCACAGGTGAAGCTGTAGTCCCAGGGCAGTGTAGATGTGGTTGGCACGGGGATGTAGCGGTGCCGGAAGGGTAGGAAGCAGACAAAGACACAGCGGGGTGCAATTTCTGTACCTTTACTTGATAAATGCAGTCCAGGGTCCTGATTACAGATGGTACTGGAGCAGGCTATCCTGGAAGCAGCTCAGGGATTCTCTCTCAGCAGATGGGCTGTGCAGTCTCCTTCTTAGCACCTATTTGAGTGAAGTACTCCTAGTACTGAGTTACACTGAAGTTCCTCCTAATTCTCTTCTACTAGCACTCCTCGTATGGCAGACAGCTCTAGCCGCTGTTCCTCTCTTGGCTCACTCCGTGCTGTTGTGCCTCCGAGTCTTAGATGGGGATAGGGCATTTACAGCCTCCTACTCCTCTGGTGTCTGTTGCAAGACCGTTAGTATCCGTTCAACCGTGGAGACTAGGCTCCAGTTCATGCGCTCTCGTTGTGAGGGAGCTCTCTTTCCTCAGCTCAACCTCCAGCCTCTCTCGACATGTCTACACACGTGGCCCTCCTCACACTAACTGACCACTCCTTCCTCTTGGCCCTCAGAGAGCACTCCTCCCTTCAATTCCGGTTCAGAGTCCCCCCTGCTGGCCTGGAGTGGAACTGTGTTGCATGTATAGGTTAATTGCGAAAGAGACCCTTCACTGCTTCCAAGCCTGGCATTACCCTCCCTGGAGGAGGAAGGCAAAGCCACTGTGGCGGCCATACTCCTGGGGGGCGCCACACATGTATCAGAACGCAATAGATGCCACTGCAGGCGTGGACACCAGCGCCATTTTGATTAAGAATCTTTTTTTTTTTTTCCTCCAACATCACAAAATGCCTACATAAGATTAGTATATGCATTTCATACATCAAATCACTTTTCAGCGCAGGCGTTGCCACTGGCGCCTGATTGATGATTTTTTTAAATTTTTTCAAATAGTGTATTCAGTATGTAAAATAGGGGGCAGGTCACTAAAGGATCAGTGACCTGACATAAGCCCATACAGATGCATATGTAAGCAGAGCACCACAAAACTAATGCGGTGGAGAGGTTCCGCCCTTTTATTCAGTAGGTTCCTATCCTTAATGGGTGTATCCCAGCTCTCGTGTGGTGCTATCATGACCTCTGGAAAATCCCATTACCGGTAAGTAATTTCATCTTTTTTTTTTTTGTCAATCCTTTTCCAAAAACTCAGTAAAAGAGGACTAAAAAAATCAGAATTACGCCAAAATGGTACCAATAAAAAAAAAAAAAAAGTCACCACAAAGTTATTGATAAAAAAAAAAATAAGGTTATGGGTCTTTGAATTCAGAGAGACAAAAAAAATTATTTGCCGACATTTTTAATTTGCAAAAAGCTGAAAATAAAAATAAAATCATAAATTTGTTAACAGTGACGCAATCACAACCTGAATGTTGTTCTGTCAGTTCTACTGTATGACAGACTGTGTAATGACAAAACAGAAACAAGAACAAGACTGTGTTTATTCAAAAAAAGTAATAAAGGTCAAATAATACTCTTTTTATATACAACAAATTTTGGTGGGACAAGTATAAAATCAAGATATTATACCAAAAACGCAAGACTGCTTTTAGAGAGTGGCAATGACTTCTGGATCCGGTGCAAAGGAAACCTCCCACTGACTATGTGCACACAGCGTTTTTAAACTTGGGTTAACCGACTGTTTCAAGTAGAAGAAGTTTCAGGAAACTCTTAAAGCATGTTTTTTGTGTTGTTATTTTTTTTCTTTTTTCATTTGTTTCCCGAGCATTTTTTTTAAATTTTTTTACGGTTTTGGCCACTGGCGTTTTTGGAGGGTTTCTTTTATGATTTTTGCTTAAAAAAAAAAAAATAGGGATGGCAAAATACTCAAAAAAAGAAAAAAAAAAAAACATCTTGTCATCTTCCAAGCTTATTTTGAGCTTTCCCATTGTCTTGTTAGTAAAATAAGGAGCATCTTCCGAACGGAAAAAGCCAGAAAAATGGTCAGTCCTCTTCTTTTAAACATTTGGCAGTGTTAGAAACCTGAAGTGGTTAAAAGGAATCCATCAAGAGGTTTTTGCTATTTAATCTGAGCGCAATATAATGTAGCTGCACAGACCCAGATTCCAGCGATGTATCACTTATTATGCTGTGTGCTGATGTTTCCATACAGTCCCGGGTTTTATCAGAAGGTAATTATCAATAGAGGACTAGGTGTCGTGTGCAAAGACATCCAAAAAGCCTGAACATGTGCATAGCAAGTCATTTTTACATAGACATGCGTATATTGATATTCTTTCAACGTTTTTTGACAGTTTGCTCAGACTGTTTCTGCGTCGGAATCCGCCTGAAAAAGACATTGTGTGCACTTAGCCCATGACTTTAATGTGCCCTAACTGGGCACATGGAGTGGTTTTTTTTTTGTAAGATTACGAGCTTATTTCCCATTTTTTTGCCAGTCTTAATGTTTTTAGTCTATGAATTTACAAATAATTTGCGCAGAATTTAAGTACTACTTTATAAAATCTTGTTGCCTTTTTAAATTCTCAATATTTTTTTGTTAGTCTACATGCAGTTGTGTATGTTAAAAGCGGGACCACATGGTAATGATCAAAATGGGAAGTGAGAAGAGCGACACAAACTTTAAGGCTAATAATAATCCTTATATTCAAAATATTGAAGATTCAATTAAGAATCAGAACCTTGTTCTTGTCCACAGTGGCTATGGGGTTCAGTTAGGGGGATAACTATGCTTGCCTCCCTTTTGCTAGACCCAGAGAAGTTGACTATATGATGTGTTACTCCTATCTGCAAAGGACCAGATTAGGACTTGTCTGAGAAAGCATCTTAAACCCCCTTCACACATAGCGAGATCGCTAGCAATATCGCTAAAGCGTCACCGATTTTGTGACGCAACAGCGATATCGCTATGTGTGACACTTACCTCCGACCCGGCTCCCCGCTGGATATCGCTGATCGCGCGAGAACGGGATGGTCCATTTCTCGTCGTCAGCTTCCTGCTGGCGCCGACGAGCGACTCCATGGATGTGGGTGGAAGACGTCACCCTTGCTGCGTCTGACAGTTAAGTAGCGACCCCAGCGTCATATCGTGGTCGGGATCACTGGTGCATCGCTAAGTGTAACGGGACCTTTAGGCCGGGATCACACATGCGAGAAACTTGGACGATTCTCGCATCTTAATACCCGGCACTGCCGCTGGCACTCGGGAGCGTAGCGTGCGGCTCCATGTATTGCTATGCGGCCGCACACTCTGATCCGAGTGCCGGGTACTAACATGCGAGACTCGTCTGAGTTTCTTGCATGTGTGATCGCGGCCGAAGTCGTTTTGACTACTTCCCTTGAATATAAGACTTGGCAGTCTGCTCACTTGCTTTCTGGGGTTATTGCTTCTAGGCAAAAAACAAATACAACATACACAGCAGTAAGATGTAAGACGTCAACTGGAGGAGGAGTGACATAAGAAATGGAGGTTTGTTACAATGTATCGTGCAAGACAATAAGGATTTGTACTTTGATGCTCCACACCCTTTGTGTCTGCTAGTAATAATAACCTCTTAATGTTAATCTGCTCTCTTGGGATATGGAAGGCGAGGGAGTATACAAGTCATACAGCTCCCACTTATAATTATGTCAAAGATCTATCATTCTCTGGGTCACCTTCTTTATATTTATGACGTCCTATATAAAGCAGTTGCTAAAAAACAGAATAATCCATAAAAGCGTTTGTGAGCGGGCGTAACCTAATTGGCGAAGCCTTTAATTTATTGTTTTCCATATTCTGCATAGAGCAAAGTTGGAACTGAACGACATTCAACAATTAAATATTAGATATTATACACTGGTTTAAGTAAGGTTTTGCAATACAAAAAAGGTCAAGTTATTACAAAATATTTTTTATTATTGCTAATCATTTATTACTGGGAAAACTCCTTTTAAAGATAAAATAAAAATAATACCCATGCTGTTTTAAGATGATTTTTCAGCATTGTGTTGAATTAGATATTCAGACATTTCTTGTCATTGTATCTGTTTTAATTATATATATATATATATAGTGATTAGTAGGTTCTCCTAAAAAAAAGTATTGCACCTGTGTGTCTTTTTCATGGTTCTATTCACTTGTAAGGACCATGTAAGGCCATGTGAAAAGACCTCTAGACTATAATGTTTCCATGTGTGTGATCCAGGTAACGCTTGTACTTGAAAATCTGACCAGTGAATGGCGCCATGAGGCCCCCATACATGTAAGACAGAAGTTAGCCAAATCTGCTGATATCACTAAGTCTTCTATGTCTGGGGGTCTCGCAACTCTTTCCCAACACACGTCAAGTCAGAGAAGGATCTGGCTTGATGGACTTCCAACGGCCGATCCATGTCTCATCCGGGAGTATCCTCTGTCAGTGGCTCTCTCATGGAGTCAGCACTTGGAGAAGATGAAGGTTCATGTTTATGGGGGAGTTGGGAGAGATGGCTGTTCACACTCAGCATCTGCAAACCACAGCAGCCCTCTGCCATTGTGGTCTGTTCACGATTTCCCTGCACTAATTTTATAGAGAAGCTGTTTCCTTGCAAAGTGAATTGTGCAGGGAAACAGAGAAAAGTCTTCAGCCTCGCAGGGCTACTGTAGTCTGCAGCCGCTGTGTGTGTGAATGTAGCCTTACCCTTTTCAATAGGGTAAACAGTATAGAGCCGCACCCTGTACGAAAGGGCTTGTGCACATCACCCTCTTTTCTGTGTTTAGCCTCTACGCTGTGAGAGCTTCCTTATGTACAGGCAAATCTTCATTGTCAAAAAGAGTCCAAGAAATTTTGATTTTTTTTTTTTTCTGGTTCCACATGACTATTTTTTTTTTTTCAGTATATTGGGAAAAATTTAGATAATGGATAATGTTTGATAGTCCATCACAGGCATCCTTTAATAAATCTTGAGACTTTTAATACCGTTTTGTGGCGCATTACATTAAACAGATGCCACTAAAATACTATTCACAAGTTACTGTCGGATATTTGTCACTTAAAGGAGTATTCTCATCTCCAAGATCCTATCCCAATATGTAGTAGGTGTAATAATAATATTAGCAAATACCTCCAATTAGAAATGTAGTATAGTTATTAGAAATGTATAGTTTTTAGTATTCGCTGTGTCTCTTTCCTCACGTGCAGGCATTGCTGGACCTTAGGTATCTATGGTTATGACCATTACCAACTAGCTAACTGTCACTGTATTAGTGGTAGTAACCATGGATGATGATGTGTGCAAACTGTAAAGCGCTGCGGAATATGTTAGCGCTATATAAAAATAAAGATTATTATTATGTATACCTAAGGTCATGCAATGCTTGCACATGAGAAAAGAGACATCCTCGAGAATTGTTAAATATGAATGTATAAGGCTGCGTTCACACTTCGCTTTTTTTTGCATTTTCGCTGCGTTTTTTAACGCGAAAACGAAAAAAAAAACAGGATCCCATGCAATCCTATGGGATTCTGCAATGCTGCGGACTTTTCCGCGGCGGAATCGCATCGCGGAAAAATATGCAGCATGCTCATTATTTTGCGGAATCGCGGCGATCCCGCACCCATAGGAATGCATTGTTCCACTTACTTCCCACATGTGGCTGTGCCCACCATGTGAAAAGTAAGCAGAACATTTGCGGATGGTACCCACGGTCTGGAGCAGAGGAGACTGTCCCCGGGCTCTGGGTACCATATCCCTGTAAAAAATAGAATAAAAAGATGGTGTTATATTCAACTTCCGGCGTCCCGCGCAGCCTTCCCTTGCCTCAGTGATGCTTGCGTTCCCAGCCTTGCTAGACGTTTGATAATGTTGCGGTCTCACGATAATGTAGCGGTCCCTATTCCTCGCGAGACCGCGACGTCATCAAAGGTCTCGCAAGGCATTACTGGGAACGCAAGCATCGCTGAGGCCCCCCGGGAATGCTGCACGGGACGCCGGAAGGTGAATATAAGACCTTTTTTTTTTAAAAAATTTTTTAACATTAGATCTTTTACTATTGATGCCGCATAGGCGGCCTCAATAGTAAAAAGTTGGTCACACTCGTCAAACGCTATGTTTGACGAGTGTGACCAACCTTTCAATCAGTTCTCCAAGCGATGCTACAGATCGCTTGGAAAATGCTAGCATTCTGCAAGCTAATTATACTTGCAAATCGCTAGTTTTTCTGCGGGAAAATCGCATTTTAAATTCCCGCAGAAAATGGAATTCCGGAATTCTCGCGGGAACTTCCGCGAGAGTTCCGCTACGTGTGCACATAGCCTAAGAGTCAGTAAGGACTTATGTAACAAAATGAATACTCCTCCCTCTTCTTACAGTTATAGAATACATTTTAACTATCTTAGGTTTTAATTTTCATGGCCCTTTAATTGTTTTTTTTGTAGTAAGGAAAGTGTCTAGCTACATAAATACAGTTATAACTCTATTACCAAGTGGTAAAATTAAATTGATGGATTTTTTTTCTTCTTATGCTATTATTTTTCTCAGCATCTTAACTCGCTTGTCGTATTGTGAGTTGATCTTTGGGGATCAACCATGGAAATTGTTACATTGTAGCTGGTCCCTTAATGGACCTTTTTGTTTTATGTTAATTTATTTTGTGATTAATAATATAATTTATATGTCCAGGAAGGTTGGAGCCATTGATGATTAAAGAAGTAATACTAATAATTCATAGTGTATCATCACTTGAGTCTGACTGCTGCGGACCCCCTCCCCTTATATTAAGACTATCATAAAGACCGGCCACACACATGAGACACGTGTCGGCTAAACCTTCCAAAATAAATGAGTCCAGCTAACGATCTATAGACGCGCCAGCCAAATGTTGGTCTGGAGATATGTCGGTCAGGTATATCTGATTTCGGACTGCCGATCACATTGTTCTTTCTGAGTTAAGCTGCCGGCTGATGTTTCATTTTGGTGGTTTTCTCATAGAGAATGCTGGAGCACAAGGCAGATTAGGGGCATCATTTTTATATACCCTGAAGCATTTTTATATAATCAATAAAAGTTACATTTTAAGGCTTTATAGCAAGGGTTATTTGGGGTTCTCCCCAATTTGTTAGTATTAATACTTTTTCATCTGATTGTTCCTCACCCAGTTTATCAGTTGCAGCGCTCGACCGCCGCTAAGCTCCACCCCCCGGTCGCATCCCCTCCGATCAGCTCCTCCTAAGGTCGCATGACGCTGCATGCTATCAGCGTACCCTATATTTAGGGTACACTGGCCGTGCTCTGGTATGGTTTTGCTGGTGCATGCGCCCTTTTTGCGCTGCGCCAATGTGCGCCAAACGCACCATGTTGCATTTTTGTGAGCTAGCAAGAAAATAGCCAAACAAACCACACATCCACGATTTGATCACAAAATACAGTTTAAACATTAATTTTCACAAACCTGCAGTAAGGAAAAATGACTTGCAGGTGGCACCACAGTACCCCAAAACACACTACCACAAAGCTGCTAGACATCACAAAAAAACCCAAACATTTGCCTTGGGGGCTTTCCAGCTTGCCGAACAGCTTGCCCAGCCTATTTTAGCGAAATTGGGGGACTGCACATTTCACTGCAGGTGAAATGTGCACATATGCAAACACATTTGTAAACATACACTGCCTATTGAATCGCACACTTGCTCCGTTCATACTCCACCCACACAAACAAATGATTCACCATTTGAAAAGTCAAATTACCTGCAGGTGACAGCACACTACCCCAAAGCACACTACCACAAAACTGCTTACAGACATCACAAACAAATCCAAACAATTTCCTTGGGGTCTTTCCAGCTTGTTCAAGTGCTTGTCCAGCCTATTTCAGGCACATTGGAGGATTGCACCCTTCACTGCACGTGAGTCACATATGCAAACACATTTGTATAAATGCACTGCTTTTTCGATGATCGCTTCGCCCCACACACACACACACGAGATAGACCATTTGAAAGATAAACTTGCTCCATTCAGCAAGAAAAGAGCCAAACAAACCGGACATTCACGATTTTATCACTAAATACAGTTTAAACATTCATTTTCATAAACCTGCAGAAAGACACAATGACCTGCAGGTGACAACTCAACCGGAAGACATTTTTTGGCTTCTACTTATCAAACCAATTTATATAAATACCTTTTTGTGTTAATCATCTCATGAAATACATTTACATTTGACAAGCTTGCTTTTTCTGAAATTGCCTGCGCCCCCGACGACCAGTGTGCGAAAATTTCTCACGGGCCAAGCTAGTTCATGGTTTGTTTTTTTTTTATTTCATTTGCTTTTATAGCGCCAACATTTTCATCGCTTTACGGATACCGTCACCAATCGCTGTCCCCATTGGGGCTCGCAATATAAATTCTCTATCAGTATTTATTTTGCATGTGGGAAGAAACTGGAGAATCTGGAGGAAACCCACGCAAACACGTGGAGAACATCTTTGGTAGGATACCATAAAATGGACCTACTAAGTTTTTAAGCTCCCATAGACTTAACTATAAAAAGTTGTATAAATTCTCAATCTTTTATTTCTCTCCTCCATTTCTTGGCCACCATCATCAAATCTTATTTAATGGGAGCATGAGTGGCCCATGAATCCTAATAGGTGAGGTGAACTTAGGGTGGAGCTGCCACTTCCTTTTTTGACATATTTTATGAATATCTTATACATATTGTCCAACAGGTCTAGCCTGTCATACATGTGTGTCATTAATTGGGACACATCAACTTTCCTTGCAGGAAGCAATTTTTTTGGTGTAGGGCAGTGTTTTCATTCTCTCCAGTCCTCAAGGTCCACTACCAGACCATGTTTTCTGGATTTGATTAGTATTACACAGGTGATAATTCCATCATCTACAATACTGTGGAATTCCTAGAAATGTGATGTGTTGGTGGACCTTGAGGACTGGGGTTGAAGACTATTAGTGCAAGAATTTTAGGCTATGTGCACACGTTGAGTATTTGCTTGCAGAAATTTTTGCAAGGTTTCTGCATCTCTTGGCAGGAAAACTCTGTGGCAAAAATGTGTGCTTTTGTATGCGTTTTTTGCATGCCTTTTTGTACAGCAATGAATGCTTTTTTGAACTAAATAAAAATATTTCAAAAAAAGTTTTGTGATGTAATTTCTTGATTCAACACCACCTTTTTCATGCTGATATAGTGGTGTCAGGGTAATGGGATTACGGCCTGGTGAACTCTCTCACCGCAGCTCAGTAATACACTGCGGGAGCGATTACCTCCTATCAATGTATGGCAGGTGGCCGGGTATAGCAGTCACATCTCCTGATGTGATGTACAAATACTTGGCACTCATATTAGGTGTGTTTAACCCCTTTCTGACATCTGATGTAGTATCCTGTCTAGGTAACCCGGGCCCATATGACCGTGGACGGGATAGCACGTCATCGCGATCAGCTGCGTTCATGGGGGAGCGCAGCTGATCGCGGCCGGATGTCAGCTGATTATCACAGCTGACACCCGGCATTATGTGCCAGGAGCAGTCACAGACCGCTCCCGCCACATTAACCCCCCGGCACACTGCGATCAAGCATGATCGTAGTGTTTCGGGGGCATAGGGAAGCATCGTGCAGGGAGGGGGCTCCCTGCGCGATGCTTCCCTATGCCCCCGGAACACTACAATGAATTTTAAACAAAACAACTCAGATGCAGTTGAAGTTCAGACTTTCAGCTTTCATTTGAGGGTATCCATATTAAAATTGGATGAAGGGTTTAGGAGTTTCAGCTCCTTAACATGTGCCACCCTGTTTTTAAATTGACCAAAAGTAATTGGACAGATTAATTTAAAAACAGGATGGCACATGTTAAGGAGCTGAAACGCCTAAACCCTTCATCCAAAATGTTGTCTCTGTCTAAATATATATGGACCTAACTGTAGTAATGTCCCACCCTGGGACAATGTAATAAAGTAAAAAAAAAAAATGCATGTGTAAAAATAATTTTGTAAACATTCCTAAATAAAGAAAATAAATATTCCCCAATAAATTCATTTCTTTATGTAAATAAAAGAAGAAAAAAACAAAACAATGAAAGTACATATATTTAGTATCACCGTGTCTGTAATGACGCTCCCTATAAAACTGTCCCACTAGTTAACCACTTTAGTGAACCCCTTAAAAGGCAAAAAACAATGCTTTATAATCATACCGCTGAACAAAAAGTGCAATAACACGCGGTCAAAAAGACTAATATAAATAAACATGGTACCGCTGAAAACGAGCCATCATACAGCATCATCAGTGAAAAAATAAAAGTCATAGCTCGCAGAATAAAGCGATGCAAAAATAATTATTTTTTTATATAAAATTGTTTTTATTGCATAAAAAGGCCAAAACATAAAAAAATATAAATGAGGTATAGCTGTAATCGTACTAACCCGAAGAATAAAAACGCTTTATCAATTTTACCACACGCAGAACGGTGTAAACGCCCCCCCCCCCAAAAAAAAATAAAAAAAATCAAGAATTGCTCGTTTTTGTTAATTCTGTGTCACAAAAATCGGAATAAAAAGTGATAAAAAAAAGTCATGTGCCCGAAAATGGTACCAATAAAAACGTCAACTCGTCCCGCAAAAAATAAGACCTCACATGACTCTGTGGGCCACAAGATGGAAAAATTATAGCTCTCAAAATGTGGTGATGCAAAAACTATTTTTTGCAAAAAAAAAGCGTCTTTTAGCGTGTGACAGCTGCCAAACATGAAGACCCGCTATAAATAGTAAATCAAACCCCCCTTTATCACCCCCTTAGTTAGGGAAACATAATAAAATTTAAAAAAAATGTATTTATTTCCATTTTCCCATTAGGGCTAGGGTTAGGGATGGAATTGGGGGGGTTTCCACTGTTTAAGCACATCAGGTGCTCTCCAAATGCGACATGGCGTCTGATCACAATTCCAGCCAATTCTTCGTTGAAAAAGTCAAACGGTTCTCCTTCCCTTCCAAGCTCTGCCATGCTCCCAAACAGTGGTTTACCCCCACATATGGGGTATCAGCCTACTCAGGACCAATTGCACAACAACTTTTTGGGTCCAATTTCTAATGTTACACTTGGGGAAATAAAAAATTGGGGACTAAAAGATCATTTTTGTTGGAATAAAATGATTTTTTTTATTTTTATGGCTCTACGTCATAAAGTTCTGTGAAGCACTTGGGGGTTCAAAGTGGTCAACACACATCTAGACAAGTTCCTTGGGGGTCTAGTTTCCAAAATGGGGTCACTTGTGGGGGGTTTCCGCCGTTAAAGCACATCAGGGGCTCTCCAAATGCTACATGACACCCACAGACCATTCCATCAATGTCTGTATTCCAAAACGTCACTACTTTCCTTCCTAGCACCGACGTGTGCCCATACAGTAGTTTTCTCCCACATATGGGGTATCGGTGTACTCAGGACAAATTGGACAACACATTTTGGGGTCCAATTTCTCCTGTTACCCTTGGGAAAATAAAAAATTGGGGACTAAAAGATCATGTTGTGGAAATATATACAGTATATATTTTTTTTTCACGCCAGGGCATTATAATCTTCTGTGAAGCACTTGGGGGTTCAAAGTGCTAGATAAGTTCCTTGGGAGAGCTAGTTTCCAAAATGGTGTAAATTGTTGGGGGTTTCCACTGTTTAGGCACATCTTGGGCTCTCCAAATGCGTCATGGCGTCCGATCTCAATTCCAGCCAATTTGGCATTGAAAAAGTCAAACGGTGCTCCTTCCTTTCCGTGCTCTGTCATGCATCGAAACAGTTGTTCAGCGTACTCAGAACAAATTGCACAATAACCTTTGGGGTCCACTTTCTCCTGTTACCCTTGGTAAAATAAAAAAAATTGGACCTGAAGTAATTGTTTTGTGCAAAAAAGTTAAATATTCATTTTTTTTTTTAAACATTAGATAAAATTCCTGTGAAGCACCTGAAGTGTTAATAAATGTCTTGAATGTGGTTTTGAGCACCTTGAGGGGTGCAGTTTTTAAAATGGTGTCACTTTTATGTATTTTCTATCACATAAACCCCTCAGTGACTTCAAATGTGATGTAGTCCCTAAAAAAAAAATGTTGTAAAAATGAGAAATCGCTGGTCAAAATTTAACCCTTATAACTTCCTAACAAAAAAAAAATGTTTGTTCCAAAATTGTGCTGATGTAAAGTAAACATGTGAAATGTTATTTATTAAGTATTGTGTGCCATATCTCCTTCGTCTCATTGGGGGACACAGGTACTGTGGGTGTATGCTACTGCCATCTGGAGGCTGACACTAAGTGAACAAAAAAAGGTTAGCTCCTCCTCCGCCGCATACACCCTTGCCCCGATTGCGGGTGGAAACCAGTTTTTTGCTTAGTGTCCTTTGGAGGCACACACGTCTAGATGTCTCCAGACAATTTTTCTTTTTTATTTTATGAAGATAAGACAGGGGCAATGCATCCTATTGAAAGGATCCGATTTCCCCAAACCATCAACGGGCGAGCACGTGCGAGTATCCCTCCACGTATCCTATCCCGCGACGTGGGACATAATGCCAGACTTAGCCCTGTCCACCCCTAGGTATTGAAACCATGGGCTTGCACAGAGGCACAAGACTAGTCTGTGCGGCCCCCACTGCTCTACCAACACTAGACGGCTGTGCTGCATGGCGGCAGACGGTCCCTCTCCTCGCCCCTGCAGGGGGGGACGGAGCTAGGGTGCCTGCACCGTCCAGAAAATTACCCCATCCCCTCTACCTGGTGCGCTGAATCTGTAGCGGAGGTACGGAGGACTGGGGAGGGCCCTGCGGCAGCGTTCCGGAGAAGGGCCGGCGGGATTGCCATGGTTGCGGGGCCGCCAGCACGTGGGCGGGCAGTGGTAGAAATTTAGCCCATGGTTTCAGCCGTGACTAGGCTGCGGGTGGAAGTCCCGCCCCTGGCGTGATGTCATTTCCGGCGCTGCCCCCATGGCTAGGGCGGACGCGAACAAATTGAGCCCCCGGTCTCATTACAGGGTAGGCCGTGACCGGGAGAGGACGTCTTGGCTTACTCAAGGGAGAAAGGAGCGCAGAGGCAGCGGCAGGAGCACGTGGGGACACAGGATCAGGGTAAGGGCGACCCCGACCCTGGAGCCGCGCTACCTGCGATAAGGGGGGGTTGGTTTCCTCCTCCTCCCTTCCCTCAACTCTCTTATAGAAAGCAGAGGAGGTTATTGAGCCTGGAAGCAATATGACCGCAAAAGGGAAATCGCACACGTTCCTTTATGCCGCATGCATTTCCTGTGGGGCTAGTTTTCCACGAGCGCAGAGTAAAAAAGTATGTGAAGCCTGTGACTCCGAACGCGCCCAGGAGCCCTCCCCTGCGTCGGAGCCCAGGGGTCCGGATCCCCCGGAATGGGCTTTATCGCTTTCACGGTCTATGGCATCGCTAACAAAGGCGATCCAGACCCTTCAGGCCCCAGATAGCAGAGGTGGCGGCTCACCGATCTGGGAGGAATCGTCCACCTCACTAGAGCCTCCGGCCTGAAGGGGCCGTACTCTCTCTAGGCAGGCGCATAGGAAAAGAACCCACACTGGTTCGCCGGGCCTGTCCGGTGCTTCGGCATCCGTGAGTACGGTGTCTCGTTCACCATCACCATTATCTGGGAGCGAGCAGAGTTCAGATAATGACGCAGATTAGGCCCTGGAGCTCGACACTCCGGGGTGTCGGGAAACTGTTGACAGGCTCATCGAGGCTGTCAATCAGACTTTGGGTATCGAAGATGACGTCCCCCTCACCTCAGGTCATAAGGTGTCCTTTAAGAGGGCCAAGCGGCTGCATAGGGTGTTTAACACTCACCCGGAGTTCGAGGACATAGTACTTTGTCACAGGGAACGACCGGACATGCGTTTCTCGGGCCAGAAGACGCTGGAAGCAAGATATGCGTTTGCACTGGAGTAATGTAAAAAATGGGCGGAATCTCCAGTCGTGGATCCCCCAGTGTCACGCTTGGCCTCGAAAACTTTATTATCGGTACCTAGAGTCTCTTCCATTAAAGACCCCACAGATCGGCTTATAGAAAGCTTGGCCCGCTCCGTATATGAAGCATCAGGATCGGCGCTCTCTCCCTCATTCACAGCGACCTGGGTAGCCAAAGCCATGATGTCATGGTCTGTGTCATTAAATAAGCTCCTGCAGGATAGGGACCTGCCGGCGGAGGTGTCAGAGATAGCAAGTCAGAGCGCAATGGCGGGTGACAACTTAATCAATGCCTTCTTAGATGCGGCTAATTGCGCGGCACTAGCGGCGGCAAATGCAATCGCCATTAGGAGGGCCCTATGGTTGAGAATGTGGCGGGCCAATTCAATTTCCAAAAAATCCTTGACTTCCCTGCCTTATCAGGGTGGTCGCCTATTCGGGGAGAAATTGGACCAACTCATCTCTGACGCTACGGGGGGAAAAAGCAGTTTTCTCCCGCAGCAGAAAATCAAACCGCCGATTCGTCAGGCGCGGTTTCGGGCATTTCGCAACCCTGGGTGGATGGCAGCGGCCAGTTCTGCCGCTCCAGCTCACTACAACCAAGACAAGGATCGACAGGGCGCATATAGAGCCAACCCGCTGGGCAGGATGTGGGCTCGCCAGCGCAGGTCAAGGGGAGCCAGATCCCAAAAACCCTCAGCTAAATTACTCGGGGTGTCCGTTACCCGAGATCGACAGGGTAGGCGGCCGTCTGATCTGGTTCTGCCACGTCTGGGTCGCGGTAGCGCGAGACGCGTGGGTGACGGAATTAGTGTCGACGGGTACAAAATAGAATTTGTCAAATATCCTCCAAGACGATTTTTTCTGTCACGACTTCCCAAAGTGGAAGCCCGGGCGGAGGCATTGTGGGGAGCCATCGAGGTACTCCAGTTCAACGGGGTCATTGATCCCGAACGAGAGGACGAGAGGACTCAGGGTTTTTACTCCAATCTGTTCGCAGTCCCCAAAAAGGACGTGACAGTCAGGCCGGTACTGGACCTAAAGCTCCTGAACAGGTTCATCAGAATCAAACATTTTCAGATGGTATCTCTCCATTCAGTTATTTCTGCCATGGAGCAAGGAGAATTCTTGGCCTCGATCGCCGTCCAGGACACCTACCTGCACGTCCCTATTTTTCCTCCACATCAGAGGTTCCTACGGTTTGCCATCGAGGGTCGGCATTTCCAATTTGTAGCACTACCCTTCGGGCTGGCCACCGCCCTCAGAGTGTTCACAAAGGTAATGGCAGTCCCCATGGCCATTCTACACTCAAGGGGTATAGTCGTCTTGCCATACTTAGGCGACCTCTTGGTGAAAGGCCCTTCATTTCGGGCATGCGAAGAAAATATCAGCATTACGCTGGATACCCTGTCCCGCCTGGGATGGTTGGTCAACAGGAAGAAGTCGTCCTTTGTCCCAGCCCAGAGGATTTCTTTCTTAGGGATGATTTTCGACACCTTCCGAGGGTTGGTAATTCACCCCCAAGACAAGGCTCTAGCGCTCCAGCAAGTAGTCCGGAAGCTTCTGCAACCACTCCCTCATACCATTCGGTTTGGGATGAGGGTGCTGGGGAAGATGGTGGCGGCAATGGAAGCGATTCCGTTTGCCCAATTTCATCTTCGTCCCCTACAGCACGCTCTCTTGACATCCTGGGACAAGAGCCCATTTACGCTCGATCATCGGTGCCGGTTGTCCTCTCAAGTCAGACAGTCACTAAGGTGGTGGATGCTGGATGCCTCCCTTCTTCAGGGGAAACCTTTTCCCCCAGATCAATGGCGGGTGGTCACAACCGATGCGAGCCTCCTCGGTTGGGGAGCGGTTTTCCTCCATCACACGACTCAGGAACGATGGTCGCAACAGGAGGCACGTCTCCCGATCAACTTGTTGGAGATATGAGCGGTGCGGTTGGCGCTGCAGCATTTTCAGCACCTTCTAGCAGGTCGTCCTGTCCGGATTCAATCGGACAACGCCACGGCGGTGGCTTATGTAAATCATCAAGGGGGCATGCGCAGCAAGGCAACCATGTGCGAAATGGAACACGTGCTTCGCTGGGCCGAGGAGAACCGCTCGGTAATTTCAGCAGTCCACATACCAGGCGTGGAAAACTGGGCGGCGGACTTCCTCAGCCGGCAGGAGGTCGTGCCCGGGGAATGGGCCTTGCACCCCGAGGTCTTCCAGCAGATTTGCCAGCGGTGGGGAACACCGGATGTGGATCTGATGGCCTCCAGGGTGAACACCAAGGTGCCCGTGTTTCTCGCTCGGTCTCGGGACCCACGAGCGATCGCAGTGGATGCGTTGGTTCTACCATGGAACCAGTTTCGCCTTCAATACTTGTTTCCCCCGCTGCCGCTACTTCCGAGGGTCATCAGGAAAACCAAAACACATGGGGTTCCAGCGATTCTGCTGGCCCCAGACTGGCCCCATCGGGCATGGTACGCGGATCTAGTGCAGCTCCTCGCAGATGTTCCATGGCATCTGCCAGAGCGTCCAGACTCACTGTCTCAGGGGCCGATCTGCCACCGAACTTAGGGGCCCTATGTTTGACGGCATGGCCGTTGAATCTTGGATTCTGACCCAGGCGGGGTTTGGGCGTAAAGTGGTCGCGACAATGGTTAGCGCCTGGAAGCCTACCTCGGCAAGAATTGACCATCACACGTGGAAGGTCTTCTTTGGTTGGTGTCGAGATCGCGGGGTTGCTCCACTGGTTTTTTTCTATTCCCAACATCTTGGCTTTTCTTCAGTCAGGCCTAGACTCAGGGTTGGCCCCGAGTTCCCTTAGGAGACAGATATCGGTCTTGTCTGTCCTCTTCCAGCGAAAAATCGCTACTAATATGCAGGTGAGGACGTTCATCCAGGGGGTCTCACATTTGGTACCTCCCTATAGGACGCCCTTAGATTCCTGGGATCTTAACCTGGTCTTGTGTCCTGCAGGAAGCTACTTTTGAGCCTTTACTGGAAATTTCGTTGTCGTACCTTTCCAGGAAGGTGGTATTCTTGATAGCCATAACTTCCATTAGGCGAGTCTCGGAGTTGGCGGCCCTATCCTGTAGAGCATCCTTTTTCACCTTCTACAAGGACAAGGCAGTTCTCAGACCAGCTCCCCCCTTTCTGCCGAAGGTCATGTCCTCTTTTCACATTGAGGACATTGTCCTGCCTTCATTTTGTCCAGCGCCAGTACATCAGGTGGAAAAAGCACTTCACACATTAGACCTAGTGAGCGCACTCAGAAGGTACGTGTCGCGGACTGCACCCTTTCGCCAGACGGACACGCTGTTTGTGCTTCCCGAAGGGCGCAGGAAGGGACTCGCAGCCTCAAAGTCGACCATAGCCAGATGGATCCGTCTAACTATTCAAGAGGCTTACCGCATTAGAGGCGCGCCGGTTCCAGCAGGGATCAGAGCGCACTCTACTCGGGCAGTGGGCGCCTCTTGGGCGCTTCGGCACTAGGCTTTGGCAGAGCAGGTATGCAAGGCAGCACCCTGGTCCAGCCTGCACACATTTGCTAAATATTACAATGTGCATACTCAGGCTTCGTCAGATGCGAGCCTGGGTAGAAGAATTCTCCAAGCAGCAGTGGCACACCTTTAGACAGGAGGTGCATGTGGCTTGGATCGGTGAGTCAATTTCCCACCCAGCCCAGGGACTGCTTTAGGACGTCCCACAGTACCTGTGTCCCCCAATGAGACGAAGGAGAAACATGGATTTTTGTGAGTACTCACTGTAAAATCCTTTTCTCCGAGAAGCTCATTGGGGGACACAGCACCCACCCTATGAGCCAGTCGGCGCTTGTTTATTTAATTAATATATTTCCTTTTTTGATATTAGGGTGGCCCTTTTCCAGACATATTGTATTCTGCATTAAGGCTGATTTATGTTTGTGTTCTCCTACTGCTGTTGCACTAAACTGGTTTCCGCCCTCAAAATCAGGCTGAGGGAATGCTGCGGAGGAGGAGCTAACCTTTTTTTGTTCACTTAGTGTCAGCCTCCAGGTGGCAATAGCATACATCCACAGTACCTGTGTCCCCCAATGAGCGTCTCAGAGAAAAGGATTTTACGGTGAGTACTCACAAAACTCAATGCATCTCTGTGATTTAAGGGCATGAAAATTCAAAGTTGGAAAATTGCAAAATTTTTGCCAAATTTCCTTTTTTTTTTCCACAAATAAACACAAGTTAGGTCAAATTTTTTTTACCACTAATATGAAGTACAATATGTCACGAGAAACCAGTGTCAGAATCACCAGGATCCATGGAAGCGTTCCAGAGTTATTACCTCATAAAGGGACAGTGGTTAGAATTTTAAAAATTGTCCCGGTCATTAACGTGCAAACCACCCTTGGGGGTAAAGGGGTTAAGAACTTATTTATTGGATGAAGAAATTCCAGAAAGATGAGACGTTTCGGTCAATACTTGACCTTCATCAGTCATCTAGATAGAGGAGAGGTGTGTGGCAGCGCGCTGTGTGAGGGTCTGCGCTTCTCATCTTAGCAGTAGACATCAGACCCTCACACAGTGCGCTGACACACAGATCTCCTCTATTTAGATGACTGATGAAGGTCAGATATTGACCGAAACGTCTCATCTTTCTGGAATTTCTTCATCCAATAAATAAGTTCTTAAACACACCTATATGAGTGCCAAGTATTTCTACATCATAGTTGACGGATTTGGTTATCCTACTTGTGCACCACCAGAATTTCAGAAGTGCAGTGTTTTCCTAATTACATCTCCCGATGTGATTATTCTACCTGTGGGATCGCCATTGGACACTCGGAATTACGTGGACTATGGCTGACAGGTGACTATACAGTTAGGTCCATATATATTTGGACAGAGACAACATTTTTCTAATTTTGGTTCTAGACATTGCCACAATGAATTTTAAACAAAACAATTCAGATGCAGTTGAAGTTCAGACTTTCAGCTTTCATTTGAGGGTATCCACATTAAAATTGGTTGAAGGGTTTAGGAGTTTCAGCTCCTTAACATGTGCCACCCTGTTTTTAAAGGGACCAAAAGTAATTGGACAGATTAAATAATTGTAAATAAAATGTTCATTTCTAGTACTTGGTTGAAAACCCTTTGTTGGCAATGACTGCCTGAAGTCTTGAACTCATGGACATCACCAGTCGCTGTGTTTCCTCCTTCTTGATGCTCTGCCAGGCCTTCACTGCGGTGGTTTTCAGTTACTGTATGTTTGTGGGCCTTTCTGTCTGAAGTTTAGTCTTTAACAAGTGAAATGCTTGCTCATTTGGGTTGAGATCAGGTGACTGACATGGCCATTCAAGAATATTCCACTTCTTTGCTTTAATAAACTTCTGTGTTGCTTTGGCTTTATGTTTTGGGTCATTGTCCATCTGTAGTATGAATCGACAACCAATCAGTTTGGCTGCATTTGGCTGGATCTGAGCACACAGTATGGCTCTGAATGCCTCAGAATTCATTCGACTGCTTCTGTCCTGTGTCACATCATCAATAGAGTTGAGCGACTTTGGTCGGATCGGGTTTCGTGAAACCCGAATGAAACAAAATAAGTTTCAGATGAAACTCGTCCGACTAGAGCAAAACAAAGTCGGAGTTTCATCCGACTTTTATTTCCCATTGACTTGCATTGGGGTCGGGTTTCGGACGAAACTCCGACTTTGTTTTGCTCTAGTCGGACGAGTTTCATCTGAAACTTATTTTGTTTCATTCGGGTTTCACGAAACCCATTCCGACCAAAGTCGCTCAACTCTAATCATCAATAAGCACTAGTGACCCAGTGCCACTGGCAGCCATGCATGCCCAAGCCATCACACTGCCTCCGCCACGTTTTACAGCTGATGTGGTATGCTTTGGATCATGAGCTGTACCACGCCTTCACCATACTTTTCTTTTTCGGTCATTCTGGTAGAGGTTGATCTTGGTTTCATCTGACCAAAGAATGTTCTTCCAGAACTGTGCAGGCTTTTTTAGATGTTTTTTTAGCAAAGTCCAGTCTAGTCTTTTTATTCTTGATGCTTATGAGTGGCTTGCACCGTGCAGTGAACCCTCTGTATTTACTTTCATGCAGACTTCTCTTTATGGTAGATTTGGATATTGATACGCCTATCTCCTGGAGAGTGTTGTTCACTTGCTTGTCTGTTGTGAAGGGGTTTCTCTTCACCATGGAGATTATTCTGCGATCATCCACCACTGTTGTCTTCTGTGGGCGCCCAGGTCTTTTTGCATTGATGAGTTCACCAGTGCTTGCTTTCTTTCTCAGGATGTACCAAACTGTAGATTTTGCCACTCCTAACGTTGTAGCAATTTCTCAGATGGGTTTTTTGCAGCTTAAGGATGGCTTGTTTCACCTGCATGGAGAGCTCCTTTGACCGCATGCTTCCTTCACAGCAAAACCTTCCAAATGCAAGCACCACACCTCAAATCAACTCCAGGCCTTTTATCTGCTTAATTGAGAATGACATAACAAAGGGATTGCCCACACCTGTCCATGAAATAGCCTTGGAGTCAATTGTCCAATTACTTTTGGTCCCTTTAAAAACAGGGTGGCACATGTTAAGGAGCTGAAACTCCTAAACCCTTCATCCAATTTTAATGTGGATACCCTCAAATGAAAGCTGAAAGTCTGAACTTCAACTGCATCTGAATTGTTTTGTTTAAAATTCATTGTGGTAATGTCTAGAACCAGAATTAAAAAAATGTTGCCTCTGTCCAAATGTATATGGACCTAACTGTATGTTGACTTATTAATTTAAATTTTTTCTAGGAAACGAGGGCATCAGGGATTTGGTGTTAGGTGATTATAATGATTTTTTATTTTTATTTGAATATGTAAGTAATTATTTTTTTATTTTTTAACTGTGAGCACAGGCGCCGACGGATGAGACTACGTCTCCCATCAGCTGCATCTGCTGTCACTGTTAAAAGTAAGAGCAAACGTAGCCCGATGGGAGCTTTAGTCTCATCAGCCCCATGCCTGCTGGCCTGCGGTGAGCTTTTTACTGCCGGTGACAGCTGCAGAGTCATGCTGACATCTGACAGCATAACTCGGCAGCACTCTGCCCGACAGTTTTACCAGTGGTAGCATTACCGTTGGTCACAGTCACAGTGGCAGGGTCACGCTGACATCTGACAGCGTTACCTCGCAGCTCTATGATCAACGATGGCGTTACCATTGATAGGAACTACCGCACCTGTGTTTTTCTCATGCTGTCATCTGTGTGATAACACCATAGGAAGCCTGTAAAAACACAAGCAAAATCTCAGCAATTCTGTAAGCATTTTTATACCTGCATTTTTGTAGCGGATTTGACTGACTCAATAGAAGTTAATGGGTGAAAAACGCTGCAGAAACACAGAAAGTTTGACATGCTGCAGAAAACAATGCACTGCAAATACTCAAAGGAAATTTACTGATCATGTGCACAACATTTCAGGATTGTTATTGAATTAGCTTGTGTAATGAGTCCATAGCATTTTTGGCCCATTTCCCCGCCAGAAAAACGCTGCGAAAATGTATAAAAAATTCACTGTGTGAACACAGCCTTAAAGGGAATCTGAAAGCACAGAATCACTGTTCAAAGCAAGCACAGGCACTCTGTTCACTAGGGCAAGGCAAAACATTGAAGTGCACCTTTCCACTTGCTTCTTTTTCAACTATTTCCGTTTTTCTCTGGATCTGTAAAGTCAGAGCTGTCAATCAAAGAAGTGAAAGAGAGTGGGGTCACATGATGGTGATTACAGTGGAAAACAAACAATAGTTTGGCCACGTTGTGGTTCACTGAGAACATGTGCTTGGTTTGAACAGTCATTTTGTGCTGACAATCCGTTTGATGAATGAGTTTCCCCCTTCATGACTAGCTGTAAGACTCTATTCAGACATCCATGAAACGCAGTCTGAGTATGGAGCATGATGTCCAGACCAGCCGCTGGTCCCATGACCTAAACTCCACAGCCCCTTCGACTTAAAATAAAATAAATAAAAATAAATAAAAATCTAATATAAATCCAGATTAAAACAGTAGGTTCTTTTCTGATGACACATTCCCTTTAAATGGAACCTGATGCGTTATGAGAGATTTCACTCATTTTAAGAGTGTGTGCACACGCTGC
Source organism: Dendrobates tinctorius (assembly GCF_039654945.1). Taxonomy (NCBI): domain Eukaryota; kingdom Metazoa; phylum Chordata; class Amphibia; order Anura; family Dendrobatidae; genus Dendrobates; species Dendrobates tinctorius. The sequence goes on along the minus strand of NW_027361810.1, from coordinate 43,143,503 downwards.
GGATGCTGCTGCGGTGTACAGTACCATAATATCCTATGGGAAATGGAAACCGCAGTGCGGAATTGCTGCGGTTCCTAATTGACATGTCAATTCTTTCGGCGGATTCCGCTGCGGTTTACCATCTCCTCCATTGTAGAGGTGATAAAACGCAGGCTAATCCGCAGATAAACCGCAGGTCTTTTGACCTGCGGATTTACCTGCGGATTTTGCTAAATCCGCGCGGATCAATCCTGCAGAATCCGCAGAGTGTGCACGTACCCTAAATGTGTGTGTCCTTTCTGACAAATATGGATTGTCCAAAATGGTAAACTCCTTCAATTTCTAGCTGTTCTTTAAAAAAAAAAAAAAAAAAACGGACTTTTTTGTTTTTCTTAAAATTCTCAACCAACTGTATTTACAGTTAGATTTTGTGCCATTATGTAAATTTTCAATATCCTTTTTTTTTTTTGCTTTTTCGAACTATGGTAAATGATGGTAGATTGCACTCGGCCTTCACATATTTACTGACGTATTTGTAATGTTTTGTGCCTTGAACCGGCAGAAGCCTGAAACATAAGTGTTGTCACGATGGCAGAAAAAGAAGTCATTCTATTTAAAACAAAACAGATCCATTTAAAAATAGCATAATGAGCAATAAACACCATTCAGGGACAGCGATGGAGGCAATGTGTGAATATTTCTTCCTTATGCAGTGTTAAGCCACACTACCTCAATTCCACTGCAGGACATACCAAAGGATTACATAATTCTTCACTTAGTCACGGTCACATAATTATTTTTGCGTTGTACATATATTGGAGGTTTATAATTTGGTCTATGGTATTTTTATACTGGTAAATAATATAATTCAAGATGGACTGATACCATATTTATTACCCTAATTTGTATATGATCATAATTGGAGGGTAAATATATTGTAGACTTTGTTAAAACTTCCATCACAGTGCTGCGCTATTCTATCCATTTAACACCCTATCAATATTTTTCATGGCAATTGTATTAAAAAAAAAAAAAAAAAAAAAAAATAGAAGGCTTGACCCTGGTGTAACTAGTCTTAGACTTGGGCGAAAAACATTATTAACATGGTACAGTACATCCTAGATATAGGCAATATGGATATAAAACTATGAGTGATAACACTTGCATGCGTTATTATTAACTTTGACCAGCTAAGTATGGTAATTCCAAAGACCGAAAGTTATTCCCTATTCGTAAGATGGGGGTTTAACTCTGGATTTAAGTAGTATTTCTATAACTAAAACTGTTTAAGAGATTTTTATTAGAATTTTGGAAGATGTTTTTTTTTTTCCTGAAGCGTTTTTTATTTTTTGCTGTCTTGTAATTGGTTCTCCAAGAATGTAATAAGGCCCCCATCATGTAATTCAAACTGCAGCCGGTCCTAGTCACATGCCAAGACAGGTCGCTGTCTGAAGAAACACAGCTCCGAATACCTCAACTCTGACCGGAGCTATATCGTAAGGACGAATACTGTAGCTTCTGTCAGAGTTTTGTGACAGGAGAAAACATACATCTTTTCTTTGGCTGACTCGGCAAGTTGGAAAAATATCCTAAGTGCTTAGTTAGCCATGAGGAGGAGATTTTCCTCTCGTGTCACACGCTTCTCTTTTGGCATCTTTGATATGCGTGCTGACAGTACAGCTCCTCTGTCAGTTGAGTAACCTCTCTGGAGCTGTGTTTTTTCAGACTGAAGCCCATCCTGACGTGTGAATAGCACGGCCTGTGCTTTGCTGTTTGAATTAGGTGACAGCGGCAATTTTATTACATTCTTGGACAACCCTTTAAAGAAGCCTCAGAAATCGCAGGTTAACAGCAGCTCAGATTAGATACCAGGTCAATGCCACACAGAGTTCTAGCAGCAGACACATCTCTACAACAACTGTTAAGAGGAGACTTTGTGCAGCAGGCCTTCATGGTAAAATAGCTGCTAGGAAACCACTGCTAAGGACAGGCAACAAGCAGAAGAGACTTGTTTGGGCTAAAGAACACAAAGAATGGACATTAGACCATTAGAAATCTGTGCTTTGGTCTGATGAGTTCAAATTTGAGATCTTTGGTTCCAACCACCGTGTCTTTGTACGATGCAGAAAAGGTAAACGGATGGACTCTACATGCCTGGTTCCCACCGTGAAGCATGGAGGAGGAGGTGTGATGATGTGAGGGTGCTTTGCTGGGGACACTGTTGGGGATTTATTCAAAATTGAAGGCATACTGAACCAGCATGGCTACCACAGCATCTTGCAGCGGCATGCTATACCATCCGGTTTGCGATTAGTTGGGCCATCATTTATTTTTCACCAGGACAATGACCCCAAACACACCTCCAGGCTGTGTAAGGGCTATTTGACCAAGAAGGAGAGTGATGGGGTGCTACGCCAGATGACCTGGCCTGCACAGTCACCAGTCCTGAACCCAATTGAGATGGTTTGGGGTGAGCTGGACCACAGAGTGAAGGCAAAAGGGCCAAGTGCTAAGCATCTCAGGGAACTCCTTCAAGACTGTTGGAAGAAAATTTCCGGTGACTACCTCTTGAAACTCATCAAGAGAATGCCAAGAGTGTGCAAAGCAGTAATCAAAGCAAAAGGTGGCTACTTTGAAGAACCTAGAATATAAGACATATTTTCAGTTGTTTCACACTTTTTTGTTAATTATATAATTCCACATGTGTAAATTCATAGTTTTGATGCCTTCAGAGTGAATCTACAATTTTCATAGTCATGAAAATAAAGAAAACTCTTTGAATGAGAAGGTTTGTCCAAACTTTTGATCTGTACTGTTCTTGCATGGAAAGATAATTTCAAATCTCAGAGAGACAGAAGATTCTGGAAGTATAAACTCATGACGACCTTTGACACACTCAGTGCAGGAATGAATGTGTCGTATAGATTTAGTTCTTTTTACATCAATTAAGGAATTTGTCCCTCAGACCTTTTGTTGGGGCATCACAACACAGAACCAGACCCCAATCAGTGGGCTATAAAACATTCACACTCCTGGTCTATGATCTGTTCCAATATTTATGGCCACAAATGTTTATCTCTCTACCATAATGATAATTATGCTTCATGTCACTTGTCTTATCTATTGCATTATTTATTTCTGTGCTGTGTTGTGCATAAATGTGATTCTCAGATTTTGTATTAGTCTAGCCTGATGAAGAAACCTGAGTAGTCTCGAAAAATTGCAATTTGTTACCATCTTTTCAGTTAGCCATTAAAAGGTATCAACCACCGAGGTCTCTCAATTCTAAATATTTTGTTAACAAATCTAATTTTATTATGAAAAACTAAAATCTTAGAAATCAATAATGTATACATAATAAGTATTAGGAATCTACAGTCACATGTTAACGTTTGGGCACCCCTATTAATGTTAACCTTTTTTCTTTATAACAGTTTTGGTTTGTGCAACAGCTATTTCAGTTTCATATATCTAATAACTGATGGACTCAGTTATATTTCTGGATTCAAATGAGGTTTATTGTACTAACAGAAAATGTGCAATCTGCATTTTAACAAAATTTGACTGGTGCAAAAGTATGGGCACCTCAACATGAAAGTGACATTAATACTTCGTAGATCCTCCTTTTGCAAAAATAACCTAGTCGCTTCCTTTTAGCTATTAATGAGTTCCTAGATCCTGGATGAAGGTATTTGTGACCATTCCTGTTTACAAAACAATTCCAGTTCAGTTAAGTTTGATGGTCGCCGAGCATGGACAGCCCGCTTCAAATCATTCCACAGATGTTCAATGATATTCAGGTCTGGGGACTGGGATGGCCATTCCAGAACATTGTAATTGTTCCTCTGCATGAATGCCTGAGTAGATTTGGAGCGGTGTTTTGGATCATTGACTTGCTGAAATATCCATCCCCTGCGTAACTTCAACTTCGTCACTGATTCTTGCACATTATTGTCAAGAATCTGCTGATACCGACTTTAACAAGATTCCCGATGCTGGCATTGGCCACACAGCCCCAAAGCATGATGGAACCTCCACCAAATTTTACTGTGGGTAGTAAGTGTTTTTCTTGGAATGCTGTGTTTTTTAGCCTCCATGCATAACGCCTTTTTGTATGACCAAACAACTCAATCTTTGTTTCATCAGTCCACAGGACCTTCTTCCAAAATGTAACTGGCTTGTCCAAATGTGCTTTTGCATACCTCAGACGACTCTGTTTGTGGCGTGCTTGCAGAAATGGCTTTTTTCGCATCACTCTCCCATACTCTCCTTGTGCAAAGTGTGCTGTATTGTTGACTGATGCACAGTGACACCATCTGCAGCAAGATGATGCTGCAGGTCTTTGGAGGTGGTCTGTGGAATGTCCTTGACTGTTCTCACCATTCTTCTCTGCCTTTCTGATATTTTTCTTGGCCTGCCACTTCTGGGCTTAACAAGAACTGTACCTGTGTTCTTCCATTTCCTTACTATGTTCCTCTCTGTGGAAACTGACAGGTTAAATCTCTGAGACAACTTTTTGTATCCTTCCCCTGAAAAGCTATGTTGAATAATCTTTGTTTTCAGATCATTTGAGAGTTGTTTTGAGGAGCCCACGATGCCACTCTTCATAGGAGAATCAAAGAGGAGAACGATTTGCAAGTGGCCACCTTAAATACCTTTTCTCATGATTTGATACACCTGGCTATGAAGTTCAAAGCTCAATGAGGTTACAAAACCAATTTAGTGCTTCAGGAAGTCAGTAAAAAGTAGTTAGGAGTGTTCAAATCAAGAAAATGATAAGGGTGCCCATACTTTTGCACCGGTCAAATTTTGTTTAAATGCAGATTGCACATTTTCTGTTACTACAATAAAACTCATTTGAATCCAGAAATATAATGGAGTCCATCAGTTATTAGATATATGAAACTGAAATAGCTGTTGCAAAAACCAAAATTGTTATAAAGAAAAAAGGTTAACATTAATAGGGGTGCCCAAACTTTAACATATGACTGTAATTAAAAAAAGAACATTACTGAACATTACAAGTAAGGCAGAATGTTTAAATATAAAATAACAAGTAAAGTGACTTCTACTTGTAATGCTGTAAAACGATATATCTCAATCGGAAAGAGACAACTTTGTCATGCCATAAGATGATATGCATAACTTGCAACAAATTTCCCCATAGATAAATACTTTAAAATAACATGGTATAGAAGTAATTCGCAGGATAAACAATAAACTTGTCCAACGCCTCAACGCGCGTTTCGCCAATCTTCATCAGGAGGGGTAAATAGAGGATTACCTGAAAGTACCATATTACAGAGGAAGGTCATGACCCTTGTGACTAAATATGAATGAGTCTTGTCAGCAAATCTCTTGCGTGAACAGCTGATAAGCTCCCACAGGAAAAAATAACACCATTCAGACCTAAGCTAACTATACAAGCTTTCAATAAATGTTGAGCTAGTTGGGTAAAAGCACTCCAGTGCTCCAAAGTTAGATGCAGTAAGTTATTTCTCACAATGTTTCTGGCACTGATGAATATATAAAATATGTACAGGGTGTGTTATATGTGTGTGTGTGTGTGTATATATATACACTCACTGGCCACTTTATTAGGTACACCATGCTAGTAACGGGTTGGACCCCCTTTTGCCTTCAGAACTGCCTCAATTCTTCGTGGCAGAGATTCAACAAGGTGCTGGAAGCATTCCTCAGAGATGTTGGACCATATTGACATGATGGCATCACACAGTTGGTGCAGATTTGTCGGCTGCACATCCCTGATGCGAATCTCCCGTTCCACCACATCCCAAAGATGCTCTATTGGATTGAGATCTGGTGACTGAGGAGGCCATTTGAGTACAGTGAACTCATTGTCATGTTCAAGAAACCAATCTGAGATGATTCGAGCTTTATGACATGGCGCATTATCCTGCTGAAAGTAGCCATCAGATGTTGGGTACATTGTGGTCATAAAGGGATGGACATGGTCAGCAACAATACTCAGGTAGGCTGTGGCGTTGCAACGATGCTCAATTG